>NC_136961.1:47301982-47901982 GCF_032717465.1 Coenobita brevimanus
GCTATCTAACTATTTACCTATGTACACTAGCTATCTATCTGTCAATCTATCTACAGGAGCTCTCTATCTGTGTCTATCTCTCCACAGCAGCTATGTATCGGTATGTCTATCAATCTATCTAAATCTATCAGTCTATCTACCCACCTTCAAGACGTTGCGAGGCCCCCCACACCCCGAGCCACAATCGCGCATTAATAACCCACACGCGCCACCCACACGCACACACGCCCCACCACCACCAGATTAAATGGACCCAGTCTCCCTGTCGTTAACTTTCTCCAATTTTTTTCTTTTTCTTTCGTCTGGGTAATAAGATGGTGTGTCAGTCCCCCCCCCCTCTCTCTCCCTCTCTCTCTCTCCCTCTCTCTCTCTCGTGTGGGTCTGGCTGTGTCATCATTAGGCCACACAGGGATTAGGGCGGCAGGCAGGCAGGGGAGAGGAAAGAAATTTTTAGACTGAGAAGCGATCAATACACGACTTGACTACGTAAGAGGCGGCCGGCTGGAGGGGACGAATGGCCGATTGAGGGAGAGCGAGAGGAAGGACGAGGAAAGAGGGAGGGAGCGAGACAGGGGAGAAGGACGAGGAAAGAGGGAAGGAAGAGAGAGAAAGGGAAGAAGGACGAGGAAAGAAAGAGGGAGGGAGAGAGGGAAGAAGGACGAGGAAAGAGGGAGAGAGGGAAGAAGGAGGAGGAAAGAGGGAGGGAGCGAGAGAGGGGAGAAGGACGAGGAAAGAGGGAGGGAGGGAGAGAGGGTAGGACGAGGAAAGAGGGAGGGAGGGAGAGAGGGTAGGACGAGGAAAGAGGGAGGGAGACAGGGAGTGTAAGGAGAGAGGAAGACAGGAAGTGTAGGGAGGGAGAGTGTAGAGGAGGGAGGAAGGGATTGGAGGAGGGAGGCTAGGACTGTAGAGAGGGAGTGTAGGGGCGGGAGGGGGCGACTGTAAGAAAAAAGGGAGGCCAGGAATGTGGGGATAGAGGGGGGACGGGGAGGGAGGGAACAGCAGCTAAAGAGAGGAAGGGGAGGATGGAAGAGGGAGGGATGGATGGTAGGGAGGGAGGCAAAGAGAGAAGGAGTAAGAAAAGGAATGGGAAAGAGGAAGGGATTGTAGGAAGGGAGGAGGAGGAGGGAAGGGAGTACTAACAAACATGGAAGAAGGTTAAAAAAAAAAAAAAAAGGAAGGAAGGAAACGACCAGGAAGTAAAAACAGATAAGGAAAAATAATGTAGAAGAGAAGAAAGTGAAAAGGGGTGGAAAGAAAATGACTTGGCAAAAGAGGATTTAAAGGGAGGCAGAGAAAATGGATAAATGAGAGAGAGAGAGAGAGAGAGAGAGACGGGTAGAGGGGGGGGGGTGATAAATGAAGATGCATAAAGACAAAGAGATTAACTGGAGTAGGAGGGAGGAATGTGGATGGAGGTTGAGTAGGAGTGAGTGGAAATGAGAGACACAGACAGACAGATAGATAAAACTGCAGCCAAACAGACAGAGACAGGAGTAACTGGGGAATTGAAATATAAATGAAAGAGGTGACCGTGACAGTAGAGAGACAGGTAAATCCATGCTCTATCCTAACACAGACGTGGCGGCGAACCACCGTTGCAGGAGCACAAAAGTGGCCTAAATACTTCTTCAAACGAAAATCCCTCCACACACACACACACACACACACACACACACACACACACACACACACTAATAAATAACAAACTCTACGCACTCGGCCAAACATATTTCACTAACAAAGCCGTCCGAGGAACATGGCCAAAAACACCTCCTCAGAGAAAATCAATCTGAGCTAAACTCGGGAGGTTACCCGTTGGATCTCTAGCGTCTGTGTACAGAAAGTTTCATTTAAAACATCTATCCGGGATCAGAGTTTTATAGCACATACATACATATATACAAACATAACATCTATACAAATTCATCACTCAGCAGACAGACCAACATAATGAGGGAGATATATACATGACAGAGAGAGAGAGAGAGAGAGAGAGAGAGGGGGGGGGGAATGACTGAGTAAAACTTGGAGGATGAGGTAATGGTAAAACCCTGAAGGAGCAAATCAATATGGAGGAAAGACCGGACGAGGAGGAGGAAGAAACAGGAGGAGGAGGAGGAGGAAGGGGATGAGGGAGAGGGGAAGGGAGGGAGGGAGCAGGAGCGAGAGGGAGATAGAGAGGGAGAGGAGGGGGAGGCGGGGTGGTGAGGGGAGAAAGGAAGGAGGGGTGGAGGAAGGGAGGGATGTGATGTAAAGAGCAGAGGGGGAGGAAATGAAAGTTGGAAGAACAAAAGGTTGAGAGAGAGAGAGAGAGAGAGAGAGAGAGAGAGAGAGAGAGGGAATATGACTGCAGCATACATAAAAAAAAAAATGGTGTGGTAGTAACAGGTTGAAGTGGTAGTAGGAACAGTGTGGGAGTGACTGCGGTAGGAATGGTAGTTGTGGTAGGAATTAAGAGCAGGGTTTATGGTATGGTTGTGGTCGGTCATAAACTCCAGCTGTAATGGCAACGAATGTGGTAGGGCTGAATGTAGTGGTAGGAAGGATCAATGTGGTAAGTGTGGTGGTTGTGGTAATGGTGGTAGCGATGATAGCTGTGGTCATAGTGCTGGAGATGGTGGCTGTTAATGGTGGTGGAGGAGGATAGTGGTGGTGGTGATGGTGACAGTTGTGGTTATATTGGTGGTGGTAGTGATGGTTGTGGTGGTAGTTGTGGTAGGCAAATAACAACAATGCTACAGGTCGCTTGGCTTCACTTACAGGCACTGAACCACTTCCATAACTTGTATAGAAAGTCGAGGTGGCATGAAACTCGATAAACCTTACGTATGTGATACCAATGTGTCTCCTTGGTTACTAGTCAAATTAACCCTCCCATCTCACTACACTTAGCCATCAACCGAGCTACAAGGGGTTACGTCTCCTTGGTTACTAGTCAAATTAACCCTTGAATCTGACTACACCTGGCCATCAACGGAGCTACAAGAGGTTACACCTCCTTGGTTACTAGTCAAATTAACTCTCCAATCTGACACACTTAGCCATCAACCAAGCTAAGAGGGGTTATATCTCCTTGGTTACTAGTCAAATTAACCCTCCCATCTCACTACACCTAGCCATCAACGGAGCTACAAGGGGATTAGGGATCTGTGTCAGGTAGGGGCAAATGCACTATAGAAAGCGGAATCGGCATAACACTAAAATTGCCAGTAAATGAGCATAACTAGGTAACGATGGCTGTTGTGGAGGTATTGGACGGTATTGTGAGGAGAAATTGCTGTTATTGTGGTGACCGTAGGCGGAAAATGCGACGGTGATGATGATGATGACGCGAACAAATTGCAACAGTGGTGGTAGGACGGGAATGTGGTGGTGGTGGTGGTGACAGTTGTTGTAGTGTGTGTGTGTGTGTGTGTGTGTGTGTGTGTGTGTGTGTGTGTGTGTGTGTGTGTGTGTGTGTGTGTGTGTGTGTGGTAGAGAATGTGGTTGTTGTGGCGAAGACTGTGTTGGTGGTGCTTGACGTGATCTGGTTGGTGGTGGTGGCGGCAGAAAGGTAGTGATGGTGGTGGTAGGAGGACTGCGCTGGTAGTGGTAGTGGTAGTGACTGCATTCTGTGTCTGTGGTGGTGGTAGAGGGACTGCACTGGTAATGGTAGTGGTGGTGACTGCATTCTGTCTGTGGTGGTGGTGGTGGTGGTGAATGTAGCTGGTTGGGGCTATATTGACGGCGGTGGCAGGGATAGTGATGGCTGTGGCTGGAGGAGAACGTGATGGTGGTGGTGGTGGTAGAGCAAGCCTGTATTTGTAGTGGTGATGGTGGTGGTGGAAACTGTGACAAAAGGACACAGATCTGGGGATGAAGGTAACAGATAGGTAGGAATTAGTGGCAGGTAAAGAAAAAAAAATACCTGCAGCAGTAGTGACAGACAGAGATTAAAAAAAACAGCAGTAAATAAATAGGTAAATGTAGCAATAGTGGCAGGAACAAAAAAATAATAATGGTAGACAAGGTAACAGTAAAAAAAATAAAAAAAAAATATGCAGTAGTGGCAGTAAGCAGAGGAAAAAAAAAAATAGCAGAGATACAGAAAAAACAGCAGTAGTAGAGGGATGTAAAATAAATATATACAAATAAATAGCAGTAAGAGTGTTGGGTGAACAGAAAATGTAGCAGTGTTGGTGCGGTAGGTCACACACACACACACACACACACACACACACACACACACACACACACACAGCAACAGCAATGAAAGGCAATAAATTTAAAACAGTAAGTCAACGAAAACAAATGCAATCGACAACTGTAGGAGAGAGAGAGAGAGAGAGAGAGAGAGAGAGAGAGAGAGAGAGAGAGAGAGAGAGAGAGAGAGAGAGAGAGAGAGAGAGAGAGACGCAGTAGCAGTAGGCAAATAAAATAAACTTGCATTCAGTAATTGCCATTGCCTGCAGACCAGCCATCAACAATATTGACATCGCATGACCTACACCATCCACACACACACACACTCACACACACACACAAACCTCATCCACACATACACACCATCAGTCACACACACACACACACACACACAAACCTCATCTACACATACACACCATCAGTCACACACACACACACACAATCACCATCATGTCAACAGGAATTTGTTTTTATTTATATACGCGCTGCCAGAAGCAATTTGGCTAATCTCTCTCTCTCTCTCTCTCACACACACACACACACACACACACAACACCACTTCATTTCGTCCCATTCTCAACCTAATTTTTTTTATTAACATCTTCACTTAACTTCATATTCCACACATCTCCAATTTTCCTCCCTACCTCTTTTATCTCATTAAGGATTTCTAATATATATGGGTTATTTATTGCCTTCACTAACCGTCTCACCATCGGAACAACTCTAGTATTGTATTTCAGGTAAAACCGAAGATTTTTTTCCTTTCTTGGGAATGCGTCACATTGGCCTAAGAATGTTCACCCGCTCACAACTTTGGTCTTTTTTGTCACAGGACCGTATGCCTGGACGAAAGTTTGTGGATTTCGCAGTATTAGGGTACGAAACGGTACGAAAATGTTTGGTAATCTGAAAAAAAAATTACTCTTTCATCCATATGCAGTCGTATGTTAGATTTCAGTTTCACATTCTTCGTTCGATTACGCTCTTCCCAACACACTTCGGACCGACTGAGAATACGGCTAATAGTCTGAACAAAGATCCCGGACCCCTTTCACCTCAGCTGCTGTCCAGGTGTAATCAGACTCGACGGGTACTTTGACGAGTAACCAAGGAGACTTAATCCTGCTTTATATCCAAGACTCACTAAATTTTATGCAATCACGACTCGAGTATTCTAGTTATGGGAGTGGCCTACTTCCGTTAGATGAAAAACAGAGTATAGTAACCAAGGAGACTCAATTTCACCCTCATAACTACGGCTCATCACTAAGTATCCTCGTTATGGGAGCGATCCAATTGTCAGGTGAAAAGAGGCGGACTATACGATGCTCTCTTCACCTAAACAAAATCGTCTGGTACAAGAGGAATAAAAAATAAAAAATGTAATTGAACAGATGGGGTTTAAAATTTCTCTTCGCTCTTCCTATATATTTTTTTGCCCTATTTTCTCCTTTCTTCCGCCTATCTAATGAATATTCTCACCCTCCTCTATCACACTGTTATCTTCAGCATAATTCTCTCTCTCTCTCTCTCTCTCTCTCCTCATCTTCCTTTATTACTCTTATCTTGCGCATAATTTTCTCACTCTCCTTTACCTTCTGCTATCTCTGCCTCTGCCTCCCCCCCACACTCTCTCCATCTCACACACACACACACACACACACACACACACACACACACACACACACACAGTCATCAACCTCCATCAACCGCTTATCTTATACATAATTTTCTCTCCTTTACCTTACGTTATCTCTCTCTCTCTCTCTCTCTCTCTCTCTCTCTCTCTCTCTCTCCATCTATCTATCTTATGCATAATTTTCTCTCCTTTACCTTACGTTATCTCTCTCTCTCTCTCTCTCTCTATCTATCTATCTTATGCATAATTTTCTCTCCTTTACCTTATGTTATCTCTCTCTCTCTCTCTCTCTCTCTCTCTCTCTCTCTCTCTCTCTCTCCAAGTGCGCGATAACAAACACATGATTCTAGGAAGGGGGTACACAGATAGGAGAAGGAAGGGGGTCGGGAAAAGAGACTAGCAGAAGCAGTAATGTTTGAAAGGAAGGAGGGAAGGGAACTAGGAAGGATGATGGGAAGGAAGGAGGGAGGAGAAAGGAAGGAAGAGAGGAGGGAGGAAGAGTGAGAATGAAGACAGGAAGGAACGGACAGAAGGTAAGAAGGAAGGAAGGAAGAGAGGATAAATAAATGAGAGAGAAACGGCAGGATGAACATACGGGAGGAAGGGAGAAAGGAAAAAAGGTGACTGGATATTATTAAAGGAATGGGAAGAATGAAATGATTAAGTTTGCGAGGAAGGAAGGAAAAAATATAGAACAAAAAGGAAGGAAAAAAAAGGGGAGAGAATGAAAGAGAAAGGTTGACGACAATAAGAAAAGGAAGGAGGCGCCAAAATGAGGAGGAAAAATGAAAAACGAACAGGGAAATATACTTAATGATAAAAAGGATTGATTGATGGATGGATGGACAGAAGGAAGGAAGGAAGGAAGGAAAAGAAAGGAAGGATGGAAGGAGGGAAGGAAGAAAAGAAAGATGGATGAAAGGAAGGAAGGAAAGAAATGATGGATGGATGGAAGGAAGGAAGAAAGGAAGGAAGGAAAGAAATGATGGATGGATGGAAGGAAGGAAGAAAGGAAGGAAGGAATCACAGAAATACAAGAATAACAATAAGAAACACCTGCCCAGAAAGGGAAGGAAGACACCGATAAATATGAAGCAAAGGAGAATACGTATATGTGAAATAAAAACAAAAAAACAAAATACAACGAAGAGGGTGATAAAAAAAATAGAGTAAAAGAATAAATAAAATGAAAGATGTTAAAAATAAAATATAAATAGAGACGAGTATGAGTCTAAAACGATGCAAGAAATTGGTAAAGGGAAATAATAAGAGAAAGAATATTGGAAAATGGACTTAATAAAAAGAACTGGAGTGAAAGTGAGGAAAACAGGTGCATTAGAGGAGGAGGAGGAGGAGGAGGAGGAGGAAGAGAGAGAGAGAGAGAGAGAGAGAGAGAGAGAGAGAGAGAGAGAGGAGGGGCACATGAAATATGGATGGAGAAAACATAAAGGGAGAGGGAGAAGGCAGCTGGGAGGGAAGGTATAATGAAGGAGAGGGAAGGAGGGAAGAAAGATGGAGGGGACGAAAGGAGGAGGGGAAGGAAGAAATAGGGGAGGAAAGGAGGAGGGAATGAGAGAAAGAGGAGAGGAGGGAATGAGAGAAAGAGGAGGAGAAAAGGAGGGAAAGAGCGAAGGAGGGATGGAGGGAAAGAGCGAAGGAGGGATGGAGGGGAAGAGAGAAGGAGGGAGAAGAGAAGGAGGTGAAAAGGGAAGGAGGGATGGGAGGGAAGACAGAAGGAGGGAGGAGAGATGGAGGGCAAGAGAGGAGGGAAGGAAAACGAAGAGTGGAAACAAAGGAGAAGGAAGTAGAGGAGGAGAAGAGGAGGGAGGAGGAGGCCGAGAGAAGAGGAGGGGAAGAGGAGGAGGGAAGGATAGAGAGAGAAGGAAACAGAAGAGGAGAAGAGGAAAGGAGAGGGGCGAAGGAAGGGGAGGTAGGGGAAGAGAGGCGAAGGAAGGGAAGGATAATAGACGAGGGAAAAGGTAAGGAAAGAAGGAGTGACAGAAAATGAAGAGAAAAGGAAAGGGGGAGGCATTCAATGAAGGAGGAAATAATGGAATGAATTAAGGAAAGAAAGAAGGAAAGGAGAGGGGAGGGAAAAAGGGTTTAGATAAATAAAGGGGATGGAGAAGGCCTTGATCAAAACACCTTTTATTCCCTCCCTCTCTCTCTCTCTCTCTCTCATGTTTATACCTCTATCCCACCCCCGTATTTCATCCTCTCTCTCTCTCTCTCTCATATCCTCCTGTCCTTTCATCTTTCCAACCACCTCCATCTCTGCCTTCTAATGCTTCTTTGATCTCGCTCACTTTACTTGTCTTTCCTCCGTCCAAATGTTCTCTCCTTTCCTCCAAAATTTCTCCTCCTCCGTGGGTATCTTTCCTTTCCCTTCCATCCTTCCTCTGTCTATTCTTTTTCCCTTCTATTTCACTTTCTTTTTCCTTCAGGTTCTCCTCTGTCCCCCCCTCTCTCACTTTTTCTTCAACTTTGTTTTTCCTTTTCCCTCTTTTCTTCTCTCTTTCACTCTCTTTTTCCTTCTGTCTCTCTCTCCTCTCCCTTCCTCCTTTATTCCTCCACCCTGCCCTTTCCCTCTTCTTTATCTCTGACTGTATTCCCCATTCCATCATTTTCCTTCCATCCCATACCTTCTCCCGCCTCTTCACAGCTTTCCTCCTCCCCTTTAGTCTCCACTCTCTCTCTCTCTTTCTCTCAGACACTCCTAACAGCCCCTTCATCCACCCTCCAGACACTCCTCCACCCCCTCCACCGTCTGTCTCCCTGGCTTTCACACAGATCCCTCCCTCTCTCTCTCTCCCACTAAACTACCACTACCTCTATTAAATTAGGAAGGGTTTTTAGTACAAAGTGAAGGATGTGCTGAACGCTAAGGGTATGCTCTCTCTCTCTCTCTCTCTCTCTCTCTCTCTCTCTCTCTCTCTCTCTCTCACACACACACACACACACACATTCAGCCCTGTGCATTCGCTTACACTTCTTTCACTTCAACCTGGCCAAAATCTGCCATCTCTCCCTCTTGAATGCTAAGCTATAAGAGGCTAATGCTAGAATTCAGCGCTATAGTTCTTTCACCTTAACTTGGCCCAGATTTTCGGCCTGTGGTAGATTTTACGAAGCTCAGTGGTAGAAAAAGGCAACGCTACGGCACTACATACTGACACTTCTTCGTGGCTAGCATCATATTCTAGCGTTAATTATTGCTAACACTAGACATTCAACACGGAAAGATGACAATTTCAGGACAAGTTGGGGGAAAAGGAGGAATGGTATGGAAAGGACGTACAGCCTTAGCATTGTCCTACTCTGCCACTGAGCTACGTGAAATATGTTGCAAATAATAATCATCATCATCATCATTATCATCATCATCATCATCTCCGCAAATAAACTACACCACAGCTGCAAACGTATCTACGAAGATGAATAAAATCGTCTAGATATTGCACGAAAATAAAAAGAAAGTTAAAAAAAGACGTTCCCTGTGCCCCTCCCTTCCTCTACCCTTAACAAAATCGTCTGGAGGTATTTTGTCAGGCTATTAGTCACGCCTTTTACTTACCCATCAGGAGCATAAAGTTACGAAGCTACCCTTTTCTTATTCTAACTTGGCCTAACATTGCCATCTGTAACTTCAATGATCACATGTACCAATAGATTCGTACTACAATGATGCTAGTCACGATGAAGTGCTCTGGAAAGGGTGTGGAGCTAAACTGTTGTCTTTCCGTGCCACTGAACTACGTGAAACAAACTGCAAAGGACGGAAATCTGGGCCAAGTTAAGGCAAAAGGAGTATAGTGGAATGTGCCCCACCCTGAGCTGCAATATCAACGTGAGCAATAAACCCCAACCAACCCTCAGATTTAGCCTGAACCATTAAAGGGTACATCCGTTTTACCGCTGGCCTATTACACCACCAGACACCAAGAAAAAAATCGTCCAGAGGTAAGAAGAATAAAATCGTCGAAAATACCGGTACCTAAGATAAACATAAATAACAAAAATCGTCCAGAGGTAAGAAGAATAAAATCGTCGCAAATAAATAAAGATAAATATAAAAATAACAAAAATCGCCCAGAGGTAAGAATAAAATCGTACGGAGGTATCAAAAATAAAATGACGTGTACAGTAGGTAACAGGAATAAAGGCGACGTTCAATTACCCACTGCCACCTGCCACTCCTTACCTTTCTCCCTCATCAACACACGCTTCTGCAAATTCACCCTACCTCGTGACATCCTCGCCTACCCTTACAGCTGCACACCGATTCTCTCTCTCCCTCTCCCCCCTCCTCCCCCCCCCTCTCTCTCCGTCGCTCTCACCTTTAACTCCCCTCCCTCCCCCTTTCCCCTCCCCTCCCCTCCCTCTCTCCAGCTCATGAAGAGGGGGGGGAGGGAGAGAAGGGGAAAGTCTAGTCATGAGGTTTCCTGCCGTCTGTGTGTGTGTGTGTGTGTGTGTGTGTGTGTGTGTGTGTGTGTGTGTGTGTGTGTGTGTGTGTGTGTGTGTGTGTGTGTGTGTGTGTGAGAGAGAGAGAGTCAAGAGGACGACATAGGTGACATACAGACCTACGTGAAAATGCCAAAGTAAATACAGCTTTAGGAGCCAGGGTGAGAGGAGGAGAGACAGAGAAGAAAAGAGAAGAAGCAACAGATGGATGAAAAGAGAGATAATAAGAGAGGAGTGAGAGGGAAAGAAATCTGGGGACGGCAAGAGAAGAGACAGAGGAGACGAGAAAAGAGAAGAAAACTTACAAGAGAGAAAGAGAGAGAGAATGCTGGAGCTGCTGTAAGAACAATGAGACATAAAGAAGCCAGAGAGAAATGGCCCTCTCTCTCTCTCTCTCTCTCTCTCTCTCTCTTGGACCGAAGTAATGTCTCCCTTCACAAAACTATTTCCATCCTCGTCCCCCCCTTCCCTCCCATGTATCCTACCAAACAGTCCACCTCATCAAGACTCCCTGTAAAATCTATAAACCCCGCTTTTTATAAACCAAGTACCCGGAATAGTGTTTGCATACCCGTTTCCCCTTCATTTACCTATCTGTAACTATTCCCTGTTCACTTTAACCTGGACTAAAATTGCCATCTCTCCACCTTGTCTATTCAGTTTCGGCAACAGATTATAAACCATAATATGGTAATAGATTATTGGCAAAACAATAATATGGTACACATGGTCAGGAAAAATATAAGGACGAATTATAACACGAATGATGTCCAACTTGCCAGTGTATGGTATGTCAAGAAAAAGACTTAGGAGATATAATAACAAATTATTTGAAACCATGTTCACATTGTACAAAGGCTGTTAAAAAAAAAAGCCCATTAACTGACTGGATTCATACGTACACTATTGGAATACAAATCCGAAAATATCGTCCTCACTTTGTATAGCTTCTTAGTACGCCAGCACTTGGAGTACTGTGATCAATTCCGGTCACCATATAATTAGAGAGAGAGAGAGAGAGAGAGAGAGAGAGAGAGAGAGAGAGAGAGAGAGAGAGAGAGAGAGAGAGAGAGAGAGAGAGAGAGAGAGAGAGAGTGTACAACGAAGGGTGACAAAGATGATACCCATACTGAGACATAAACCATATGAGGAGCGCTTAGAAGCCCTGAATCTCTTTACCTTCATTAAACTTAGGCTAAGAGGAGATTCAATTCAAGTATTCAAAATATTCAAAGGATACGACAATATGGCTGACGATAAATACTTAACGGTTGATCGCTCAAATTACACTAGAGGTAATGGGCGTAAAATTATCGGCAAAACTATTTCAGTCACACGGAGCCAAGCATTTCTTTTTTAACAGAGTTGTGATTATATGGAACAAGCTGCCCTCCACTGCAGTAAACTCTGGTGCAATACTAACCTTTAAAATTAGCTTAGATAAGTACCCGTCGTCTAACTCCCAGTCAGGCCACTCCTCCATAATGCATTTCTGTAGTGTATATAAAGTTTTTTTTTCTTCTCTTTCAGAGCCTGGATGATAGGCTACAACCGCAGAACATCGATAAGAAAATGCTGACTTAACGTTACTTTCACTCTGACTTAATGTAACTTTCATTTTCAGGCAGATAGTGTCGAATAATATTTCTTTTCCCTCCTTCCTATGATACGGTGCTTCCATGACAGCTTTTCTATGCTGAGAGCTGGTCCTTCTCACTATTTTCTGCCTACTTTCGCTGGAAGGTTACGTGGGTAGGGAGGGGGGAGCCTTCCTACCTTTTCTATCCTTGTCTTTAGCAGAGAGATTAGTTTTGTTACATATAACCATCCCTATGCCAAACAGCTACGAAAGGACTAACTGGTCTGTTGCTGTTTATTTTCCTTTGTACTCCTCTGTACTAGTCACGAAAAGTGCTATGGAAAGAATGTATGCCGTAATATCAAATTCTGTCCAGGAGCCACAAGAAATGGGCTTATTAATGACGCAATCTCCGACAAATTAATAAGAAACTACACCTGCCAATAATTATACCTATCATACATCTATCCTATAACTAGCTGCTTATATCACCATCCTCGCTACCCTCACCTCCAACTTCCCTCCTTCCTTCGACCACGGCCACGCCTGTCTCACGTACATTTACCTGTCTCAAACTATCCTTTAACTTTCTGTCCATAACTCCCCCCCCCCTCTCTCTCTCAACTTCCTCCTCCGACCCTTGCCAGTGCTGTCAATAGCCAACCTGTGTATCGACATGTATTGACGCAGAGGCCCGTTGTTAGGTGAGCCCTATAATTAACACACCAAGGAGAGTTAAAAGACTTGCTACTCCACGCCCTTAGGCATCACGCACGCACGCACGCAGGCACACACACACACACACACACACACACACACACACACACACACACACACACACACACTCCACGGGTCCAGTTATCGCCGAAGTGGGTGCGTGGACCACAAAAATGCGGAGGGAAAGTGTGGATTCATGGAAGGTGACTCACACACACACAAGAGTTATTTACGTTGCTCTCATAGGTCACCCTTCTTGCGTCAAACCTGCGCGTCTACACTGAATGGCAAGGTTGAACTGATGTATTCTAAGTGACGTAAAGGGCATCGTAGCTCGTCTTCCCTAGCGATTTATTTTGCCATTACACCTTCACGTTATCCGGTATTACGATTATAGTTTTTTAGTGTCGATATTGTTCCATCAGTAACATACGGTACAAAAGGATACTGATTTTTAATGTGCGGAAGAAATCGCTAAGGAAGACGTGCTACCAAGCTCCATATAGATCCCTAGCAAGGACGGTGGTATTTTAGTGCCCAAACGATAACATGCAAAGGTGTATCGCGCAAGGATTCATCAGATATCGTAAGCATAATGAAGTGCTGAACCTGACACTGGACGAAATGCTTCACCTCTCAGCGCAGTCGGGGCCGGAAGTTGGTCTAATATTTCACCTATTCTACTCCTCACTTTCCCCTGCGGGCTAGTATTCCTCAGATGAGAGAGAGGCCTGGTATGTTCCTCTACCCACCAATCATACTCCTCGATATGATGCATCTGGGAGGAAAGCAACGGATACGCCCTAAATATGAAGCAGACGCAAAGATATAATATACAGTATGCGAATTTTTGTATCTGACTGAACAAGAAATTTTTGTGGATGAAAGTTACCTCCAATATTTCTGTTCCTCCTCCGGCTTTTCACTGACATATAGCATAATCTTAAATCGTTACTTTCTACTAAATGCCAGTTTCAACCATCCCAACTGACGCTGGAGAGGGGCGCCTTCCTATGGTGGAACGCTTGTATATAGTTGTTCTAGTGCCAGGTTATGAAATCGTCCCTGAACTCCCTCCCTATCCCCCGAAATGATGACAGACAGTGGCAGAACGGGAACAAGAACCTGAAATCCATTGTGTTCACGTTCACATGCACCTGAAGCAACAGCAACAGCCTAAAATAATATAACGTTGTGAGTTACTGCAGGGAGGGAGGGGGAAGCAAACTTTTCAAGGCAACTGTGGTTCGTGTGATGGATAAGAGGACTAAAATGAATGATGAGAATTCCAGTGTCAATGGGAATTCTGCCGACACGCTCCTCGATTTCTCGTTTTCTTCTTTTTATTTCACTAGTACCACAGTGGTGATTGTTGTTGCTGTTGTTGTTGTTGTTGTTGGTGGTGGTGGTGGTGGTGGTGGTGGCGGCGGCGATGATGATGATGATGATGATGACGATAATACAAGGTTTTCCGATGATGGTGATGATAATTTTTGAGATAATGATGATGATGATGATGAAACAGTATAAGTTAATCCGAAGTGGTGGTGGTGGTGGTGGTGGTGGTGGTAATTTTTCAGATGATGATGATGATGAGTACCACGACCACAGCAATATTATCCATCTCACCGCCAGGTAACAAAGGCAAAACAACATTTATTCATCCGTCTGTGTTTTTCATGGGAGAGGAAATACCGTAAGCCGGGGGGTGGGAGGGGTGTCCGTGAACCATAACACACGGGTCAACTGACTCACACTCATTTACTACCATCATCATCATCAGGCTCTCGCCCACTTTCATCATCATCATCATACTCTCACTCACTCTCATCATCACAATCAGGTTCTCACTCACACTCGCACCACCACCACCACCACCATCATCATCATCATCATCATCATCATCATCATCATCATCATCATCATCATGCTCTCTCTCACTCTCATCATGATCTGACTCTCACTCACTCATCATCATCATCATCATCATGGTTATGTTACCTTCACAGACCATGGACATACCAGCATTTTCTTGTTATTATTCTATTTACCTGACGGTAGGTCTCCACGTGTCACGTTCTCGCGCCATTTCCCTTCTCAAACCCCCATCCCGAAGGTCTCCACGCAGGACCTCATCCCAAGTCTTCTTTGGTCTAATCCTAGGCAGCCTTCCCTCCACATTCATAACTGTATCATCATTACTGCTGCCTAGCCACGGCCCCCTACCCCTCAATGGAGGTAAAATGGGATTGGCTGTAACCGTTTCACATGATCTGGAAACACGAGAATCTTACTTAGTGTTGTCGGTGTCTGTTTCATGTTTCATTACCTAACCTGAAGCTTCATGTTTGTCTGTAAGAGTGTGCTTCAAGTGCGAAGGTTCGTGAACTCTCAAGATAGTGATAAGACAACAGTTTAATCAGATACTTTTTGGCTGAGGCAAGGACGTTCACTGTCGCCTCTGTGACGGAATACTCTACCACTCTACCAGGCGACTCCGTAACTGAAAGCTAAGCCATCGCTGTTCGGGGAGTAGTTAACCCACACAGCTAAATATCATGATAAAGATGATCAATGTCACAGAGGGATAATGTATTGCAGATGTACGAGGAACATAAAAACAATTAGATAAAAAACGCCAAGCATAAAATGAAGTGTGCTGTTCTGCTGGCCTGGAGGTGCACCTGGAATGACTGCCACACTAATAGTTTTGCCGGAACTTGCGTGTCGACGGCCGCACTTCTCGGGTGACCTTACAACATAACGCCCAGCACACCAACACAATAAGTACTTTTCATTACCCCCGCCAACATAATTATTAACCCTTGTCTGTCTATCTCGTTGTGTACAAGATACGTTAAAAAAATGGTTATCGGATTTCACTGTAATCTGGTGGAAGGGTGGACGATGGGTCATGCATGAGTTGCTTAGAGTCTGAGGTGGATCCCAATCCGGATGCACGAATAAATAATATATTTCACTGGCGCCGGAGGCGGTATGTGCTCTTTGATATTGTTACAGGGCAGACAATGACCGCAGCATTAACTGATTTACTACGTGAGACCGTAAGAGTATATGTCTGGTACGAAAGGGACATGGCAACAGTTAACCTTAAATTTTACTAGCGTGGGAGGAGGTATGCGCATTTTGAGTACGTTATAGTTATAATTCTGATTCATCTCATGCCTGGTAAACTAGCCCACTCTTGGTAAACACCTACCCAGATCGTAACGGTGCATACACAAGCACGCAACTGAGGTAACTTTAAGATGCACACACCAGCAGATGCCAACAATCACGCCCTAGGGGGAATAATCATGAAGTGTGGCGGATGCGACACTATCCTGGCATTATATTAACAATGTGTTTTGGGCAGGATGTGAGTGATGTGACACTATCCTGGAGGATGTACCGAGTGAGTGATGGCAGTGTGTGCTAGGGTACGGTATGACACTTTCCATGTGTTAAGAGTGCATTACGAGTGTGTTAGGGTATGGTGTGCGTGAGGCTGTGTACAAAGTTACCTCTTGCGGTGGTGGTGGTAGCGGGGTTGTGCGGACTTGGCGCGGCCACGGGAGCCTGCCGCCCCTCTTGAGTTGATCCGTGGGCGGCCACGGCCCGGAGGCCATGACTCTGTATCGTCGTCCACACCCACACCCATGGCCAGGCTCACGCAGCACACCCTCATGCCCGCCCTCCACACCCCCTACCCAGCACCCCATCCCCGCAGCCCACCCACACATCCATCACACCTGACGATACCTGATGCACACGGACGCCTTTACCTCCTGCCACCGTTATCACCAGGCCGATCCACCGCCCGGTTATACAAACATCCCTCAACTCCCTTTTTATCCCCCAAACAGGAGATGGTAGACTACATGAAAATGGCAACTTCAGCCTGCAGTCTACCGAGTTCACGTCCACATAAGCCTCGTGCCACAACAACAACCTGCAGGTGTGACTGCAGCGCCCCCACACGTGTTACAGCAGGGCCAACACACCCACACCCGGTCCCTCACCCACACCCAGCCCGGCGCCAAACCCACACCCGGCACGCCCGCACCCACGCCGGCGCCAGAACCACTGCCAGGATGGGGGGTGAGGCGGCAGGAGGGAACACTGTGGCGACGAGGAGCACACCTGTCTGTCCGTGTGTACCTGTGTCTACGAAAGTCTGTGAGTGACACACACAGGGAGGGGTCGGTGGCGGTGGCTGGTGGCGGCAGCCCTCACACTGCTGCCCGCCACCACCACCACCACCACCACCCCCCACATGGCGCCGCGCACCTCACCCACTTCCCCCTCCCATTCTCCCCCTCTCCATTCCCCTCATTGTCGTCACACTCAAGCTTATCCCCTCCTCCCTTCCCTTCCGTCACACTAACCCTACATAATTCTTATTCCTCTCCTCACACTACCCACCACCACCACTACTACACCTCACATGGCGTCGCGCACCTCACTCCCCTCCCCCTTCACTCCCGTCACACTCATGCACCTCTCGCTCCCCCCGCACCCCCTCTCTCCCGTCACGCAAACCATAATCCCTCCCCATCTTTCCCCTCATACTATGCCATAAATCCCCCCCATCTCTCCCCTCATACTATGCCATAAATCCCCCCCATCTTTCCCCTCATACTATGCCATAAATCCCCCCCATCTCTCCCCTCACACTGGCCCTATCCCCTTCACTCACCTTTCCCCCTCCCATCATCCCTCCCGCCCGTAATATTAACCTTACACCTTTTCAAAACAATACCTTCTCACTTCTTCACACTATCCCCCTCCGCTACCTCCTCCCTCCCTTTATCCATTCCCTCCCCCTTTCGCTCACGCCACCCTTTCCTCTCCCTCCCCTTGGATAAAACACACACACACACACACACACACACACACACACACACACACACGCCAACCTTCCCTCCCCTCGCACAACACACACACACACCAACACTCCTCTCTCTCTCTCTCTCTCTCTCTCTCACACACACACACACACACACACACACACACACACACACACAGCGGTCATTCTTCACTTATTTATCCCTGGTATTTGTGTACTGGTCAGTCTCGGAACAACCACCAGCTTTGGAATGTTGGGCAAATTTTTAATGTCACTGGAATGTTCCTTGTTGAGAGACAGATTTTAATATATCATCGTCATCATCATCATCATCACCATCAAATCCTCCTCCTCCTCCTCATTATCATCATCATCAAATCCTCCTCCTCCTCCTCCTCATTATCATCATCATCATCATCATCATCAAATCCTCCTCCTCCTCCTCCTCATCATCATCATCATCAGTACCACCACCACCATCACAAAACGTCAACAGTACATTTCCGTATATCATAATAAACAACAATCATAGGCTGATCTTTTTCCCCACCAATCCAATACTACTACTACTACTACTAAAATAATAATAATAACGACAACAACAAATTAATATGAATGCAATCCTACGGTGTAAGCCTAAACAAACCAACTGAGAATTCTTTACCGTGAGTGACCCGCAATCCGACAGTGCACTTTCTACTTTAACCACGCAATTACATCCAACTTCAGGAGTCGAAATCAGGAGTCAACGAAGACAAAATCAATCCTCTTCCGCTCAAAAACTTCTGGTAAAAAAAAAATCATCTGGCAGCATCGAGCGAAAATGGTAAACACGAGCAGTTCTTCTGTAATGTGTTCTACCTTTTACCTCCATTATAAACCACTCCTTTCTCACCTCCATTATCATCATCATCATTACCACTACCTACATTTCCTTACCACCATTGTCATCATCACCATCACCCTGACTTATTTTCTGACTATCACCATCACCACCATCATCATCATAATCAAAACCATGATCCACATTTCTTCTCACCGCCACCATCAGCTACATCATCACAATCATCATCAAGACCATCATCCAGACCTCCTTTCCCAACACCACTGTCACCACCATCATCATCGTCATCAACCACACTATTTTCTCACCACCACTATCATCATCATCTTCCAGACCTCTTTCTTTACCTCCACTGTCATCATCATTACACCACCTCACTGACACACTTAACCTACCCAGATAAAGACACATCCTTTGACTTTATCACCACTATGTATGTCATCACTCTCACCACACCACCACCCATACATATGCATCGTACGGGGATAATTCTCTCTCTCTCTCTCTCCGCCAGACTCCCTACACCTGCATCACCTGAAAAACTGAGTCATAGTACCATTTCATATTCTCTCTCTCGTCATTCACGGTACTCATTCCTTGTCTCCACCAACACAACCTCATCCACTGCATCTACGTAGCTCCACACACACACACACACACACACACACACACACACACACACACACACACACACAGAAATCCCACCACCACACCACCAGAACAACCATAACCACACCCAACACACAACTTACGTACTGAACCTTCCACAGTCACCCACACTACCGCCTACCTGCTCACCACAATCAAATAATTTACAAGCACCTGTCAACCAAAACCAACCACAACCAACCACAAACACTACCACAGCCCTATTATATTCATCCACACTATCACTACCTACCACACCCATACTACCTCTACCTACCACACCCACACAACCACTTACCTACCACACCCACACAACCACTTACCTACCACACCCACACAACCACTTACCTACCACACCCACACAACCACTTACCTACCACACCCACACAATCACTTACCTACCACACTCATACTACCTCTACCTACCACACCCACACAATCACTTACCTACCACACCCACACAATCACTTACCTACCACACCCACACTACCACTTACCTACCACACTCATACTACCCCTACCTGCCACACCCACACTACCACTACCTACCTCACCACACTACCATCTGCCTAAAAATAAAGCAAAAATATCAATAAACCCTCATTCTTTACCTACCATACACACATGCACATATCTACGCTACCTACCAAAGACGCATACACAACTATCTACCAACCACAAAACATCACAGTACCACCTACCTACCAACCATGCACTACCATCCAACTACCACAACAACCACACCCACAAACGTAAATACATCACCAATAATCAACCAAGCAACCAATTCGGCACAGCTACTATTTTCGGCACCAACAGACCACCCCCACCCCCTCCCCCTTTACTTCAGAACCCCCCTCCCCCAGGTAAACCCCCATCCCCAACCCCCTGCTCATCACAACAAGCTGTCAGAGGCAAGCAAGCACACACACACACACACACACACACACAGTAAACACAAACATTCGACACACAAATAGCCTACTGTAAAACACGCACATAGGCAAATATACACAACCACATTCATACACACGAGCACAAACATACTTAATACATTATACTAAAAAAACATCAATGGAATCTCTCTCTCTCTCTCTCTCTCTCTCTCTCACGGTCATACGTAGCCTCAGGACTTCTCAAAACCTGTCGTGCGGGAGAGGAGGGTAGGAAAAATGGGAGGGGTGGAGGAAAGAGAACAGAGGGGAGGAGGAAAGAAGAGAACGGAGGTAAGAATGAGGTGGGGTGGAAGAATGCAGGTGGAGGAGAAGAAGTGGAAAGAGCAACGAAGAGACGGAAGAAGAACTAAGGAGAAAAGACAGAGGGAGGACTAACGAGGGGAGAGAGAGAGAGAGAGAGAGAGAGAGAGAGGGGGGGGGGAAGAAAGTAATGGAGTGGGGAGTGATGAGATGAGAGGCGAACATAAACTGGCTTCATGATATTCTCTCTCTCTCTCTCTCTCTCCCTCTCTCTCCACCCAGTTTTATCTTGGTTTCAGGATTCTACCTTCCTATACCTGATAAGCAGTAGATTAGGTTAGCAGGATAATGTAGTGATTATTACTTTGTTATCAGTATTATTATTATCATTATTATATACCGGTATTTCTAAGCGTACAGTAAATACCGTACAAACTGAGATGAAGGTAGCGTGAATTAATTTCGAGTAAAATGTATAGGCCTAAAAGAATACATTAATACAAACCTAATATACACGACGAAGGATGTAGTGTGATGCCTTAAGCCTGAATTCGATATACCTATGTGTGTGTGTGTGTGTGTGTGTGTGTGTGTGTGTGTGTGTGTATAGAAAGATATATATATATATATATAAAGTACACACACACACACACACACACACACACACACACACACACACACACACACACACACACACACGGTATATACCGTATACGAGAAGTGACACAGGGGCAATTTTTATTAGTCCTCAATTAAAGGTTAAACATTAAGAAAATTAAATTATAAGCATAAACAAGAATTGATGTGACGATGGCGTGATTGTCTTAGCCTTCAGACGGCCTACACGCAAATCAATACATTAATAACTTCATTACTACCGGTATGTGTACCGGGTTTACAAACTGACAGTAACGATGCGTTCATAGCCTTGACATGCTGAAAATGTAAATACCGGTAATTAAAAAAAATATATAAATAAATAAAAATAATATATATATATGCATTAAAAAAAATGAACGTACGGAAAATGACTATAAGAAGCTATTATGAAGCCGCCCCATCCTCCTCCTCATCATCATCGCGAGCAAAAAATCATTACATGTTCGAGTTCACGGTACGGATGAGGAGTAAAGGGCACGAACCGGTAAACAAACATATACATGGAATGGAAGAAACCGAAACGCGACGGATAAAGTGGGATTTGAACCCTCACTATGCCAAACGGGAAATATGTACCCGTGAAGAAATATATAATAATAACAAAATGACAGGGAGGTAGCCATTTTTCACCCCTTCATTACGAGGATGTTTCTGAAGTTTCTTATACTTAGAATGTTCTACTACCAGAGAATCTTATACTGCCTATGAATTTCTTCCGAACTGGATGTTGAATATACACCTAATTCACTGATAGGGTGATGTGCCGTAATAATAATAATAATAATAATAATAATAATAATAATAATAATAATAATAATAATCTATCTATCTTTATACCTAGGCTGCTTCCCCCAAGGAAAGGGAGGTAGCCGAGACAGGACGACACACTCCCCATTTACTCATCCATTCGAACACATTCATTCGCATCTTAGCCCCAAGGGAAGAACGGACAGATCCTCACCGCACCACACCGCACAAGGGTCAACTGCGCAATGCAATCAGTGACATCCGCAGCAGGGCCCGACAGCAGAGCTGGTTTACCCCTGCCACATCATAACAGACCCATCCCCTTACCCGCACCTGACCAGCTGATCACACCAAATGCGGAAGAATATCCCCTCAGGGCTGCGTCATCACTTATTCATTCACAATTTCTCTCCATTTATTTCTGTCACGCACAGCCACTCTTCCTTGCTCAACAGACATCCCTCTCGCATCCAGTGCTCTCTTCACACTGTCCATCAATCCTATTCGTGGTCTTCCTCTCAGCCTTACACCTCTCACATCAGATCTAGTTATCTTTTTCACCAATCGCTCATTATCCATTCTCTCCATATGCCCAAACCATCGCAACACCCTCTGCTCAACTCTACCAGCCATCTCCCGAACAACTCCAGTTCTCCTTCGCACTTCATCATTTCGCACCCGATCCATACGCGTCACTCCACACATACTCCTCAGACACCTCATCTCCATTACATTCAAACTTTTCCTCTCTGCTACACCCATATTCCATGTCTCAGCCCCATATAACGCAGTCGGTACCACAACATCCTCATACAGCCTTCTCTTTACATCCATTCTAAGCGAACGACATCTAAACACTTTTTTCATTCCTCCCAGCACCATTCCTACTTCATTTATTCTAAACTTCACTTCTGCATCTACTCTTTCATCCACAGCAACATGTGACCCTAGATATTTAATAACAATAAAACTGGTAGCAACATCAATAAGTAGCTAAGCACACTCTCAAGCTGAAAAAGGCTGAGTCGTAAAATGGGGGAAATAAGGAAATACTTACACATAAATACGGTAATTGTGTGTGTGTGTGTGTGTGTGTGTGTGTGTGTGTGCGCGTGCGCGTGTGTGTGCGCGCGCGCGCACTTCCTGCTATCACACGAATTTCCTGGATACATTAGAGATTTTTAGTAAGGAGAGCAATACATAAAAACTTAGTGTAAATGTGTCAAAAAAATGTGTCAAAAAAAAAAAAAAAAAAAAAAAAAAAAAACAGTATTTGATGTCAAGTATATACCTTATTTTTCCTGCCTTGATTAGTGAATGCGACAATGAACAAGTAAAAAAATTAATATAAAAAATAAAATAATAGTTGGGATGAAAAGATTAAGTAGGCTAAAGGTATGTGAAGGCTGAACTGGGGATGGATATGGGGAGAGGAGAAGAGGAGGGGGTGAATGATGTGGGGGGGACGGGAGGAGTGTTGGGGTAAAAGCAAGAAGGGGAGAGGATGGGGTGGAGGGAGGGGAAGGGGAGGAGGATAGGGATACAGGCACAGGGAGCGGAAAGGGTGCACTCTCGTATGGGGAAAGGGGAAGAGGTGGGGGTAACGGGGGGAGGAAGAGGAGGAGTAGGAGGAAGGAATGTTGGAGACAGGAGGTAAGAAAGTGGCCGGAGGAAGTGGAGAAGAGGGGTAAAGGAGTACAGAAGAAAGCATACAGAAGCAGACCTGTTGGCCTTTTCGAGGCTGGGTGGTACAGCGAAGATTATAACTCCTGTAACAAAACTATTCTGCCAGCTAAAGACAAAGACAGAAAAGCAGGAAGGAATAGGGAGAGGTGGATGACAGACGGGGTACGCAGGTAAGGGGGAAGGGGCAAAGGGGGAAAGGGCGAGGGGGAGTGGGGGATCGTGCCCATATTGAGAGTAAGGGATGTTTTTGTGGTGTTGTGGGTTACCTTGGAGACTAGTGCTGGGGAAAGGGGAAGGAAAGGAGGGAAGGGAGGGACGGGAGGGGGAGGACGAGGGGGGGTGAAGGAGGAATGGAAGGTAAAGGTGAGGACGAACAAAGGAGAGGAAAAAAACAGAACGTGAGGATAGAAGTAAGAAGTGGACGGGGAAAGGATGAAGATGAGAGGGAATGTAAAGGAGAACGAATGCAATGGGGGAAGTGAAGGAAAGAATGAACTGGCAGAGAGGACAAGGGGCAGAGGGGTGGGAAGGGGAAAAAGCAGCGAGGGATGTAAGGGAGGGGAAGCAGGGGAGGAAAGTAGGCAGGTATTAAAGACAAAGGAAGGGGGAGAACGAGGGAGGGAAAGGACAAAGGGATAGGGGGGGGAAGGAAGAAAAAAGGGGAGAAAAAAGTACCGGTAAATAATGAGAGGGAGTCATGTGATTTTGTGAGCTGAAACATGAAGGTGTGTATGTGTGTGTGTGTGTGTGTGTGTGTGTGTGTGTGTGTGTGTGTGTGTGTGTGTGTGTGAGTCACTGGTGCGGTGCTGTGTTGCTAAAAATGGCGGGGCTGTGGGGAGGAAAAAAAAAATATACGTGTACAAGTGTGTACAGTATATGTTTGTTTTGATGTTTATATACCAAAATGTGTGGTGTGGTGGATGTGACTCTCTCAGTGCGATGTGAAGGTTGTGTGTGTGTGTGTGTGTGTGTGTGTGTGTGTGTGTGTGTGTGTGTGTGTGTGTGTGTGTGTGTGTGTGTTTTACGAGAAAGTGTGGGTGTGCGTATACAGTATGTGCATGTGTATCTGTATGTAAGCTTTTTGAAGTGCTCTGTAGTGTGGTGTGGTGTGGTATGTGTAAGTCTTCAGTGTATGTACGTATGTATGTATTCTTTATTTATATCTAATCTGTGTGTGTGTGTGTGTGTGTGTGTGTGTGTGTGTGTGTAATATTTATCAATACACCAACAACCAGAGCCACACAGTAACCCCAGAGAGGCATGACACGCATTCCACATACCCTACCTCCCTCCCACACACACACACACACACACACAAAACGTCTGAAGGTGATAGGGAAATAATAATTCAACGTAGTGAAGGGGTAAGCAAGACAGACAATCCTCATACCACGTCTATAATGTTGATAAAAACTCGACTACCATACAAGCTATCTCTCTCTCTCTCTCTCTCTCTCTCTCTCTCTCTCTCTCTCTCTCTCTCACACACACACACACAACCATGACTAACGCCTACATGACACCTAATCTCATAGTCATCAACAGAATTTAGGCCATAAACTTTAATACGCCTTAAATTACACACACACACACACACACACGATTTTTATTACCATGCTAGAAAGAAACCTCCTGCAATTAAATCTTCTTATTACCTAGTGTATAAACTCTCTCTCTCTCTCTCTCTCTCTCTGTTTTGGACTCCAGTTCCAAATGAGCATCAGTGGATAATAAACTCTGTACCGAAAAGACACACAGACATATGAACAGACAGGCAGAGAGATAAAAAGGCAGAGAGGGAGAGACCTATGTACTTGAAAAACTCTATGCACCATACCACCCACATTTCACAAACGAAGCCACGGCTGAAATACAGAAGCTGCCAAAAACACCCCCTCAAAGTCCATCTATCAAACCCATACTCAAAATACCTTCAAATGGACCCCTAACGGTAGAGTGAGCAGTTTCGTAAAAAAAAAAATAAATAACGTCAAATATATTGTAGCTGATTACGAAAAGTTATGGTCTCTTATGTTCATGGTTGCAAAATCATCCTGACATACTCGGTACATCTAGCGAGCGAGCGAGCGAGCGAGCGAGAGAGAGAGAGAGAGAGAGAGAGAGAGAGAGAGAGAGAGAGAGAGAGAGAGATCTGCTCAATTTTGTTAGAATCTACAGTATATTTATCATTCAATACAAGCTACAACTACCTGGAGAATCATTCTAGATCATTTAGGTTAGGTTACCACACAACAGAACTAATTTACACGTTTTCTCTGATGGCTGAGGCGAATCCGTTTTCTCTTACATCCAAGTTGTGGAAAGTTCTCAGTGACCTCGTCGGAACCCTCCACCTAGTCCCTCCCCTCATCTGTCTCGCCGGAAATCTAAAAATGAACATAAAATAATACCTACAACTACTCTAGGCAAACTGGAAGACTCTTAGAAGGCATCGGGGAAGCTAGAAAATATTAGTCAAAGAGGAAAAGGGATGCCTGAGTCCCCCCCAATAACAATGTGGTGGCGGCGAGTAGTTGTGGGGATCGATAAGGCTTACTTGTGAACAGACAGACGACAGTAAAGGAGAGAGACTGCTTGGTATGGGGGTATGCTCTCTCTCTCTCTCCTATCAGACCACCACCAGACACTGAAGGACTGCCATTTCCGGTGTTGACAAATTCTACGCACTAATATTTTCCAAGAGCAGGCAGTCCTCTCTCTCTCTCCTATATGATCTTTCGTTTTAATAATTAACCCCTTCACAATCAGGACGCAAATTAATGGTAACAAAATCGCCAGGAATAATACCAATACTAATAATAAGAATAATAAATAAAAATTACACTGGATGGGGGAGTTCTATTACAGCAGGCATCAAAAGTTAGATCGTCTTTCCTGCTTTTCCTCCTTTTATGAATCTACAGTAAACAACAAGAATTATCTCTGGGTAAAAAAGTTATCAATATCGCTGCTTATCACCCACATTTATATTTGAAATCCAAAGAGAGAGAAAAGCTGGCGATAACGACAGTACTTCTGATCCCGACTGTGCGTTACAATTAATCAGTATTTTCATATGAGTCCGAAATAAAACCTAAATAAAACCGAAAAAGAACTTAACACCAATCTGCACCACGGCCAGCTGGTAATTTCGCCCATTTGTAAGCCACACTTGAAATTCACTACGACCAAACCAACGTGGAAGGGGAAAACTTCTGATTTTCACATGGATCAGGCTCCTTCACAAACCATACTTTTTTTTACCTTAACCTGTGTATGAGAGCTTGTTTATATCTTCACACACACACACACACACACACACACACACACACACACACACACACACACACACACACAACCACTGTGAATTAGGGTGAAAAATAACGAAAAACAAAACGATGCTTGACAATCTTAAACACCTATGAAGATTGATTTATCCTTACCGGTTTAATTATGCGTATGGCTAATTATTATTATTCATCTATGTGTTAAATAGGTAATATATACTAAGGAAGGTGTTAATGCGCAATAAACAGGTGATACGGTACATACTAAGAAAGACGAGTTCATGCGTCTTAAATACGTGTGTTGGAAAAGTCCGAATGCAAACAGAAAACGGAATCTATGGCACATTCTGATTCTTCCTCTAGTCACATAATTCTCTCGTCGGATAAATGTTAAGTTCGTGAAGGCAGAGGTGCTAAGAACATTATGCGGTAACACCACATGATCTACTATGGGCGAGGTAATAGAAAATAAAAATCGTAAGGAAATAGAAGGTGCTAGAACAAAAGAACCGCTAGGAAAAGGTGCTAGAAAAAAAATAACACTTAAGGAAAACACACAAGAACATAAGCAATTTTAGAAGCTGCAAAAACATAAAGGAAAAACACATGAACATGGAAATGCAAAGGATAATATGACGGAAAAACAAGAGTGCAAAGGAAAATATGGCGGAAAAACACATTATCATACAAACTGCAAAGGGAAAACACAATATCATATAAACAGCAAAGAAAAAACACAATCATACAAACTGCAAAGGAAAAACACAGGACATTACAAACGTCAAAGGAAAATATGACGGAAAAACACAAGAACATACAAACTGCAAAGGAAGAATATGACGGAAAAAACACATCACAAAAAAGGCTGACGAAAACGAGAAAAACAAGATAATTAAAACAGCAAAGGAAAATATGACGAAAAAGAACACCATAAAAACAGCATACACGGCAGCTAATTTACCTACGTGGGGCTCCGCAATGCACCGACTAGACTAGGCCAGCTCCGGCAGCCACCCAGCTCATTCCTTATTGCTTAGCCTCCGTTGCAATGGATCCACGCAGGAGGATTCGCAAACTTGTTACTATTTTCATTCGTTTTTAAGTTTGAAGTGTGGTGCTGGTAGTTTATAGTAGCGGTAGTAGTCACCTCTCAGCTGAATAAAATCGTCTGAGGCTAGCTTTAACAGAGTACCTGAGATGTCCGGATCATTAGAAAGTAAACACAGGTGATTTCTAAATGACTGATCCATTTAAAGAAGGTCATAGTGCTCTTTCTTTCACTGTTTCTGGATACTACCTCCATTTCTTACGTGGGAATCAAGCTGGGATGATGATGATGATGATGATGATGATGATGATGATGATGATGATGATGATGATGACGAGACACTTCCATAAAAAAAGAAAAAAATACTCAGCTCTTAATATCACTCCTACATCTTTCTTTCCTCTTTTCAGTCTCTCTTACA
Organism: Coenobita brevimanus; assembly: GCF_032717465.1. Classification (NCBI taxonomy): domain Eukaryota; kingdom Metazoa; phylum Arthropoda; class Malacostraca; order Decapoda; family Coenobitidae; genus Coenobita; species Coenobita brevimanus. Next base: position 47,329,950 of record NC_136961.1, read on the forward strand.
ATCGCGTCCAAAGCATACTCGTCTCTCCCTCTCTCTCTACGATACATATAAATTCCCCGGCTATACCAAAATAAAATACCCGGTACATACACCAGGCGCGGCGTGGTGATAGTGGAAAAACTAAAGATGAGAGAGAGGAAGAAGGCACGGGCCGTCGGGAAGAATGGCGCAGTGGGGACGAAAGGCATGTAGGAGGAAAGATGGAGGGGAGAGAGAATGAATGAGGATGGATGATGCAAGAGGAGGAAAGGTGGGAGAGAGGAAGGATGGGTGGGGGAAGAGGAGGAAAGGTGGGAGAGAGGAAGGATGGGTGGGGGAAGAGGAGGAAAGAAGGGAGGGTGGGAGGATGGATAAGTAAGAAGGGTGGGAGGGAGAGAGGATGGATGGAGGAAGAGGAGGAACGGTGGGAGGGAGAGAGAGAGAATGAATGAGGATGGATGGAGAAAGAGGAGGAAAGGTGGGAGGGAGGGAGGATGGATGAAGAGGACGAAGGGTGGGACGGACGGAGAGAGGATGGATCGGGAGAGAGAATGGATGAAGGAAAGGTGGGAAGGAGAGTGACAGGATGGATGAAGATGGATGGAGGAAGAGGGGACAAGGATGGTGGGAGACAAGAAAAGGAGGGAGAAAGGCATGATCAAAAAAAAAAAAGCAGGTGGGTATGGAGGGAAGAACGGAAGAATGGAGGGAAGATGAGAAATGAAAGGAGGGTGGGGGGGTGACAGGAGAAAAGAATGAAAGGAGACAAAGGAGGGAAAAAAATGAAGGGATGAAGCTGATGGAGAGAGAGAGAGAGAGAGAGAGAGAGAGAGAGAGAGAGAGAGAGAGGGGGAGAGAGAGAGGTGGGGGGGGGTGGCAGTCGGGGTCTAGGAAGGAGTGAGAAACGGTGAAATGAAGGATGATGAGACGGAAAGCGAGGAAGGAGGGAGACGAGGAGGGATAGATGGATCGAAGGATGGAGAGAATGAAAAAGTAAGGGCGAGGAGAGAAGGATATGAGGAGGGTGAATACGGATGATGGGAAACAAGAAATGAGGAAGGAAGGAAGGAAGGAAGGAAGGGATGGATGGAAAGGATAAGCTGAAAGGATAGGGAGAAGGGAGAATTGAGAAGATGGAGAAAATGAATGAAGATGGAGGTATAACGAAACAGATAAGAATGGACGGGGAGGAGAAAAAGGAGAGACAGACGAATGGAGAGATGGAAAGACGGGATGAAATGAAGGAGAAAAAGGGGAGGGGCGGGGGTGAAGGAAAGATGTAATGAAGGAAAATAAAGGAAGGATGTCGAGAGGGAAACACACAGAGGACGAGAGGAGTACAAAGGAATGGAAATAAGACAAGAAGACAGGATGGTGGGGCGAGAGAGAGAGAGAGAGAGAGAGAGAGAGAGAGAGAGAGAGAATCAAGCAACAAAAACCGTGGACAAGAGGCGAGACTAAAGCACAACACTGGATGTGAGGCAAGAGTGCGTGTCTGAAAATTGCCACAAAACTGTTATGTGCGTGTTAGTTCAAAGAGGCTGCCCTGAGAACCTAAACACCTAACTCCGTGCTGCAGGCTAGGCTTCTGAGATTTCGTAACACCGCTCCATTAACAATTTATAGTACTGGAGACGAACGCCTTCACTTGGCGGCACCGATTCTATAAAATGCCCACAATTCCTTCCCTATCCCCTGAAAGGTGGATGGTAGGCAGCAGTGGGACAAGGCCAGGCTGCAGTTCACAATGTCCACAAACAGGCGACCTTGGGGACACAACAACAACAAAACAACTCATGCTGTCTGATGATCACTGTGAAGGGCATGATAAACTGATGTCCTTTGCATCTCATTATTAACACAATCACTGGAACTTTCTCAACATGTCTTCCTCCTTGAATCATTCTATATATTGCACTGTATCCCGGTATATCGAAATGACTACATTCTGATTTTGGTTTTCTTCCTTTTATGCAAAAAAAGATCTGCTTCTTCGCCTTAAAAGCTTTTTTCGAACCGCAAGAGTTTAATGCAGGCTTCGCTTCACTTGTAATATCCTCTTGCTGAAAATTGAATCGTCTAGTCTAATGGTGTCAGTAATAAAATCGTGGTGGTGAAGGGGTTAACGATATTTGCTAAACAGATCACCACTAAACAACAGGGTTAGAATCTCGGGTCAAAAGTTAAGGAAGGTTGCTAATCATCACTAATCAAAGGAGTTGAAATCTGGCCGTCAGTTCCTTTACACTGTCCAGAAACCTCAACAAAGCCTACTACGAGATCCTGCTAATTGACACTAAGGTAGGCTACGACACGTTTGCCATAACCTATTAATAACCCCAAACTGCTCTCAGGTGTCGTCAGACTGGAGGATATATTTGAATAGTAACCAAGGAGACGCATTCCTACTTCATTAGTCAGGCTCACTCTAAGTCATGCAACCACGACATAGTATTCAAAGCTGTGTGAGTGGGCCAGTTCCGTCAGAGGAAAACAAAGAGGCAATAATCAAATGAGGCGGAATCCCGGTTCATTAGTGCTGAACCCCAGACAGGTACGGGAGTTATTGACCGGTCCTGTTACCTTAATTACATTCCAAAGCACCTGTGTGGCCTGTTATCTGGGCAATTACATACTTAGTCCCCCCAACACTTTATTTTATACTTATTTTCTCCAGACGATTTAATTCAGCTGTGTAAAACTCTCTCTAGGAAGACGATAGTGAAGGTGACAGTTTCTTTCCCAGTTATAAGTCACTAACACTGAATCTTGACCTTTACACACTCAGTCCCCTTAACACTTTATTCTTTTATTATCACCAGACGATTTAGGTCAGATGTGTAAAATCCTCTCTAGAAAGACGACAGCGAAGGCGAGTTTGATTCCCAGTTTAAAAAGTCACTAACAACCTGAATACACCTGTGTTCAATGCACCCACGCGCCTAATTATCCCTGCAATTTAATTAAACACTCATCCCCTAACACTTCATTCCGTTCTTTCTACCGCCACATCATTTACCTCATCCTGTGTAGCTATCCCTTTCATCACGAGGATGAAAAGTGCTGGTGACAGCATATTTTCCAAGTCCTTACAGTCCCTCTGAATAAAACTGCCTGGTAGTGGAAAGAACACAACGAAAAACGCGTCATCCATCCAAGCTTCAACATCGACTGGAGATGAGACCAGACGTAAAAGGAACCGTAATGAAGTGTTAATCCTTGAGTTTATTATTATCATCATTATTATTTATTATTATTATTATTATTTATTACTGATTTTGCCGCACGATTTTATAAAGCTTTGAAAAGACCTCTATTAGTAAAGGGGTTAATGACTAATCTTTCCTGCTCGCTCTCTCTCTCTCTCTAAATAAGGGAGATATTAGCAAGGTATTTAAAGTGAGCATACAGGATAGAACTAGAAATAATGGTTTCAAACTAGAAAAATTCCGTTTCAGTAAGGAAATTGGTAGAAATTGGTTTGGTAATAGAGTAGTAGACGAATGGAATAAGCTACCTAATAAAGTAGTTGCTGCCTCTTCCATTGAGAGTTTCAAGCATAGGCTAGATAAGCATATGACAAATAAGGGGTGGATATAGAATAAAGAAAATCTTATAACCAATACTAATTCAAAAAAATTTTCTTTTCAGGTTACACTATGATAGTCTCTATTCTCCTTTCACACTTTCCTGTAAAATGTCCACGCCAGTTTTTCTATACTGCGTGGTGTTCTTTCTGACTTTTTCCTGCCGGCTTCGGCTGGAGGGTTTGGAGGGCGGGGGAGAGCCTTCTTCTTTGCTGTCCTTATCTCATTCTAGTAGTTCAGTTACTCTTCTAGGAGCTGCCTAGCATGGGCCAACCGGCCTACTGCAGTTATCCTCTCTTCTTATGTTCTTATGTTCTTCTCTAAAATAAGTAAATAAATAGTACATAATGTTACGGTTCAAAAAAATAAATAAATAAATAAAATAAAAAATAAAAAGCCACTGGAGTGAAACTGTTACGTACATTCAGACATCCATATAACTTTTCACGGATTTTAATTTCCACTGCCTAGTGATCTTAAAGTCTCGGTAAAACGCATGGTTAAATTCACAGTCAAGTTCGTACCGTCTATACTGAATCATCCCACGTGTCCTCGGTACTTTATACACTTCTATGGCTGGCTACACTTTATTTTCTCTACGGGAAAATAATGTCAAGGTCGCAATTCTCTCTCTCTCTCTCTCCCCTGTAATTACAGACTAAGTATTACTATTATTTTTAAGGTTGAGTCGCTTTAAAAAATACAGGAAGGTCTCTCTCTCTCTCTCTCTCTTTTCTAGGCAGAGCTACACCTGCCAATTTTCCGTCCACCTATATAATCATAATGCCAAGGCCAGAGTAGATCATTTGAGTGCCCTTCTGAAATTTTCGCCTCTCCCTCTCTCTCTCTCTCTCTCAACCAGCCACTGCTATTCACTTCAATAATCGCAAGGTCGCTGGGTACCTACCTGTAGATTAGTCAAATACCCCACTCACACCACTGCTCTCTCTCTCTCTAAGTTTTGTGATGCGTTGAGATGGAAGTGAGATGACGAAACGAACAGATAAGGTGAAGTGAGGAATGATACGGGAACGGAGAGGCTGGCGTGGATTCAATAACAAGGCCGTGAGGGTAAAAGAGAGATAGGGAAGTAACGCAGGAGAGAAGTAAAAGGGAAGTAACGTAAGGGTGAAGTGAGAGGGAAGTAACGCAGGAGAAAAGAGGAAGGTAACGCAGGAAAGACGTGTGAGAGAACTAACGCAAGGGTGAAGTGAGAGGGAAGTAACGCAGGAGGCAAGTGAGAGGGAAGCAACGTAGGAGAGAAGTAACTGAGATGTAACGCAGCAAAAGTGTGAGTGGCAAGTGAAGTGAAGGAGGAACACAACAAAGACAAAAAAGGGTTTGTTCTACGTGAATTAGGCCTAAGCTAAATGACAAGGTTATGAAGGGAGCTAACATGAAAAGGAAATAAGGGGGAGGTAGAACAGAGTAGGTAAGAAAATGTTAAACTATTAGATATGGTCTTAGCAAAAGGTTACCGTATACATGTTTCAGTAGACTAAGTGACAGGGTTAAAAATGTTACGGCAGTGTACGTGAAAGTATGGTGGATGGAGAAATGACAATATTTACTAAATGCATGAAAAACAAAACAGATACTACACTAGATGAGGTATGAAGAAAGGATGGTTTAGCTGGATTGCAGGGTTAAGATGGTAGAGGATATGAAAGGGAAGTACGAAGGAGGAGATGGAAGGTAGGGTAAGAACTGAGGTCAAAGGGTGGTAATGGGGGTGAAAGGCACTACCGGGAGGGAACGCATGTGAGGGAAAGGGGGACGGAAATGGGAACACTCACCCCCAACAACAAGATCAAGAACAACAACAAGTAACCTACACTAAACTACTACAATCTCTTAGTTTTTTTGTTTCACCTACTGTAGCTATTTCACTAAACCTCTTATCATTCCACACACACACACACACACACACACACACACACACACAAACTACGGACTGTGGTAGGTAAGTACAGGTTTCAACCGTGTGTTTACAGTACACACAAAATTAGGGCGGGAGGGGATGGATGGATGGAAATCTTACGTAAGTTAGCAGTGCCATTCACAGTGACACACATTACATCAATTCCTTCACTACCCACACGCAAAATCAATTCCTTCACTACCCATCAGCAAAATCAATTCCTTCACTACCCATACGCAAATTCCTTCATTACCCATACCCAAATTCACTCCTTCACTACCCATACGCAAAATCAACTCCTTCACTGACCATAAGTTACATCAGCTTATTTTCTCTTCATGTGTCTTTAAGTGTTGTTCCTGCTATACCCAAACGATTATATTCAGGAAGTCAAGGGCTATACTGGCACTTATACACACCACCACATCTTCACCATCTCCTTTATTTCCCATACCGGTACGTGCTTTAGGCTTTATTAATACCGGTACTCACTAAACTTAACCCCTTCTGCCTTAGGACGTCACCATATCTTGCTACCTCCAGACGATTTCGTTAAACTATGATCTGTAGTGGAGGGGTTAACAGTCGCCATACCCCTTTACATCTTCCTGGTCTCGCCATAAGCACGTCTGATGGTAGTATAAACAGGACACTGTATCATGGGACAGAAGGGGTTAAGAAGGACTAGATGTGAAGGAGATGAATCCAGCAATTAAGGGTCACCATGAGAAAACAAGGACACACACACACACACACACACACACACACACACACACACACACACACACTCACTCACAAAGCAAATCTCTCCTCCCTCTCTCTCTCTCTCTCTCTCACACACACACACACACACACACACACACACACACACACACAAAGCAAATCTCTCCTCCCCCCCTCTCTCTCTCTCACACACACACACACACACACACACACACACACACACACACACACAAGACTGCCGCTATCCCCTCTTATCTGATCCTCTTGATGTATGGTTTCTTCTGCCACGTGACACGTCAGCGAAGAAAGGCTGCCCAGATGCCACTGTACTCCTACTTTAGTCTGGCCTTAAACTGCCATCTTTCTACCCGGAATGCTGAGCTATATAAGAAAAGATTAACAGAAGAACGTGGTGCTAGTCACGATGAAGTGCAATGGGGTGCAAAGATGCGAATGATACCGTCCTAATCTATGCTCTGTCCACTTTTACCCTGGCCTAATATTCTATTTGCAATGCTATGTGAAAGATAATCCCTAGAATGTGGTGCTAATCACGATGAAGTGCTAATAAAAGGATGCATAACCGGGGAACTAATATTCTGCTACTGGGTTACTGGAAATAAGCTGCAAAGTGACGTCCTCGGGTGGAAGGGGTTCAGAGAGAGAGAGCATCCCCGACAAACAGATTTCCTCGTTAAGCATTCATGAGGCTCAGGGTCGGGCGGCAGTGAGTCGTGTTTGTGTGTTTGTAGGCGAGTACGTTGAAGGGGCGTGAAGGTCAACTGGCGAGACCTGGCACCAACACACACACACACACACACACACACACACACACACACACACACACACACACACACACCTTCAACTACTACTACTACCATAAATCTATCCGACCCCAAAACAGGCAGGCATTCGCAACAACACTGCTCCTGTGAGTTAAGTTAGGATGGGTTGTTGAATGTGCTAGAATGTTATGTCAAGTTCGGTTCAGTTCTTTCCTAGACCAAACTGGCTGACAACCAACTCAATCCATCCTAATGTAACCCAACCCAGAATGTTCTAAATAATTCTCTAATACGAATGCACAAGGCAGCACACTCACCGAAGGCAGAGGAATATGTGGTCAGCGGGGAGTTACGTGTTTGGTGAGGCAAGTGTGTGTGTGTACGTGCGTGCGTTGGTGCGCTTCAGCCACAGACACAACAGGCAGGGCTGGCAGGCAGGCAAGTTGGAAGGGGGAGGGGATGTGGTTATCAAATGTCTGCCTTGCCTGCAGGGGTTCCAATGCCTCCCAGTCTTCTCACAAATTCTATGATAAACGAATCTCCATTGCTGTTTTAATAATCAACATGCTTGTAATTCTGTTGTCTTCACTGCTGTATCAATAAAGAACTTGTTTAATTTGCTGGATTTCCTTTTAATATAAAATGAGATTAACACAGCCTCAGGAATTATTTTACTTTTTTCATTTTACTATTCAGACCTTAGCAAGTGTTGGCGTAGCAAGGTCTGGGCACGGATGCAACAAGGCCGCCACCTCCAGTCCTCCACGCCTGGGCTGATGCACCGCTGACACCAACACACAACGAAAATATTTGTACGGCAGCAGTAGCAGCCAGGCACGCTGTAGTGGTGGCAGCAACAGCAAAGTACACAGAGCGAGTGGTGGCAGCAACAGTTTGGCACACAGAGGAAGTGGTTGGTGGCAGTAGGAACTTGGTATAGCGGTGGCAGAATCGACTAGGCTCACAGGGCAATAGTGGTGGCAGTATCAACTAGGCACACTTGGGTATAGTGGTGTCAATGGGAACTAGGCACATCGGAAGTGGAGGCAGTAATAGACGATACACAGAGGCGTAGTGGTGGCAGTAGGAATGAGGGGAGAGGTGACAGTGGTGGCAGAAGTGGGGCACACACGGAGCAGTGGTGGCAGTACTAGTGTGCGTGTGACAGTGTGGTGTAACAGAAGGCCCTGCCTCACGCTACATTACACCTTTCTAATACCACAACGTTACGCAAGTCCACCATTAACACCATAGCGTTAGGCCATTACACCAATCTAACACCACAACGTCAGGCCTTTACACCACTAACACCACAACGTTAGGTCTTTACACCGCACTAACACTACAAAGCTAGTTATACCACAAGGTTATGTATGACACCAGCATAACATCACGAGCATATCTGACGTGGTGCAGGAGGGTTGGGTTGGGTCCAGCACAGCCCTGCCTGCCTGTGTGCCTGCAGCTGTACCAGTGCTGTTCACCTCACCCGGACACACCACCACCCCACCTGTGCACCCCCACACCACACCACATTACCACACCAGCATGACCTTCCACGATACACGGCGTTGGAGCACGACTACGTACGTATGAAGGCACGTAAGCAAAGATCAAGTTCGTTCACCACTACACAAACCATATCACCACTTCACCAGGCACGTACAGTGATGGGGAATGTGTACATACACAAGAACGTGTGCGAAGATCAAGGTCGTTCACATCGAGGTCGAGAGCGCCAGGGGAACGTGAGCTACGTGAGAAGTGAACGTAAGGGCGAGAATGGCGGTGTCTCCCAGGGTGTGGTGTAGAGGGTAACGCCCAGGGGGGACACTTGGACCGGGAGTAGAATTCCCAAAAGATCTGAGCCAATTTCTACGATAAATAACTTGCCATTACTACCTTCACGTTCGATCTGTTCTTCGTATTTTTCACACAGTTTCACTCTGAGTTGATGGACAAGTTTATGTGTGAGTGAAGGAAAAGGTCTTACACGAAAAATATGCACAATTTAGCTTAGGAGAGTTTATAGGTACGACTCATTCCCAGAAGCCAGATTCCCAAAACATCTGAGCCAATCCTTACCCCAAAACAAGTCAACTATTATCACTGGTCACTTTACTGGTCCGTAATATTTCACTTTACTATCCCCACTGGTTCGACTGGGAAGTGTTGGGCTGCTGTATGAGAGGAGACGGAAATATAAACAGTCTTATACACAGCTTAGGCTTAGTTTGTAAATATGGTCCCGGGAGGGTGTTTTAGGCCGGGTGAGGACTGGAGGCCTATTTATAAAGTGTCTTAATTTTAAACAATGAACAACACTCTATTACACTTCACTATCACAGATCGTTTTGCGTTTCGTATTCTGCTACTTGACAACATTCACTGGAGTTTGGCTGTTATGTGTTCTGTTGCCGTGGTCGAGAAGGTAAGGTTATAAACACCAATCTTACACCTCAGGCTCGGGAAGCTTTATAACTACGGTACGTGAGCCTCTGTACACCATTCACTACCACTGTACCAAGACATCAGCATCACACAGGAAATAACTCAGTATCTCCGTTCTTCACACACAGACGCTTTGGCCGCACAGTCGAAGTTATAACAGTTCTCCCCAAATTTCCCCCAAACTCTAGGCCTATAAAGCCACACACACAGGGAGGGTAGATGGAGTAAACGTGGCTTTTATTTCTTTTTTTCCTCTTTCTTTAATACACCCGCAGCGTCACCCAGATATACAGTCATTAGGTATACACTCACACATACACACGGTCCGTAGCGTTGCCAAACACGTTCTAAATCAACGCCAACGCCATTACAACTGGATGGGCAACGGGGCGGCGACGGCGGTAAAACGAGAAGCACCGATCCCCGCGACGGCCGGAGGGAGACTGACTGGCCAGGAGGATTACAGACAGTACGGAGTTGCCATATCAAAATCCGCTAGAATAAGTACACAAATAATGCTAACATCTTCAAAATTCCACACTAATGCTGATAAAAACATGTGGAATATAGCATGATTTATTACCACTAGCCAACGGAATCTGGCGTTAGGTAAATAAGAAGATTCAAAATCGAAGTCACTTGATCGGCAACCTTGTAAAGGAGCGAGAGAGGCGGGGTAAGCGGAGTGGCTGTATTCTCCTTCGTCTCCTTTTCCTCCTTCCATCCATTACACCTCCTCCCCCTTCCTTCCATTACCTGTCTAACATCACCCCTCCATCACTTACCTACCACCATGACAACCATCACCATAATACTTTTCGCTGCCTACAAACCTGCCCATCTACCTTCCATTACCCGCCTAACTACTACCATGACATTTCCCTTACCATACTTCCTGCCATAACCTACTACCCTAAGTTAATAAATGCTACTTCCACTACCATACCACCTTCAAGTCTCTGTCTAACCGCTCCTATGACACTTCTAACCAACCATTCAACCAACCGATCAGTCTCTCTAACCAACGAACCAATCCTGTAATCAACCATTCACCTTTTATACCAATCAACCATGTAATCAATCAGCCTCCCACCCACCAACCAACTATCCAACCCGGTAATCAACCAACCTCCAACCAACCAACCATCCATCCACCTTACCAACCAACCAACACCCCATTCACCTTACCAACCAACCAATAACCATCCACCCAATTTACCAACCAACCAACCAACCTACCACACCAGTCATCCAAACGTTCCAAGCATCCAGCCTACCAACAACCATCCATCCAACCTACCAACCCCTAACCAACCAACCTACCAATCAACCCTCTCACCCTCCACTTCACCTGTCCACCACTATCGCAGCACCTACTTCCTTATTTTGATGGCCGGGATAATGAGGAGGAGACCAGGTAGCTTAGTTTACGCAGGTGTACAAGGTAAATAAATAAACAGGTACAGTGTGGCGCAGGGGTGACCTTCTTCCCTCGTAATGGTTCGCGCAATCCGTCATCAAACGCGGCCAGTGCGCATTCTTCTCGTCCGTGGTGTCGTGTTGCTTCGTACGTAATCAGCGCGATACTTTTACGCTGAGTATATTAAGTAAAGTGGCGTGCAAGATGAGGAGATGAGGGTGGTGGTTGAAGGATGGGAGGGAGAGGGGGAAAGAGTGTGAGGGGAAGGGTGGAGGATGGAGGAGGGGAAGGAGAGAGGGAGAGAATGTGAAGGGACGGGTGCGGTATGAAGGATGGGAAGGAGGGAGGGACTGGATGTAAGGGGAAGGGTGGGGTATGATGGATGGGAAGGAGGGAGGGAAAGGGTGGAGATAGGTAGAGGGAGAGGAGAGGAAGGAGTAAGGGTGGGAGAGGGTGTGTGTGGGGATGGAAGAGGGGAAAAGTGGAGGTAAGAGGGATGGAGAGCAGGGGGTGTGGAAGAAGAGTGGAGATGGATGTAAGGGAAGGTATAAGGTGTGGAAGAGATGGGGGGGATATCAGGGGGTGGAGGGAAAGGGAGGGTGGGAAGGGGCGTGAGGGAGGGTGGGTGGGAGAGGAATGGGTGCGTGAGGGTGGGAAAAAGAGAGGGCGGAGTAGTGATAGGTGGGAGAGGAAGGAGGGTGCGTAAAAGGTGAGAGGGAAGGTGGATGGGAAAAGGTGTGTGAGGGTGGAAGAGGAGTAGAAGGGGAGGAGGGGCAGAGTCGAGAAGAAGAGTATGGAAGAGAGGAGAAATGAGAAAGCCAGGGGAAGGAAGGAAGTGAGAAGGAATGGAGGGGGGGGGAAAGGAAGAGGAACAGCAAGAAGGATGTGAAGCAAAGGAGGTCAGGAACGAGTACCGTAGAGAAGAAAGGGAAGGGAAGGAGGGGAGGAAGAAAGGGAAGAGGAAAAGAAAGATGGAAAGGAGGAAAGAGGAAGAGTAGGGAAGACGTGGAGTGATAGACGTCAGGAAAGAAATGAGGCAGGCCACAGAAGGGAGGAGAGGACAGGAGGAAAGGGCAAGGAAGGGAAGGGAGCATATGACCAGGCCGCTTCATTCCCTGGTTACACAAATCTCCCTTACTACTTCCCTATCCCCCGGAAAAAAAAAAAAAAAAAGATGGTGGACTGTGTAAGAAGCACAACTTAAGCCTGCAGTCCACTGGGTTCAGGTTTCAAAGGAGACTAGGGCCACAATATTTTTTTTTTTTTTTTTTTTTATCTATGAACCGTCGCCACAGGAGGGTTCTAATATCTGTTCCTAGGCGATTTATTTGTATACTGCACATTAAAGTCATGCCTTATTACATCCTTTTAGTAACAACATATACTGCATAATTAACACAGGAGATTATTAACACGGCATATGAAAAACTAAGCTGGCACGGAAGAGATATAAGGGAGCAGCTTAGATGAACAGCAGGACGGGGGGGGACGTGGAAGGGGGGTTACACAAACACCAAGCATGGGGGGAGGTGGGAGGGGGATTGGATGAACAGCAAGGATGGGGGAAGTGGGAGTGGGGGTTTGTGATACCTTTAATACACTGTTCGCTGACAAACTGCAGAAAGAAACACCGATCTGGGACTTAGTGTGTATTGACTATTCGCCACATCTGTGTTTCTTTCTCCAACTTGTGATACCTGTTCCCTCGCTAATGCTCAAGGGATTTCCACCCACATAAAGGCAGGGCTAAGCTGCTCCTAAGGAACTATGAGAGGAAAGGAGAGAACGACAGACTTACTGGTCCTCTTGTGGTTATTTGTTAATTCTCTAGAGCCAAATTAAACTCGCTGGCTGCCTCAGACCACCTGGTATCCGGAAACATCTTTGGGTAATTAACTTTGATTAGCACACAGGCCTACACCTAGATCAGATCATTCACTCACTCACCTTACTCCTGCTCTCGTCCCTTCTCCCACAACATAGCGTATCTTGTACTTACACAGCCTACAGGTGTTGTAACTTTCACAGCCTCTACTCCTATATGGTAAAATAAAACTTAGACCCTTACTGGGGGAATGAAGAAGAAAGGGACGGGAGAAGTAGAGAAGGAGAGCAATAAAGGAACGAGGGAAAGTAGGCAAAGTGAGGACGGCAGGAACAGGAAACGTATGAAAAAGTGAGAAAGAGGTGAACAGGAAAAAACAGAGTATCAGAGGAAGACAGGAACTGGAAGAGTAAACAAAAGGAGGAGAAAGAGAACAAGGAAGGCAGAGAAATGGAGGAAAACAGGAAGAGCAGGCAAAATGAAGAGGAAATGAACAGAAGCAGAAGAGAAAGAAAGATCAATACTAGGGAAAGGAAGGGAAGAAGTGAAAGCCTTACTGGAATGCATGAACACGTACAGTCATGAGCAAAAAATTCACTGACAGTTCTTTGACCTCCCAGTGTCTTGCATTCCATATTTCTCCCTCCACACTAAACGGAAGATAACATTCGTCCTCCTCATAATTTTTTCCTGTGTGCTTCATCTTGTTTAAAAAGAAAAAAAAAAGATGTTCATGCTACATCTTCAGTGCTACACCCGGAAGAGAAGTGTCGGGGTACTTTTGCGCAAGGCTGTAGGTATTAAAATAGCTTCACCTCAAAAGGGTAAAGGTGCAGCGGTAATCTTAATTCTGATTTATATAAGGTGAGGGAAGGAAAGAGAGAGGGAGGGAGAGGGAAAGGGAGAGGGAGGGAAAGGGAGAGGGAGGACAGAGGCTGAGGGAGAAGGAAGGTAAGGGTAGAGGGAGAGGGACGACAGAGGGAAAGGAAAATGAGAGGAGAAAGAAAATGGGAAAAGGGAGAAATGAGCAGTGAAGGAATGGGAGAAAAGACGAAAAGGAAGACAGGTTGGAGGAGAAAACAGGAGAAATGGGAGAAACGAAAAAGGGAAAAAAAAGGAAGGGGGAGTGAAAGCGGGTAAAATGGGAGAGGAAGGGGGGTTGGGAATAAGGGAAGAGGAGGGAGGGGCCAGGAATAGAGGTTGGGAGTTGAAGATGGGAAGGAGGATGAGGGAGGGTGGTATAGCGAGGTAAGCCGTGCAGGTAGCAACCAGTACTCTCTCTCTCAGTGGCTCTTCTCACGAATAATCACGTGTCGATGTCGCACTGCCAGAAATGAACAATATATAAATACTACTACTACTACTACTACTACTAATGGTAATAATAATAATAATAAAAAGAAATTATTTATGAGAAGACTTGGACTTTCTCGAGGTATAAGCACAATTTAAAGAAGTCAGTATATGCCTTCCAGTGTACTCAGAGCGATTCATACTAAGGGCATCAGGGGAAGTGTCCGGAAATTTCATAATACCTTCTCCTCAGCGATTTATTCTGCACATTACACTACAGTATCCTCTTGTTGCCGAGACGAACCACGCCGATACTAAAACAACATAAAAAGCACACAGGAGAACGTTAGGAGTGTATTATGCCAAGTAAATCGGTACAGGAACTGTGCTACGAGGCCTGAGAATAACGTCCTGACAGCGTTCTTAAGAAACTTTAATATTAACACGTGGTAACCCTTCTGTACGAGAAATAAATCACATGGAGGCTGCAGGACTACCACGTCCAGATGAGCAAGAAGACACAACAAGAGCAAAAGTATCAGCAACAACAACAACATTAACAAAAACAGTATGAACACCACTACCACCACCACTAACAACAACACTCCAGATAGCTTAAGTTACCCAGTTGCTCTTCCCTGAGTGGCAGTATGTGAGCAATGAACACCAACCATTCGTCGTAGTTATAACCTTTATGGACAACACAGGACTGGAGCGTCTTACCGAACCAGACCACCAGGAATCAAGAAAAACAATGATTATACCACTGTTAATCGATTACACACGGCTCATTAACCCTCCGAGTACACACACCTAAATAAAATCGTATGGTATCGGCCTAATTACCGTTCCCAGGTGTAACAAAGGCAGAGAAAAGGCTTGAGTTAGTTTTGTGAAGCCCTTGGTTGCTGGGACCTCATATGAACAAAATTTTATGAAGTTACCTTGAGTATGCTCGTTTTGCTCTAACTTGGCCCAGATTTTCGTCCTTTTGCAGTTTCTAACATGTCCCTCAGTGGCAGAAAAAGACAATACTACGTCCTTTCCATTGCACTTTTTCGTGACTAGCATCATATTCTACAACTCAACAATGATGATGGGGAGATGACAATTTTAGACCAAGTTAGGGTAAAACGCGTATAGTAGTAGTGCCGGTACTGGGCTGGGTAGCTGACAAGTATTTGGGAGCTGTGTTGATGAAGGTATAAGCAAACAGACCAGCTTATAAACCACAGTGGCACCTACACGAATATCAATCAGGAGGATGTTGTGCTGAATGGGGCTGTAATTAGTACTATACACAATTTCAAGTACACTTATAACTACCCCTTAAGGCCTACGTGCTGGGCGGGGCTACTCGTGTACGTGTACGTGCCAGTTCTCAGGCACGGGTTCTCTCTCTCTTCTTATCGTCTCCCTGAATGACCCCTCCCTCCCTCCTCCCCTAACCCTCCCTATTATGTTGGGCCCTATTTTCCTCTCTCTCTCTCTCTCTCTCTCTCTCTCCCCAAAATCTGATATTTCCCCCCTCACTCTCCCTCCTCCTACCCGCCAACCTCTACCCACTGCTCTACCCTAGGGACCCCGAGTTTTGGCTGCAGTGAGGCAGTGGATACGCCAAGTCTATCAATAGGCCTACTCTTGGGAAGGGGGGCGGGGGATGCGGGGACGTATAGGTGGGGGGAACGGGGAGGGAGAGAAAAGAGGAGAGAGAGAGAGAGAGAGAGAGAGAGAATCAGAGGACAAAAAGATTTAATATGAAAGGAGGCCGTTAAATAAATGCATGAGAGAGGGATGGGATGAGATGAACCACAGATTAAGAGACGGAGAAAGAGTATGGGAGGGGGTGAGATTGAAGGGGAGAGGAGAGGATGAGAAATTAAAGGGGAGGGGAGAAAGGGGATGGAGGAGGGAAGGGACAGAAATGAACAAAAATGGGCGGAGGGGAGAGGGGATTAAAATGAGAGAGGAGGGGAGTGGAAAGAAGTTGGGGGAGGAGTGGAAGGGGGTAGGGGGAGTAGGGGAGGGGACTGGGGTAGGGGAAATATAGGATGGGATGGGATGGAATAGGGGGAATGGGGGGAAAAGGAGGTAAGGGGAGGAGTGGAGGAAGGATAGAAGAGAGAATATTAAGAAACGAGGATGGCCCATGCTTGAGAGTGTAACTATAAAGACAAGGATAGCACACACACACACACACACACACACACACACACACACACAGTAAAAAAAATAATATACATATCCACATACCTTTAGTGAAGACAGTACATTACCCTAGTACCAAAAATACACTCTCCTAAAGCACATACAATCAGTTAACACTCTTTTACAATCATACATTCATATCCAAACACTTTCTAAGCATAAATCAAAATCTTCAGTAATTATACAATCATTCGTGACGGTGAGGGAAGCGGTGACAGCAGCACAGTAATCAAGGCTCCTGTAATCCCGGTAACAGTATCCCCGTTCACGTTACCCATGGTGTCAGTACTCTTTCCTCATCACCGCTACATGACGCCTATTTCATTCTTACGACCACCCCGGGATAGCGGTTTAGCCCGCCACATGCTCAAAGGCCTGAGGAATAAGCACACAGCAATGCGTCCTCAGTGCAGGTGTTAAAATTAATGACAGATACAAACCACTCCACCACGGAAAGTCCATACTGATTTGAAATAAAGCTGTCATGTAGGTGAAAAAATATAACACACAAATCCTCCTTGTGATAATAAACAAAAGTGATCACACACACACACACACACACACACACACACACACACACACACACACACACACACACACACACACCTTTTCAGCAACTCTTGAAATCGTGCAGCGCAGCAACTGAGCGTCAATTATCTCGCAAGGAAGCAACATTTCAGCGTGCAGTGAATATGTATACAGTGGTTGGTAATTCAGGAGACATGAGTGTAAGTGTATCCGTGCCGACAATGTGTGAGAGAAGCCAACCATCCCCCACCCCACCCCATCCCCGTCTGCTATGTACAACTGAAGTCACAAGTCTGTAGTACACTGGTGCCGGAGAGGAACGCCTTCTCGTGGTGGCACCGATTTAAATGAGTGGCTCCGCTGCCCCGTTATACAAAAGTACTTCATCTCCCCCCTACCCCCAAAAGAAGGAAACTGGATTGTAGGAAGAGGGTAGCTCCAGTCTGCAGTCCACTGGGTTCCCGTTCAGATAAGACTGGGGCCAGAACAACAACAGCGGGTGGTACACAACTTAAGTAAATCATATTGATGCATCAATTCGAATGATCAAAACACCCTCCTAACAGAAATCAGGCTATACTGTTCCTTAGGTATTCCCTCCGTATGCACAAAGCCTCTGTACCGTAGACTTGTGAGCTCAACTGCACCTTGCACCTGGTTGGCAATGAATCCCTCGACAAGATACATGAGAGAGTACGGTGACAGTCATCAGTGTTTACCTCCAACAGAAGATGCTTGGCCCCTCATACCTGCAGAAGAAAAAGATAATATTAGTTACGACAATACATTAAAACAAATAAATACACTGTTTCTATCTATCTGTTACCAGACGCCTTAATCCCTTATTAGGGGTGGCCACAAACAAATCGCCTCCACGTCACCCTGTCCCCCACCATTTCACTGCCCTGCTCCCAATTCACATACCCCCCCTCTCTCATGTACCTCTCCACTCCCATCCCTCCATCTCATCCTTGGCTGCAGAAAAATAAAATGGGCACAGAATCTCAAACCCAATCACAAGAACTAGGACGTACTATGCATTCTATCGTGGCTTCTAACGGCAAATCATGTTATTCAGCCGAGACAGCCTTCAGGTTAAGAGGCTAAAGGCAGGTAACATTGCTTCATCGAAATATCATCTCGAAATATCACCTTTGACTGAACTTTTCTTTTTTTTTTAACTCCTGCTCTCCAGGCGATTGCACTCAGCTCAGGATACTTTTTCTTTTTTACTGGATGAATAGAAGTATAGCCTCCAATTTTTTGTCCCGACCTATTTAATCCAATGACGAGTTTTCTTCGTCACTGCATTTCCAGACGGTTTAATCCAATTAGAGGAAATTCTTCTAAGGAATAAGAACTAAGAAGCCCCCTATTCCACCAGGCATACAACCCTAACACACGCCAACCATAGTAAACAAATAAACACAATAATAAAAGCAGGGTAAACACCATACATATTACTGCACAGGAGTATAGTATTTCCTGCTGTTTTCTGAACCCCTAACCGTGACAGTGTAAATATAAAGCAAAATAAATCGCTAAGGAGAAGAAATAAAGAATCCCCTTATCCCACCAAGCATACAGTCCTAATACAATATAATCACAGCAAAGAAACAAACACAATATAAACACAAGGTAAAAATCATTCATTTTGTTGCACATCTGAATCTTTCTTTCCGTCTTTCACAGTGCAGACCTAATACTGAGAATTATGATGGTAAATATGGCTTACTAAGAAGGAATTATCTTTCACACACACACACACACACACACACACACACACACACACACACACCTCCAAGAACTCCACACCCTAAAGCTCATATCATCATACTGAGAACTAACGGGACAAAAATAAACAGTGCTTATATCCACAAATGTAAAGATGAGAATAAGAGTTTTTTTTCCTTCTCTCTCTCTCTCTCTCTCTCTCTCTCTCTCTCTCTCTCACACACACACACACACACACACACACACAAAATACGTGACAGTACTTTAAGGCTTAGAGAAATTCCTATCGCCATTCTTCTTTACCTTGCAGAAAATGTTGCAAATAAATGAAGGGGACACACTTACCCACATCCCTGCATTCTAGGTTCCAACAACGCTTTGCAACATTCAATAAACAGCCCCTGAAACACAGGTAATTCTCGCTTTGGCCTTAATGCCGCTTTTTTTTCTACTTATTCTTTCCGGGAGACTTTTCTTTGGGTCAAGATGATTTTGATTTTAGATCATGATGTAGTAAGTCATGTTCTGATGATGATGATGATGATGATGATGATGACGATTACGATGATGACACTGATGACGACGACGATGATGATGATTACTACTACCACTACCACTACTACTACCACCATTACTATTACAATTATTATTATTATTATTATTATTATTATCCCCAATCTATACAAAAACTACTTATTCATGCTCCTAACCCAGCCCCGGCCCCAGCACTCAAGGCAGTGACTGGGGACCGAAGAGACTGCTTTAGGGCGTGGGGGAGGGCGGGTAAGGTGGCAATGTGGGAGGTACTCGCTGTTAAGTTCGTGTCCCCAGCGGCATGACAACCACCAAGGCAGTCTACACTAGTTAGGCCTATAATATTGCCGTTTTCTCTTGAGGCGGAAGAGGAAGAGAAGGAGGAGGAGGAGGAGGAGGAGAGGACAGAGGTGCAGAAGAAGGAGAGGACGGTTCAGAAACTGCAGTAGGCCGGTTGGCCCATGCTAGGCAGCTCCTAGAAGAGTAACTAAACTACTAGAATGAGATAAGGATAGCAAAGAAGAAGGCTCTCCCCCGCCCTCCAAACCCTCCAGCCGAAGCCGGCAGGAAAAAGTCAGAAAGAACACCACGCCGTATAGAAAAACTGGCGTGGACATTTTACAGGAAAGTGTGAAAGGAGAATAGAGACTATCATAGTGTAACCTGACAAGGAAAAATTATGAATTAGTATTGGTTATACGAATCTTTCATAAATTTCATAAAAGTATCTGACGACAAAAATAAATAAATAAATAAATAAAAAGGCAGCGTAGTGAAGAGGTTGATTCAAGTTTGGAGAGACATTTTCAACTGGAGGTGTTTGAGGAAGCCTTCAATAAAACCTCACTTCCCTGTTGTCTCCCCGTAGCCTGAATTATTTTACTGGTGAAGGCAAGAAAGCAACAGTATAGATGATGATGATGATGATGATGATGATGATGATGATGAAAACGGACACGAAGAAGACTATAATGATGATGATGATGATGACGACGAACAGGAAGAAGACTATGATGATGATGATGATGACTATGATGATGATGATGATAATACTGATGATGATGATTATGATGGCAAAAACGAACAGGAAGACGTCTCTGATGATGACGATGAACAAGAAGATGACTATGATGATGATGATGATGATGGTGATGATGATGATGATGCGTAGGAAGAGGGGGGGTGCAGTCTCGCCACTCACATACAACCCTCCTACACGTAACGGAATGATCAAGGTGAAAAATAATACTGCATGGTGTTTGTAGAGGAAAACTGTGATGGTAAATATGAAGGGGGAGAGAAGAGTATAAAAAACCATGTGAAGAGATGATTGCCATAATTAGAGGGGAGGGAGAAGAGTGGGGGAAGGGTGGGAGGGGAAATGAAAGGGGAGAAGCACGCCCGCACGCACACAGACACAGATACACACACACACACACACACACACACACACACACACACACACACACACAAAGGGAGAGAGAGAGAGAGAGAGACGGAAAGGGGGAGAGACAAGGCCAAAGGAAGACTGAAAAGGGAGGCTTGTGGGTGAGTCACAGGAGGGGAGGAAGGAGTGAAGAGGAAGGGGGGGAGAAGAGAAGGGAGGAGATGAGAGGAAAGGAGGAGGGGGAACCGAGAAGAGGAGGAGCAGAGAGTGGGAGGAGGAGGGAAGAGGAGGGGGGGGGGAGGAAGGAAAGGAAAAGAATGAGAGGAGAAACAAAGGTGAGGAATGAGTACGAGAGAGAACAGTGAAGAGGAAGGGGAGAGAGGGGAAGGATGGAAAAGGGAAGGAAATTGAGAGAGAGGGACGGAAAGGGAGAACAGAGGAGAAGGAAGGAAGGAGGAAACCAAGGAGAGGGAAGGGAAAGGAGAAAGCAGACGGGAAAAGAACGTAGAGAGAGACATGAGTGAACGAAAGGGACAGGTGAACAGAAAGGAAGAAAGGAGGGGGAAAGAAGAGGGAGGTAAGAAAGAGAGGGGGGGAAGGGAGAAGAAGAGACGAGGTGGGGAAGGAGAGAAAAGAGAGGAGGAGAAAATAAGCTGAGAAAGAAGAGAAGACAAGGAAAACGGAGACGAAGAAAATGGTTGAGAAATGGTAGAGGAAAAATGAGGCTTGGATGAGTCACACGAAGAGATGTAAAGATTGACAGGGAGAGAAAATGGTGGGAGAGGGAGAAGAGGGGGAGAGACAGGAGAGGAGGAAGAGGAGGGAACGGAGAGAGTGGAAAGAGGAGGGAACGGAGGGAGGAGGAAGAGGAAAGAGAGGAAGAGAAAGAAAGAAAACGAGGCTGAGTCATACGCGAAGGCTAAGGAGAAGAGTGACATGAAGAGGGGTAGAGAGAGGGAGGGGAAGAAGGGGATATGAAGAGTAATACAGAATGGAGGAGGAGGAGGAGGAGGAGGAGGAGGATTGCTTGGATGAGTCATACGAGGAAGAATAAAAGGTGGGAATGGGCAAGAGGAAGACAGGGGGAGGAGGGGGAGAGAGAGCGAGCAGAGATGAAGAATATTACAGGAGGAGGAGGAGGAGGAGGAGGAGGAGGAGGAAGGATAGCACTGAAAAACAGACGAGATGATGATGGGGACATATGGGATGAGAAAGAGAGAGAGAGAGAGAGAGAGAGAGGAGCAACGCAGAAATCGAAATGAGAGAGGGGTGAGAAAGAGGAAGGAAGGAGGGAAGGAAGGACGAAAGAGAGAGAGGGGGGGGGGATACCGTTGGGAGAGGGAGGTGGAAAGCGTAAGGTAGGAGGGAGAATTGGAAGGTAGAAAGGAAAGAGATAAGAAAGAAAGGGAGAGAAGAGAATTAAAAAAATAAAAGGAATGAAAATATGGAAGGTAAATGTGTGGGAAGAAAGGAAAAGAGTAGAAGAAGAAGGAAAATAAAAGCAGGAGAGGGGAAGGGGACGGGAAGGAGGAGGTGGAGGAAAGAAGGGAAGCACGAAAGAGGAAGGGAGGGAGGAATGGAAGGGAGGAAGGCATGTAGGGTAAGACCTAAATGAGCGTCAGAAGGGCACGTAGTCAGGAAGGTCGAAACCAGAATAGTAAATGACTGGAGAATAACCTCTACGATCCATCTGCTTGAAGAATGCACGTGTGAGCGGGGAAAGCTAAATGAGGAGGAGGAGGAGGAGGAGGAGGAGAAGGAGGAAGAGGAGGAGGAGGAGGAGGAGGGAGGTGATAGAATGGGGAGCTATAGTCTGATTCCCGCCCGCTTGCGGCTTAGGTGTGACCCGCACCTGTGGACAATGGTGCCACGTTTCCCCAACTTGCGATGTGAAACGGAAGCTATTTATGTACAAGGCATCACAAATTCGATAAATTCAGATGAATAAAACTTACACTTGTGTATTTTGATGGATGAATCAACAGTAATCTTATTATGCATAAAATATTTATACAGTAACACAGAAACATGGCATACATATTGTACAGTGTTGCTAAAAGATATTGTAGTCACTTTTAATGGTTTTTAGCGTAGTTTTAGGGTGGGTAATAATATCACAGTTATGGATATAAGATAATGAGCCTGAAAAAAGAAGAAATATGCCAATATCCAAAGTAAAAGAAATAATTCATATAATTCTTGTGAGTGGCAGCACTGACAGATAGCTTCCCTACAGAGAGAGAGAGAGAGAGAGAGAGAGAGAGAGAGGCAGGAGAGGGGCATGCATTGAATGCATTGTCGGCATCACTAAATATAACAAAACCAAATTCACAAATGAAAGCACAATTATAAATAACTTATAAAAGAATCAAAAGTACTCAGGGTGGCTCACATTTCCCGCCATGTGGTAGGTGATTCCAGCCCCCCCTTCCCCTTCCCTCCCTTCTTAATCCCTCCTGGGTGTCTCAGGTCAAATCCCCCTTCACACTTCCCCTCCCCTCTGGACCACCACCCCAACAAACCCACATCCACACTCCCACCCACACCTACACCCACACCCCACTACGTCGGGGTGTATGAATCAGTAACGTAACAAACCTCTCAGCAGACAGTAACTTTGACACTCCATCTACTACTAAATATAACAAAACCAAATTAACAGATGAAAGCACAATTATAAATAACTTATAAAAGAATCAAAAGTACTCAGGGTGGCTCACATTTCCCGCCAGGAGAGAGAGAGAGAGAGAGAGAGAGAGAGAGAGATAACGGTATAGAAAACGTGGCAACACTGTACACAGGTGCGGGCCACACCACAGCCGCAAACGTGCGCGAGTCCTACTATAAATTACCTGCATTCCCTCTTTCACACAGCAAATACCTCTCTTTCCCTCCCTTTCCGTTCTCTCCCCTCCACACTCATTATTCTCCCCTCCCTCTCACTCTCACAAATTCCTTCCTCCTTCACTTCCATTTTTATTTTCACCCACAACCTATCTTCCTTATATCTATCTATCTATCTATCTATCTATCAGCACCTCTCCCCAGTCGTTCACTCTCATCACACTCCCTCCTCCCACTACCATGGATTTCTTGTTTCCCCTCCACTTCCCTTCATCTCCTCTTCTCGTCTACCTTTCTAATCTCTCGCTCTCTCTCTCTCTCTCTCCCTCTCTCTCTCTCTTCCGGCACCCCCTCCCCTTCCTTTCTCTTGCCTTCGCACCCAATACTCTCCCTTTCTCATAATACCATCGATATTTCGCTTCTCCTTCACTTCCCTTCATTTCCACCTTTACTCTGACTTAATAATATGGTTCTACCCCTTCTCCACCCTGCCTTCACACTCATTCATCTCACTCCACCACACTACCATCAGGATCTCGCTGTTCCTTCACTTCCCTTCATCTCCACACTCATTCCTCTCACTCCATCACACTACCATCAATATCTCACTACTCCTTCACTTCCTCTCATCTCCACCTTCACACTCATTCCTCTCACTCCATCACACTACCATCAAGATCTCTCTGTTCCTTCACTTCCCCGCACCTCCACCTTCAGACTACATTCCTAGCTCTCTCTCTGCTTTTACCCCTCTCACACGCGGTAAATATATCCTCTTCCCGACCGACACTCCCTTCCCATGCCTTCACTCATGACTCACTCTGCCTTCCCTATACCTTAAGAGACAGCAGAAACAAAAGCCAAACAAGGCCAAAACACTGCATAAGTCAAGTCCAACAAGGCAGAAAGATACTAACAATAAGGTGGACAATACAACTCAACGCACAGTACATCAAAACAGGAAAACAATGATACAGTGACATTAAAAACACTTCACTGTCTGAACTCTCCACAACAACTATACCTTTTTACTCTCGGCTGGCCTAAAACTGCCATCTCTCCACCTTGAAGGCTGAGACGTAACAACAGATTAACACTAGAATATGATGCTAGTCACGAAGATGTGCGACAGAAAGGATAGAACGCGGTTGTACAGTACGGTCTTTCTGCCAGTACGTCATATAAACTGCCAATGGAAGAGAATCTGCGCCAGGTCAAAGTACAAACACAGCAGCACTTACACACACACACACACACACTAATTCTACACTTTTTGGTCCCTGTTTACAAGCACCGCCTCGCCGCCGGACCTGTGCAAGAAAGACACAAAAGTTGACAAGTCCCTCCCCAACATCAGAGAAACCGCCAGAAAAACGATGACAAAAGGGATGCAACTGGACAGAAACAACGCATAAAAAAAACAGACAGACAGACAGACGTACACGGTTCACACAACGAAGAGAAAGGCGTGAAGGAGGATTAAGAGGAGATGACGCAGGAGATGATATACAGAGACCGCTAGTGATGATGATGATGATGATGATGATGATGATGATGATGATGATGTTGACAGAGGTTAGTGGCAATGGTAAATACGGAAAGATATGAGTCACAAAAGAAGACATTGCAAGAGGTGATGGTGGCAGTCGACCCTGGTATACGCAAAAGGCAACAGTACAACAAATAATGAGGAGTAAAATGAACTGAGAAAATGAAGCCAAGCAAACAGGAATAAGAAAGCTATACGTAGACTGGGCAGAGTGGGTCGCCTCTCCTGTGGCTGAGGCAATGCTATGCAGGTTCACAAAAAAAGAGAAGAGAAATCTTTCCAGGAGACGAGGATGGAAAGCAGTACGTGTCGCAGGAACGGCTCAGACAACAGTAAGAACCAGGAACCAACTCCCTCATAAACTCGTCCCTTGAAAAACTAGAAGCATATGGGTTAAGTAAAGTCAGAACCAGCCGAAGAGTTTAAGTATGTGGCAAAGTACAGGCGCCCCCAATAATACTGCTTCTACATAGGTGAGTGGGATTATGTCACCTCTCGTCCCGGTAATGAGAGACACCTGGCAGTCCAAGGAAATGCCGATACCAAGAAGATCCGAGACCATATAAAGCGAGGCGTCAGCAAACTACATTCACTCTCCCATCCCTCACAATCAGGTGTGTGTAGTAACAGGTGCAATGACAACAATTTATGCTAACTGGTGAAAATATCCAAAACAATCTGACAGAGACCACAGAGGGACTACCAGAGCTTATTGAACTATCAGTCAGCAAAAACGGAAGGTATTATACGACTGTGTGTGTGTGTGTGTGTGTGTGTGTGTGTGTGTGTGTGTGTGTGTGTGTGTGTGTGTGTGTGTGTGTGTGTGTGTGTGTGTTTTACCAGGTGACGACCACACATTACACAACGCCTCCTAGAAATCCTTGGAAGGCAACTGAGTATGGAGTGGCATAATGAGTTGCGGGTACTGTGATACAAAGGATGAAGGCTGTCTAATGCTTAAGAATCTACCTTCACACACACACACACACACACACACACACACACACACACACACACACACACACAGATACAGAAATAGATAGATAGTGCTCATGAACTTAACACATTTTTCCTCAATCTTTCTCAGCTTGTTCTATTTCTGTTCAAATTAGTTTCTTTGCATTCATATTTCCTTTCCAATTCTCTTTCTTCTTCCTTCCCATTTCTTCTATTCCTTTCCTTCTTTCCTTCCCATGTACTCCTCTTCCTCTTGCATTTTGCTCCTTTCTATCCTCCCTTCCTTTTCTCCCACCCTCTCCCTTCCTCTTAATTTCATTTCCCTCCCTTCCTCTCTCCCATACATTCCCTTCTGTTTCCCTTTCTCTCTCTCCCTCTCCATCTGTTTTCCTCATCACATTAATCTCCCTCCCTCTCTCTCTCTGCCAACATGACAGTGGTTTATATGGAAGTGTGTCTGTATGTACGCAAGGGTGTGTGTGTGTGTTGGGGGGGTGTAGGGGTGAGAGGGGTGTTGTCGCCAGGGTGGAATGTGTATAATTTCCTAACCTAACCTCTCCCACCATCACACTGATTCTTCTCTCCCTCCTCCCTCTCTCTCTCTCTCTCCACCCTTCGCTTTTCTCCCCTCTCCCACTCTACTGCCTCTCACAACTCTTCCCTACTCACCCCCTCTCTCTCTCTTCCTTCTCTGCCTGCTTCATTCTCCTAATTCCCTTCCTTCTAATTTCCTCTTCTTCCTGTTTCATCTCTGTTTCCTTCGCCTTCCCTTTGTTATATATTAATCTCGCTATTCAATTTCTTCTATCCATCCATTCTCCTCTCACCTTTTCTCTGCTCCATCGAATTTTTCTTCTATTCACTACTTCCTACTCCCTTCTCTTGAGCGTCTTTAAATACTCTCTCTCTCTCTCTCTCTCTCACACACACACACACACACACACACACACACACACACAAACACATTTCACCCATGTGTGTAAATGCCACCTCACACCCCACACACCATCACATTCCACATATTTCTCTCACCCTCGTCTAGACACATTAGCAACAGTGAATAATTCTCTCTCTCTCTCTCTCTCTCTCTCTTCGACCCTTCCTTCCACCCCACTGCACCCCCATCCTGTCAAACCCCAGCGTCCTATCTATCCATCCCAGTTCCTTTTTTACCACTCCAGCAGTTCTTTGGTTCACTCCCCATCCTGCTGTGTGTGTTTACCTATTTTTTCTGGTGTTCGAGAGGGCTGCCTTCACGTGGTGGCACTAAGCTGCTCTAAACGTCCCTCAACCTTCCCCTCAAGGAAGATCGTGGCCTGCAGAGGGGCAACTTCAGCCTGCAGTCCACTGAGTTCATGTACAAAGAAGCCTGGGGACAGAACAGCAGCAGCTTGCAACTCCTCAGCTTCATGCCTTTAGTAAATCACTCATTTCCTATGTATTCCTCTTTTCTATTCGTCAGGATCATCATCATTCTCCTCTTCCTCTTCCTCCTCCTCATCATCATCAGTATCATCATCATCATCATAATCACCATCATCATCATTACCACCCTTTTACGTACTAATTTATCATACATACTATTCTTCCTCCTTATCTCTCCTCCAATCAGCCAATCACCTCACTAGGCCTATCCCCGTCCTTTCTCTCCTTATCTCCAGCTTTCACTCCCTTTCCAGCCAGATCGTCTTACCTTATTCCTTATACTTCCGTTTCTCCAATTTCTCCATTAACCTCCCCATTTTGTCTCTCTCTCTCTCTCTCTCTCTACATTTACCTATTTCCTCTTATTTACCTCTCCATTTCCTTATTTCTCTTCGTATCTTTACCTCCCCATCCCTCGTCAAACCACCCCATTACCCTTACTCCCCAACTGCCATCCCCATTTTTCTCCCCTAGCAACCTCCCTTCCCACCCTGCTAATTTATCTCTTCTCCCTGCACCTCTCTCCCCATCCTCATCTCTCCCTCCTTTCCTTTCCTTGCAACATCCCTTCTCTAAGACTCCCCTTCCCTTCTCACCCCCCCTTAATTTCTCCCCTTTCCCTGCATCTTCCTCCTCATCCTCCTCTCTCCCTCCTTTCCTTTCCTTGCAACATCCCTTCTCTAAGACTCCCCTTCCCTTCTCACCCCCCCCTTAATTTCTCCCCTTTCCCTGCATCTCCCTTCCCATTAATTCTCGGCAACCATTCTCCCTGTTCTTTTCTAGCAACCTCCCTTCTCAAACTCCCCTTCCGTTCCCCTCGCCTGAAGACCTCACATCTCTATTTCGATGTTAATAAGATACAACATCCGAGAGATTTTTAAGGTGAACGAAGCAAAACGAGGTAAAGCAGACGCCCTGAAAGTAGGAACGTGGGATCCAACGCTGCTCGCAAAGTACTTCTTGTGAAAAACCTAACCCCTGTTCACTCAGAAGGTATGTGATCCTGCATGGCACTGGTTTACAATGCTGAGTACTGAGACGGCTAGGAAAAAGAAGTCGATTATCCAACAGTCAGAACATATCCCTCAGTTTCATCGCCTCATTTCTTTTGCCTTCTTATGCCCCAAGTTGAAACCAAATAATGGATCAGTTATGGAAGTCTTGGGTAAGTTCAAGATGAGATACACTTGACACAATCCAACGGAACATAGTTGATGACGATATGAAATGGCTCGAATCGACACGGATCGAATCGTCTTGGACTCTACTTCCAATATGCACATTTTCAGAACGACAGGTCGCCTTTAGGGTGTCCTGTAAATGCCGCTTCACTAGACACTCACGTGGCAGTATGTTTTGTGTTGCGGGGACGACACATTGGGCTCCTGTGGCCGTGGCATTTGAAGCAGGAAATGACTGAATGATGCAAGGCAGACACTGATAACGCTGCCCAACAACGCACGTGAAATCGCCCAGGGAAAAGGAAGTGGTCTGTTATGTATGGGCTACGCTGTACGTTAAGGGGAAATAATGGTACTTAAAATGTTCCCTTACCCCCTACGTAACAGACATGGAAACCTGACCATTTTATCATGTGATCCAATAAATCGCTAAGGAACAAGTGCAACGGTCTCCGATTGCAACCGCAACACGGGTCATTAGGCAATCGTCGTCATCTCCTTCGTCTCATTTTTCCTGCAATTTACGTGTTCTTTTTCCTCCTTTTTTTTGTTGAAGCACCTGTGAGCTCTCGTGTGTCAGGACCCTTGTTGCTGAGGGTACATCAAGACTCTCTCTCTCTCTCTCTCCTCTCACTACCCCTCCCTCCCCTCCCCTCCACTTTATTCCTCCCCTCTCCTACACTTCATCCCCTCTCCTCCACTCCCCTCCTCTCTCTCTCTCTCTCTCTTTCTCCCCCCTCCCCTCCCCTCCCTTCACCACCCCTCCCTCCCCACCCATCCACTTTATTCCTCCCCTCTCCGACACTTCATCCCCTCTCCTCCCCTCCCCTCCACTCTAGTCCTCCCCTCTACGACACTTTATCCCCTCTCCTCCTCTCCCTCATTAGCCCCACCCCTCCCTCCTCTCCCCCTGTTGGCGGTGACTGAAGGAGGGCACGAGAGGGATAATAGCGTCAAGGAGAGAGGAGATGGAAAGGGAGTATGAGAAAGGGGTGAGGAAAGGGAGAAGAGGGAACAAGGGGAAAGAAGGGGGTGCGAGAAGCTGGAGAAATGAGGGGATGAGGAAAGAGGGGAGAAGAGGGGAAGAGCAATGGGGAGGAGGAATTAAAGAAGTGGGGGATAAGGGATGGAAGAATGGAGGGGTACAGGGATAGGGAGGGGAAGGGACGCTCAGGTAGGGTATGTGGGGGAGAGGGGGGGGGAAAGGATGGGGAAATTCGTGAGTTAACCCCTTCAATCCGATTACTCCATTCTTCCCATCCCATCCTATCCCCATCCTATCCTATCCCAGACGATTTTGATCTGTAGTGAAAGGATTAGAAACAGTCTCCATTACCCCTTCACAGCCTGACTAGTCCCCACCCTAAGCTGAATAAAAGCCGTGAGGGTAACAGGAATAAAAATGATAAGTCACCTGTTGCAAGGGGTTTAGGGAAAGATGTGAGAAATGGATGTAAATAACCAAACCCCCACCAGAACATTACTTAGCGTAGTCTTGTTAGCACTGTGTTCTATTCTGCAGACTGGAAGACATGTTGAGTTAATTGGGGACAAAAATAATGTCTTGTACTGGTGAGTGTATGGAAGGGCAACAGTAAGTCCTGATAATACATGAATGAGGCGTCCAAATTCTCTCTCTCTCTCTCTCTCTCTCTCTCTCTCTCTCTAATAACCAGTAATATAAACGATGGGAAACTGGCGGATCAACTTTATGGGCAGGAATTATATCTAACTGGGAATTCTTTTTGTATTTATCTGTGAATTTATATAAAAAAATTAATAATGAAAGAGTATATAAGTATGAAAATTAGTCAAACTGCTGGGTATGCATGAGAAATTAATAGGGAGCCGAGAAATCTACGAATGGAGAGAGAGAGAGAGAGAGAGAAAGTCTCAGAATACGAAGGAGGGATGAAAGGAATGAACTAATATGAAAGGCTTTTAAATGAACTGGGAAGGGCTTCAGAGAGATACAGTGAGGTGTACGGGTCCTGATGCTAACGAGGCTATTATAACTGAGGGTAAAGGTGGTAGGGATATTTTATAGTGTGACGGTGACAATATATGGTAAGGATATATATATATATAGTAATGGTATGCGTACTGGGACAAGGAAGGATAAGGGGGGACATGAGACGGAAGAGGGGTGCAGAGGACGGGTGAGGGAAGAATACAAGGGGATACAAAGGAAAGCAAAGAGCAACAGAGCTTATGGTCCTTTCAAGGCTGCTTGTTACAGAGAAGACTATGACCACGAGATCTAATTCTACATGCTGAAGGATAAGGATAATAAAGCAAGAAGGCTCCCCCCGCCTCCAAACCACCATGCAGCATGGAATAACTGATATGGAAATTTCATAGGAAAGACTGAAAGGGAAAAATTACATTCTGTAATACTTTATATATCTGGAAGCGAGAGGGTTAGGGAGGAAGGTGAGAGTGAGGGAGGAATGTGAGGGTGGGGGTGGAAGGCGAAGGTGAGGGAAGAGGGGAATCGTGAGAGTGAGGGAGGTGACGTTGAGGAAAGGAGGGAAGCGTGAGGGTGAAGGAGGAGGAGGAGGAGGAGAATGCTGGGGGCTTAGGCTTAGTGATCAAGTATTAGAACAATTAAGGAGAATGGGAGAAACAGTGTGTCAGCAGCAAGTTGGGAATGAGGTGGAGAGTAGGAAATAAGGCGTAGAGATAAACAGGACGGGTGCGTGATAAGCCCTGAGTACGGAGATGCGTGTGTAGGTCAGGGCTAAGGAGGTCAGGGTGTTTGGGTCCCTCAGAAGCAGTAAACAATGATACGGTAATATACAGTAAGGGACCAAGCTCACCTAACCTCCCAACCTCTGCTTCTCACGACACTACACTCTGCTGTACTCTTTTTTACTCTAACTTGGCCAGGACTTTCAACATTTTACAGTTTATTGCACGTACCTCGATGACAGAATAAGCCAACAGTAAATCCCTACATCCTTTCTTCTTCGTGACTAGCATCATATTCTAGTGCTGAGCCATTTTTACAACTGAGGACTCAAAGTGAAAGGGTGGCGATTTTAGGCCAAGTTAGAGTCAAACGGGTATAGTAAAATACCGATTGAAGTGGGCGCAAAAATTAACTTGGTATACGTCTAGTGTTTGTAGTAGGAAAGGTATAAGGAGAAAATATCATAGAGCAAGTAGGGAGCACAATCAGACGGCCTGGTGAGTGATGAACAAGGTGGCTTTAACAGTGGGAGTAAGTATGTGGTTTAAATATTCCCAACGAGACAGAGTGGAGAAAACTTGTGAAAAGGAAAATGGTATTAATAGCCCTGTTTGACTTAGATTTAAAAAAAAATGACGGTATGATAAACAAAGAGGATTTAAGGAAGGCTTTTGTGTATGTAAGGTGTACATGGAAGACCGCTAAATGCCGTAAGTTATTTGTAATGGTAGTGAAGCCTGTATAAAAATAAGCGCTTATCGATGAATGTGGTTTATCATCCGCGCTGGAGTAAGATAAGGATGTGTGATGTCCCCGTGGCTGTTCAATATTCACACGGATGAGGTAATGAAGAATAAAAGACTTAAGTGACAGAGAAAAGGGATGAGATTAGTAATGAATTGTGAAGGGGGGTATTATTTAAAATCTGACGTATGCAGACGATGCTGTGCTGCTGCATAAAAAAAGAACAGAAACTTACCGGACAGGTGGGCAGTTTTGTTGGTATCTGTGAGAGTCGTGTCTTGCCAGTACATGTACAGTACGTGACAGTAAAGTGATGATAACTGTGACAACGTGACTCCTCCTCGTGTGATGTTAAGGCGAATGAGAGATACATGAATTGCTGTGAGTTTAAGTACCAGGGTGCGGTGATAGGGAAGAGAGGTATATGTGCAAAGAAAGTGGTGAGTCTGGCACATAGACGGAAAGTGGTCTGTATATGAAGGTCTGGACAGGATACCGAGGATTAAATGTGGCAGGTCCAAAATGATTAAATGAACGAATATTAGTACTCATAATAACGTATGGGTGGGAGGCTCTGGTCTGGCATGAAAACGAAAATTCAAGAGTTTGTGGGATAGAGAACGAATCCTAAAGAAACGGGTGTGGAATGTGAAGAGTGAATGAGACAAGAAAATATATAACTCGTGAAATTAAGGGAGTTAGTGGTATGGTCGTGTGGAAATAAAAGATATAAACTGGGAAGTGAAAAGGTTATGTGTGAGTGAGTCTAGGTAGGAGGAGACAGATAGACACATAGATAGATATACACAGAAGGGAAAGGCAACCGAGGGGAAGGGAGGTGAGGGGAAGGGAAGGGAGGGGAGGGAAGCAAAGGGTCAGAATTAGGGGAGGTGGCCCAGGAGAAGGATTAAGGGAGGGTGCAGGAGAGGAGGGGGGGGGAGGGGGGAATGAGACAGACAGATGGGGCAGGCACGTGACCTGACGCCCTTAGCAACACTACGACTGACCTCTCTCTCTCTCTCTCTCTCTCTCAGCTGTTCTGTAAAATCTCTCCTCTCAATTCCTCGTCTTTTATGCACATCTCCTCCCTCCCCCCTCTTTCCTCCTCCCTTCTCCTTCCCTCCCCCCCCTCCCTCAGCCCCCTATCCTCTCTCCCCCTCCCTCTCTCTCTCTCCAGTACCTCCTCCCTTATTATCTGTGATCACTAGATAACAAACGAGGCCTCTACAGAGTACACACACACACACACACACACACACACACACACACACACACACACACACACACATTCCCCCCAAACACACACACACAAACTCCCCCCCCCACACACACACACTCCCCCCAAACACACACACAACCTCCCCCCCCCCACACACACTCCCCCCAAACACACACACAAACTCCCCCACACACACACACACTCCAACAACCATACACTTTAACACTGAAGTTCTAAATACAACAAACTAATCAACCTGCAAACGAAGCCATA
The DNA here is from genome assembly GCF_032717465.1 of Coenobita brevimanus. NCBI lineage: Eukaryota > Metazoa > Arthropoda > Malacostraca > Decapoda > Coenobitidae > Coenobita > Coenobita brevimanus. Next base: position 47,363,209 of record NC_136961.1, read on the forward strand.
TCCAATTACCTGCACCTGAAGTCAAAATTAAACCCACGACCCCCTACTCTCAAAGTTAAACCTGGAAATAAAACCCACAACAAAAAAACGAAAAACCAGCACAGAAATATTAACCCTTCCTAGATGATTACTATTTTCACCACTTCGTCCTTAACCCTTCCAATCAGATGAGGAATTTCTTAGTCTTGCTATTTTCAGACGATTTTATTCAGCTTCGGGTAGATTTCTGGAACTACAGGTGGTACATAAAGCCTTCGTCTACCCTTCCAGCATTACAGGTATCTACGAAGTTCATTAACATCGTATAGAGGTTCCAGGAAAATATATAAATACTTTGTTGAGGATATTTCTACCGGTTTTACGACTGAGGATGAAATACACACTCAGTAATGGAGTAGTGGTTTCTATATTAATGGCAGGTTACAGGAAGAGCATGGTGTGTGTGTGTGTGTGTGTGTGTGTGTGTGTGTGTGTGTGTGTGTGTGTGTGTGTGTGTGTGTGTGTGTGTGTGTGTGTGTGTGTGTGTGTGTGTGTGTGTGTGTGTGTGTGTGTGTGTGTGTAATAACCTGACCTGATGCACTGCTCTGTACCAACTGGCCTTAATTACCCACAGGTGTGTCCGGCCACCAGTGTTTGTCGGCGACTTTATCCGGCTTAACCTTTCTTAGTAGGGAACTAATGGGAGGTTAACCCCGCCTGCGTCTGGGACAGGTGTGGCGGGGCTGCAAGGCGACTGTCCGATAGATGAAGAGAGATAGATAAACACATGAGGATGGATGAATGGACAAGGATAGATTAACTGATAAGGAGAGATGAAGAGATGTAATGTTACGCTACAACTTTATTTAGCCATAATTATCTCCTTCGCTATCCTTGTCTTATTCTGGTGGTTCAGTGACTCTTGCAGGAGCTGCCTATCATGAAACAACTGGCCCACAGCGGTCATCCTCTCTTCTTACGATTTTATAAGGTGAATAAAATCGTCAGGGTATAACAAGAATATTACCCCTCCACCGTAAAAAAAAATAAAATCAGAGAGCAAGTTAAAAAAGAAATACTGAATAACACACAAAAATGATAAGACTGACAGCATTATCAAAATTGAGATAACAATAATAATAATAATAATAATAACAATAACAATAATAATGAGGGCTTATTTCAAATTATCCCTCCAGGGTGAGGGTAAGGGAAGGGATGAAAAAAATGGGCGAGGGGACAAAGAAATAGGTGAGACGATTATTGTGGTGTGTGTGTGTGTGTGTGTGTGTGTGTGTGTGTGTGTGTGTGTGTGTGTGTGTGTGTGTGTGTGTGTGTGTGTGTGTGTGTGTGTGTGTGTGCAGCAGACTCCCCATAGATATACAATGAAAACTGCCGTATATACGTTAAAAAAAAAACAGACGAAACATGTGCCGCTCCAGTGGTGAGTGAGGCAGCGAATGACGTCACGTACACCCAAGGGGACGGTACGGGTTGAAGGACCTCATCTGTCTGCCACACAACACAGGGGCAGAAGGGAGGTGGCTCATGTCTGTCTGTCTATTTCACTGTCTGTCCCGTGGCTTCATATGGCTGACTACCACCTTTTTCTTAAACACACACACACACACACACACACACACACACACACACACACACACACACACACACACACACACACACATTTTCGTCACATGGTTTATATGCAGCCTCTTAAAACTCTTACCATAACCACACTCCCCAAAAAAACATAAAAGTTAATATCTCACTATCATCACCATCATCATTACCATCATCACCATCATCATCCACTATTAACCCTTTCAACCTGTGATGTATTTATTTATTTTTTCTCTTCTTACCTTCGCAGGGTTTTATGTGGCTCAGAATATTTTTTCAATTGGAGGTTAGATTTACCTGTCATTACTCATTCTCTCTCAGGTGACTCGACGAAGGTGAGTGAAATGGTTTGGTCCCGTATTTTCATCAGTTCAGGATGCTCCCTAACACCTCTTCCTAAGCGACTTATTATGCTTATTACTCGTACTCACTACCCTTTTCTGTGTCATTTATTATCAAATACCACCATACTCAGCATAAATAACTTATAAAAACAATTTATTCTGATTATTACTCCTTACTGTCCTCCTCTGTCATCTAAATCATTCACATACCTCAATACTCTGCCTAACATACCTAACTTATATTACCAGCCGTACCCCCAAAATAAATCGCTATGGATGTGGTGCTAGGGAGCTTCCTTAACCGACGAGAATACGAACCTTAGAGACATCACGAAGGCAAAATATAAGTCACGGGAGAGAAAGTCTTAATTCTGAAGTTATCTCGAGGTTTCCAAGAACGATTGCTGTTTTTGGAAGAGTGAGGCAAGGGTTACGGTGTTCGAGAGAGAGAGAGAGAGAGAGAGAGAGAGACTCCTCTTCCACTCCTCCATTTCTTGTGTTCTGGGGACGGCTAGGTCAACTTTATCAATACCTACCTGCATCGTTTATTCACTCCCAACTCCCACTACCACACCCACGCCCACACCAGCACACTGAGCCTTCCCCGAAACACAAGAGCTACCGGGAGGTGAATTTCTAGTGGCGCGCTATTTCCAGGTCGCCTTGTGTTTCATCCCCGTTGTCTTTAATCGATTTTCTTCTACTGACAAACTTTCTGATCGGCAGTGACGGGGTTCAGTGCAGAATATAAACAGCATGGACCAGCAGCCTTGACGATAAACAGCAGAGTCACACTGTGAATACGTGAACAGTGACGGGACACACACTTCCACATAACACCTTCAAAACACCGAATCTTCCTTAACACTACACCCATACTACACAACACATCTTTGCTATGCCACATCTTACTGGATACACCCACAATACACGACATTCATATCTTTCCGAGGCTGCGTATAATCGTCTGTACGTGGCAAGAATAGAACACACGTGAACAGTGACTGGATGCAAGTTTTAACATTACGCCTCTACAACGTCGCATCTTACTCCACATAAACACATATACAACACACATAAGCTGAATATAATTGTCTAAAAAAACAGCAAAGACTACACTTTAATATGGCATCATCGTACTGAGAGGGAAAGCTTAAGTGAATAATGGTGACTGTATTGCTACAACCCGAAAAATGTTATAAAGAATCATACTGCATTTACAAGTACAAATATTTATACACACGATTCCCCTTCACTTGTACGTAGTGTTCCCAGATTAAACACTGCAAATGGTTTAAACACACACACACACACACACACACACACACAAACACACACACACACACACACACACAAACCTCTCTCTCTCTTTCTCTCTCTCTCTCTCTCTCTCTCAGCTCAACAGAACCTCTCTTCTCTCAGTTCCCTTTTACTTGAAAATGTAAAAGGTAATTTGTAAAGGGCGGGTCAACAACCCTTTTAAGCTCAACAGTAAGATACACAAGGGCTGTGGGATTACGAGGCTTTGGACTACGAGGATTAGGATTAGGATTAGGAGGGAGGAGAAGGAAAACGTAAAAACACAGTAAAGTCAAACAAAGTGGAGGTGGAGGAGGAGGTGGAGGAGGAAGTGGAAGCAGAGAGGAGCAAAACGAGCCACGAGGGAGAGCAAAACTTGGGAATATGAGATGAGCCTGGTGGAGGAGGAGGAGGTGGGGCAGTAAGTGGTTGGGTGGACTGGTTGTATGTGGAAAAAGTGGTTAAGTGGATCAGAGAAATGATGAGAAAGGAGTGAAGGGAAGACGAAACAGAAGAGAAGAGGTAGACAGGGGGAAGAATGTGATACAGGCTGAATAGGTTGAACGGAGAGGGGTGTATCAGTTGTGGGGTGGGGGTGAGTGGGGTGTGAATGCAAACTGCGGGGTGAGTGGAGGGAGAGGAGTGAGTATGTTAATGTTGTAGGGGTGAGGAAGACAAGAGAGGGGTGAGCACACGAGGACACGTGAGTAAAGGTATGGAGTGAGTGAAGTGTGGATGATGATAGAGGGATTTTTTTTTTTTTTCATGGAAGAAGGAACCAAAGGCCTGGAGCTTGTAAATTGTTCCCTTCAAGAAAAAACAAGATAACAGCGAGCCAAATTCAAGATCCGTTCATTTCGAGTGAGAGGAGTGAGTATGGTAAATGCTGTAGGGGTGAGGAAGGTGACGGACGGGAGAACCGATATGAGCGGGGTGAGTTTGCGATGAGAGGTGAGTAAGGTGTGGGAGGGGTGAGATGACAGAGAGGGGCGAGTGGGGTGAGGACACAGGGGTGAGTGAATGAGTGGGGTTGCGCAAGAGGACCAAGGTTAGAGACTGAAGGCGACAGGATGCTGGACAAGTGGAGACAAATGGACGAAGAGGGGAGAGAGGGGAGAGGTGCCGGGATAGGGGAGGAGAGGAGAGATGAGGGAAGGGAATGAAGGAGAGAGGGAATGATGGAGAGAGAGAGAGAGAGGGAGGGGAAGGATGGAGAGAGAGAGAGAGAGAGAGAGAGAGAGAGAGAGAGAGAGAGAGAGAGAGAGAGAGAGAGAGAGAGAGAGAGGTGTGGGTTGGGGAGGCGGGAGAAGGAAATTTGTGGAAAAGAGAGGAGACGTAGAAGAAAAAAAAGTGTGGGGGGTGGGGGAAGAGGGAAGAGAGGAAGAAAAAGAGAAAGGAGAAATGAAGGTAGGAGAGAAGAAAAGTAGAGAGAAAAGGTGTAGGGAGGGATGAAGAGAGAAGGGAAGGGAAAGGTGTGTGTGAGGGGGAGGAAGGGAGGTCTAAATCAGAGGCCATGTTTTTTTTATTTTAAGAAGCGCTTTGGACAGTAATAATAAAAACAATGGACACCTCAATTAGTCGCACGCACCCCAACACATCCCGCAGTGTCCCTGTCTTTGCACACACCCCATACAAACCACAGATCCACGCCTTAGATCAGACGCTCCAGACACGCTCCAAACACACACGGCATTAACAATATCCCCCCCTTGCCTTACTATACACCCCTTATATGTCACCTATATAAATCTACGGTTGTAACTTGCCAGCTTGCCTCCTCCCAAAACGTACAGCGATTCAGTGAGCGAGTGAATGAGTGACACAGTTAGGGACACATACAAGATCTGGCCTCACGGTGGATGGAAAAACAAAAAACAAAAGGTTAAACTATGATAAATCCAAACTTTTCTCTGGTACCATCCTACAATTCCTTCCTGACAAGAATTTAAGACTCCTATAAAGTACAACTGCCTAACTTTTCTGCTTCCTCCTGCTGCTTGGAAGACCCGGCAGGAAGAGAGAGGAGGAAAGAAGCAAGGATGATGAAGAAAGAGAGAGAGAGAGAGAGAGAGAGAGAGAGAGAGAGAGAGAAAGAGAGAGACACGGAAAGGGAAGGAGGGAGCAGGAAGTAGCTTGTAAACAGTCACGGAAGAGGAAGACGGGAGATAAGAGGAATGAAGGGAGTGATAAGGAGAGAAGATAAGACGGAAAGGAAGAATGGGGAGAAGGGAAGCGAGATATAAGAACGAAAATAATAGAACATATACGAGAAACGCCACAAAACACACACACACACACACACACACACACACACACACACACACACACACACACACACACACACACACACACACATTCCTGGCGGCAAATCACCCTGTTAGTGTGACGCGCCCCTGATTGTGATGTGTGGGGGGGTGACGTCACAATGCCCCCTCCCCACCACCAACCACATCCACCCCATTAATCCACGACCACCTAAACCCACCCCACCCACTACCCCACAGCCACCTAGACCCACCCTATCCTCTAATTCAACCCCATCCCATCGCCAACCCGTCCATCTACACCCACCTATTGCCCCACTCCCTCAAACACCTAGCCCTACCCAATCTAGACCCACCTTTATTATTCCAGCCCTAAAACAGTAATCCAGCCCCACTTCATCAATCCAGACCCACTTCACCAATCCAGACCCACCTACTCCCATCCCAGGTCCTTCCCCTCCAACCCACATCAATTCTGACCCACCTAACCCAAACCCACCCCATCGCAAAATCCACCCACCAAACCCCACCCTACCAATCCACACCACCTAACCCCACCTTACCAATCCAGACCCACTTAACCCCAGCCCAGCATCCAGACCCAACTATCTCCAGCTCACCAAGCCAGACCCACCTAACCCGGCCCACAATCCAGACCCACCTAACCCGGCCCACAATCCAGACCCACCTAACCCGGCCCACAATCCAGACCCACCCCACCACATAAGACCCACCTAACCCCAGCCTACAATCCAGGACCACCCCACCAATCCAGACCCACCTAATCCCAGCCCATCATGCAGACCCACCCCACCAATCCCACGCCACAAATCCAGACCCATCTAACCCCAACCCAGCCCAGCCCCTTTCCGCCCCACCCCCACCAAGTTGGACCTCCCTAGCCCTACTCCACCCCAAACCCCACCAATTTACCCCACTCCGCCCAGCTTCATAAAAAACCGCGGCTATCCCTGCTCGTCCAATCAGCGGGCAGCACGCAGTAACGCAACCGGAACCACTGAATGACACCAGTAACAAGGAAGTCCATCATCATCATCATTATCGTCATTATCTTCATCATCATCATCATTATCTTCATCATCATCATCATTTTCATCAATTTCTTCATCATCATTATCATCATCATCATCATCACCATCATTATCTTCATTATCTTCATCATCATCTTCAGCAAGGTTAACGTAATTATCAAGACAATGGAGATGAGGCCTTGGAAAATGGTAGGTTAAAAAAAAAATTGTTTATCCTTTTGTCTGTTCTATAAAAAAAAAAAAAAAATCAAAATAATTCACCCGGGCTCAAAACCTCAATATAATACGACTATCAATTCACAGAGATGTACAAGATTCACACTGACTCTCTATCGATTATTATTATCATTATCGTCATTATTATTATTATTATTATTATTAAAGAAGAATGTGGCCCTGTAAAGTACCTTATATGACACACCACAGCCTTTGTAAGTATGGTTTTAGTCTTGCACTTATATTTTTTACTTCCCTATTATAGAAGCTTCTCTCTCTCTCTCTCTCTCTCTCTCTCTCTCTCTCTCTCTCTCTCCTTCGTGCGGTAGTAGTAGATTTGTTGAGCTAAAACTGTTACAGCATATCAATGGTGGTGGTAAGGATCCCAAAATACTGCCTTCCTGCGGTGGCACTGATATACCTGGGCGGCGGAACTGCCTGGTTGTACAGATGCCCCTCAACTCGCTCCCTAACCCCCCCGAAAGGAAAATGGTGGACTGCACGAGGAGGGCATCTACAGCTTGTAAACTATTGGGGTTCACGTCCATATGACCCCCAGGCAACAACACCAACAAATACAACAACAAAAATATCAAGACAAAAAACAGCAACAATAATATCAAGAACAAAACAGCGACAACAAAAGCAACAACAACAAAAGGAGCAGCGGCAGGAACATCTTCAAAAAACAACAATGCATCAACAGCAACAACGATCCAGCCACGCGGAAAATGACAACGAAGAGGCAAGACAATTATATCACTCGAGAGAAAGGCGCAATTGGACCACGCCTTCCTTCTTCAAATACCTGTGCTCTCTCTCTCTCTCTCTCTCTCTCTCTCTCTCCCTCTCTTTCCTTTTACCACGATTTCGAACCTGCAATTCACAAACACTACTTGAGTCTTTCTGGGGCCGAGCTATTAAGAATGTGAGAGTGAGTTGTATTTTATGTGGCGATCGGAGATATCGTTAACATCTCTTCCCTTGCGAATTACTCCATACTTTACAACTCAATTCCTTCTATATTTAGTACCTGTAAATTAGGTCGATATTCAAACGATATAAACAGCACACGAGAGAATGATAAGGTTTAAAAAATGTGAAAAATAAATCGCTAATGAAGAGATAATAAGACGAAAGACCATAAGATGAGATTTTTTTTTTGCAGCAGGTCAGGTGCCCCATGCAAGGCAGCTCCTAAGAGAGTAATGAAACTACTGGAATGAGAGAAGGAGAGCAAAGTCTGAAGAAGGCTCTCACTCACCCTCCATCCTCGCCAACCGAAGCCAGCAGGAGAAAGTCAGATGGAACACCACGCAGCATAGGAAAGTGTGAAAGGAGAATAGACTATCACAGTGTACAAAGCCTGCCACACCACCCCATACTCCCCGACAAATCAATTTCTTAACCAGTACTTCACAAACACTACTGGATTCTTGATGGATGTCAGGTGGTGTCCAAACTTGAGGGACTAATGAGAGAGAGTGAGACGCGAAGGAGGGTGCGTGAGAGGCATGGCGTGAGCAAGTCTACACGCCACCACTGCCACAACACGCCATGTACACCGACAACCTCAATACGATAATAATAATAATAATAATAATAATAATAATAATAATAATAACAGTAATAATAACAAAAATAATAATGATGATAATAATACCCCGTGGAGTCACATGGAGGGAGAGACTGACAAATGAGGAAGGAGCGTTGTGGTGTGCATGTGGATGTGATAGGAAGCGTTAAGAGAAACACACTCAGGTGGTTTGGCCATGTGGAGAGGGTGGAGAGTGACAGACTGACAAGGAGAGTGTATGTGAGGTGGAGGGTGGGGGAGTGAAAGAGGGGGGGCCAAGGATAAGATGGATGGATGGAGAGGTATATAAGAGAGAGGGGTGTGAGCTGGGAGCAGGGAAATGAAATAGCGGGGGACAGGGCGACATGGAGGCGATTTGTTTGTGGCCACCCCTTACGGGATTAAGGCGTCTGGCGATAGATACATAAACAGACAGATAATAATAATAATCAACAAAAATAAAAATAATAACAATATTAATAAAAATAATAATGATAATAATAAAAATAATAATAATAATAATAATAATAATAATAATAATAACAACAAAATAAAAGGACTCGTAGATAACTTCAAAAACCATAAATCAAAACCAAAAAATACAGAGTCCAAAAAAAATTACACTGATAAGATTTAATGGCACAATCCTCCTTTCCCTACACAGCATGACAATCACAACTAACATAAATTACCCGAACCATAAATCACCCGTAAAAGCACACATCAATTTAGCGATACCGCAATAACCCTAGACAATATTCCTGGCCCATACCCCTCCCTTCCCCTCAAGACTGTAAGGACTGGGGAATATTCTTGACTAATGCCTGATGATTTTATTCTCTACCAAGATGCCTCTCCAGTTTTAACGTTACCAAAACATGCTCACCTGGTAAAATACAGGATCAAACACCTATGCAATTACAGGACGAGTGGTTACAGTGGGTGGGAGGGTGACGAAAGCTGCATAAAAGTTGAGGAGAGTCCAATGCGTGATTACTACAGGGAAATGCGTAGTTACAACAGAGGCCATACACCGTGATACCGCCTATACACCCAGCCCCAAGGTCGTATGTATGCCACCCAACCGTCCAGTCCACCACAAGAGGCAGCCTAATACACACCAAGAGTCAGCTTAATACACACCACAAGAGTCAGCTTAATACACACCAAGAGTCAGCCTAATACACACCAAGAGTCAACCTAATACACACCACAAGAGTCAGCCTAATACACACCAAGAGTCAGCCTAATACACACCAAGAGTCAGCCTAATACACACCAAGAGTCAGCCTAATACACACCAAGAGTCAGCCTAATACACACCACAAGAGTCAGCCTAATACACACCACAAGCCAGTCTAATACACACCAAGAGTCAGCCTAATACACACCAAGAGTCAGCCTAATACACACCAAGAGTCAGCTTAATACACACCAAGAGTCAGCCTAATACACACCACAAGTCAGTCTAATACATCACCTCTGCTGCTTCTTACTTTCCTCGGCTGGCTATACTCTTTTCACGTAAACTTGGCCCAGATTCTCGTCATTTTGGAGCTTATTTCACGTACCTCACGGAGTTTAAATATGAAGTGATGGATCCAAGACATTTACATTCCTGGAAATTCCCTCCCTTTTTCGTGTCCATCGATCACTTCTTGTTTAAATTCTCCGAAGATGGATTTGGATTCTGTTTAGCACGAAGCGTCAGGGAAAATAGGGCGTTCAAGATCTAACTCCCACCCAACATTTCCACTTGCTGCCACGGATGATCGAGCGTTTGGCGGGCGTAGGAATGAAGACAGACGCATACGGAAGCAATCTTAAGCACAAATGATCTCACTGGGGCATCCTGGATAGCTATATAATAAAGGACAAGCGTATATACTGTAAAAGAGATTAAAATAAAACATGAGATGATCAGGAAGTGTTTGACGGTTCTGTAAATGATGATACAGATACACACAATCCATCTTAAACACAACTTAAGGTATTTATAAGGTTGTGAACCTTTTAAGAGGTGAATGAGTGACGACAAATGTGTGATCGAGCCGCTTTAAGCACAAAAATGACTTAAGCTTAGGGGAGTTTATAATTATGGGGCTAGGATATGTATCTGTAAAGCTTAGGACGTGTATCAGTTAAGCTTAGGCCATGTATCAGTTAAGCTTAGGCCATGTATCAGTTAAGCTTAGGCCATGTATCAGTTAAGCTTAGGCCATGTATCAGTTAAGCTTAGGACATGTATCAGTTAATCTTTGGACACGTATCAGTTAAGCTTAGGCCATGTATCAGTTAAGCTTTGGACACGTATCAGTTAAGCTTAGGCCATGTATCAGTTAAGCTTTGGACATGTATCAGTTAAGCTTAGGCCATGTATCAGTTAAGCTTAGGCCATGTATCAGTTAAGCTTAGGCCATGTATCAGTTAAGCTTTGGACATGTATCAGTTAAGCTTAGGACATGTATCAGTTAAGCTTAGGCCATGTATCAGTTAAGCTCAGGACATGTATCAGTCATCGGCTTATCAAGTAATACAGCCAAAGTCCCCTACCACACCAATCCAATTGATAAGACACAAGATTACGACAACGATAATACGAGACCACCACTTCTTGTTGCGCCCCCCTGCTGAGACGATTACCCTGCTACTCCAATCACTGCTGACACTCGGCTGTATAAGCAGAAGCAAGCAGGAGCGGTACCACTTCTTACGCTCGACCGTACAAGCAGAAAGCAGGAGCGGTACCTATACCAGACACAAATAACACGGGAATGAAATGAGGAACATGATTATTTTTTTTTTTAACCTCCCCTGCTGAGATGACCACCTGCTTAGCTCCCCTGCTGAGATGAGTGCCCTGACTTACTGAGCTCCCCTGCTGAGATGATTACCCACAACTTCAATCACTTCTAACACTGGGTTGTATAAGCAGAAAGCAGCGACGATACTGAGCAGCAGCAAAAGGTTTCTAAATGTTATATAAAAAATGGCCAAGAGAGAGGTGTCATCCTTTACCATTAAGCATGAGTGTTGACTATTCGAAACATGTGGTACGCCTTTTGAAACATACTGTACTGTACTCTTCTTGAGGCATACTGTACTTCTTTGGAAATATAATGTTTTTTTTTTTTTTTTGTATCTCTATGGACCTTTGGATGAGGGAAACTTCAGCCTGCAGTTCACTGGGTTTACGTTTCACACGAGCCTGGGGTTGCAATTACTACTACCACTACTACTACTACTATTACTACTACTGCAGCTACCATCACCATCACCACCACCTCCACCACCACTACTACTACTACAGCTACCATCACCATCACCACCATCACCACCACCATTACTGCTACTACTATCACCACCATCACCACCACCATTACTACTACTACTACTACCTGTACTACTTGGGTGGTGGATGCTTTGTGTTTTTGGGTGTATTCAGTCATGCCACTAATTTGCGGTAGAGTCAGCAGGAAATTGTGAGGTGAGGCATGGCAGAGGAGAGGAAGACAGGAAATGAGAGCAGGCGAAGATGATGAGGATGAGACGAGGCTACAAGGCAAGAGGCTGACACACGTGGCAGGTATGCGGGGGTAAGTAGATGAATTCCTATTAGACAGATATAGAGATAGATAAACAGATAGCTAGATAGATAAAGAGGACATGGCAGGGGGCTGAAACAAGTAGCAGGCATGCGGGGGTGAACAGGTGGATTGTTATATAGCCACAGATATATATAGACAAAGATCGATTGATATATAGACAGCTATACAGACAGATATAAACAGACAGGTAAAGATAGATAGAGACAGATACACTGACAGCCAGACAGACAGACGAAAAGAGAGAGAGATGACAGGATGGACAGGAGGTCAGGGTAACACACACAAATTACATAGGCTATTCAACCCAGCATCAACCACCACAAAGATCAGCATACTCCACACAGGGAACGGAACTGGATTTACAAACACCCACTTACGACAATTTCCCTCACGTAAGTATGATTTATTCTCGCAGGACGGACGAGAAAAGAGGATGGCAGAGAATTCCAGCATCCCTTCTGCTTCACGTAAAATTTAGGCTGTAAGTTCCGACACCGTTCTTTACCTCTCCAGTTCACAATACCGCAAAGGGTGTAAGTGGATGAATGATGTCTAAGTAATCACATCCATTCCACCACAAGCCAGTCTGTCTGAATCACGAGGCAGACTCCTAAATGTGAACTGACTCGCTATGCCGGTGACAAACAAGATTACAGCAGGCTGGTAAGAAGTGTCAGGAGGATGGCAAAAGCACATATTATAAAACTGATTCTCACACACACACATACACACACACACACACACACACACACACACACACAAATCAGAGGTAAGTCCACCAGGAATAACTTGTATAGGCCTAACACTTTCGTCCTTCAACACCCGACAGAAGGCGAGGGGGGGAGGCGAGAGAGAGAGAGAGAGAGAGAGGAGGAAAGGCACTACAAACAGACTAGTGAGGGAAGGAGAAATGACTAAGTTAAGAGGAATGAGGAAGGGAGCGTGAAAGTGAGATGACTATCAGAGAGAGGCGAGAGGAATGATGGATGGAGAGAGAGAGGATGAAGGATTGAGTAAAAGAGAGACGGGAAGAGAGAAGGAGGTAAAGAGTAGGGAGAAAGTGATGAGGAAAAGAGGAATGACAGAAGGGAAGAAGATAATGAGAGGATTAAGGGGCAGAGAGAGAGAGAGAGAGAGAGAGAGAGAGAGAGAGAGAGAGAGCATGTGCAGAGGAAGGGAGGGAGAGAGGAAGAAGGGAATGTGCAGAGGAAAGGATGGAGCGAGACGGAAGGAAAAGAGCCGAGGAAGGGAGGGAGAGAGGAGGGAGGGAGGGAGGGAGGCAAGAGAAAGGAGGAAGGGAGGGAGAGAGGAGGAAGGGAGGGAGAGAGGAGGAAGGGAGGGAGAGAGGAGGGAGGGAGGGAGACAGGAGAGAGGAGGGAGGGACGCAGGCAGGAGGGAGGAGGAAGGGAGGCAGCAAAGAGGAGGAAGGGAGGCAGGAGAGAGGAAGAAGGGAGGCAGGAGAGAAGAGGAAGGGAGGCAGGAGAGAGGAGGAAGGAAGGCAGGAGGAAGGTAAGATGGAAATATTTGAGTGAAGATGAGTGAATGAGTCAGGGTACCAAAAATAGACTAACAACCCTAGGCCTACACTTACACTCTTCTCTGAACACCACAGGGGAGAAGAAGAGCGGAAGACGAGATGGTGAGAAAATATTATTCCAGAAAACATCAAGAATATAAGAAGTAAAAATAAGAAGTTAATATCACACGAGGAGGAGGAGGAGGAGGAGGAGGGGAAGGAGGAATATCGCTGCTGTTAATGATGATAAGAAATAATATGTAAACCCATGGAAGCTAAAAAATATATATACGGTATAATAATAATAATAATAATAATAATAATAATAATAATACCCAGGTACGTAAAAACAGCAGAACACAAGCAGGAAGCCACAAAAGGACACCTAGGCCAAGCATGACTCAAGTGACATCATTATTATTATATAGAACTGACACATAAATATAAATACATAAATAAAATAAATGTACAGAAACAGAAACTTCCCATAAATAACAGAGAATAGTGGACAAATACTGAATGGTAAAAATAATCAAGCCACCTAAGACTTTTAACATCCCTCACATATCGCCTCGCCCTCTTTCACAGCAGGTAATCACACACACACACACACACACACACACACACACACACACACACACACACACACACACACACACACACACACACACACACACAGCACAAAAAGGGAGGGATAAAGTGTACACAAATCCACAAATTACACTGTACAGCATAACTAACAAGAGTACTGCCCTGTCAACACTCTTAGGACTCCTGTGACGCAAATACTTTAAAAATATCCATCAATAATAATAATAATAATAATAATAATAATAATCTAGAAAAAAAATCAGTCCCCAATGTGAGAGGGAAAAACAGAATAAACAGGAAAACGAAAAAAGGGCAGAAAAGACATAACCAAAAAACGAGGAAATCACGAACCACCATATTTCCGTAACTCTTTAACATTCCTTACCCATAAAAAAAAAATCAGAGAATAAAAGACAAGCAACATAATAACCACAGTAGTCCACATATCGTCTAACTAACAATTTTATCCCTCGTCTCACCCAGGTCATAATAAACGCAAAAATAAAGAAACATAGAGAATACAGGGAAAATAACATCAGAAAAAGAATAATAAAACAACAGACACCCACCACGCATAACTCCTGACATTCCTTAAAACTCGTCCTGTATTTTTTTCCCTACTGTTTTCCTCTCCTTTCGTCCCCCCCAACTCCCAACCCAGCTCTCGTCCACATTCTAGGAGGTGGATGGGAGAGAGACGGGGATGGAGTGGGTGTGGGGGAGGTGGAAGGGAAGGAGTGTGGGGCATGTGGGATGGATAAGGAAGGAGTATGGATGGGTGAGGGAGGAGATGATAGGAGTGGGTGTGGAGGAAGTGGGAGGGAGGGAGGGGGAAGGAATGGGTCAGGAGGGCAGGGGCAGATGAGGAAGGAACTGGAAGTCGGTGTGAGGAAAGCGGAAGGGAGGGGAGGAGGGGGAGGAGCGGGCGCCGTGATGGGGGGGGTAGGAGGATGGATGGGGTTGGGTAGTGGGGGGAGGGGGGGAAGGGATCCTCTGAGTCACCCATCCCTGGATCACCACAGCCAGTCCCATCACGTGATCACCCTGTACAGACGAAACCCCTTCACTACGAGAACGCAATTTTCATTTTCCGACTGCCAGACGAATTATATTTAGAGTGAACATGTCAATTCAACTTTTACTTCCTTCCACACGACTTTCCTAAATTGAACATAATAATCTGGATACACGACAGTCCAGTAAGCATTATAATTTTTTGTAGTAAAGGGACCTGATGGTAATTCAGTAAAAATAAATAAATACATAATTAAATAATCCAGTCTGCTCAAACGAGGAAAGGCAGACAGACCGAAATGTAGATAAGAGATAGATGTGGTAGGTAAAAAGAGTCGATTTAAAGCCAGACGCCTTAATCTCATCAAGGGTGGCCACAAACAAATCCCCTCCATATCTCCCTGTCCTCTGCCATTATAGTCTGTTCTACCTTCAGCTCACAGCCCCTTCTCTCATATATATATATCTCTCTCCATCCCATCCCTCCATTTCAACCTCAGTGCCCCTTTTCCCCCCTCCTCCCCTCTAAATCACACACACACACACACACACACACACACACACACACACACACACACACACAGGTAACTTCTTATTTTAAAAAAATTGAAAATCAACTGAAGGGTCCACGTGAGAAGAGACGTATGTTAGGGCATGCCAGCCAGGTACAGATGCTGCCATCCACTCTATATATCCCCCCCCCACCGTATCCTCTCTCTCTCTCTCTCTCTCTCTCTCTCTCTTGTCACATATGTACACCTGGTTATCTTTCTATATTTACTTCCGCGTTTTTCAGCAGTAACATTTATGACGTATATTTACCTTGACATCTTTACACACACACACACACACACACACACACACACACACACACACACACACACACAATTTCTCTCTCACTCTCTCTCTAAAATCACCTGTAATTTCCTTGATCTACCGTATCTTCACCTTCCCAATAGATCGACTCTCTCTCTCTCTCTCTCTCTCTCTCTCTCTAATCACCTGTAATCACCTTGATCAACCGTCTCTTCACCTTCTCAACCCATCAGCATATCCGCATAAGTACTCTCTCAATTCAGTCTTAGCAAAAATAAAGTACAAAAGAAAAATGGCCTAAAAAGTACAAAGCATAGAAGACTAAAAGTACAAAGGTATATAAGTACAGAATCATATAAGAATAATAGTGGAAATGAAAAAAGTACAGATTTACAAAGTAGGTCATTGATAAGTGAGCTATAAGTAAGTTAACCACACACACACGTCTACTTATTTACGTAACTCACTTAAGAAAGACAAAAACAGGAAACCACAGTCCTAAAATATCATGTGCTGCAATGGGTACGTGTAATTCTGCTGCCACGAAATACACTCACTGGGACAGCCAAGAAGCAGGGATGGTTAGTCAGTTTCCTCTCTGGTAAAAAAACAAAAAATAATATATAATCCTCTCCCCTTCTCTCTCTCTCTCTCTCTCACACACACACACACACACACACACACACACACTGCTTCCTCCTGACCTCTAGCAATAAGAAATCCCTGGGCGTGTCCGGCTGAAGTGGCCACCAGATACCTGTGGTCTATTAAACTCATGACGACAAGGTGAATCGAAGGTAACGACATTATCAAGACTCTTTATTGGTCTGTCTGTCGTGTCTCAGTCTCTCTGTCTGTCTGTCTCTCTGTCTCCCTCTCTCTTTCTCATAACCTAAAAATAAAATAAATCGCCAAGGAAAATGTGTTACAAAATCTCCGGCTCCACTTAGGATACAACCCTTACTACGAACTACTCTCTCTGCTGTCTCGCCTATCGCTGATGATCTCGTTAACACATCATATCTACACCTTTATCATATCTATCTAATCTTTGCTTCGTCACAGCGGATCACTCTTTAAAAAAAACTTCTCCGTATTATACTCGTTCGTGTTCATCTGTCGTTCCTTTTTTTTTTATATATTTAATTCTCCGTAAATACATTGGACTGCACCTGTCTCTCGATTCACCTGTATTGGTTTATGTACGTGCTGGCTACGTGTCGGTACCGGTATGTATGTATGTATGTGTGTGTGTGTGTGTATGTATGTATGTTGGCTGTGCGTGGAAGCTGCAAAGGTGTACGAAGGTGACTGTAATGGAGCATCGGTGGTGGTGCGTGTGATGTGATGTGAGATAAGTCAGCGTGACCAAGGGAGTATTGCTGACACTGACACCAACTCAACCACGACACTCACGCTCCCCCCATTACCCTCTTAACCCCTTCACTCTGATCAACACTTACACTCCATCGCCCCTTCCTTCATCCTCTTCACTCTGATATTTCTGAAGTGCACTGTACCTACTAACAAGGGACTTTATTCAACTTTGGTATAGCACCGTAGACGTAAAGGAGTTCATGAGCCCAGTACCTAACACATCCCATAAAACAGACTACTTTAAACTTTATTTCCCTTACTATCCTCCCAGCCTCTCATCTCCCCATCATCTCCCTCCCTCCTCCTCCTGTCACCTCCCCTATCATCTCCCATCTCCTCCTCTTCAACTCCTTCCACATCTCTTCCTCATTCCTCTTCATTCCCTTCAATTCCCCATCCAAGCACACACACACACACACACACACACACACACACACACACACACACACACACACACACACACACACACACACACACACACACACACACCGTCCCCATTACGAAATTGACAAGAATAAATTTAATAAACGATGGTGATGGAGGGGTGTTGGATATCGTGTCTAACAACTATAACCCAAGTCATATGTTAAGGTGTTAGAGATGCCAGGTTGGAGGGGAGGGGGATAGGAGTGAGTGGGACAGTGAGGGTGGGGGGTGAGCGTGGGGCAGATGAGGGTGGGGAGGGAGGATCTGGGTGACGGGAGGGGCGGTATGGGTGAGGGAGAGGTTGTTGAGGAAATGGTGAGTTAAGTCTGGAGTAAGAGTGAAAGATGGAGTGAGGATGCGGGTGACGGTGAGGGTGAGGGTAAGGATGAGTGGGGATGGGTTCGGGAGGAGGGATGGGTTCGGGAGGAGGGATGAGTAAAGCCGGAAATTCTTGCCTGCAACCAAGGCTCAGCCAGTGCACCGACCTCTTACCCAAGCATGCAGGCACACCAGTCGATAAGCAACGCAGCCAGGCACGCTCAGGCACAGGGGGAGGATAACACACACACACACACACACACACACACACACACACACACACACACACACACACACACACACACACGAACAAGGTTGACGGCCTGGCATGAACTGACAAAATACCGTCATGCAAGCAGTTAAAAAAAAAAAAAAAAACGAAAAGAAGCAGGTTGACTGACAGACACGCAAGAGTATGTAGAAAGAACGCACGACATGCAAGCGGTATTTTAATAAAGAAATAAAGATACACAGAAGGATGTAAAGCAAAATGAGAATTCAAAAAAGTAAGTCATGTACGCGGGTAAAAAAAGAAGAAGAAGAGGGAGACTTTCAAGAATACAAGGAAAGGCCATAAACAACTTTAGCAAACTCTATTTTAACACGAAAATAGAAGGTGTAAAGAAGGTACTCAGGTAATAAAAGGAATTATAGCCCTTGGTTCATCTAAATTGTAAACGTGGTGGCCGGCAAGTCGGTCACCCTTATGCTGCAGTCCACCATCTTTGTGGGGGATATGGGGGGAGGGGAGGAGCGTATATATATAACTAAGCAGAGGAGCAGTTCAGCTAAATCGGTGCCACCACGTGAAGGCCTACCTCTCCAGCAGCAGAGAGTGAGGAAAGAGATAATATAAGTTATGAAAGAAGTTACAAAACAAGAAAAGAGAAACATGCAAGACTACATGGAGAAAGCACAAGTCATGCACGCAATTTTAAACAATGAAACACACAGATACGAGGGAGTTAGGCAAGAAGACAGTTGAAAACACAGTCACGTACGCAATTAGAAGGTACGAAACAGGCATGCAAAAGAGGTGGGATGACAGTCAGGGACACAGGGAGCGGACAAGTCATGCAATTAGTAAAGCTCGCCTAATCCAGACTCGTTTTATCCGGAAACTCACTAAATATGAACCGGCTAGCCACACCAGACTACACTTGCTTCAACTAGCTAAATCCTAATGCTGTTCGGCTCACTCAGGTGTTTATAAGTGTACAATAACTCCATCATATCGCTAACTTGCAGCATAGCACTGTTTTATCCGCCCCTGTGTGGAGTACAACTCACATGTGTGGGGAGGTTCCCCACACGCAGCTCTTCTCAATAAGGTGGAGTCAAAGGCTTTTCGTCTCATTAACTCTCCTCCTCTTACTGGCTCCCTTCAACCTCTGTCTCTTATCCGCACTGTTGCATCTTTATCTCTTTCCTATCGCTACTTCAATGGTCACTGCTCCCCTGACCTGTCTGCTTGCATTCCTCCACCTCTACGACGGGCGCGTAGCACCCGTCTAGCAGCAAACTCTCATCCCTTTTCTGTCCAACTCTCTAATGCAAGAGTTAACCGTTACTCCCAGTCCTTCATTTATACAACAGGTCAACACTGGAACTGTCTCCCTCTGTCTGTATTTCCTGCTTCCTACGATCTCCAGTCTTTCAAACGCAGTGTGTCCAGGCATCTCGAAATGATCGGATCTTGAATTTGGCTCTCTCTTGTATTTTGTTTTTCTCTTGGAAGGAACAGTTTGCGGGCTCATGGCCTTTGGTTCCTTCTTCCTAGCATAAAAAAAAAAAAAAAATACTGTATTGGATATTAGTATTCATGTACAAACTTTCAGCATAATACTGTATACCGTATTGGATATTAGCATTCACGTACGCCATTAATGTTCAAAGGTTACGAGAAAAATGCAGGTACAGTCATAGAGTCACACATATGTAGTGTACCCGTAAAAACAGAGACTTGGGCCCGCATGCTCGTTGGTTAAAGAAGCTCCCTAACACCTCTTTCTAAGCGGTTCATTTGGCTTGCTATACCTTACTGTTCTCTTCTGCGTTACATAAATCCTTCCAACATCGACATAGCGTAAATAACATACAAAAGTATATTAACAAACCATATAAAAAAAAATCGCTAAGGAAAAGGTGTTACGGAGCTTCCTTTACCTGCAAGAATACAGGCCTTGAAGAGTACTGTATATTATTTTTCTCTGCCTATGAAAACACCACATAAGGCCTTAAAATTCTTGCTAAATTTACAAAACAATGAAAAAATAGTCAAATCAGCAACTCGGTACACAACTTGTAATTTGTGATGAAACATTTATACCTGCAGTTGGCCAGAGTACCACCTCACAATTAAGGTGTGCACGTAATTGCTCTATTGATATTATGCTTGACTGTGTTTATCATTAATTTGGTTAGGAGTAAGATGTGGATTTTCTTGTGCATTACAGTAAAAGCTTAGGCAAAAAGGGAAAGAGTGAAAATTTCGTTGGGGGTAAGACTTTCTGTGAATTTTTTTCTGCATTACGGTAAAAGCTTCAGCAGAATGAGAGAGAGAGAGAGAGAGAGAGAGAGAGAGAGAGAGAGAGAGAGAGAGAGAGAGAGAGAGAGAGAGAGAGAGAAATATAAAACCAGTCATGCAAGCAGCTGGACAAAACGAAAAACAATGAAAGTCGGCAACAAAAGTACACCTAACATTTTCACCTCATCTCGTCTTTCTGGCTGCTAATATTCCTAGGCTGAGAGTGGCCTGGTACGACAGCTTGGCAGAGGACGCAAGCAGACCCATCCAAACAGCACACAAACACTGGTACAAGCAAGCAGGCCAGCATAGGAGACGAGGCCAAAGTAAACACGACAGCAGCTAAATGGATGAGCGAAGTGACAGACGCACATAATCGCTCCTTATTCTTGCCATCACCATCCAGACTCTACTCTTTACTTCCATTTGCTTTTAAAACTACGATCTACCCTCTTGAACGCTTAGCTGTAACGAAAGATCAACACTACAACAAGATGCTAGTCACGAGGAAGTGGTCTGGACACGGTGTGGAGCTGCAACATCATCCATTCTGCTACTGAACTTGTGAAATTAGCTGCAAAAGGACGAAAATCCGGAACAAGTTAAGATGAACGGTAACATGCAGGAATACACTCAAAAATACATACATATATACCACACACACACACACACACACACACACACACACACACACACACACACACACACACAAACACACACACACACACACACACAGCTAGGAGACAGACACAGAGGGTCAAAGTGCACGGAGAATCAGATAAATTACCAACGACATCCCTTCACTCCTGTTATCACCACTAGACCAACACCTCAGACAGGCAGACATACACTAGAACATCTGCAGAAATACACAGAAAAATTAAAAAAACACCCATACAAGAAAGCAAACACAGGCAAAAACACAGAGATGCTTCTAAAGGGATGTGAAACTCTCTCTCTCTCACCATCGAACTGCACATCATATTATTCACAAATTACAGCAAAACATACAAGTCCACAGCACACACAAGAGAATCTTCTAATTGGATGTGGGCTAAGGAGGCTTCCCTTGTATACCTCTTCCTAATTTTTGTCCCCCCTTTGTCTCTGGTACGTTTATGTATACGTATATATTATGTATGCAAAATATAAAGGAAAGAAAAATACATACAAAAGATAAATAATACCGGTAGCCTGTAATAAGCAAAAGTCTCCATGCTGTTAAGAATAAGGCCTACAGTCTCTCCTTACTCTCTGGCCTAGTCTTTCCTTACTCTTTGGCCTACAGTCTCTCCTTACTCTCTGACCTACAGTTTTTCCTTCCTCTTGCCCCCACCAGCTCTCCAACAACAACAACCATGGCGACAGACAAACAAGTGTGAGGCCAGACTGTACATACTCATTCTTGCCCACACTTGCTGGTATGGGATAAGGGTGGAGCATCAGGCACGTGACCTTCAGCGTGAGATGGAATCAGTGTGACCCTGCACACACTGATATTCACTACCACCATCACCAACCACAAACACTGCCGCATACCACCGCCACCACTACCACAAATTTAATACCATCCTGCCCTCACCATTACAACCCATGTGGTTAGGTGACAGTACCTGTACCGTGAAGTGTGTACCTCGAGTCTAAGGTTCGAGCACAGACCGTGGCGGACATCTACATTGGGTGGTGGTACTATGCCCTCTCACAAGCCTGGATAATGTTTGCACTCAAAGAGCGCATACCTCCGCCGACGACTATACCAGACAACTAAGATCGCCACTAAAATTTATTTCAATCTTCCTTGATCCATGAGCTAAATATCCACAAAAACTACACTGAAATCCATCAGTAACTTTTGAAATAATTTGTGGAAAAACAAACAATAAACAGTCCTGAACCGGGACTCGAACTCAGATTACCACCAAAATTTAATAAACTCGTCCTTGGCCCACGACCCACATATCCACAAAATTTCAGTGAAATCCATTAATAACCTTTCGAGATATCTTGTGAACATACAAATAATCAGACGAACGGATATACGAGTATATATATATATATATTTGTGGGTGTCCTTGTAAATAAATGAAGTCATCTTTCCGTGGGTTTCCCGACAAATAAATAAATCTGTCTTGGTAAAGCCAGACGCCTTAATTCCATAATGGGTGGCCATAAATTAATCGCCTGCATGTCATCCTGCCCTTCGCCATTAAGCTGTCCTGCCTCCAACTCGCATAACCCTCATTTATAAACTCTACACTAGTCCTCAACCACATTCTCAGTCTCCCCCTCACCCTGCCCACCTCCACCTCGCCCACATAGTCACTCAATGTCACTCTCCATTCTCTCTACATATGCAAATCATCTCAGGCTACCTCTCCTCATACTCCGGGACATCGGAAATAAATAAAAATAAACAAACCAGTAAATAAAATAAGGAAAATGGCTCTACCCCCCCCCCCTCTCTCTTTCTCTCTCTCCCTCTCTCCTTGGCCACTCACTGCCTTGTCATTTCAGTGTCACTAAATTATACTGCTGGCGAAAATGAAAGTTGTATTAGCCACGAACGGACTTCTCAACACACTCGTAACATAGTCAACACAAGCATCATAATCCTAGACATTTCCTCATCACCACCACCACTATCATCATCATCACCACCACCACCATCATCGCTATCATCATCATCACCAACACCATTATCATCATCAACACCAACACCACTTTCATCATCATCACCACTACCACTATCATCATCATCATCACCACTACCACTATCATCATCACCACCACCAAAATCATCACCATCACCTCCGAAATCATTATCACCACCACCACCAAAATCATCACCAATATCACCACCATCCCCTACCAACATTCACCCAGCCACCACTGACGTCACAACCACTACCACAACCACCACCACTTCCTGAACCGAAACCAATTCAATCCACGTCACCCATTCAACACCCTTACTGAGTGCCCTAACCCCTTTTACGTGGGATCCAACTCCCTTAAGGTGATCTAATCCTTTATTCATTCTGACTCAGAAATATCACTCACTTTCCGGGTAGCGCTCGCGTGGGTGCAAGACGATCCCTTAGCAAATTCTGTCTAGCGATTTATTTTTGCATACAATGTGTTAACCGAAGTGTGCGATGGATTTTTTTTGTTTTTTGCTACCTTCAGACGATTTGTTCGCCCTAAGGGAAATATTTGAAGCTGAAAAAGTTAAACAGCAATTATTAACCTTGAGAAACCGAGGAATGATGATGTAGTAGTAGTAGTAGTAGTAGTAGTAGTAGTAGTAGGGGACTGAGGGACGTTTGTATAGCCAGGCAACTTCACCTCCCCGCCATACAGGTGCCACCACGTGAAGGCGTCTCTCACAACCATCAGAGATCTTTTGAAACATACTAACACACACACACACACACACACACACACACACACACACACACACACACGATCGTATTTTCGAGGTTAACAATCACTCCGAGGCTATAGAAATCTTATAATGACGCAATAATGAGAGAGAGAGAGAGAGAGAGAGAGAGAGAGAGAGAGAGAGAGAGAGAGAGAGAGAGAGAGAGAGAGAGAGGAGGGGGAGGGGGAGTTATTCAGTATCTAACTATTCACTTGACATCTGACCCATAAAAAAGTCACTAGGCCATTTCATAACACATGACGGGGTCTTATCACCCTCCCCCGCCCGGACAATGGATTCGCCCCAGGGATCTGGAGATCTCGTAACACCTCTTCCTTAGCGATTTATTCTCTATTAACGCCTAAATACCCTTTTATATTAGCTTCGAAAATCTCGTTAACACCTCTTCCTTAGCGATTTATTTTACTCGTTACCCTTAAATATCCTCTTCTACTGCCTTCGATCTCCTTAACACCTTTTGCTTAGCGATTTATTCTCTATTAACGCCTAAATACCCTTTTATATGAGCTTCGAAAATCACGTTAACACCTCTTCCTTAGCGATTTATTTTACTTGTTACCCCTAAATATCCTCTTATATTGTCTTCGATCTCCTTAACACCTTTTCCTTAGCGATTTATTCTCTAATACGCCTCAGCATCCTCGTGTACGCTACCGATGCAAACCACGTCGATATTGCAACGATATAAATGGCATACCAACAAATGTCAAGAGCCTAATATGCAAAATAAATCGCTAAAGAAAGGTTGCTACGAGGCTTTATCTGGCCGTACTTGCCTCTGGGCATTATTCAAGCGTCCGTGTGCCTGTCCGTTGAGGCGCCCTGGATAGATGGATCGATAGTTGGGTAGATACATGGATGGATAGATAATGTGACGAAAATATGAGGATCATCTGAAAACCAATGATAGATAGATAGATTGATAGATACAGATTGACAAAGACATAGAGACAGATAGATAAATAGACATATAGATGGATAGAGAAACACAGATAGATACTGTAGATAGATATAGGCCTACAGATAGATAAACGTCGATAGATGGATAGATAGATACACACTGCTATGGAGAGATAAAACATCATAGACAGAAAAACACAAAATTATACATAAACAAACAGATTCAAGTAAAAGATTCGATATACATACAGACACAGCTAGATAGAAAGACAGATAGAGACAGACAGACAGAAAGACACACAAAACAGAAACAAACAGTGGAGACAGACAGACAGAAAGACACAAACAAAACAAACAGAGACAAACAGCGGAGACAGACAGACAGAAAGACACAGACACAAAACAAACAGAGACAAACAGCGGAGACAGACAGACAGAAAGACACAGACACAAAACAAACAGAGACAAACAGCGGAGACAGACAGACAGAAGGACACACAAACAAAACAAAACAGAGACAAACAGCGGAGACAGACAAACAGAAGGACATACACAAACACGACAAACAGAGACCAACAATATACCGTATACTTCAGCACCGGCGGTCACATAAAGCCTCCATCCATGAATTAAGAATGGTCTACCGCGGTCGGGCGCTCCTAGGACGGTCGATTTGAAAGGTCGAGGCGGCTAAATTTGGTCGAGTGAGGTTGAAGGTCGTCAGTTGGGGTGT
Source organism: Coenobita brevimanus (assembly GCF_032717465.1). NCBI lineage: Eukaryota > Metazoa > Arthropoda > Malacostraca > Decapoda > Coenobitidae > Coenobita > Coenobita brevimanus. The sequence goes on from NC_136961.1 coordinate 47,388,830, forward strand.
CCTTGGCTCGACCGCTTGCTCCACTCCTGTCTCTCTCTCTCTCTCTCTCTCTCTCTCTCTCTCTCTCTCACACACACACACACAAACACTGTTCTAGCCATCTCCTCCTTCACCTCCCTCCCTCTCTCTCTCTCTCTCTCTCTCTCTCTCTCTCACACACACACACACACACACACACACACACACACACACTGTTCTAACCATCTCCCCCTTCACCTCCCTCCCTCCCTCTCTCTCTCTCTCTCTCTCTCTCTCTCTCTCTCTCTCTCTCTCTCACGTCACGATGATGTTCCAGTGTCACCCTCCAGCTCACCCTCAGTTCCGCCATCACCCCCTCCTCTCCCCTCCAACCCCCCCCTTTTAAATCCCCCCTTATCAACACTGCATCCCCTTCCTACACCTTAACCCTCACCCACTGCCTCCCTCACCTAAAATTCAAGGCCTACTCTTTTTCTTACCTAAAATTAAAGATCTATTCTCTTTTTATCACCACTTCATTCTTGTCGCGTCCTTTCAATAGATTCATTATTTTTCATTTCATGCGTCCTATCATCGGAGGAAAGAACAACCTCGTAGTGAAGGGGTAATGAATCTAACTCTTCCATTTCTAAAAAGTGTCTCGAGACTAGTAGTAATAGTAGTAGTAGTAGTAGTAGTAGATAATGTGAACCCGGTGGACTGCAGGCTGGGTTGTCTTTTTCCGGCTGTTCCCATCCCTTTTTTCCGAGTTGGGTGGAAGTTGAGGGACATTTGTATAACCAAGCAGAGGAGCCGGTCGGTTATATCGGCGCCACCACACGAAGGCGACCCTCTTGGGCACCGGGAGGAATAAAGTAAACTGTCATCGGATCCAAAGTTATATCGTCCCTTTTAAAAATTCCATCCCTATCACGCATCCTAATCCTCACCACTATCACCTTTACCTAAATCCATCCCTGTCACGCATCCTAACCCTCACCACTATCACCTTTACCTAAATCATGGTTCTAATTCCATCCCTATCACGCATCCTAATCCTCACCACTATCACCTTTACCTAAATCATGGTTCTAATTCCATCCCTATCACGCATCCTAATTCTCACCACTATCACCTTTACCTAAATCATGGTTCTAATTCCATCCCTGTCACGCATCCTAATCCTCACCACTATCACCTTTACATAAATACGGTTCTACCCCCTGTGCTCTTGTCTGTTCCCTGGGCCATCCTCCGTCCCCCTTACATCCAATTCACTTCCTCAAGTCAAGTGCCTTTCCCAAACCTTGCCCTTTTTTCTACCAGTCACACTCGTCCTTCACCCGCCACGCCATACGTCTCACTTTCACCCTCCCATATATCACAGCTGGTCAGACTGGGGGAAACATTTTGTCTCCCCCTTTTGAACGTTTTCCACCATGCAGTAGCAGTGACGATCTTCCAGCATAACCTATCATGCCCCAGCAGTCTTATCCTACGGTACTCGACGGATGCCAGTAGCAGGGTGGGACGGAGATCTTCACCATGGGTTGCAACACGTGGAGAAAGATGGGTTGGGGTGGAACAGGACATATCACTACCGTCGAAGTATCACCTGAAGGAACTGGACCACTTTCACAAACTGAATTCTCGTGGTTGCATGAAATTCAGTGATGCTTGACTATGAGGGAGGAATGAGTCTCCTGAAATGCTGGTTAAATCAACCCTCCACTCTCACTACACTTCATCAACCAACTACCATATAAGAGTTTGAGATCTCTGACAGGTTAATCACGCTACACAGATGGATAGGATGGGAGATGCTCAGGGTGAGACATAGGCTAGATGGGAGGGATGGGACAGATGCCAGGCAGGTGGGAAGGTAGACAGAAAGGTGAGATAAAAGATGCTGAGGGTGAGACAGAGCTATAGACGGGATGGGTGCAAGGTGAGACAAGGTCCAGACGAGCAGGGAAGGACAGGAGATGCCAGACGGGTGGAAGAAAACAAGGGCAAGGAAAGGTCGAGAAGAGGCATTTCCTGACCCCCAAAGCATTCCTAACTCCGACACGCGTCCCAGCAACATATACGGCAAACCCTTTCACACCGAGGACCTCTGAAGTGGATTTATTCCTCTCAAAACGACGTCATTTAGTTTTGGGGAAGATCTTGCCTGGGGTGAAGTCTCCTGTGAGTTTATTCTTGTTAATTCCAGACAACGTTATTTAGATTATGGGATGGATCTTTTAGTGAAGGACTTATTGTAGGGTAGACCATAAAAAAAATAAAACTCCGAGGCAAATTAAAACCGTAGAGAGTCAGCAAGACAATGATGGAAAAGAGGTTACTACTAAAGGCTGCATCTAATCTCTCCGTGGAACAAATCCGCCTGAAGGTAGCATGAACACTAAACAAACTGTGTCAACGTGAAGAATGGAATTAAAAGTGAGACCGCCCAAAAACAGATGAATAATTCGTCAGGAGGCAGCCGGCATACACGAGAGAGAGAGAGAGAGAGAGAGAGAGAGAGAGAGAGAGAGAGAGAGAGAGAGAGCGTGACGTGGTGGATGGGGTAAACGCTGAACATAATGACGAAATATTCTTAAATCCCTCCCTGGCCTTGCATAGTCGGTGGAGGGGAAAAAAAAAACACGACCTCTGTGCACAAACAACCACTCCCATTCGCCGTTTACAATCTCTCTCTCTCTCTCTCTCTCTCTCTCTCTTTCACTGTCTGTCATTCGTTTATCCCTCTCTCTCTCTCACTGTCATTCGTTTTTTTCTCTCTCACTGCGTCTGTCGTCTGTGTGTGTGTGTGTGTGTGTGTCATTCGTTTTTTTCTATTTCTCTCTCTCAGTCTGTCATTCGTTTTTTTCTCTCTCACTGTATGTCAATCCTCTCTCTCTCTCTCTCTCTCTCTCTCTCTCTCTCTCTCTCTCTCTCTCTCGACCAAGGCAATTACACACCACTGCCGCAGTGTTTTCCACCCTTCTGTCACGCGTCACGCCGCCTACACATGGACGACGTAGTTGTGCCCTAAAACACGCACATAGAGAAAAACAACACACAAACACACACACACAAACTTAACTCTCTTTCTTTCTGTCTCACACACACACACACACACACACACAAACTTAACTGTCTTTGTCTCTGTCTCTGTCTCTGTCTCTCTCTCTCTCTCTCTCTCTCTCTCTCTCACACACACACACACACACACACACACACAAACTTAACTGTCTTTGTCTCTGTCTGTCTCTCTCTCAAACACACACACACACACACACACACACACACACACACACACACACACACACACACACACACACACACACACACACACACACACACACAGAGCAATATGACGCAAGGGAGCTGTTGACGTCATCCCTGCATTTAAGGTTGTTCGTCTCCCATTACTTCTCTACCTACGCTTCTGCTGTCATCATCATCATCATCATCAATATACTGCTCTACCTACGCTTTTGCTGTCATCATCATCATCATTATACTGCTCTACCTACGCTTTTGCTGTCATCATCATCATCATCACCATCATCATCATCACTATACTTCTCTACCTACGCTTTTGCTCTTATCGCTGTCATCATCGTCATTATAATCATCGCTCTCACCATCCGAAACATCATCACGATAATCACATCATCATCATCATCATCACCATCTTAAACATAATCATCATCATCATCATCATCACCATCTTAATCACGATCATCATCATCACCACCTTAAACATAATCATCATCAACATTCTCCACTTACATCGGAGTAAACTAAGGGATTGAACTGGCTACTTCCAACCAATACTTAATCACTATTACTGAGACGCACAAGGCCACGTTCAATACCCACCCCCTCCAGCATCTAAATTCTGAGTAAATATCCAGTGCATTCTACTTCTTCTACTACTACTTTATCTATTAACTGGATAGATGCAAGTAGGGTTTGGAGCGGGCAAGGGCCAGTTTTTTTTTTTTTTTGAGGAAGAAGGAACCAAAGGACTGTACGGGACGCGGCAATGTTCCTCGCTTCTGATTGGCTGATAATTGAACCCCATGAGTCCGTATTCTCTTCGGGTAAGGAAGCTCCCTAACACCTATTCCTATGCGATTTAGTCTGCTTATTACGCCTTGCTGTCCTCTTCTGTGTTACTTCAGTCACTCCAGTATCACGATTCTCCGCATAAATAACGTACAAAATGATATTAGCCAGCCGTATCCAAAAATAAATCGGTAAGGAAAAGGTGTTAGGGAGCTTCCTTAATCTACAACAATACGAAGCATGTCTCACCTGCGGTCCACCTGGTTACCTTGTCTGTAATGATCATGGATTATTTACACCCCCGTGTTGAACTGCGTGATAAAGTAATGGCATATAACACTGAAATTACTAAAATATTACTTAGAAAATCATAACCATTAGGAGGGAGCTTTTTAATACGTATAATTCTATGATTTACGATCTTAGACTTATTACTCACAGGGCAGCCCTTCACATCACAGCACTGAATTACATCTATCTGGTTTATTGAACACTGTAGCTAATCACTTGTATATATTAAGGTCTGACTTATTCACTATTAACTGCACTCTTTGTACTGACAGTTAATGTATTTTTTTTTAATTTATCATTTCGTAAATATGCAGTGAGACTCGCCCCTGCGCATGAGAGGAATATTCATAACTATTCATTCAAGTATGTGATACGTATTTCTTAACTGAGTATTTCTGTGACTCGTCTATGATGGTAACCAAATCTCACACGTTTACCCAGACATACATAATATTCACGACAGATATAAGTTACTGTTTCGGACCCAGGACCAACATAGTGTATATTACGAGCTCACAATAGGCTCCCAAGCGAGGTAGCAGACTGGCAGACGAAATTATACCTGAGTGTCCCATTAAGGGCCCACCACAGAGGTATGTAGCTGCCAGATCACTATAATGACTGAAGTATTCGCTTCTTTATTGTTTTTACTCTTGCCAGACTTTACCAGCACGTGTGTGTTTAATGGTCCGTAGGCAGGAAAAAAAAAAATGGAAGACAAATAAAGGAAATTTCATTCTCACCATGAAACGGTGAAAATAATAATAATAATAATAATAATAATAATAATCCTTTCTTAATATGATCTAATGGGAGGTAAGCCTGGCCTGCGTCTGGGAGAGGGCAGGTGTAGCGTGGGTGCATTGCGACTGCAGGTGGATAATTGGAGAGATAAGGACAAATGAACAGATAAGGATATACGAACACATAACAGATGAACAGATAAGGACATACGAATACATAACAGATGAACAGATAAGGAAATCAGGATAGATAAAGATATATGAACAGATAAGGATATACGAATTGATAAGGAGAGACGAACAGATAAGGATAAACGAATAGGTAGGGATATAGGAACAGATAAACAGATAAGGATATAGGAATAGATAACAGATGAACAGATAAGGATATACGAATAGATAACAGATGAACAGATAAGGCTATAGGAATAGATAAGAATAGATTAAGAGATAAATGCATAAAGTGGTTCGCTACAACAGATTCAAGAGCGTACGTGTGGCCATGAACGCTCAATGACTGTTCAGGTATTTGTTATGGCATTGGTGCAAGCGATGCCGTAATGCCAAGGGGGGGCTAAAATGGAGCTATCATGCCCCTTTATATTTATAGGGTCTCCAGGCCAGGTATACTTCTCAGTTAAGGAGGCTCCCTAACACTTACGCCTTTGCGATTTATTTTTAGACATGGTTTATTAATATCATTTTGTACGTTATTTATGCAGTGTGGCGACTTTGGAAGGATTTATGTAATACACCTGAGGACACCCCGTATGAGGGATTAAGGCGTCTGGCAATAGATAGATAGATAGACCTGAGGACAGCAAGGTGTAACACATGAAATAAATAGCCTTGGAAAAAACGCTAAGGAGCTTCATTACACGTCGAGAATGCGGGCCAAGGTCTGTCCTCGCAGGATTAAACAGTCGCATTTTAAGTGGTTTAATTATGAGATTCCGTAACACCTCTTCCTTACCGATTTAGTCTGGATATTACAACTCAACCTGTTCTTGTATGTCATTAATATAAACTAAGACTCCTGTAAATGAATAAAAAAATAACGATATTAAGTGTCAATACTCAAGTTAAATCGCAAAGAAAGATGTATGAAGCCTCCTATGCTACTCAGAATACTGTACTCTTTTTACTCTAACTTGGTCCAGATTTTCTGCCCCTTGCAGCTTACTAAACACAGCTCATTCGGAAAAAAAAAAAAAACAATGCTCCCTCTCCTTTCCAGAGCACTTCTTTGTGACTAGCAGTGTAATCTGGTGTCAATCTGTCCCTACAATTCAGCATTCATGAAGGAGAGAGAAGGTAATTTTAGGCCAAGTTAGAGTAAAATGAGTAGAGCTTATTTTTTTTTTTTATGGTTCACGGCTGCAGACCAACCTCACCACCCCGGCATCGAAACACCAACTGCAGTCATTTTTTGAGAGAGAGAGAGAGAGAGAGAGAGAGAGAGAGAGAGAGAGACGGGTGTCCTTGGTGCCGTCTATCCCAGCAACCAGCAGGGCAGAACAGTGACTAAGCCCAAGCCTGCAGGTGCGTGTCTAACGTGACCTGGATTTTTTCATTTTTTCTCATTTATATTTTCCTTCACGCTGCTCTAACCCCCCCCCCTCTCTCTCTCTCTCTCTCTCTCTCTCACACACACACACACACACACACACATACACAGCAGCCAGACGCCTTGGGCCCACAAAGAAACTGCCTCTCCACCTCACACTCATTCACACACCTCACCACCCCAATCCTCGACCTCCCCCTCTCTCCAATCCCCATTCACCTACCTCACACACACACACACACACACACACACACACACACACACACACACACACACATTCTCCTAGTCAGTCTCTCATTCTCGACTGGATACTCTATTACCAGGCTGTAGTTTCCGTCCGTGGGTAAAGTTCAATTACTACTGATCTCACTTATCATTACTATCATTAAAAAAAAAAAAAAAACTTCGATTAATGTCGTAAGCTACCTTGACATTAGAATGAGTAATGTGGTATGGTGTTTTAATCACATCCTCTCTCTCTCTCTCTCTCTCACACACACACACACTGAAGGTCGTCTCGTTCCTCCTTCTTGAGACAGGCCCCTCTCACACACAAACACACTCACTCACTCACTATCTAATTCTACGCTTCCCCATCTCCCTCTCTACTTCGGACAGAGGCCCCTCTCACACCCACCCACACTCACTCACTCACTACCTAACTTTATCGACCCTTCATCTACCCCTCCCCACTTAGCTCCCCCCCTCCTCACACACACACACACACACACATTAAACACACACAGCCCCACGCAACAAGCACTTCCTTCGACCAACATATCAATTAAGTTGCTGCAAGAACCCCAAGGGGACGCGTTCTGCAACCCACTACCATACTCAACCCTCCACTGCTGATGTAAATGTGAACCCTGTGAACTGCAGGCTGAAACGGCCCTTCTCCTGCAGTCCACCATCGTTCTTGGGGGGGGGGGGAAAGATGGCCCTGAGGGACGTTTATATACCCTGGCAGTGGAACCACCCATATATATATACCAATGCCACCACGCGAAGACACCCCAACTCCAGTCCAACTCAGCCCTTCATTCGTGGGAGCAACTCGCATCCCAATCCTTCCTCTCAACTTTCTAAACGCTCTCTCTCTCTCTTTCACCACTGACTCACCCCTTTTTTTTCTCTCTCTCGTGAATCATACTCAACATCCACTCTCTTTCACACGTTGCTCGGAAAAAACATGAGAATTTCAGAGAGCATTTAAAACACCGTGGGAGACTTTTCGAGATACTGGGATTTGATATGTTTTACTTGCTAATAATGATGAGGAGGATGAAGGAAATGCTACTGTTGCTGGTGATGATGATGATGATGATGAGGAGGAGGATAATGGAAATGCTGGTGGTGATGATGGTCAACTTGCAACGTAACTCACAAACGAACATAGCCATTACTTAATAATACTCGTTTCTCAAGTATATACAAAAGATATACTATAAGAACTCATTTATTCACTCCAGCAGGATTCTCTCTCTCTCTCTCTCTCTCTCTCTCTCTCTCTCTCTCTCTCTCTCTCTCTCTCCTGTTACCATGACCACACATAACCTATTCACTTGCAACACACTGGTCAATATATCGCTCTCTCTTTAAATATTTAGCAATTCCTAACAGCTTGCTAATCACACACACACACACACACACACACACACACACACACACACACACACACAACAAAATCCACATACATCACCCACATTCTCTCTCTCTCTCTCTATCTGTCTATCTAACACACACACACACACACACACACACACACACACACACACACACACACACTCTCTCTCTCTCTCTCTCTACGTCAATGCAAGACAAAACAGGAAGCCAACTCACACACCACTGATCACGTCCGAGACACTTATTCTCCCCTGGTGGTTTTATCGTCAATTCTTTGTCGCAAATTTAAAATAATATTTCACGATTATAAGTATTTACTGTTGGAGCACACGCTATAAAATGTGATATTATTATTATTATTTTTAGAGACAATAATTTACCGTTCTTACCGTGTATCATTTATAAAACTACTACTTCTACCACTATTACTACTACTACACTAATACGTTCAATATCACCATCACCATTACTACTACCACTACTAATAGTAATAATAATTACAATAATAATAATAATAATAATGCCATTGTTATTATTATTATTATTATTATTATTATTACTATTATTATAATCATTATTATTATTATCATTATTGTTGCTGCTGTTGTTAGAACTTCCTGTATCCCTGTGGGAAGTTTTCTTGTTTTTGTCATCATTATTATTATTAATATTATTATTATTATTATTATTATCATTATTATTATTATTGTCATTATTATTATTATAGGGCAGATCTAAATCGCTGCCATTCGCATACCGTTCGAGCTCCAGCCTTTATTGGTTGGCTGCTTCTTCAGACCAAATATCTTCCTGATCCCAGTACCGAAACCCAAACAGAATCCGGAAAAAAAAAAAAAAAAAAAAAAAAAAAAAAAAAAAGGTGACCCTACAGTTTAAGAACCACGTAAGTCAGAAGCCGAAATTTTTATGCCATACACCTGGGACACGGCGAGGATGCAGTGCTTAATATATGTAGTCCACATAGGATCATTCTTCTCTGAGATCGCCTATGGCCCAAAATTCTGGACTACTCCGGAAGACTGTGAGGTCACCTGATTGTACACGAAAGAATACAGCTTGAGCCACCTAACCTGGTGGACTTATAGATCTTGAGGTGCTAAGGTGGCATGCAGAACAGCAGTGACCTTGTCCTCAAGGTTCATTTATAGCTCGGCTTCAAATTGGCAATGGCTGTAAGACGTTTTTCTTAATTAAAATTGTCCTTGGACAATTTTACGGTGTTCTAATTATTACTATTATTATCATCATTATTATTATTATTATTATTTATTATTATTATTATTATTAAATTTATTAAAAGCCACAAATTACTCCCATCTGTAATAGCACAATCATTCAGCGTCATAAATACAACGATTACACTATCATTTATACCCTTCCTACCACATATCACAGGACCATAACAATTCACCCAATATTTCTCCATCCTCTGATACGACCACTAAAACAACACATACCCAACCATTTCAAGCTCTTGTTATCAGTCCGGATATCTGAAGCTGATTTCCTACCACCCTGTCTCCCTATCAATCCGGATATCTGAGGACTGTGTAAGTGGGATAAGGGACGCCGTAGCACCTCTTCCTCTGCGATTTCTTTTGCCCATTATACTTGAACGTTCTCTTTTGTTAATCATGTGTTTTAACATCTACACAGTTTCAATTAATAGCACAGGTATATGAGGACTTGTGCAGAAAAAAATCGCTAAGGAAGATGTGTTACGTGATCACCAAAGCCATATAGAATACGACCCGATATCATTACCCCCTTGAATTACGTGGCACAGATGTTCTACTGATTAATTCTTGCTACCTCCACACAATTTATTTATTTTACAGGAGAGCTTTCTTCCCCTAATTCATAATGTCTCAAATTAAAGAAAAGTCACGTAAATAAATAAAAACGGGGACTGAAGTAGCTATAGACATTTTTCTTTTGACCTAAAAAAAAAATCTGCACCTCCTTTTTAGTTAATTGGTGTCCAGGTGTAGTCAGAACTGAGGGATACGTTTGACTAGCTACCAAGGAGATTCATTCCTATCTCACACCTACGGCTCACTGGATATCACACAACCATGACTTAGGTCCTTATTAGCACTGGGTAAGGAAGCTCCCTGGCACCTCTTCCTTAGCGATTTATTTTTGGATATGGCTGGTTAGTAAAAATTTGTATGCTATTAACGCTGAAAACTGTGGTTATGGAATAATTATAATGACACAGAGGAGGATAGTAAATTGTAACAAGCAAAATAAATCACTTAGGAAGAGATGTTACGGAGCTTCAACCGATGAGAATATGGACCTTCGTATCCAAGTGAAGAGTGATCCAGTGCCACCAGATGAAATACACCGACTATAGGGCCGTGAAAATCCGAGAGTCTGTTTATAACACTGAACACACTCTTGCCATCAGGTCCACATATTCCCGATGAAATGGCCTGAAGTGTACAAGGGGATTTGTATGCGTCAAATTTGTAGTGAGACAGATTGTGAAGAAACCAAATTAAAAAAAAAAAACTAAGATATTTATGGCATTTATATTTGTGGAAAAATCGAGAAGGGAACTGTGGAGGGAGTGAGGATGGAATGACGAAAATGTACAGTAGTGAAACAAAAAAATGAATGCATTAATAAAAAAATACTGTTGTTTTTATGGTGGGGGTGATGCGTGTGTAAGGGTACCTGTTTTTTTTTTATGACTGGTTTATTGTCAGTGCTGTAATACAGAGAGAGAGAGAGAGAGAGAGAGAGAGAGAGAGAGAGAGAGAGAGAGTATGCTATCCCTATGGTTTTACATCTATCTATCTACCTGTATCTGTTTACATTTATCTATCTACCTGTATTTCTCTTTACATCTATCTTTCTACCTGTATCGCTATCTGTCTATCTATCTATCTATCTACATATATAAACATGGGTGGGGTTATGAGAGGTCAATGAGAGGTCAAACTTGAGTGGTGGAGAGGGTGGGTGGGTGTGGTGAAGGGCGGAATATTTCTAATTCATGGAGAATAATGTTGTGCTACTTACCAGGAGCGAAGGGCAACCCCCCCCCCTCTCTCTCTCTCTCTCACACACACACACACACACACACACACACACACACACAAACTTTGACCAATTAACTTACATGGTGACGTCCATCGGGCCGACGATATGGTGGGGCGTGGTGGGTGCGGTGGCGGGTGCGGTGGCGGGTGCGGGTGGGGGTGGAGTTCGGGGTGCGGGTGGGGTGAGGTCCGAGGCATGGGCGGTCCGGTTGCTACGGCGCAGCTTCTTGAACCGGTTTAGCATAAAGATTTCCAACGCCTTCCATTTCATTTTATTGCCATGGTGAGCGCCAGGAGGTTAAAGCCAGTTATTACGTCACTATACTGAGTTATTTCACCTTTATCCAACAGTTATTAATGCATCTTTATACCTAAGTTACTATTTGCTTTGTGTGTTACGGTATATAGGTGCGCGACAGGGTTAAGGCCACTTGATTACCTCACTATTCCAAGTTACTTCACCTTTGTCGTTCACTTACGTGTATTTTGTATGAAAGTTATTATATCTACACACAGGTTATAACTGTATACTGTGGTGCCTTAGAATTTCCGTGCGTGATATAGGTAAGGCCACTTGATTACGTAACTAACTTCTTTCACCTTTTCAAACCACTTACTGTAACTTCTTATATCACAACTTTACATATCTAAGTGCTCGTGAAGGATAAGGACACTTGCCACTGACTCTAAGGATACCAGGCCACTTTCCAGACTATACCACCTAAGGCTTCCCCGTATGACACCTATCTCAGCTACTTTATATATTACAAAACTATAATATATAAGTGCCGGATAGGTTAAAGGGATATTGAGCAGGTCACCAAATATTACATAGGTTCACCTTCGTATACCACTTAAAGCCACTTTATATGTTACAGTTCCTTTATATTTTACCATAATCATATAAGTGCACGATGGGGGTAGGGCCTCTTAATCAAGCTACTTTAAAAAGTTGCTCCTTCGTACGCCACACTTTATCTTTGTATCCAAGTTACTATATATTTACATGTTAAGTAAAATCTGTGTAAGGATTATATAAGTGCACAATGAATGTTAAGGCCTTTTAATTAGGATACCAACAAAAATAATACGTTGTTTCACCTTCCATATGCCTCTTGACTTACTCATTTTACCTTGGCATCTTTTAAAACCCCTTTGTATTTCATGGCACTCTGTTATCTAAGTGCCTAAGTTAATGCCTCCAAGACCACGAATCCTGGAATTAAGTTGCTCCACTTTCGTACACGGGATATTTATCACTTAAATTGTTACACTATCACATCTATTACAGACTCTTCATATACTAGAGTCCTTAGTATCTTGTTAGAGGCTTTATATCTAGCCCATACCGGGGTCAGTAAATATACGGTACAGTTAAGTCACTGCACCAAGCATGTTAATGGGTAAGGCTTGCTTCTCACATTAAAGGAAAAAAGAATAAATTATGCATCACTTATACCCAGTACACTCGACACTGTTCAACACACAGTCATTCAAAGCTGGAAAGAGAGAAAAAATTAACTGAGCTAATAATTTCCTTTGTACACGTCACATTACTAGCTTGATATAACTGAATAATTAGGCATTACTTTCATTCATCAAGATATAGTTCAGCTCAGTTATTCAGAGCTGGAAATGAAGGAAAACCTACGAGATCGCTACAATAATTCTTGACGTAATATTGCAAACTTGAACGCAGCAACAGCAATACCTCTGACAAACACAATTTTCCCATGCAATCAATAATCAATTAACGCTCCGTCACACACCACACGCTGCTCGACACTAACTCACTCGACTATACTAACAAAGTTTCCCCTCAGTCGTGTCAACTCTTCATTATGAATAAAAAGCAACATTTCACTCCTCCTGTCTTGCCACACACCACTTTTCATGTGTCATTTCTTCGTATGAATAGATAAAAAAGTGAGATTGGATCTGTCACTCCTTCCACATATGTGCGCGAGGTTTGTTGATTCCAGACCGCATTGTCACCTGAGAAATCACTTAAACTACGGGCATTAATAACAATATACTCATTACATCTTTAGATCCGCCCTAGAACCAGGTTTACCCACAGTCACTTTCCACTTGTTGCTAAATATTAACACTTAACACGTCCCAAGGCCTCGTACACAACACTTTCCTCGAGGTCTGTGCACTCCACTGTGTAACATCAAACATGGATGAAACGACGAAAAAATAAGTCTGCATCTGTCACATCTCTACACACACTACCACAGGGTCTTCTCACCGTCACTTCAAACAGTAATACTCAATCCGTCACATCTCTACACCAGTCAACTACCACTCAAACTCCTGTCCACTACGTCAAATCAAAACATAAAATAGCAGCTCTGTATTTATCTCGTCTCCGTAAACACGTCTCCGTAAACACTCCCCCAACGATTTCCCACTCTGTCACTTCACAGGTGTGGCTAAACAGTGTCACTCAATCCATCACATCTCTGCCAACACACTAGGCAACCAGGCCGCGGTTTGCACACACTCCTGGCCACACCACCACTGCCACTGTCTACAAACACCACAGCCACCACCATCCCGTTGTGCAAACACCGTGCAAGCAGAGGCAGCACCAGGCCCCTCCACTCCACAAGCCAACGTAACCAAGCTGAAAATCTCTCTCTCTCTCTCTCTCTCTCTCTCTCTCTCTCTCTCTCTCTCTCTCTCTCTCTCTCTCTCTCTCTCTCTTCCAGACATGCTCTTCTTTGATTTTTATTAAGACCCGGGGATTTTTACAAAAGAAACACCGGGAGAAATATGTTCGAGCGTGAAGGAGAGAAGACAACACCTTCCCTATCAGCTGTGGGCCTACATAACGCACACTCAACTCAACACACACACACACACACACACACACACACACACACACACACAGTTTCTCTCGTGCTATTTTCCTACGATTCTAATTAAGTTTCTTTCCCCGCGTGACTGTGACATTTTTCCCATTAGATGTGGGTCTCCATAATGCACACAGAAACCCACGAACATACACAAAAATGGTCTCTTAAGTTATTTCCTTACACAAAACACATAAATGGTCCCTCGTTATTTCCTTACACACGTAAAAACGGTCTCTATCGTACACAAAAATGGTCTCCCCGTTATTTTCCTTTATAACATACAAAAAACGATCTCAAGTTATTTTTCTTCGCAACATACACACACACAAAAAAAATGGTCTCTTGTTATTTTCCTTTCCACCATACACAAAACGATCTCTCTCAACAATTTTCCTGGTGTATTTCTTCACGCGGGGATTTCCTTTTAAGGCAGCGGGAGGAAATGAACGTGTGACGTAGACAGAAGAAGGTCACACTTTAAATCACCCTCATTACTCATCAATATCTAGTCTTCTGATGGACTGATAATAACTGTTCCATGATCGTGACGTGTCTTTCTGCTGTACTAATATCTTTCTAATACACATACAACAACAACAACAACACTTGGTCTCTTTAACACACTCACTACACTTCATTCAACGAAATTCCTGTTTAGTTATATGCTTGGAATTCTTAGTTTTTCTCCCCTTAAACGCTAATGAGTTGGAGCGTGACCGAGTTCGGGAGGGAGGGAGGGAGAGAGGGATATGGGTGGAGGAGGGAGGGAGGGATATAGGTGGAGGAGGAAGGGAGAGAAGGATAGAGGTGGAGGGGGGGTGCAGTGACATTTCCTCCACCAGCGGGCCAGAATGCTCAACCACATATAACCCACTAACCCACACCGAAACACAATCTTTTTCAACGATCCTCTTTCCACGTTGGGGCGATTTTAAGACCGGGGAATATGCTAATGAGTCTGAGCGTACCGGAGGGAGGGAGAGAGACAGGTGGAGGTGGAGGGAGGGAGCGGAGGAATGTATGTGCGTGCGTGTGTGCGTGGGCGGCCTCACTGACTGACTGGGAGCTACATCGCCGGGGTAAATATCACTCGCTGGCCGCAGGACGGAACTGCAGGAGGGAAGGAGAGGAGTAGAGAATAGCGATGGAGAGAAAAGATGGAGAGGAGAGGTATGGAGGAGGGAAGGAAGGGAGAGAGAGAGAGGGGTTGGGGAGAAGAGAAGGAAGGACTGAGAGAAGGGAAAGGCAGGAGAGAAGGATGAGTGGAGTAAAGAGGTAAGGAGATGAGGAGGAAACGAGAGGTGAGACGATGGGACGGGAAGGGGAAGAAATATAAGAGAAGTGGGAGGCTGAAAGAGAGAGGAAAAAAGGGAAGGGGGGGGGACGGGGGTGCGAAGGTAGGAGGGGGAAAAGGGAGAGGAAAGTGGGAAGCGCAGGAAGAAATAAGACGATAGGGAGTAGGAACCAGATAGAAAATAATAAGGAAATAAAGAAACAAAAGTTAGAAAAAAAGATAGACGATAGGAAACTTGATAGAAGGAGATATGTAAGAACGGAAGAAAACTGTTGTGTAAGAAGGTGACTTGAAGGTTATACAAGACGAAGACTGAGTGATAGGGCGGGAAGGAAGTAAGGTTGGAAGGTTAGTTAAAAATGTGCATGGAAGGCCAGACGAGGGGGCTGTAGACCAAAACGAAACCAGGGAAAAATGGTGAAGAAGAAACAGGCACAGTAGGGAACGAAGAGAAGGACCGAGGATGAAAAAGCTGATGGCTGGGGAGAAGGAAGAGAGAGGTGCCAGTAGGAATCGAGGAAACTGGACGATGAAACAGGTAAAACTAGGGAACGGAGAGAGGAAGGGAATGAAGATGCGGCTAAACGAGGAAAATGGATGTAGTGATGTACACGTAGCAAATGAAGCGAATGAAAGAGGATGAAGAAGTAGGTAACTATGGAAGTGAAAGCCGAGGACGGGACGGCGAGAGAGGCAATGACGGTACCAGAAAAACACGGTGCCACTCGGGCAGATAATCCCTATGGACCAATACAAATTATATACATATATATATATATAAATATAAATATATCAATATATACAGAAAAAGACGGATAGACAGACAGACAGGTCGATAGACGGGTATCCCACGAACTGACTGACGAAGAGACGAGGTGTGAACAATGAAGAGAATGTGTGGACAGAGGGACTGATTGAGTGAGTAGCGAAGTGACAGACTAACCGGGTGAGTGTATGTGACAATGTGCGGGAGGGAGGGAGGGAAGGGTGTAGCGTGCTGGTGTTCACGGAGCCAGAGGTGTACTGACGACATCAACTATACTCCCTCACGGCCACCACTGCTATTACCACCACTACCACCAGCACCACCACAATTGCTACCACTCTCACCTCCAAAACTGCTACCATCATCACCACTACGACTGTCATCCCCACCACCACTGCTATTACCACCATTGTTGCCACTCACTATCACCACCACCACCACCAACATAATCGATACTACAACTCTCATCTCCACTACCATTCTACCACAATCAGCATTACCACTATACCCACACAATAATAACCAGCTACTACAATGCGTTTCCTCTAATCTAGCACAGATCCTTAACACCTTCCAGCTCAGTTAATGGGCAGGTGTAATCAGACTGTACGGTTTATTTGAATAGTAAACAAGGAGACTCATACCTACCTTCTAACTACGGCTCAGCGAATTTCACTCAACCACGACTAAGTATTCAAGTTATGGGAGTGACCTACTTACGTCAGATGAAAACA
Source organism: Coenobita brevimanus (assembly GCF_032717465.1). NCBI lineage: Eukaryota > Metazoa > Arthropoda > Malacostraca > Decapoda > Coenobitidae > Coenobita > Coenobita brevimanus. The sequence continues at coordinate 47,405,806 of NC_136961.1, forward strand.
AACCGGCTATAATACCACCTTTAACACCACGACCAAAACTGCAATTACCACATCAAAACCACTAATACCACAACCACACCACCAACACTCCACCACCACCCAACCTATAATTACCACCACCACCATTAACACATCAAAACCACTGTTACCACCACCACCACCAACCACAATCACTGCCACCCAAACCACAACCACCAGAATCATAATCTTCATCAGCACTATCACCAGCACCATTTCCCGTGACTCTTAGCACCTCTTATCGGCCCTACCAATCACCGCCAATCACTACTCCTATCAGCAGCGCCGGGACTTTACAGCTACCACATATGACCACCACTACCACCACATCACCACCGCCACCACTATGATCCACTACTGACACGGTAACTACAATCATTTATAAATCATCAACACTACCACCACCATCATCATCGTCCTAGCCATAATTTTTACTTAAGAAATGGGGTGAGGTAGGTTACACAAACAGGAATAAGTATGACCTGAAAATGGCTGCAATCATTACTAATACGACCACCACAACCACTTATACTCAACTTCAGTGTAGGGTACGATATCTTCCATACAATATACATCTTATACTGATTCAAGGCCTCCTATACACACTACCATCACCTTCAAATCACACAATAACTCCCCTATCACATCCACACCACACATTCATATCATACTAACACCACACAATCTCACCACACTAGCACTACACAATCACTGACACCACATAACAGGTCTCATTCACCACATTCTCAGCTACACCACACAACCATCATTCTCACAACAACCATCTCTCTCACCACACAATCAGACTTCTCACCAAACATCCTATCTCACCACATTCACCACGTAACCACTCCTATCACCACAATATCATCCCCCTCTCACCACACCATCAGCATTTTTTTTCCAGACATTCGCCACACAACCAGCCATCTCACCACACAATCAGCCAACTCACCACATCCGCCACACTTCACTACACCCTCCACCACACTCTGTTTTCCAGCCTCTATTCAAGGTTACTCGTGTGTGTGTGTGTGTGTGTGTGTGTGTGTGTGTGTGTGTGTGTGTGTGTGTGTGTGTGTGTGTGTGTGTGTGTGTGTGTGTGCTCAACAGTTGGATTATATAACTGTAAATGTGGGAGGGCCATAAAATGAAGTTTTATCTAACTGTTAATGAGAGAGAGAGAGAGAGAGAGAGAGAGAGAGAGAGAGAGAGAGAGAGAGAGAGAGAGAGAGAGAAACAATAATACACAATCCACCACACAGCATACCCTACCACATAACAACATACGGCCTAAATCCAACATAGGCCTGTTACCTTTCCTAATTATAAGACCGGTATTTTCAGGTGTACGGGATATCGATTTCCGGTTACCTGGGCAATTTGTCAATACCTAAGCCAGTGGAGAAAGAATGGAGGTCAAACTGATATCGATGTATTTCCCTGTTTGTGTGCTTAGTTGGGGTCTCTCTCTCTCTCTCTCTCTCTCTCTCTCTTCTCTCTCTCTCTTCTCTCACTCTCCTTGCTACCGTCATACAGTTTTACTCAGCACGAGATAGTCTACAGTTCGTGGGTGTGTCTGCATACGGATACCACATGCAGAACGTTCTTCATGCAGGAAGTACACATCAAACAGTGTGCAAACACTAACCTCCACACACATCACCCAGCGTATATGACATTCACGTGCACCAAGTTCCAGCATGCCCGCGGTACGTGAGTGGATGGAACTGAAAACACGTCGCAGAAGTGTGACATTTACACATTTTGCACGTACCTGCATGAAGTTTGTAGTTTTCTGATGGAAGCTAAGACATCCAGTTATCTCCTAACCACACATGTATTAATGTCCTCTTTGCCATCACTCTGATAATTACACCCAGAAACATTCTGCTTGGGAACCATGTGCAAGCCATTTTCATACTACTGATTCATGCGCACTACGACTGATTCATGCGCACTGCGACTGAGGCATGCGCACTGCGACTGAGGCATGCGCACTGAGCGCAGGCGCGAACCCCCACCAGGAATCCTCCCGTGCATACGACACCGGGAAGCCTATAGGTTGAACTATTATTGATCGATTTTCAAGTTTCTTGGCCAGATGCACGTGCTTTTTCCTTGCTGCCTTAGGACGATTTTACTCAGCTGAATACTGAAATGTGTGGGGACGCCTGAAGACACTGATACCAGGGGATTTCCTCTTTTATGTTAAGGCTGCTGTTACGATTACTGGATTACTGGTACCGATATGTTCATTAGGAATCGCTTTTTGGCTATGGAGACATGGCAGCATCGATATAACACGGCGACTTCACTGCCTGGCTATGCAAATGGCCCTCAGCTGCCATCCTATCTCCTTAAAAGAACAAGAAAAATAAGTGGCAATTTAAGCCTGCAGTTACCAGGGTTCACATTTCTGATAAGCCTGGAGGTCATAACAACTACAACAATGAACCCCTTTTACATTCTCTTCTTGATACCGTTACAAGATCTTAACAAAAAGGGCGGGAAGCTTTAAAGTCGAACTGATACTGACGGATTTCCTTTCTTATTTCTTTGGTTAATTGTGTGTTTTATTTTTTATTCCGTTGTATCCGATGATGTATTCATTTAACTTATCTTCTAATGATTTTATTCCCTTAAGGATATACATTTTTTAACTGGAAGGGTTGGGTGCAGCTTTCAATAACCCCCTAAATACGATTTTCTTTCCCTACGATGATTAAAACTAAGAAATCGCAGGAATGAAAGGTAGAACCGTTTATACATTTATCATCACCATCATCTAAATCCCATTTCCCACTAAAGAGAGAGAGAGAGAGAGAGAGAGAGAAAGAGAGAGAGAGAGAGAGAGAGAGAGAGAGAGAGAGAGAGAGAGAGAGAGAGAGGAGTAAATATATAAAGCGTACCTTGAGTGTATTTCGATTTTCTTATCAGTAACTCGCAACTCTTTAAACACTGATATCACTAAAAGCACGTCACCTTTAACACTCTCACGGTCGGGATAACTCTACCATTCCACTCCAGCTGACACCAGAACTTTTATACAGAGGCGAGGGAGTGACAGACGCCTGAGAGCGCTAATATTCCCACGATCCTCTCTCTCAAGGTTATTCACAATTGTATTACTTTCCACCTAACGCCACTACTGCCATACTATTTCATTTTGTGGATAAAAAACCTGAGTTAATGAGTAAAAAAGAGTGACAGCAAAAAATCACTCTTAATATATATAAATTCGATAGCACACTCTTGTTGTGACAGTTAATAGCGTACTAACCACACAACGAACTCTAAACAACAACGCAGTAGTAGTAGCAGTAGTAGCAGCAGCAGCAATAATAATAATAATAATAATAATAATAATAATAATAATAACAACTCAGCGTTACTCAGATATATAAAGCTTAAAGAGGCGTTCTCGGATTGCAAGGGTCAAAAATGCTGCAATGAATATTCAACTTCAACTGATTCACAATAAGCTTTTAACAGAACAACCAGAAGCAGGAGCCCTTGCAAACTCTCTGTCTCTCTGTCTCTGTCTCTGTCTCTGTCTCTCTCTCTCTCTCTCGTTACGATTACGGCTCATAACAGTGATACAAATGACCTACATAGAATTAATGAGAGTAAAGCCAGGGAAAAGAGTTCGCCTAATATTTCACCTGTTCTTGTTATTTTCCTCTCAGGGCTAACATTCCTCGGCTGCGAAAGGCTTGGTATTTCTCCCTACCTCTAGATGATTCTCTCTTATATGATGTGTCAGGGAGGAAAGTGACAGAGAAGCATTAAGTGTAAAGCAGACGTAGAGAAGAAGAATGCCAGCTTTTGTCCTTCACTGAACGTGCTTCAAATCCAGAACGTCGAGTTAGAGAGAGAGAGAAAACGTGTGCAATACGTAACAGGTGAAGAATTTGGCGGACGGTGAAGAGCTGGGCAAAGATTTACCTATTCTACTCCTATACCTCACATTACAGGAAAAATCTATAACTTAATATCCAAGACAGGAGCAGAAAAAGGTTAGAAATATTTGTACTTTTTAAAACACAGGGTATCCGTGATTCATCTATATATTTTTGAAACACTTCATGTAATCCTTGGGTAAATTTTAAGTAGTAAATGCTATATCAACACGGTGTCTACTCCTCAGCCGTGACGGAGCTACAACATACCTGGCTTCATGGGTTACTTATGAAGACCATTTACACCCATAAGGATACAAGCAATTTTAAGTCCATACAGGCTCGGAGCTGGAACCAGGTTGATATATTTCTCACCCAAAATCAGGCCATGACTAACCTGATATACATATTTCTGAAACTTATCACGCGACATCCCGTATAAACAACTTTAATCTGGATATGGATGGTCGTACAGGCCACCTTCAGACCTTGGTTCAAACGAGAGAAAAAGAAAGAGAGAGAGAGAAAGAAGAGTCGAGGCCATTAAAAATACGCAATGTTTATGTCAGAGAGACGCAGGACGAGGTCAAGGTCAGGAGGCACGGGGGAAAGAGGAGGTGACCAAGGAGGGATGGAGGAGGAGGAGGAGGTAACCTAGGGAGAGGGAGGACAGAAGGAAGATGATGGAAATTTAATCTGGGGAGGAAAGGGAAGAAGAAGAGGAGAGGGAGGTGACCTAGAGAGTGTAGGAGGGAAACAGAGGATGAAATGGAGGTAACCTGGGGAGGGTAGAGGGGAAAGAAAGGATGGAAGAGGAGGTAACAAGGGGTGGGGAGGAGGAAGGAAGGAAGGAAGGAAGGAAGGAAGGGAAGGGAAGGGAAGGGAAGGGAAGGGAAGGGAAGGGAAGGGAAGGGAGGGGAAGGGGAGAAGAGAATGGAGAATGGGAAGGATTGGAGTGGAAGGAAAGGAAGGGAGAGGGAATTGGAAGGCACGGAGGAAAGGGAAAGGGAAAAGTACAAAGGAGTGGAAAAGTGAAGGGGAAGAGATAAGGAAAGAGAGAAGGGAGATGAGACTGGGGCAGAGAGGGAAGAAGGGGAAACTAAAGATGGATGGCAAAGGATAGAGGGGGAGAGGAAATAAAAAAGCAGGTAGTGGAAGGAAAGGAAGGCGAAGGGGAAGAGAGGGAAGGGGAAGAGGGGGAGGGGGAAGGAAGGAGAGGAGAGGAAGAGGGAGAAGGGGAAGAGGAGGAAGAAGAAGAAGAAGGGGAAGGGGTGACGTAGGCTGGCGGATAATCATTACTGTAATCACACCACCTTCAGGAGACTGTGACACAATCCCTTCCTCTTCCCTTCTAGGCTTACCTCTCCTCTCCTCTCTCCTCCTACCTTCTTCTCTCCTTCTCCCCTCTTCTCTCCCCTCCTTGCTCATCTCCCCTCTCCTTCCCTCCCCGTCCTTTACTCTCCCTCTTCTATACTTCCTTCCTGCCACTTTTCTAATCCATTCCCCTCATCTATCCTCCCTTGGTTCCCTTTCCCTTCTCTACTTCCCTTTACCCTTCCCTACATCTGTTACCTTCCCTTTCTTGATTCCCGTCCTATCCCTTTTCTCTTCCCCTCCTCCCTAGCCTTCCTTCCCCTTCTCCTCCCCTACCTTCCTTCTTTCCCCTTACCTCCCCTCCATCTTTCCTCCTCCTCTCCCTTCCCGGGTTAAGGAACAAGGAGCAAAGTCACGCCACCAATCCCTTCAGTCTCTCGTGACACAATCCCACACTGCTCTCTCTCCCTCCCTCTCTCTCTCTCTCTCTCTCTCTCTCTCTCACCTGCCTTAGAGATGCTATAATTCCTACCCTAGCACAGATTATGCAGATTGGACCACACCCACTCTCCCTACCCACACCCAACACACCATCCTGTCTACACACATCCCCACAACACCTTCCATCACAGTCTACACCCACACCCAATACACCATCCTGTCTACACACATCCCCACTACACCTTCCATCACAGTCTACACCCACAACCAATACACCACCATGTCTACACCCACACCCACACACCTTCCATCACAGTCTACACCCACACCCAACACACCATCCTGTCTACACACATCCCCACTACACCTTCCATCACAGTCTACACCCACACCCAACACACCATCCTATCTACACATCCCCACTACACCACACTTAACTACACTCTCACTGCCATACATTCCTTCCTTATACCGGATGGCCCATAGACTGCTCTCTTCAATCTTGCGTGTTCCGGGGACGGCTCATATTACTGGTGTGAGGAGCATATATATTTTAGCTGCTTCAGGAAATTTGTGATGAGCCATGGCATAAAAAAAGAAAGCACTGTGGAGCACGATGAGGGTATGGGCTGGAGAAAATGATACAGGATTGAAACTAGACCCCCCCTTCCCTCCCTCCCTCCCTCTCTCTCTCTCTCTCTTTCTCTCTCTCTCTCTCTATTTAACCCACATCTTCGTCCATTTTGGGCTTATTTCACGCAGCCTAGTTCAGAGACAGGAAAAGGCAACGAGACAGCTATACATACTTTTCACTGCGCTTCTTCGTGATTAACATCCTCTTATTGATACTCCGTCTTTACAACTGAGCATTCAAGACAGAGATGGCATTAAAGTAAAGGATCTATAGTAAAGCTGACTGAACATTCCATCATTGAATATATAAAACATTTCCCCTCCACCTGTGCCCCACTAAAGGTTCCCAGGAATTCTGTACATCACTTCCCCCCACGACCCCTAAGTGAGATGAGTCAAAGAGCGATGACACAGCACAACAGGCAGGCAGACAGACGAATACACAGATACAAGCAGATACAGAGACACAGACACACAGATGGACAGACACAGACTAACAGAGGAAAACAGACGCAGACCGAAGTAGACGGAGAGAAAGACGGAAATAAACAGACACAGACAGATGAAGATAAGACACTTCCCTCAAACCCTCCCTCAACGTTATACCTCTTGCCCCCCCCCTAACATCTATACCCCCCTTCCCCCCCCCCCGTGACCCCCAACACGAGAGCACGAGTCCAAGAGCCTCTGAATCACCTGCCCTAATTACACCATCCAAGGCCAACCTGTCTCTATGGCGTCACATCCTCATACACAAACACAACTACTATTTTGGGGAATCGTTCGTTTTTTACTGCGGTCCTTTATTTTACGTATTTGTTCAGCAGTCATCATCAGTATCATCGTATCATTGTCATCAGTAGTAATATCACTGCCATCATCATCATCATCATCATCGTCATCATCATCATAAGCAGTGCCATTACTGCCATCAACATCACCTGAATCACTGCAACAATTATCAACCTCTGCCTCCTCCTGCAACTAACTATCATTAACATCAAGGCAATCACAACCATCACCCTACCTCATTATCGTCATCATCATCATCATCACTGTCCTATCCCCACTATTACGAGTATATCCGGGGTAGGTAATATACAGACATATATAAGAAAGATTATTTTATAACTATCTATCTATCTATACTACATCATATATATATATATATATATATATATATATATATATATACTGTACATTATATGTATGTATATATGTGTCGATATATATATATATAAATATGTTTTGTGTGTGTGTGTGTGTGTGTGTGTGTGTGTGTGTGTGTGTGTGTGTGTGTGTGTGTGTGTGTGTGTGTGTGTGTGTGTGTGTGTGTGTGTGTGTGTGTGTGACGTATATGTATGTGTGCGTGATGTAATGCATGTTTATATGTGAATGCGTGTGTGACAGGGGCGGGAGCACATCACACACACACACACCAGCTGGGAGGCACCATAAACAAAACTGGTGGGACACACACACACACACACAACTTCCGGGTGTAGCGGAAGGAGACCTCTCACAAAAATAAGAGGACATCACACACAATACACCACAATAGAGGGGGGAGGGAGGAGACGGGAAGGGGTGGCTGTATGGAAGGGGGACATGGGGAAGGGGGAACATGACATGGTTAGGAGGGATAGGGATGGCGGTGCTGATGGGGACATAGGGGGTACGAGGACATGGGTGGGAAGGATAGAAGCGGATACTGGATATGCAATGGAGGTGGGGATGGACAAGGTAAAGATGGAAGGGACTGAAGAGACGGCAAGGAGGGAAAGAAGAAAAGGGAGATCAGGGAAGAGAGAGAGAGAGAGAGAGAGAGAGAGAGAGGAAGGGGGGGGGAATTAACCACACACATAATCGTGGTCAAAGGGATGTATTATTTCTCAAGGATATTGCTGTACCTTCCACATCCTTCCTGTTCATTATCATCATCATCAGCATAATCGTGTTTACTTCAACTTTTTCCTTCCTCAACAACATATTTTCCTCGTTTCATGTCCCCGTCATTTCCACAACTCCTTCATTTTCCCTACCACACTCCTCTTAGCTTTCCATTCATCCTTGCGTCTTCTCCTTATCCTCTCACCATCTCCCCCCCCTTTCACCTCTCTCCACCAAAACTGTCTTTATTTCTCCCGTTTTCGTCGTTGTTTGTCTTGTGCTCTTTCCCATTCGTTTTATTTTTACTCTTTTCCCATTTCTCGTTATTTTCTTACACTTTCCACTTACTTGCCGTCTCCTTTCCTTTAGTCCTCTCAAGGGTCATCAAACTGTTATATTCCAGTTAATGGCATACTATTTTATTCACCTAAAATTGTGTCGTAAGACCTTTAAGACTTTCAACCACTTTATTCCGACGTCAGTTTCTATTATTCTTTTTTATATGATTTTACATTATTTTTTTATACTTTAGGATTGAGATAGTCTTGCTTAACAATTTCACTGCTAGAAATAATTCCCAATAAAGTGTTCCGTTTTTCTCAGTCCGTATTTCCCGCTGTCTATGCCTCTATGACCTCTAATTTAAACGCAATGTGTCCAGGATTCTTGAAGTGAGCGGACCTTGAATTCGACCTTCTTTTTCAGGGAAGAACAACGTGCAGCCTTCTACCTTTGGCTTCTTCTTCCTTCCATAAAAAAAATTGTAATAAAGAAACTGCGTCATCGGACTGAGGTAATTAATCCTCCATTCCTACCTCTTCTCTCCCCGGTGGCATAAAATTGTCCTTATGTTCCATCTCATTATTATTTTTTATCTTCACTTCCTTATCCAATCCCCGGGCCATTTAATTCTCTAATAATCGGGACAACTCTAGTGTTCTATTACAGTGAAAACTAATTATATTCTTCAGCTGAGTGCCGCGTAAGAGATCCGGGCCAGTGTTCTCGTAGGTTGAGGAGGCTCCCTGACACCCTTTTCTATGATACTTATTTTCCTACGGCATTTATTTTCCTATGATATTTATTTTCCTATGGCATTTACCTTCCCATGACATTTATTTTCCTATGGCATTTTTTCCCTACGACATTTTCCTATGGCATTTATTTTCCTATGGCATTTATTTTCCTGTGACATTTATTTTCCTGTGGCATTTATTTTCCTATGGCATTTATTTTCCTATGGCATTTATTTTCCTGTTGCATTTATTTTCCTATGACATTTTTCCTGTGGCATTTATTTTCCCATGGCATTTTTCCTGTGACATTTATTTTCCTATGACATTTTCCTATGGCATTTATTTTCCTACGGCATTTATTTTCCTACGGCATTTATTTTCCTATGGCATTTATTTTCCTATGGCATTTATTTTCCTATGACATTTATTTTCCTATGACATTTACTTTTCTATGACATTTATTTTCCTATGACATTTATTTTCCTGTTGCATTTATTTTCCTATGGCATTTATTTCCCTACGACATTTTCCTATGGCATTTATTTTCCTATGGCATTTATTTTCCTATGGCATTTATTTTCCTATGTCATTTATTTTCCTATGGCATTTATTTTCCTATGATTTATTTTCCTGTGACATTTATTTTCCTATGACATTTATTTTCCTATGACATTTATTTTCCTGTGGCATTTATTTTCCTATGACATTTATTTTCCTATGACATTTATTTTCCTATGACATTTATTTTCCTGTGGCATTTATTTTCCTGTGACATTTATTTTCCTGTGACATTTATTTTCCTGTGACATTTATTTTCCTGTGGCATTTATTTTCCTATGGCATTTATTTTCCTGTGACATTTATTTTCCTATGACATTTATTTTCCTATGGCATTTATTTTCCTATGGCATTTATTTTCCTATGGCATTTATTTTCCTGTGGCATTTATTCTCCTATGGCAATTTTCCTGTGACATTTATTTTCCTATGACATTTTCCAATGACATTTATTTTCCTATGACATTTTCCAATGACATTTATTTTCCTATGACATTTATATTCCTTTGGCATTTATTTTCCTATGGCATTTATTTTCCTATGACATTTATTGTCCTATGGCATTTGCTTTTCTATGACATTTATTTTCCAACAGCATTTATTTTCCTATGACATTTATTTTCCTTATTACATCTTACTGTTCCCTTCTCGGTTATTATATTCCCTCCACTATCGCCGTGCTCTGCAAAACTAACGTACAAAGGGGCACTACCTAGCTATATCCAAAAATAAATCTCCAAGAAAGAGGTGCTAGGGAACTTCTTTACCCGACGAGAATACGAGTCTAAGAGTGTTAATAGGGTCACCAATAACCCCCTCAAAGTCGGGATAACTCTACCACTATTTTCCAGCATCAAGCCAGGAGTCACGGGAGAATCAGGGCGGTATTCTGGTATGATCAGGAAGCTTACAAACACCTTTTCCTTACCGATTTATTTCTGATTCTGCTTCGTTACTGTTTTCTCGTGTGTTGTTCAAGCAGTTTGTGTCGATATTGAAAAAGACATAAGAAGTCAACCAGGATATTTATGAGCAGTTTGGAAAATAAATCGCTATGGAAGAGGTGATAGGGAGCCACTTTACCCGACAAGAAGACGGAGCTTTGTATTAATATTCATTCCTACAAGTTCTATGCACCAGGGAAGACAAATTTACTCTCTCTCTCTCTCTCTCGTTATGTCCAACCTCACACCTTCCTATTTCTTGTCCCGCCTCCTTACCATTTAACCACCTTGCTTTTCCCCCACATTCGCCGTAGCCTCCACTCTCCCCTTCCCTTCATAACATCAAATTTCACGCCCTTTTCATCACTCGCTAAGGACCCAGTTTTAAAAGTGAGTACGCGAGGGTGCAGAGACGTCAATAATTCATGATATATTAATTCTGAAATACATGGAATAACAGGAAATGGTTAGACTAAATTCGACTTATCAGAACGAAGCTGATAACGATGTCTATAGGTGTGTGTGTGTGTGTGTGTGTGTGTGTGTGTGTGTGTGTGTGTGTGTGTGTGTGTGTGTGTGTGTGTGTGTGTGTAATTCACCGGATCGGTCAGGATCACTTGATGGTCGTGATCGTCAGCTTTTTACCCTCCCGGAAGGGAGCTGAGAGCTCATATAGTCCGATCTAAGGGCAAGGCTGTGACCTTCACAGACGCACACACCCGTCCCCTTGCTCGAGGGGGACAGTAACCACCCACTTCGTCAGTGAAACTTTTTCGCAACCTGAGCGAGGCGCGAACTCCTGTTCACCAGTTGGCAAGCGGGAACGTTACCACTGCACCAGCGAGCGGTGTGTGTGTGTGTGTGTGTGTGTGTGTGTGTGTGTGTGTGTGTGTGTGTGTGTGTGTGTGTGTGTGTGTGTAAATACTAATGGCCAAAAATTCGGGTTTACCTTCCCATTCGTGGTTGCAAGGATCAATAATTGGGTTGTTCGCTACACGTACACGCCTGACGGTCTAGTAACAGGGCATCGACGAGACGGCCTTGCACAAGTTCGAGTCCCCACGAGATGACTACACTGTTTTCCACATCCTGGCCTAACACTGCTGCCTCCTCATCTTGCGTGCTCAGATGTGGCAATAAATGAACGCTAAAATAAGATGCTAGTAACGAAGAAGTGCTATGGAAAGGATGTAGTGCCGTGGTATTGTCTTTTTCTGCCAATGAGCTATACGAGAAATAAGCTGCAAGAGGACGAAAATCTGGGCCAAGTTAAAATGAAAAAGAGTATATATATATATTTTTTTTTCGATCATGTGATGCCTCCAGGTTAAGCAGCCAGGTCATCTACCCTTCAAAGTACTGGACGATGACAGCCTAGCCCCGGGCCCCTACGCCTAAGGGAGTAAAATCGGTTGCCTGTCACCTTTTTACCGCCAAACCTTCCATGTTCGCTCTCATACTCTTTTTTACCTAGTCTCCCCTGTATAATTATCTCTATTTTCTACGTTCTCTCCCATCCTCTTCTTATGTAATTCTTAACTATATATAAAACCATCTTTCTTTTCAGTACTCTCTCCCATGCCTTTTCTTACTTAATTCTTGCCTGTATCATCTTTATTCTTCTACGTCCTCTATGTTCGTTCTTACTTATTTTTTGGCTATATATAACTACCTCTATTTTCTATGTCCTCTCCCATGTTTTTCTTTATATTTAACTATCCATATTCTCTTCCATGCTCCTTCTAACTTCCTATTCTCTCTACCACGCTCTCTATAAACCATTTCTTCATTATATATATACCTATCCTGTCTTTCCATGTTTTTCCCCCACGCTCTTTCTTATACGTTTCTCCTTACTAATACCTATTTTGGTCCTCCACGTTCTCTCCCCTTATCAATCTTGTTTCCTCCCCTGTGCTCACATATTTTCCCTTCTCCCGTTCCTCTCTCTTCCGTTAACTCCTCTCTCTCTTTCCTCCTTGACCTGGTTTCTTCCTGACCAGTTGCTAAATTACTATACTGGTAACTTTCCACTTCCTACTCGGGTACTAATTACACTTTTCCGACCATTATATTTCTAGTTAATAACCTTCAGCTGACCTGTTTCCTTCTCTTCTTCATGGCTATTAGTTTTCCTTATATGTATGTTCTCTCTCTCTCTCTCTCTCTCCCACACCAACCCATCTTCCATTCCCTCTTCCCTGTTCTCTCCTTCCTCTCTCAATCTCCCCGATCTCATACGCTCTTCCCCCTCCTCTATTACTAACCCTTTCCCTTCACCTCTTTTCCTTCCCCATTCTTCCTCACTCAATCCTCCAATCTTCCACTTCCCCTTCCCCTTCCTCCTTTCCAGCCTTCCCTTCCACTCTCTCCCTCCTTCCTTCTCATCCTCTCTTCCATCCTTTCATCCATTTACATTCTCTTTCTTCTTCTTCCTCCGTTGTCTCACTTCATTTCTTTATCTCCTATGCCTCTCCGTACTTGACTGAGCCTGCTTCTTTCCATTCCCTTCCTTCCTTCCTCCCTCTCTCTCTTTTCCACACACACCCATCAACCGCTTTCTTTTCCCTCTTTTCTTTATACCTCCTTACAAACTGTCTCTTCCTTTCCTTCCTTCCCTCCCTCCTCTCCTCTCCTCTATTTCACTTCCTTTCTCCTTCCCCTTTCTTCTCCCTTCCATTCCCTTTTTCCTCCTTCCTTCTCTCTCTCTCTCCATCCATCCATCCATCCAAGTATCTATCTATTCACCCACCTACCTACTTCTCTATATCAATCTATCTATCCATCTATCAACCCATCCATCCAACCACCTACCTATCTATCCCACTCTCTCCCATCTCTCACTTCCTCTTCCTTCAGTGTTCCGGTGCCAGAGGTTATAGAACACCTTGAGTGAAACCTGTCCATGACCTGCCTTGAACCACAAAACACCACCATAAACACCAATACTCCTTCCTTCATCACCACCATCATCATCATCACCACTACAGTACACCACCACCACCACCATAAACACCAATACTCCTTCCTTCATCACCACCATCATCATCATCACCACTACAGTACACCACCACCACCACCACCACCATCATCACCACTACAGGACACCACCACCACCATCATCATCACCGTCATCATCACCACTACAACCACCGTCACACCTGCCATTATCTTTGTCATCATTATCATCACTCAAGCTACCACCTTACCTATCATCATCATCAACACCATCGCCACCACAAATGTCATCACTATATCCATTCATTATTATCACAAATGTCATCACCAATACAACTAGTCATCATTATCGTCATCATCATCATCCCGAATATCATCACCATCACAGCTAGTCACCACCACATACATAATCATAAACATCTTCACCACGCCCACTACATCACCACCAACAACCAACATCACCAAAGTCGTCACCACCACTGCTGTCTCCCTCGTCACCATAACCAACACCACTACAACCACCACCATACCATCCATCATCAATATTTGGGAGGCAGGGTAACTTTTCTCATCTTTCTACATTTACTGCATTAAAAAAGAATCAATGTTACCTTACCTTAATCAAAGCACCTGGAGCCCCACACCACTGCACGTCTTACCTGTGGGGGAGAGGGGAGATAATTAACTAAAGGTGAGAATAACACCTGTTTATCTAGCATTGTCTTTACCTGATGATGATCCCTAACCTTTTTCAGTTTCGTTGAGGGCCAAGTGCAGTCAGACCAGAGGGTTGTTTTGACCTATAACCAAGGAGATTCACGCCTGTTTCGTAACTAAGGCTTATGGAATTTCATATAACAACGAGGAAGTGTTCAATCTGTGGGAGTGGCCCAGTTCCGTCTGGTGAAAACAGAGTGGCTATGGTTACAGGTGGAATATCTTGTCTTGCCAGCATGTGATACAGTATATCGGGTCACAGTTGTTCCTGTTGACTCACCCCTCTCTCTCTCTCTCTCTCTCTCTCTCACACACACACACACACACACACACACACACACACACATTACCTGTACACACCGCTTCCTTTGATTGAGGAAGAATAGGGACGCCGGCGCGAGCGTGCACCCACCCATCCACCCACCCACCCACCCACCCACACACCCATCCACCCACACACACTGCATTGGAAGAAAGACTGTGAAAAGAAGTGGTCAGACGCAACAAAAAAACAAACAAACAAAGACAGACAGACGGATCAACATTAACACGCAAACACAGACAGACAAAAAGACAAGAAAAAAAAAAGAAAAAAAAAAAATAAGAACAATATAGACAATCACAGAGACAGACAGACAAACCGAAAGCCTTCACAGAAAAAGATGGACGGTCATAAAGAAGACGTAAAGATGAGTAGTTCAATATTACTCTTCATTTCTCCTCAAAAAACAACTCTGCATCCTGTTTTATAGATTCTAATGGATGGAATATTTGGGGGAATTACCTGCCTAACCACCCACTTCTCGGCTTCACCATCCGGTCCTTAACATGCAGGTAAAAATGATGTTGATGATGATGATGATGATTCTGATCGACGGATAGACTGATACACACTGACAGGCACATACATTGCTGAGAGAGAGAGAGAGAGAGAGAGAGAGAGAAACTGTGTATGGAGGTGACGTCATGAGGCTGAAAGTACTGGTTTGTGGATGAGTCATACTCCAGGTCTCTCTCTCTCTCTCTCTCTCTCTCTCTCTACCTGCTTTACCTGCCTCCTTCCCTCATTCCTAAATCCAACTTCCCTTCCCAATTCTTCTCTCCCTTCCTCCTCCACTCATTTTTAATTCTCTCCCTCTCTCCATATGTTTCCACCTCAATCCTACTGCTCCCTTCTTTCTTTCCCTTCCCCTCTCTACCTCCCTCCCTTCGACCCCTCCCCTCCACTTCCTCGTCGTCCCCGCGGCCGCCGACGCCGCCATAACCAACCGTCAAAGCCGCCACACCTTCCGCCGTCTGTAACTTAATGCCCCAAGTCTCTCTCTCTCTCTCTCTCTCTCTCTCTCTCTCTCTCTCTCACACACACACACAATCATCATTATCCTCCTCCTTCCACTCATCATCATCATCATCATCATCATCCCCCTCATCATGGCCAATCAGTACCTTCACTTTCTTTATTACAATCTTCCTATTTCCAGACAATTAAACTCAGGCATTTCAGAGAGGACAGGAAGGATTAAAACAGAGCACTCAGTTAACAAAATCAGTTCGAGATATTTTTGTGCTGAATAAAACCGTATGGAGATAAATATAACTAAAGAGGTACTAGGACTGAAGGGGAGAACAGAAGTAAAAAAAAAATCACGGTATGAGGTAATAGAACTGAAGGGGATAAATAACACGTATTATAATGGAGTTAATAGGACTGAAGGGGTTAAATAATAGATGCACTTAACCAACAATAAAAGTGTTACAAATTACCTCAATCCTTCTGTTCTGGAGGTAATGACGTGGGAAGGAGTTATTATTATTGTGCTATAACTGTAAACATACCGTCATAACATCACATATACTCGTACACCTCAAACTCACTACAATCTATTTTCATCTGACGGAACCGGGCTACTGTCAAAGCCTGAATGTTAAATCGCGGTTACCTGAAATTCGAAAAATTTTAGTTATAAGGTAGGAATGAGTGTCCTTGCTTTCTATACTTTTTTATTTTTAACTTTAACCAGGTCTAAAATTGTCACCTTTCCACCTTGGCCTGTAACCCAGCCACTGAACTATGTGAAATATGCTGCAAAAGAGAACTCCAATCTGGCTACAGCTGGCCATCAACTTAGCTGGGAGAGGTTGGGGATATCTGTCAGGTCAGAACACATACGCATTAGTGATGTATCTGGGTCTGTTATATTATTCTTTCAACCAACAGACAACTTTATTCAGTTATGGAGTGCTGTCCACTATAGTCGGCTTCTTTGCTATCCTTATCTCATTCTAGTAGTTCAGTTACTCCTCTAGGAGCTGCCTAGCATGGGCCAACCGGCCTACTGCAGTTATCCTCTCTTCTTATGTTCTTATTTCATTTGACAGAAACAGGCCACCCTCACAACGCAGCCGCGGTTGCATGACGAGCATTAGTTTTGAGCTTGACTCTCCTCTGTTACCCTTCAACCTCGCTACGCCTGGCCACAACTGAGCTGAAAAGGGTTATGGATGTTTGTCAAATGAGAGTACCATGTACCAACGTTCTTGAGGCAAAATCCCAAGAGAGTGTACAACTTCCGCACCTGTTAATCAATGTTTCCTTTGTTACTAGTCAAATCAGTTCTTCAATCTCACTACACCTGGCCACAATTGAGCTTTAAGGGGTTATGGAGGTGTGTCAAATGAGAGTATACCAATGATCTAGAGGCTAAATCCCAAGACAGTTTACGCCTTCCGCTCCTGTTGGTCAAATGGCTTCACAGTGAGCGATGACGTTCGTATTCTTTTCGGAAGGCAAATATTTTAGAAGGTACAATGTATTTTACTTTGTTATATAAAGAAAATGCTTCTTTATGTCGCGTTGATAAAAACAGCAGGAAAATACCACATGTCACGGTACTGGAGAATATTTCCCAAGTTACAAACACCATCTCAAAATGCTGAGACGAAAAGGTCAGGATGCTTTTTACTGGGATTCTCTCACTCTATCTCTGTCTGTCTGTCTATCTATCTATCTAGACATTCAATGTGTGTGTGTGTGTGTGTGTGTGTGTGTGTGTGTGTGTGTGTGTAAAATTTGTTACGATGTATTTATCAAGATAGCAGGCACACAAATACAAGAAAAAATACTAGAGACTACTTTCAAATGTTTCACCGGTTCAAAATGGAAAGCTGGAATGCGTAACAATACTTTTTGGAGCGACTGTACATTCCCTCACATCCCAGGCCTCGCCAAGAAAAGAAAACGGAGAGGAACAAAAGAACAGAAAACGTACCGAAAACAACATTCCAGGCAGGACTTGCTACAACGGGAAAATCACCGCTCGCTCTCTCTCTCTCTCTCTCTCTCTCTATCCTCCTCCTCCCACTCATCATCATCATCATTTTCTTCTTTTAAAATCTTCCTGCTGCAAAAATCGTGTCTTCTTCTTGTACTCGTAGGTGATGCCAATGCTTTCGTTTTAATTCTATGTACGTACGAGTTAACGAGTCCCTTTGCCATCATCTGTCCATTCCTGTCTGGCCATCTGAGACAATGTTCCCTAGATTGTTGCAGCTTGTACTGAATGGTAAATGGCAGTAAGGTGGTGGTGGTGGTTAGTAGTGGTAGTAGCAGCAGTAGTAGTAGTAGTAGTAGTAGTAGTGGTGGTGGTGGTCGCAACCCCAAGCTTATCTGGACATAAACCCACCCAGTGGACTACAGGCTGAAGCTGTCCCCATTGGTCAGCCATCTCTTTTGGGGGACTGGGAAGGTACCGAGGGACGTTTATATAACCAGGCAGTGAAGCCGGCTCGTTATATCAGTGCCACCACATGAAGGCGTCCCTCTGCACCACTGAATGGGGAAAAAAATTAAAGAAAAAAAAAATCCTTGGCAGAGGACGCCTGCACGTATATATATACAGCATTTCATTCTTAGTCACCAGACGATTTTATTCAGCCAGGAGAGAATTTTGGAACTAGAGGGGTTAAGCCTTCACCAACCCCTTCACACTAAATCTCTCTCTCGCGGACGAAAATTTCCCCTAAGAGAGGGTGGGGAAAACTATCGTCCTATCCTCGTCCCGGAAACGATTTTTTTTTTTTTTTTTTTTTTTTTTGAGAGGGGGGAGGGATAAAATTGGTCTGGGAGGGGGTGAGGGGAGGATGCGAGGCCGGGCACAGACTGCTCCTTATTTAATATTTACTCTCCCGCTTGTAAAATGAACCGGCCACCTAAGTTAACGACAGAAGTAGCGATGACTCTCTTCTTGACGCAGGGAACATGAGTCGTGAAAAAGTGTCCGCCGAGTATGAGAAAAAAATATAGGCCAGCTCTTTATCCTCAGGCATTTTACTCTCTCTCTCTCTCTCTCTCTCTCTCTCCCTCTCTCTCGTGCCCCAGGTTCCTCTCGCACAGGGTGTAATCGTCAATCATTTCTCGAACAATGCAACCATGTTAATTTTCAGAAAAAGAGAAATGGTAGCATATTTAGGGCCATATTCTAATAAGCTCTGGAGGCTTCGTAATACTTTTTTCTAAGCTATTTATTCTGCAGCTCGATATCCCCTTTGTTACTGATGCCAAATTATACCCATCTACAAACCTACAATTAACATACAAGAGAATGTTAAGGTATAATGAGTACAATAAATCGCTAAAGAAGAGGTGTTACGAAGCCTCCGATAACGCTTAGGTTTGTATTTCGGTACGCTCAGGCTCTGAACACCTCTTCCTTTGCTATTTATTTTCCATTACATACGTGAATATTCTCCGATATTACCGACACAGTTTGCATAAATATACAGGAAAATATTAACGTTACAAATACACGAATAAACCAGCACGAGAGAGGTGCTAGGGAACTTATATTACACATGTACTTTCTCTTGTAATACTGGAGAATTTACATCAATATCAACCATGAAAATATTAACGTTACACAAGCAAGAATAAACCGGTATGAGGGACGTGCTAAGGAATTAATACTACAATCTTATATTCTCAGGAAACCAACAGTTTACATAATTGTTATACATGAAATACTGACGTTACATATGCAGGAATAAACCGGGAAGAAATAAGTGTTAGGGAGCCCTCTTAACCCTTTTAGTCCAGTGAGATACTTGTTAGATTATTCTAGACTTCTCAGGATTATTTTTAAGTTACATTAGGGGAGACGTTTTGAATACAGGAGTCAGCCATTGCCTACCTAAACGCCTTCACTGCAACAGACCCTTATTAAGTTGAATATAATCGTCTACACACAGGCAGCTTAAAATCAGATGGGTCGTCGAACTGCAGGGGTTAACTGTGAGGAATAATGGGAGCAGAACACAACTCCTAGCCCATTAAAATGCCGCACCCCACCTCCAGGAAGTGACTCCTTTCCTTCCCTTTGTCACTTAATACAGTGAGTCACTATGCATTCCCTTCCAATGTCTTTTTTGCCAAAGCCTGTAACTTCCTTGGTTTACGGCCTTCGATGAACTAAAATCACACACACACACACACACACACACACACACACACACACACACACACACACACACACACACACACACACACACACACACACACACACACACATACACTGTAACTTGGTATACTGATATATAATTACATATTTTCCGTACTATAATCTACATCACAGATATATGAAATTTCTATACAATTAGAGCGTGCAATAACAGAAATTCCAAGCTGTATTCAAAATACTGGGTAACCACCTTGTACCGGGCAGCGTACTGGTCACCATATACAGTATGCTGGTGGTGGCTGCAGTAGCGCAAATATTAAAGGCGGTAACGACGCAAATCTGTACGTGGAGGTGTCATGTGAGCTGTGACGCAAGGCGCGGCGCCAAGGTGAGGCAGTGAGGAGGGAGGGGAGGAGGGTGACAACTGAGTGGGGTTGGCGGGTTTGAGGGCAAGAAGAGAGCCGCCGCCATCACACAGCCAATACACAACCAAGTATATAAACAAATATAGTTAAATACACAAGCCAAGGTGCGACGACGGGGATGGAGGAGGTGACAGTGGGGCACGGGGGTTGGTGGTGTGGGGTGGGGTGTGGTGGAAGGAAATACATATCCCCCACACAGCACAGCAGTCGGGGTTAGGCACGTGCCAGGTTAACCTACCGGCGTGTAACTGTTCACGTAAGGCCCAGTCCCCCTGTCCCCTCTAGTACCAGCTGCTGATGGAGAGGGACGCGTACACCTGGTGGCACCGATATAACCAGAAGTCAATCAACTTACTCTGTTACCCGACAAGTGAAAGACAACTTCAGCCTGCAGCCCACCAGCTTCACATCCACACGAGCCTGGGTCTAAAACAACGACACACACACACACACACACACACACACACACACACACACACACACACACACACACACACACACACACACATACATACAGGCTACCTTTATTTCCCTTCTCTTCCCGCCCATATTAACACACACTCACACACACTGGCATTCACTCCACCACCATCACTTTTATCATCATCCCTTCAGTCGATTTTCTTTAGCTTGCAAAAGACCCCACGTGACATGAAGTGGTTAGCCAATATTATCAAATTACTCGGCACATTCGTAGTACAGCAGGGGACAAAAGTTCGCCACCATTTCACTGCTTCTGCTTCAAACTTGGGGCAATTTCGTCACCTTCCTCCCTCAAACATCCAATGGAAAGAACATCACTCACCAATGTGCAAAGAAATATACCAAGCCTCTATCAGCCGAGAATTATTAGTCAGCGCAAGTGAGAAACGTAAGAAGTGAAATATTCTGCTGCCTTTAGTCCCCACATAAGCCTTCATTTATTCAGCTGAGTGAGACGCATAGGAAGTGAATCAGTCAGCCAAATTGTATCCACGAGTGTACCCTCCTGCCTTCAACTAAATGGCATACACCCACGTGACAGTAATTAAGATCTATCTCTATCTATCTACCTATAGCCAGAAGCCATAATCCCGTATGGGGGGGGGGGGAGGCAGTTTGACTCTGAGTTATTTTTTTACAGGGAGGGGCACTAACCTCCGCCAAGCCACTTGTTAACACGTATGGAACACGTATGGCTGGTTATATGGTTACCACCCAGCGTTGTGAATAGTTTACAGGAAACCATTAGGCTTGTCACTCAATGTAAAGCCACCGGAAGAAGAAAGAAGAAGAAAAAGTGACAGGGAACACGGGAGAAACAGGATGAGAGGAGGGCAGACACAGAAAAGGAATGATAAAGGCGCAGGAAAAAGTAGGCAACACTACATCATGTGAGTGGATGATGGTCGCCACCACCTACTACCAGTAACTAAAATAAAACCCCTACATCTGGATACATTCTGGGCCTCATGGATATAGATCAATCCTGTAAATATATTCTTCCACTGATTTTTTCCATAATGATTAGCGTCCTACCATATCTACAATGAAAAAAAAAATATCTGTTGACACTTCCCTGTTCAATTTCTTTTATCTATCCACTTTATCCTGTTATTTTCTGAGGGTAGGCAATTTATTCCTTATCTCATATTGGTAAGTGGATTTTTTTTCTATCGATACTGTCGTCGCTGTGGTGTGTCTGTTATCGCTCTTCTGTGCCTTCTTGAACTTCCTTTATTTCTTCATACATCAAGCCTACACAATACTCTATCACTATTTCTACACACACACCCACACCCACACCCACACCCACACCCACACACACACATACACATCAATACTCTATTATTCACTCACACCCATAACCCATACAAAACTACTAACCTCTCACGCAAAATTATAAATGGCGTAAAAAAAAAAAGAAAAGAAAAGCTAGATTGGAAGATACGGTACATGCCCTATAAAAAATGAGCTACACCAACAAACACTGTCTTAATAACAAAATCTCTTATATTCCCAGGGCTTATAAAGTACATATGGTAGAGGATTAAGAGCTATGTTATGAACCTATCTAGCTGAACTTAGTCTCTCTCTCTCTCTCAATGCAACTCGGATCCCTTCTTTTAACCCCATTTCTCTTCTCTTCCTCAGGCTCTCCTTTCTCTTATTCTCATTTTTCTACTGGTCGTCACTCCTCTCTCTCTCTCTCTCTTGCTCAATCCTACCTCCAGCCCCAATAATCCTGAATGGAGGTATCCAATTCGCCTACGTCTCATCCTGGCCACAAAAATCCACCTAACCCACCATACCGGTCACTCTACTCCCCCCCTATTCTCTCTCTCTCTCTCTCTCTTCTGTTTACCTGCCTACGTCCGATCATTCTTTCTCCTACCTTACCTCTCCTTCCTTCCTATCTACCTACCTGCCTACCCACCCCCTTTCCTCTCACAGTTCCCTAATCGCCTAATTTATCCACACCGCCCCAACTTCTTCCTTCCATCCATTCTTCCTATCTGCCTGTCCTACCTACCTACGTATTAAACCTACTTACCTATCTACCTACCAATCGACCAACCCACCCACCTACTTCTCACCCTACCTACCTATATACCAACTTCCCTACCTATCCACCTACCTCCCACCCTACCTACCAATATACCAACTTCCCTACCTATCCTCCTACCTCCCGCCCTACCTACCTATATACCAACTTACCTACCGACCCACCCACCTACCTCCCGCCCTACCTACCTACCTTCCTACCTACCCCCCCCCACAAGGCCACTGAAGGTCGTATAGCCAAACCTACAGGTAAAGCAGGATAGGTCAGGGTGTGAGAAGCCCATGGAGAGACGGAGGAAACGAGAGGAGGAGGAAAGGAGAGACGGGGGAAAGGAGAGATGGACGAAAGGAGAGACGGAGGAAAGGAGAGACGGAGGAAAGGGGAGCCGTTGGAAAGGCGAGACGGAGGAAGGGTGAGCCGGAGGAATGGAGAGACGGAGGAAAGGAGAGACGGCTGGCGATAAGGAGAGAAGAGCGGAGGGAAGGAGGGATGGATGGAGAGAAGGGAAGGAAGGAAGCAATAGAGAAATGGAGAAGAGAGAAGAAAACACATGATAGATGGACATGGCAGATATAGACACGAAGATGGATAGATATGAGGACAGAAACAGATAGACAGACACTGAGAGAGAGAGAGAGAGAGAGAGAGAGAGAGAGAGAGGAAATCAGCTGCACCTTGGACTGCAAAGTGCTGATAAAACAGGGAGATGGTACAACGTGAGAAAGGAGGGGGAGACCAGCCAAAAAACAAACGCTGGAGAGGAGAGGAGAAGAAAAGAGAAGAGAGGGAGGGAGTAATGGTGAGAAAAGTGGGTGGGCTGGAGGAAATGAATGTGCAAGAAAGAAGGAAAAAATGACGAGTACAGAGGACGGAAGAAGGAAGAGGGGGGGACTGGGTGAGACGAAGGGATAAAACGATAACAGAGGGAGGGAGAAGGAAGGAAGGACAAGAAGGATGGGAAGGAGGGATAGACGAAAAAAAAAAAGTGAGGTGACGAAGGAAAGGATGCGTAAGAAAGAGGGATGAGGATACTGACGCAATAAAATGGTGAATGTGAGAACAGCTGAATGAATGAAGGGATAAAGGAAGAACTGACGAGAGTGATGGAGGGGGAAAAATGAAAGGAAGCAGGTAATATGCGAAAGTGGCGGTAAGGAGAAAGTAAGGACGAAAATCCAGAACAGGAAAGCGTGCCATCCACCAAGGCTAGCGTATTAACAACATCTGATGCTTCTTTACACCGTACCTAAGCGGTCAAGAACAGGCTTAAGTGGATTCAACTGCTGCTGGTGGTCACAATACACACGTGGGGTGGCAGGGAGAGGTTATATCGTGTGGGGTCATTCAATACCAATCTGCTTGTAAAATTATCCAAGAATAAAACAATATCGGAGGTTAACAGATACTTCTTAACCTGTTCATCACGAAGGATGTCTCAAATCGAAATAGAACTGAACTGCCCTCAAGATGGGGGGTCAACCGCCCATTTGTGGTGAACTTTCCTCTCCAGTAACCTTAACCTTTGACACCTGACCTTCATGGGCGTATTAGAACCTGACTTTAGTGTGATTAATTGCTGCCAACCTACAAAAACTGAAGTTCCTAGTCAAGGTGGGCAAAGACGCGGCTCGATCAGATGGCAAAACGATGAAAAACTGGCGCAACCAAAAACACTATTTACCTGCTACGTAAGCGGTATATAACGTAAAGGTAAAGGTGGGGGCCAACGCCTTGAGGCACTTAACCGTAGTGCTAATGTATGTATACAAGGCCACTTCATCACCCAAGTTACCAGTTACTTCACCAGGTGTTACCCTAGGGAGCTACTCATTTTACCTACCAGTCCGTATAAGACGGAGGGACACCTGGGCCAAGTGACAAGAAGGACGGAAGCCTAAGCCAAGCGACGTCAGCTGCCGCCACTGGGATTCGAACTCTGGCGCTATATATATATATATATATATATATATATATATATATATATATATATATATATATATATATATATATATATATATAT
The DNA here is from genome assembly GCF_032717465.1 of Coenobita brevimanus. Classification (NCBI taxonomy): domain Eukaryota; kingdom Metazoa; phylum Arthropoda; class Malacostraca; order Decapoda; family Coenobitidae; genus Coenobita; species Coenobita brevimanus. The sequence goes on from NC_136961.1 coordinate 47,430,639, forward strand.
ATATATATATATATATATATTGACACACACACACACACACGGGGAGAGAGAGAGAGAGAGAGAGAGAGAGAGAGAAATCGCTCCCATACATTTTCATCACTGTAATGGCTACAGTAACGATACGATTTGTGTTGACTTTCAATTGATGAAAGCATCCATTACCTAATATTTACCACTAATTACTGCTCTACTGTCAACAACAGAAGGGTTCATTATAAGCCCTGTCAGTCCAATCCAATAACAAAACACTCTACACTTGTATTTACCTGAGTAACGCACAATAAATGCTATATTTCGGAATAAAAATGAATGCCATATTTCGCTCCAATACGGTAATAATTTAATAGTTAACTACACTGTTTACTGTAGTTAGGCAGAAAATTGCCACGTATCCATCTAGAACGTAGAACTGTTCCTACACTGTGATAGTCTCTATTCTCCTTTCACACTTTCCTGTAAAATGTCCACGCCAGTTTTTCTATACGGCGTGGTGTTCTTTCTGACTTTTTCCTGCCGGCTTCGGCTGGAGGGTTTGGAGGGCGGGGGAGAGCCTTCTTCTTTGCTATCCTTATCTCATTCTAGCAGTTCAGTTACTCTTCTAGGAGCTGCCTAGCATGGGCCAACCGGCCTACAGCAGTTATCCTCTCTTCTTATGTTCCTATGTTCTTACAGATAACACGGTGCCAGTCACGAAGAAGTGTCATGGATAGAGGTTTAGCATTGCCTTATTCTCCCACTGAGTTAGGGAAAATATGAATAAACAAGGAGAAAATCTTCGCCTTATTAAAATGTATGAAATGTAATTGACTCTCTCTCTCTCTCACACCCACACACTGCCATACTTCTGCTACTACCAAGTCATTTTCCTCAAAAAAACAAGAAATTTTCGAATTGTCGGGGGGGGTTACATTAAGCCTTTATTTATCCTTAAACCACTAGAGCCCGTATTCTCGTCCGTTAAGGAAGCTCCCTAGCACCTTTTCCTAAGCGACTCATTTTGCTTATAACACCATACTGCCCTTCTCCGTGACGCATACATCAATCCAATATCGCCATACTCTGTACAGATAACGTGCAAAAAGAATATCAACCAGCCATAGCTAAAAATAAATCGCTTAGGAAGAGGTGCTAGGGAGCGTCCTTAACCAACGAGAGTACGATGAAAAATAAAAAATAAAAAATACATCAACGATCTGAAGGAGTTAACGGGATTCCCTAAGTTTAACACATTTCAACCCAATTCATTCATGCGTCATAATCCTTCGGCAGCGATGAGTTCTCGTCCGCTGGGTTAAATGCATAGTTCTAAATGCTGAGCGAGAGAGGTGAAGTCTGTTCGTGATGGTAGGAAGAGCGACATAGGAGAGGAGCGAGAAATGTAAGCGTACCTATTTACATATCTATCTGTCTGTCTGTCGCTCTCGTGAGGCCAGTCAGTCGCTCTCGTGAGGCCAGTCAGTCGCTCTCGTGAGGCCAGTCAGTCGCTCTCGTGAGGCCAGTCAGCTCAGAAGTGCTTGAGACCTGTGGTAGTGTTGTGCTAGTGTGCTTTAGTGATCTGTGATAGTGGTTGTGTTAGTGTGTTGTAGTGATCAGCGATAGTGCTGTGCTAGTGATCCGTGAGTGTGTGTGTTGTGGTGACCCGTAGTGACCCGTGATAGCGTGTGCTACCTTGTGTGAACTAGTGCGTAATGGCTTCCTCGGCAGAGAGCTGTGTCCCCACTGCAGGTACTGAAAAGGACTACCTTGAATTAAAGGAGGAACTTCTCGAACTGAAGCGGGAGGTACAAATTCTCAGGCAGGAGAAGTCGCAGATGAGGGAATTGTTGGAGGAGATGTTGGAGGAGAAAGAGAAAAAGGCTGAAGGTTGGACACTAGTTAACAAGGGTGCAACGAAGTTCACCCTTAAAAAGCAACCGGAAGTTAAGACAACTAATACATTCGACGCACTACGGGACGAATGTGAAGGGAAGGCAGAGAGGGAAGTAGAGGAGAAGGACGGTGTGAGAACTTCCAGTACAGGTAAGTATAAACAGAACAAGAAAGGTAAGAAAAATGTTGTTGTTGTTGGAGACTCCCAGGTGAGATATCTGAACAGGGCCATGTATACTCCACTCGCTAAACATGTGTGTCTTCCAGGGGCCAAGGTGGCTAATGTGGTAGAAAAGATTTCAAATATCGTAAAGGAAAGTGGTGACAAAGCCACTGTGTGCCTCAGTGTAGGAGGCAATGATATTAGTAGCCGTAAGAGTGAGGTACTGTGGAAAAGGTACAAGTTGATGTTAGAAAAGGTTAGGGAGAGGGGGGGAACCCCTGTAGTGCTTGGTGTTTTACCAAGGTGGCGGGTTGGAAGGGAATGGTTGAGCAGGGCAATAGGGTTTAATTGCCGCCTTGAAAGGTATTGCAAAGAAAATGCAATACCTTTCATAGACAGCTGGGACCGGTTTTATGGACGGAGTGCCTTGTATAGTTGGGATGGGACTCATCTTAGCAGGCAGGGAGTTACTGTTTTAGCTGGAATGATAGATAGGGAGTTGGAGGGATTTTTTCGAGATTGAGAAGTAGGTGTACAGGAAGATGCAGCAACTACACTCAGAAATCATTATTACCATGTTTAGATAGATGCATCGATACTTGTAAAATTAAGAACAAAAGTTCAACCAATAGTGTAGATACATCCACTCAGGCACCTCAAATTGAGCAGGCGATGATAGATGATAGAACAAGCGATGATAGAAGGGCGATAAGCGATAGTACAAAAAATTTTTATATTAGTAAAGTAAAGAGTTTCCCAGTTAGTAATAAAATAAATAACAGTAAATGCCAAGGTAGAGGCATAACTACTAGTAATAATCTGAAAGTGTACTACACAAACAGCCGGAGTTTACGTAATAAAATGGATGAACTGAGGGCTTTAATTTGTACAGAGAAAATAGACATTGCCGTTATTAGTGAAACTTGGATGAATACAGACACTCGAGAATTTTTAGCAGAATATCAGATAAAAGGCTATAATATTTTTGTGTCAAACCGTCAGGGAAGAAAGGGGGGAGGGGTAGCTATTTATGTAAAGGATTCATTAATCTGTTATAATAAAGAAGACATTAAAGTAAATAGGGACACAGAAAGTGTCTGGGTTGAAATTAGTAACAATAGGGAGAAATTAGTCTTAGGAGCAATTTACAGATCTCCTAAATTAAGTAGAGCTGATAGTAAATACCTTTGGGAGGAAATGAGGAAAGCATCACAGTCCAGCTTAGTAATAATTGTAGGGGACCTTAATCTGCCAAGGATAGATTGGAGAAATCAGACAGGAGATGCAGAGTCAGAGGAATTTCTAGAGGTAGTACAGGATAATTTCCTTTATCAGTATATAAGGGAGCCCACCAGAGGTAATAATATACTAGATTTGGTTTTAGCTAATAAAGAAAATATCATTAGCGATATAGAGGTTGGTGGACGACTTGGTAATAGCGATCATGAAGAAATTAAGTTCAAATTTATTTGGGATGTCTGTTCCACTGAAAATACCTCCACCGTTCCTAATTTTCGTCTAGGAGATTTCGATGGCTTAAGAGCTTATTTTCGAACGGTATTCCACAGGGAGATTAGCTATTTGAGGGAATGTCAGGTTAGTGTGGAATCCCAGGTCATAGGTCAGGCACAGGAAACACCTGGGGATAGGAATGTAGTCCAGGTGACGGAAATTAACTCAGCTACAGTACCAAACAGACGTTCGACCAGTGAGAAGTATAACGAGTTAATAAATATAATACACGGAGGCCAAGATAGATATATTCCTTCAAAGCCGTTTAGAACTAACAATTCAGAACCAAGATGGTTAAACTACAGATTAAAATCTCTCATAGGCCAAAGGAAAGGAATATATAGAAAAATAAAACGTGGAGAGGAACACTTACGTAACCGGTACACAATTTTAAATAGAGAAGTAAAGAGGGAGATAAGAAAAGCAAAGAGAAGTTATGAAATTAAGGTTGCCAGTGAATCAAAAGAAAACCCCAAGGGTTTTTATCAAATGTACCGAACGAAAAATAAAGATAGGATAGGACCACTCAGAACAGAATCAGGTGACATTACCAGTGAAGATAAAGAAATGTGCTCCATCCTAAATAATTATTTCATATCAGTATTCGCCAAGGAAAATCTAAGCCTGGTCCCTCAAGCAGCAAATATTTACCATGAGAATACGGAAAATATTCTTAGTAAAATAACCATTAGTAAGGAGGACGTATTGAAAGAAATTAATAAGTTAAAACCTCAAAAATCGCCAGGTCCGGACGATATATATGCAAAAATTATAAAAGAAACCAAAGAAGAATTATGTCACCCACTTTTAACGTTATTTAATGACTCTTTAAGTTCAGGAGAAGTTCCAGAGGCGTGGAAAACCGCAAACGTAGTGCCCATCTTTAAAAAGGGTGATAAATCAGCTGCGTCGAATTATCGTCCGATAAGTCTAACGTCAATAGTAGGAAAAATGTTAGAGTCAATTTTGGCAAATAAGATTAGAGAACACTTAGAAAAATTTAATCTTATAAACGAAAGTCAGCACGGATTCAGGCAAGGACGATCCTGCCTCACAAACTTGTTGTCATTCTACTCGGAGGTCTATGAAGCAGTAGATAGCAATAAAGCTTATGATGTTATTTATCTGGACTTTAGTAAAGCTTTGATAGGGTCCCACACGAAAGGTTAGTTAGAAAGGTTCGAGCACACGGTATAGACGGCGATATCTTAAAATGGATAGAATCCTGGCTGAAAGGACGAAAGCAGAGAGTATTAATAAATGGAACTAAGTCGGACTGGGGATTAGTAACTAGCGGTGTACCACAGGGTTCAGTACTCGGTCCCTTATTATTTATCATATATATAAATGATCTAGACTTAGGAGTCAATAGCAGCATCAGCAAATTTGCCGACGATACAAAAAATAGGGCGTATCATTAACTCGACTGACGATTGCCATAACTTACAGAAAGACCTCGATACATTGTCCAAATGGTCTAAAACTTGGCAAATGGAATTTAACGTTGAAAAATGTAAAGTACTTAACGTAGGCAAGACCATTGGAGATACTAAATACAGCTTAGATAACAAAGAAATTAGCAAATCGGAATGCGAGAGAGATCTAGGAGTTATGATTAGTAACGACCTTAAACCTAGGCAACAGTGTATTAATGCGAGAAATAAAGCAAATAGGGTCCTAGGATTTATTTCGAGAAGCGTGAGCAATAGATCATCTAAAGTAATACTAAAACTTTATCTAGCATTAGTAAGGCCACATTTAGACTACGCAGTACAATTTTGGTGTCCTTACTATAGAATGGATATTAATTCGTTAGAAAATGTACAGAGAAGAATGACTAAAATGATACATGACGTCCGGAACCTGTCATATGAAGACAGACTAAAAAGACTAAGTCTGCATTCGCTAGAGAGGCGTAGAGTAAGGGGAGACTTAATTGAGGTGTTTAAGTGGATGAATGGTATAAATAAGGGAGATATTAGCAAGGTACTTAAAGTGAGCATACAGGATAGAACTAGAAATAATGGTTTCAAACTAGAAAAATTCCGTTTCAGTAAGGAAATCGGTAGAAATTGGTTTGGTAATAGAGTAGTAGACGAATGGAATAAGCTACCTAGTAAAGTAGTTGCTGCCTCTTCCATTGAGAGTTTCAAGCATAGGCTAGATAAGCATATGACAAATAAGGGGTGGATATAGAATAAAGAAAATCTTATAACCAATACTAATTCAAAAAAATTTTCTTTTCAGGTTACACTATGATAGTCTCTATTCTCCTTTCACACTTTCCTGTAAAATGTCCACGCCAGTTTTTCTATACGGCGTGGTGTTCTTTCTGACTTTTTCCTGCCGGCTTCGGCTGGAGGGTTTGGAGGGCGGGGGAGAGCCTTCTTCTTTGCTGTCCTTATCTCATTCTAGTAGTTCAGTTACTCTTCTAGGAGCTGCCTAGCATGGGCCAACCGGCCTACTGCAGTTATCCTCTCTTCTTATGTTCTTATGTTCTTATGTACTTATCTATCTATATACTGAGGTCAATTAAAATCCGCCACGGGGACTAGAGCAACCTAACCTAATTACGTAAAAAAAAAAAATACGATAATCAAAGAGACAATGACGCAAAACCAACCTATACTGACGTGAACCCAAATCCGCCGGGGAGACTGAAGCAACTAACCTCCAATACCCTTCCTTATTCTGCTTTCTGAGGCAAGGTGCTGGTCTCCTCGAGTTAAAAGTCTCTATGGTCCTTTCACCTTAACTTGGCCCAGGTTTTCATCCCCCTTGCAGCTTATTTCACGTTGTTCAGTGTCAGAAAAGGACTATACTACGGCCGTGCATCCTACCTATAGCGCTTATTCGTGACTAGCCTCATATCTAAGTGTTCATCTATTGCTACAACCCAGAATTCATGATGGAGATGGCAATTTTAGGTCAAACTCGAGTGAAAATAATATAGTACACCTTCCAGGATTGATATAGTTAAGGGAGACTTTTTTTCTATCTATTCATCTTTGAAGCTCTTTGTCATCTATCTATCTACTTCTCTGTCTATCTATCTAATATTCAATTCCCTATCCCCCCTAAGAAGCGTAAGGGAACGCGGCTAGTCTACAGTCCAAACACTGCGTGTAACCTCACGTAAGTTATAACCTCCAACCAACCCTGGGACGCAACACCTAGGACCACATTCATTTGGAACGTCTTAATGGAGACTGTTTTCGCCTTGATAAAATTCATATTCTTACCCGCTTAAAAAATCCCTGTGTTACATTATCTACCGTACTATTATGACATCAACAAACTTCGCAAACATTATATTCCGTTACCAACAGCGTCATTAAACATTCCTTCCACATTGATATCAAGAACATTTGAATCGCAAATTACATATTATCAGACATTACAAATCTGTACTTATTAATCCAGGAACAAAAGTAATGACTAATGTAAAAGAAAATACCGGTATAATTTTACGCAACTTAAAATACTGTTACTGGTCACTAGCTTCTTTTAATCTCTTCAGAGACGAAAAAACTCCAATGAAAATCCCAAGGTGGTTACATATGAAATAGATTATCCGGCTACCTGCTGGTGCCGTATGTAACTGTGTGTGTGTGTGTGTGTGTGTGTGTGTGTGTGTGTGTGTGTGTGTGTGTGTGTGTGTGTATTATATATATAATATATATATACATAATACATATACACTATATATATATATATATATATATATATATATATATATATATATATATATATATATATATATATATAAATGTTCTCAAGGTTAAGACAACACCAGTATTATACAACACTGCAACTAACTGCAAAGTAATGCATTCACCTGACACTGAATCACGGAAACTTTAGTGTTAAAAAGGCAAAACGCATAACCCGATCGCGTTTCTTATATCTTCTTCTTCCTGTGTCCAGACATTTTTATTTCGCTCATGAGACAATTTTCAAACCGAAGGAGTTAAATATCAAGTTCTTTACCCCATTCATTATTAGGATCCTTTCCTATGTCGAATACAACCATCAGGAAAGGAAGCGAGGAAAAAGAAAAGTCACCGGATGGAAAGATTTACTGAGGACCGGATTGGATGACTGTACAACTGCCGACAAACGTATCAATCCATCATTAACTCGAATATATCCTGAAACTCTTACACCACATCCTCAGAAGTGCTGTGGCCACTGAATATCCCAATCCTGAGTTACAAAAATCATCGCTCACCGTCCCGTTCATCATTACAAGGTGAATCAACTGCTCTTTATATGCACAGGTGTCCATCCTCACACCTGTCATGAATAAATCGTCTTGGAGGTTGCATGAACAAATTGAAGACATTTAAGATGACGTCATTGGGGTCAAAGGGTTAATGACGTCACTGTTACCAACCTTAGATACGGTAGGTGTGCAATCGATATGGCTTATCAGGGAAATGATAATAACTGGCATGAGAGAGAGAGAGAGAGAGAGAGAGAGAGAGTAATAATCAAATCACGTCCTCAAGCTGAAGGGGTTATATGCTAGGGTGAGAGAGAGAGAGAGAGAGAGAGAGAGAACCACCTCCTCCTAGAGCTGAAGGGGTTAAGTGCTTAGGTGAGTCATGTGTCAGATACAGGTGGCCTCAAAAGTTAGCCTAATATATTTGTTTTATTAATTCTTCCTTCTTCTGTTCTGTAAATAATAATAATAATAATAATAATAATAATAATAATCCACAGGGTCTGGTTTACACTCAGGGTATGTCAGTCACTTTCCTCCCTACGCAGCATATCAAGGAGTGCAATCAAAGAGCTGAGAAACAAACGCAGCATATCAAGGAGTGTAATCTAGGAGCTGAGAAACAAAGGCAGCATATCAAGGAGTGTAATCTACGAGCTGGGAAACATACGCAGCATATCAGTGTAATCTAAGAGCTGAGAAACATACGCAGCATATCAAGGAGTGTAATTCAGGAGCTGAGAAAATACGCAGCATATCAAGAAGTGCAATCTAGGAGCTGAGAAACAAACCAAGCTTCTCTCAGCCTAAGCATATTATCCAGCAAAGGAAGGTGACAGGAAGAGGTGTTATGTTTAGAGGAACTTTTGCCCCGACTGTCTTTGCTTAAGCTATATAACAGCAACTTTGTGACTAAATATTCTCCACTACGAACACATTATAATTATGATAGTAAATAATAATATTAATAATAATAATAATAATAATAATAATAATAATGCAACACCGGGCAGCACCACAACAGCTCGTTTCTTCATACCTGATAAAGATGCCTAACGCCTATCACCTCAGATCAAATTTTACAGGACCCTTAATTCAACTAGTAACCAAGGAGACTCAAGCCAGCATCGTAACTCAAGCTCACTGAATTTCATGGAACCGCGACTCAGTATTCAAGCTCTGCGTAGACCAGTTCCGTCAGGTGAAAACGAGGAGACTACAGCAGCCTAATTAATAATAATAATAATAAAAAAAAAAGCAAATCTATACAGTACCTGATGCAGATGCGAGTTCGATGCGCGTACGGGAAGTGTGGGCGTGCAGGCAGGTACCGCCCACAGCCTCTCTCACACACACCCACGCCCATACCCCCTTACACACACACACACACACACACACACACACACACACACACACAAAGGCTTCAGTCCACGCCCTTCATCAACACAGCATTAAATGTCAACATCAACGGAGGGACGTCACCATCATCATCATCACTATTACGTCATCATTACGTCACTACACTTTTTCTCCTTCCTTCCTTCCTTCCTTGATTCTTCTACCTTTCGCCCTTTTTTCTTATTACAGCGTCCACAGGTAAATTCACTCAGTTCCAGCGGTGCTCTGTTTTCACTGTGTTTCGTCTTTTGTTAGTTTCACCCGCTTTCGTCTACTGTTATAATGCTTTCACTGAGTTTCCTCTTGTTTTCCGGACGCCTATGTGTTTCACTCAGTTTCGTGTTTTGTTTGTTTTTTCAGTGTGTTAAATTCTTGCGTTTCGTGCACAGGCTGACGGATCAATTAGGCACGGCAATATATCACTAGGATAGGCACGGCTAGACAGGGGAATATAGGGGTAAATAGTAGTGAGATTTGTCCCTTTACGCTGAGGACAAAATTAAAAAAGATATTATGGGGGGTATGACTGAGGGAAAAACAGAGTGAACATCTAGACAGACAGGCAGACAGATGGATATATAAACAGATGGATATAGATACAGAGAGAGACAGATATAGACAGATAGGTACAGATAAACTGAAAATACTGCTAATAAAAAGGAAAGGAGAGTGAGAAAGAAGAAGAAAAGGGAGAAAGTGTGTGAGAAATAAAGTGAAAGGTGATGCAGAAATGAGAGAGAGAGAGAGAGAGAGAGAGAGAGAGAGAGAGAGAGCATTAACTGACAAGTGGCCAAGGGAATGGCAATGATGTAAAATTAGAAGGAAGCGACGTTCGAAAAATCTGAAGGTGAGACTGAAGGAGGGTGAATTAATATATACAGAACACGTGGCAAGGTAAGGAGGAAAATAAAGAGAAGGAGGAGGAGGAGGAGCACGAGGAGGAGGAGGAAGAGGAGGAGGGAGACCACAGTTTAAAACACCAGGAACTGAATGGCAGGAAAAATATAAAGGAATGTGGGAACGTAAACCAAGTGAGCGTGATATAATGGACAAACAGAAAATGGGGAAGTGATAAGAAAACGAGGGAGAACTATGACACATGCCAGAGAAGACGGATGAGGGGATGGGGACGGAGGGATCGGGAGGAGTGTGGAGGAGAGGGGAGGGGAGAGGGGAGAAAGGAGGGGACAGGGGGAGGTGGGAGAGGTAGTGAGACATGGCGAAAAGAAAATGAGTACTAAATATTACGCCAGAGGATGAAAGAAAGCGATAGTGGGATAAGAAGCAGAGGGGAGAGTATGGAGTGAGGGGAGAGGATGGGGGAAGAGAGGAGACAGTGAAAGCCTGGGCGTAGGTGAAAAGAACAAATTTAAGAAGGATTAGATGGTGGGTTGGAAGATAGGGAGGAGAGGGCAAGGGAGAGGAGGGGACAGGATAGGAGGCATCAGAGGAGTGCAGGGGGAGGGGAGTAAGGTGGGGGTGTGAGTGAGAGGGTAAGTGTGGCTGTAAGAGGATAAATTTCAGAAAGACGAGGAGGAGCAGGAGCGGGAGGGCCGGGTGATCTGGAGGAGAGGGGAGAGGAGAGGACAGGAGGCACTAAGGAGGGGAAGAGAAGGCAGGGGGAGAGGTGGAGGGAGGGAGAGAGTGCCAGGGTGTGTGCTATCCCACTCACAGCCAGCGTCTTACTGCTGTACCGAGCCACTGTCTGTGTGAGTGTGTGGGGAAGGAGGGAGGCCACGGGTTGTTGGGGGAAGGGGAGGGGATAGGAGGGATGGGATGGGGAGGGAGACAGTAGAGTAGGGGGAGGGAAAAGGGAGAGGTAGTTAGGGTCAGCAGGTTGGGAGGGGAGGGAGTAAGAGAGAAAAGGGGAGGGGGTAACTGAGGTGGGGTGAGGGAGGAGGTAAGTGAGTGGCAGGAGATAACGATGGGAGGGGGCTGGATAAGGGGAGGAGGGTTAAAGATAGGAGAGGATGGAGGCTGGCTTGGTGGGGTGGAGGCAGGGGGGTAAAGGTGATAGGCTGTAGGATAAGGTGACTTGAGGCAGGTAAGGGAGATGGATGAGCCGGAAAATACGATGGACTGAAGGAAAAAAAAGGAGAGATGTTGGAGACAGTAAAATAAACTAGAGACGAGAGACAGAAGAGAGGAGACAGGAAGAAACTGAGAAAATGGCAGAGATGTGTGAGAGAGAGAGAGAGAGAGAGAGAAACTGAAAGGCAGAGAAGTATAAGACATTAAAGAAGGGAGAGAGGGGGGACACTCAGAAAAAGACAGACATGCAGGACAGACACTGAAGAGGAGAGAGAGATGAGGAAATCAGGGAAAAAGCTATGATTTACATGAGACAGGAGAAAAGCACAAAATTAAAGAAAGGTTAGATAGCAAAAGCCGCAGAGAGGAAAGAGAAAGCTGTCGGTGCAATGCAAACCGTGAAAATACTGATAAATAAATAAATAAATATAAAGGGAAGAAAGCGTGGAAACCTTGGATGTAGTAAAATAATGACGCACGAAAAAGGGGGGAGGACAGGGAAATTTTGCGACGTACGGGATAGGAAAAAACTGCAGAGTCCGGAAAAAAGGGAAAACAAAGAGAAGAGAAATGGAGAAAAGAAGAAGGGAAGGGAAGGGAAGAGAAGAGGAGAAGACAAGAGAAGAAAGAGAAAAGAGAAGTGAAGAGATGAGACGAGAAAAGAGAATACTAAAATGATCTTCTCACCTGAATAAAATCATCTCTAAACAGCACGAATAAAGAAAAAAAAAGACGTTCTCGACCTGCAGTGGTGCTCATGACACTATGATATCAAGATACGGGTTAGGGGAGAGGAGGGGACGGGGACGAAGAGATAAAGGAAGGGAGTAAAAGCTGAGGGAGGAAGAAAAAAGAGGAACAGAAGAACAGGAAAGGAAGGAAACAGAAAGAAAAAGGAGGAAGAGGAGAAGGAATGAGAAAAGGCAGGAGGAAGGGAGAGGAGGAAAGAGGAAAAGAGGGAAGAGGAAAGGGGAACACAAGGAAAAGGAAAGAGGAAAGGGAAGAAGAAAGAGGAGAGGGTAGGAAGACATACCGGAAGGAAGGGAAGAAAACGATTTTGTGGGGTTACGGTGTAGAGGAGAGGACTGCAAAAAGGGGAAGAGATGGGAAGGTAAAGGAAGGGAGGGGAGACGTAGAGAATACCGAGGGGAGGGGAGTGGAGGTGGAGAGGGGAGTGGGGACGTATAGAGTACTGTGGGAAGGGAAGGGAGGGGGAGGCGAGGGGTGACGTACAGAATAACATTGGGGAGGGGGAGGGGGAATCAGAAAACAGTAGGAGGATGTGAGGAAGGTCGGGAGAGATTACGCTGGGGGGAGGGAAACCTGAGGAAGGAAGGGCGAAAAGAGGAGAGAAAGTAAGAGGAGGCGAGGCAAGGAAGAGGAGAGGAAAACGATAAAACAAAAGTAGAAGAAAAAACAGAGAAGATCGAGCAGGAGAGGGAGAAAAAAGAAAAAAATATGAGGCATGGAAACAAGCAGTAAGGAGAGGGGAAAGGATGCAAGCTGGGAGGCATAGAAGACAGGGAAGTGAGAGTGAGATAAGGAAGTGGGGAGGGGGTGAGATGGAGGGGGAGAAGAAGGAGGGGTGAGATACAGGGAGATGGGGTGGAGGTGAGAGGGGGGGGGATGGAGGAGGGGAAGTGGAGAGATGGGGAGAAAGATTGAGGGGAGAGGAGAACACGTGGCAGGGGGAAGCAAGGGCAGGGGGTTGGTGAGGGGAGAGGTGACAGGCGACAGTGTGGCGAGGGTTCCTAACTCAAATCTGGACTTCCACCCCTCCCCCAACCCCCACCCTCACCCTGAACCCAACCCCCAACCCCTACCTCCACCCCCACTCACACCGCCACTATCCACACGCTACCACTTCTCACCTAATTATTTATATTATTTTCTTCGTACTCTTCCACCTACCCATTCCCACTTCAATTCTCTTCATTTTTATCTCTTCCAACAACTACAGGTATTATTATTATTATTATTATTATTATTGTTATTATTATTGTTGTTAGTTTTCTTATTTGCTGTCATTATTTTAAATTCTTCACATGTCACCAAAATTACCTATAATTTCTTTATCTTTTCCTCAACCTAGCCACCTCCTGTCTCTCTCTCTCTTGACAACATCTCATACACGTGATTAAATCTCTTATCTCTGCTACCCCCAACAACATCCCTTATCTGTATCTGTCTGCGTGCCTAGGTCTGTCTGTCTGTCTGTCTCTCACTCTCTCTTTCTCTCTCTCAGCAGTATACATAAATTTCTCGCCGGGACTATACATATATACAAACACAGACATATCAGTACAGTCACAAGCAACAGTTCGCTGACACTCTACCAGCACCGTGTCCGGCTTTACACGTGTCTCATTCCCCCCCGACCGTCAGAGATCATCCTTCCTCGGCATATTCATTTTGTTCCGAACTTTATAACGCCATCACTTAAAAATATAACACGTAACACTTAAATCACCACAGCCGGGAAGCGTGGGTGAACTTGTCATGGTGTATAATCGCCTGCTATGGCATTCTCATATCACGGCATCTACGTGGATTATATTCGTATACCTCACCGAATTTTAGTATAACCCGCATACTTGTACATCACTGCTGGAGAGGGGCGCCGTCATGTGGTGGCACCGATATACCCGGACGGCTCCACTACCCAGCTACACCAGAATCTTGGGCTATACAAACGTCCCTCAACCCTAATCCTAAGTCTGTCGGATTTGCGCTTCAGACAAACTTCAGGCTGCAATTACTACCTCCACATACTCGACTGGCAATAGCATTCACATGCCTAAGCAGCTAAATAAGTTAAATTCTTATAAGTTAACTAATTCTCTTCACATAACTTGCACACCTGCTTCAAAAAGTACCGCTGAACACTTTGCATGAAACAAGGTAACACTCAAGGTGATGTCCATTGCAAAAGGTGCAATTAATCCCACTCCATATTGATACATCCACTTTCATGAGGAGGTATTTTATCGCATGTTTGTAAAAATCCCCTCTAAGTATTATCACATAAATATCAAAACGAAAAAAATATTGAATTTTTAGGACATAACGAGCTGTACTACATCATTTCGGACACCAACGGAACCCTGGGACACTTTTGGGGAGCTAGTGCATATTTTCAAAATGGGGTGAGTATCGTCAAATAACAGAACTGATCATGGTTTTAATTCATACAAGCCAACTGCCTCTTTCAATATACGGCAACCACCACACTTGTACATAACATAGAGGCACTGGCAATTCACATATCCCAACAGTGACATGGCTCACAATCTATAGCAACAACCTCTTTATTTAACCTACAAACTGGTACATAATCGACATAATTAGTAAAAGCCAAGACTCTTTTCCACATAATCAACTGTATCGTCTGACCCTGACCTCGCCTCCCACGTCAGCTCACTGTCCAGAGGCTTAAGCACTGCAAGAAGCTTACCAACAGTCAGGCTTACACCGTACTACTGTGACCTCACGTACCACGCCCCAATATCTTCCTAACCCACTCCGTACCGTGACGCCCTTCCGCAGTTGATTTATCCTGCTACCACACGATTTTATTCAGGTGAGGAGATAGCCCCTGGACTGAAAAGGCTGGGGAAGGCTACACGTCACACCCTCCCGCCCCAGCTCGAAAAGTGACCTCTGTGTTGAACAATACTAGGTCAAGTTCATCCTTAAGTGAAGAGAAAAGGTCTGCATTATTATTATTATTATTATTATTATTATTATTATTATTATTATCATTGTGGTGGTGGTGGTGGTGGTGGTGGTGGTGGTGGTGATGATGATGATGATGATGATGATGATGATGATGATGATGATGATGATGATGATGATGATGATGATGACGACGACGACGATGATGAATGAATCCCTTTAGCTTTGCGGGTGAGAAAAGAAGATACGAAAACGAAATTCACTGCTAACAAACTGTCCTGTAAGAGAATACAATCCTTTGGTGAAGACAAGATGGAAATAAACAACTCATCTAGCCAACTTATATTATTTTCCTCCGTACCCAAGATCATTAAACCACCCACTGTCACATCAAGGTCCCTAATTTACGAGAACAGTTACGCACATTCCTCTGCTGGCTTGATGTGTTTGTCTGGGGAGAAGGGCTAAGTTTATCTGCCTTTCATCCATTAGTTAAGTCTGGCCTTTATTATACAGGGCTGGATGGGAAAAGAAAACGTATCAATGTACTGACATAATGATGTAAAGGTCGTCTCTCTCTCTCTCGCTCCCTCTCTCTCTCTCCTTTGTCCTATATTTACCCTACTTCTTTCGTTTCATCCCTGCTCATTATCTCTCTCTCTCTCTCTCTACATTCACCCTCTTTCCTTCGCCTCTTCCTTGCTCTATTTCATCACTGGATCAACAGCCAACTAAATGTAACACAGTATACAGAGATGCATATAATCATTCATGTGTGGCGGATAACTCACTGGTCAACACAATTTTCCTGGCGTGGATGTTTGCAACGGATTTTAGGCAATTTTGTGGTGCTGCATCCGAACCTGGTATCAGTTTTTGTCTATCACATCAGGTTTTTGAGATATGGTATGCCGTACGTTTGTTGAAAATTCGCAGATCTGCTCTGAAGTTTAAAGAATTGGCAGGGTAAAATTATTCAATTTATTGGAAATATGATACCCAAACTAGAGTGCTCTTTTGTATTTATTTCACACTGCTTAAAAAAGCAAAATTGGTAAACCATAAGTCCATAGATAAGTTACACAATGTTAAAACAACAGTTTATTTTTATTCTCTCAAAAGGAAAAACAGTCAATAACACAACTGGGCTATTTCAACTGCAAAATGTTTTTCTCAAAGACATTCTTTTGTGCAGCATCTGGAACATCTCTCATAGGGCTCCAGCAGTAATCAGCCATCATGTTACGGTCCCATCAGCCTTGGTAGCGTTCTTCCATTACTTTGATATCCTGGTGAAAACGCTCACCTTGCTCTTCACTCACATGGCTGAGATTTTCTAGAAACTTGTTCAAATGGCTATGCAAGTAAGGCAATTTGATGTTCATCTTGCATCCCACTGCTTGCAAACTGGACAAGAGCTCTTCCACGATTTCTTTGTAGTTGTGTGATTTCCGGTTTCCTAAAAAGTTTTTCACAACACTGGCAAATGTTTTCCAGCCTCTTACCTCAATAGGAGACACTGAGACAACAAACTGTGGATCGTTCAGCAACTTTCTGATTTGAGGGCCATCGAATATTCCGGCTTTTTTTATTTTCTCTTCACTTAATGCAGGGAAAGCTAAGCACATGTAGTTGAGAAAGTTCCCGGAGTGATCAAGAGCCCTAAAAAACTGTTTCATTATGCCAAGCCTGATATGAAGTGGTGGCGGAATGATATTATCCAGATCAACCAATGCCTCGTTTATGAATGTTCTTATGTCCAGGTGTCAAGCTGTCTCTTAATGGCCACTCATCCTTAACCCAGTGCTCTTCCTTTGCGCTGCTATCCCAGTAGCAGAGACAGCACGGGTATTTTGTGTTGCCGTTTGTTTCCCTAAAAGGAAGTTCACCAATTTTAAATCAACACAAATCAACCAAGCATGATCGTTGTATTTCAACGTTTCCAGATCAACTTCTATGTTGGCATATTCCTCTTTAAGGGTCACTGATTGCCCTATAGGAATCGATCCGAAAGTGTTACCACGGTGAAGCAAGACACATTTTAGGCTTCTTTTTGAACTGTCGATGAAAAGTCTCCACTCATCGGATACAAATCTAGATAATCCCATTTCCAAAAAAGGTCCTTCAACATCGCTGCAATAAACAAGTTTGTCATCTGAAGTACTTCCTCATCTTCTCATCTCAGTTACGATACAATGAGACGCCAGTGCCATGATGAAGAAGATTGTTTTTTTCTTTTAACCCTGAAGGCAACTCGGAAGACTGTTCTGGCAAACCCAAGTCTCGAATGAAATCGTTCAACTCATGTTTTTTGGAGTCATAACATACCACTTGAGGCTGCTGTCGATCAAGGAAAAAGTCCTTATCAACCTTAGCGAGAGGCCACTTGCGAGGCCCCTTTGCTCTGCCCTCCTCCTTCATCCAGCCCTTAAAGACACGTAAACAAAAGAGTATGGCATAGATGTAAATATGTAAAGGCAAAATTAAAGCTTAGGTTTAGGCAAATATACCAAGTTTGCTCTCCCACAGTGCAACACCTAAAGACCCAAATCAGTTCACTGAAAAAAATATTGCATACCCGTAGCATGAAAATTAAATGTGATGGTGCAATTCTGAGCTCATTTTCGGATTCAGAAACCCAAAATTAGTCAAAATCCATTATCAAAACCCATGCCAGATTTTTTTTTTAATTTATTTTTTTTTTTTTTGTGGACCAGTGAAAAAATATGCATCTTTCTCCACTACTACTTATTCACGCATCTAAAAACCCAACACTGAGAGAGAGAGAGAGAGAGAGAGAAGGAGGGGGGAGGATACTGTCTGACGTTGGGAGAGAAAAGAGACTAACAGAACGGAAGGGGACGAAGCTTAATGAACTGGGGAGGTTAAATACAGCCTTCATTAATCCATTTAATATAAGCGCTAAACATCGTTTAATAGTGGAAATTAATAGACAATAAGATGAGGTGGAGGTAAGGAAGGATGGGAGGGGAGAGAGGGAAGGGTGGGGGTGGGCAGGAGTGGGGAGAGAGGGAAGGGTGGGGGTGCGTAGGAGAGGAGAGAGGGGAGAGGGGGAGTGGATGCCATTACACAACAGAGGCCCAATAACACAGGTAAATATTAACCCCTCAGGTGTATACCTTCACCTTGGCGATAACTCAAATGATACACACGTGCCAAACTCTCTCTCTCTCTCTCTCTCTCTCTCTCTCTCTCCTTTGTCTTAAATTTACACCCGTATTCCTTTCTTCTGTCTTCCTTGCTCATTATCCCCCCCCCTCTCTCTTTCCCTTCTCCGTCTTGCATTGAACTCGTATTCCTCTCTCTCTCTCTCTCTCTCTCATTATATTAAAGCGTGCTTCTTCGTTCAAGCTTCCATCTCGTCTTTCCTCTACCACTGACTTTTGGCAATGTTATTTTCCGAGTGTGTGTGTGTGTGTGTGTGTGTGTGTGTGTGTGTGTGTGTGTGTGTGTGTGTGTGTGTGTGTGTGTGTGTGTGTGTGTGTGTGTGTGTGTGTGTGTGTGTGTGTGTGTGTGTGTGTGTGTGTGTGTGTGTGTGTGTGTGTGTGTGTGTGTGTGTGTGTGTGTGTGTGTGTGTGTGTGTGTGTGTGTGTGTGTGTGTGTGTGTGTGTGTGTGTGTGTGTGTGTGTGTGTGTGTGTGTGTGTGTGTGTGTGTGTGTGTGTGTGTGTGTGTGTGTGTGTGTGTGTGTGTGTGTGTGTGTGTGTGTGTGTGTGTGTGTGTGTGTGTGTGTGTGTGTGTGTGTGTGTGTGTGTGTGTGTGTGTGTGTGTGTGTGTGTGTGTGTGTGTGTGTGTGTGTGTGTGTGTGTGTGTGTGTGTGTGTGTGTGTGTGTGTGTGTGTGTGTGTGTGTGTGTGTGTGTGTGTGTGTGTGTGTGTGTGTGTGTGTGTGTGTGTGTGTGTGTGTGTGTGTGTGTGTGTGTGTGTGTGTGTGTGTGTGTGTGTGTGTGTGTGTTTCATTTCGTTTTCTATGCACCTCCTCCTACCGTTTATTTCTCCCTTGCTCCATTCTCCGTTTGGTTTCCCTGTTTCCGTCCGTTTTCTCCTGTCTGTTTCCCGTACCCGTCTCTGTTGTAGCCACTTCCTGTTTCACCTTTCCCTGTTGCTCTTTAGCCTTCTGTTTTCATTAGCTGTCTTCCTTTCTTTCTTTTTTCTCCTGTCAACGCTCCACCATATCGCCCACCTTTCCTGTCACTCTTTCTTTCCATCTCTCTATTCCCCCGATTCTGTCTCCCTGTCTATCTGCCTCTGTCTGTCTCCCAATTCGACGTCCCTGTCCCATGCTGTCTCTCTGCTCTCACCCTTCTAAGCTATCAGTTTCCTTATGCCCTTGCCAATGCTCAGGTTAGGCTCCGTCTTGCTGTCTACCTCTATTTCCACTCGATTTTTTTTTTCCTTCTACTTCACCTGTCCTCTCTCTCTCTCTCTCTCTCTCTCTCTCTCTCTCGTTCTCCAAGCACCGCTGTAAAGTCACCCTGTCTTCTCCTCTGCCATAAATCCTCTCTCCCCCTCCGTTTCTTTGCTTTCATAATTCTCTCTCTCTCTCTCTCTCTCTCTCTCTCAGAACTGCCTTATTTCTCGTTTCATTACATTACTCTCCCATTCCCCTCCTCCTATCCACTCATTCCTTCTCTGCACATTTACTCTTCACTTTTCTTCATTTCTTCCCCTTCCACATCCCTTCCTCCTCTCTAACTGACCTTTCCTCTCGTCTTCCTCCTCCATTCCTCTCACTCCTCTTGTTTGGTCACGTCGTTCTCCTCTTCCTCCTCTTTTCTTTCTGTTCATGTCCCTTTCCGCCATTTCCCCTACGTTTTAAGTCTCTCTCTCCCCTCCTCTCACTTCTCTCCTCTCCTCTCACTTCTTCCATCATCCTCTCCTCTTTAATCCCTTCTCTTTCAACATCGGTGCTACAGAGGGACGCCTTCACGTGGTAGTACCGATATAACTGGGTGGCTACGTTACCCTGTTACGCAAACGTCCCTCTACTCCTCCCTGTTTCCCAAGAGGAGGATGGCGGACTGAACAATGGCAACTTCGGCCTGCAGTCCATCGGGTTCACTTTCAGGTAAGTCTAAGGCCACAGCACTAACAACACCACTAAGCCTTCTCATTCTTGTTTATCCTTGCCTTTGACCCAGGGAATAGGTACATCAGTTATAACCTTCCCTACAACAAACAGCGTCTAAAGGATCAAAAGGTGTGTTGCTGTTTTGTATTCCTTTGTACCCCTTCCTTCTTTTCCCTACCGTTCTCCCTCCACTCCATTATTATACCATTCTCCCCACTTCATCCCTCTTACCTCCCCCTACCTCCACTGCCCCCAGCCTCTTCGTCCCCTCCTCACCTCTCTCTCTCTCTCTGTTCTTTATCTTTCCTCTCCCCGAAATCTCCTCCTCTCTGTCCTCAATCCTCTTCTCTTCCATTCTCTCTCCATTCCCATTTTCTCCATATCCCCTCCCTTTCTCACCCTCTCTTCTTCTTCCCAACCCTTTCTTTCCTCTCCCTTCCCCTCTCTTTTTACCTCTCCCATTACCTTCCTTCCTCTCTCTCGTCTCCAACTCTCCCCTCCCTTCTTACGTCTCCTCCCTTTCCTTCCTCCATCATCTCCACCTCTCCCCTCCCCTCTTACCTCCCCTCCCCTCTTGGGCACAATCACGTGATAGGCCCTTTTCTCCCCCTGGCCTCCACACATCCCTACTTCCTTCCCAGCCACCCATTCTATTGTTCCTCTCCTCCCTCCCCTCCCCATCCTCAAATTTCTCCCTTCTCCCCTCACCTCTCATTTCCGACCCCCATTCCGTTCTTATCCTCCTCCCTCCCCTTCCTTCCCGTCCCACTATCAAACATCTCCCCCAGCTCCTGTTCTCCCATTCAGCTGTTCCCCTATTCCTTCCCGTCTCATCTTCAACTACATCTTCTTTATATGCCAATCGCCTCCTTGGTTACTACCAGCATGTCATCACCTTGTATGTCTACAGGTGATATACTTAAACACTAAACCGTAAAGTGGAATGCAAACCCCTGAAGTACCAAAGGTCATTTATGGAACTCCTGTGATTATTGCGTAGGGTTAGCCTGCATCCTATATGACAAAACGCAGTCAGCGAGCCTCTAAAAAGGCCAGGTACGTTCAACCATCATCATAAACTTCAAAAATCTCCATAAAAAAATATTTGTGGTCCGCATCACACTTCGCAATTGCAGGCTTAGGTATACGAGCCTTTCATCACCCCTCCTCCATACTCCCCTACCTCTTCTCCCTCACCTTCATATCCCCAAACACTGTCTTTACGTAATTCGTCTTCTTAGTCACTGTGTCATCACCCTGAAACTCTACCTATCCCTCCCCCCACCATATTTCCACTCTTCTAGACTCTCCCCTTCCTCCCCGCCCCATCCTCTTCTATACTCTCCCCTTCCTCCTCCCCGCCCCATCCCCAAATCACATCTTGTTTATGTCATCCGCCTTCTTGGTTACGCTGTCATCATCTTGCAACTCTAGCTTCCACCCTCCTCACTAGTTCCCCCTCCAACACCTAAATTCCTCACCTAAAAAAACAAAATCATTCTGCTGCTAGGAGCGTGGAGATACGGCGACACACCTAACAGTAATAACGGTAGTACAACGGACGGTGGGTTGGAGGACAGGAGATAAAAGGCACAGCTAAATAGAAGACAGTGACAGCAGACAGTGGTTGGGAATAAGACAGATCCATGGCATAGGCGGTGAAGCAGAAAGGTGGTATTTGACAGCAACCAGGTGGAAGGTAGGGTGAAACGTATGATTGGGATTATACTGTAGAGTGGTTAGAAGGGCAGGACAGATACAAGGTACAAAATATGAACTAGAAGACAGTGGTAGGAGACAGAGGCACAGATTTTGGTTATTTCGGAAAGGAATTAGTTTACGAGCGTCTACACCATAACCCTGAGGCAGTCACAGGATTCGAACTCATGATAAAGCATCTTCCCTAAGTGAGAGGCCAGTACCAAAGCGACCTAGCCCGAAAGTCTCCTCTCACCTACTTCCCCCCCACCCCCTCCTCCTCCTGCTTTGCTATCCTTGTCCTTTACTCACAGAACAGTTACCTATAGCAGCTTCGAAAAGACCAATTGATACGTTGCTGTCTCCATTCCTTTGTAGTCGCTCCCGTTCCTTCTTGTCCCACCTCAAACTAGATTTTTTTTTCCTTTGGCATTCCGTGTTCTTGGTTATTCTGTCATCACCTTGCAACTCTATTTTTAGCCACCCCTCCCTCTCCCTCCATACTCCCAACACCTACATTCCTCGCTGTCACTGTCTCTTGTCCCCTACATTCCTTTCTTTCCTCCCCTGCATTCTTCCCTTCTAACCCCCATATTTTTCCTCTCTCTCCTCCTCTTCCTTCTACCTTCTACTTTACAATACTCCTTGCCTTCCTACCTTTCCCCTCTCCCACTCTTCCTTCTCCTTTACACTTCTTCCTTTCCTCCCCCTGTTTCTTCTCTTCTACACTTCTTTCTCTCTTACTCTTCATTTCCATCCCACCTTTTTCCTCTCCTACTGTTCCTTCTCCCGTACATCCCTTCATTTCCTCCACTGTTTCTTCTTTTCTACCCTTTCTTATTCTTTATTCTCTTTCCTCACCGATATTCTCTTGCCTTACAACCTCCATTCTCTTCTCAACCCCTATTCCCTCCCGCCTCTCTTGTTTCATTTCCTCCCCCACTCCTCCCAGCTTTTTCTCTCACCCTTCCTCCTTTTCTCCCCTTCCCTGCCCCTCACCCCATCCTGTCTCTTCCCCTCATTCTATTTCTTTAATATTTCTCTCTCTCTCCATCTCTCTACACCCCTCACCTTACTCCTTTCCCTCCTCCTCTCACGCCTCTTCCTCCTCTCTCTCACTCGTCTCCTTCTTCCCCTCACCCTCATTTCCCCCACAGCTCCCCATACCCTTTCTTTTCTCCCCTTTTTTCTCTTATTCTCATCCTCCCCTCCCCTCCCCTCCTCCCCACTGAACCAGCTGCATCAGGTTCCTCCCCTTCTCCCTCCCCTCCCCTTACATAACCCTCGAAATGAGCGGCGCCATTCACCCCCTCCCCTTCCTCCTATTTCTAATCTCTCTCTCTCTCTCTCTCTCTTAGCGCTTCTTACCCCTCCCCACTTCCTTCAACCTATTCATCTTCTTTCTTACCTACCCAATTCCTTCAGACTTCTCTTTCATCCTCTTAATCCCATCGTCCTCTTACTCTTAGTTTCTCTCTCTCTCTCTCTCTTTCTCTCTCTCTAACTGCGCAGCTCCAACGGGACCGGAAACACCAGGGGAACTGAACCCTTCCATCACCACAACAAAACACAAAGGCTCTCATCATCATCATCATCATCATCATCATCACCACCACCACCACCACCACCATCATCACCATAACCCAATTTTAAGTAACAGGAAAAATAACCACAAAAACATGAGACCTATCACCATCATCATCATCATCATCGTCACCATCATCATCATCATCATCATCCAAACTCTATTCCTTCTATTACTTTCGGGCTGAGTTGGACACACACACACACACACACACACACACACACACACACACACACACACACACACACACACACAAACGCAGAACTGTTATTTGTGTCCATAAAAAAATGGGTCAAACCTCTATTCACATCATCATTCAGCCATTCATCCCTCAATTATCCAGTGAAAAACCACACACACACACACACACACACACACACACACACACACACACACACACACACACGATCACCACCACCATCATCATCATAAGCCCTACACACACACACACACACACACACGATCACCACCACCATCATCATCATAAGCCCTACACACACACACACACACGATCACCACCATCATCATAAGCCCTACACACACACACACACACACGATCATCACCACCACCATCATCATCATCATAAGCCCTACACACACACACACACACACACACACACACACACACACACACACACACACACACACACACACAATCACCACCACCATCATCATAACCCTCCGTTTCATCTTTGCCAAGCGGT
Source organism: Coenobita brevimanus (assembly GCF_032717465.1). NCBI lineage: Eukaryota > Metazoa > Arthropoda > Malacostraca > Decapoda > Coenobitidae > Coenobita > Coenobita brevimanus. The sequence continues at coordinate 47,454,587 of NC_136961.1, forward strand.
GGGTGTGGTCCGGAAATGGTGAAAATAAAATGAATATATATGAATTAACAGATGGACGGAAGAGAGGAAGACCGACGATGAGATGGGAAGGAAGAGAATTAAGACAGGTTGGATCTTTTCTCGCTTGACCATGCCTCACAGGAAGAGGTGTCAGGCAACAGAGAGACAGACGAGCATACAACAACAACAACAACATTGCAAAAGTAACTACATCTCAAAAAATAACAAATAGAAATGATCAACAAATATATAAAATACCTGTGAACTAAAAATAATGAGAGACTGATGGATGAACAGAAATAATGCAAATACAAGAGTGAGTTGCAGATAATAAAGGTAAGAAAAATGAACAGGGAATACGAGCAAATATAAATGCATCGGGCCACAGACAATAAAGAGATAAAGAGATGAACAAAAACAGAGAAATGCCAATATATCAGCGAGTCAGAGATAATAGAGACAGCTATAAAAAAAAAGTCAGAGATAAGAGAGGAACAAAAAAAACAAAAAAAAACGGCAGACAACACAGCAAGCCACAAGTAAAAACGACAGAACTTGAACAGACAAAGGTAAATATAACAGGGAGACAAAAATCACAACCACAGCCAGAGGAACAGAAAAAAAGAAGAAGAAATATTGTTGCTATCCACAAACAACAAAGATAAAGACAACAATAAATACATAAACAAAACATGATAATATAAACAGCGAGCCACAAATATTAACGACACAGCTTGAATGAAAGAAGGCAAAAATACGAATTAGCCAGAAAACCCAGCGTTCCATCAATTAAACAGGAAAAGCTACACCCGCCACAAAACCTTACATAAGTCACCCTATGATTCCCAGGACGTAATTAATATCCCATTCTTGCCGTCTCTACAAGGTTTTTATTCCACCTCAGGATTGTTTTTTTTTTTCGGTGGTGTGATTAATTATAGGCTTATTTACCCTCATAATTGGAAAGATCTAAATTGCATAGAATCAGGCCAAAAATAACCTTAAATATACGTAAGTGGAGTGAAGGAATTACGGCATCCCTTTCTGACGGAGGACTTCTCACTTTGCTCTTGCTAATAACAGACTATCCCATTAAGGATCCTAGTGTGAAGGGGGGGGGGAGGAGTTACTGAAGTCTGTATCTATCCTCCTACCTTTTACATAGTCTCTCCCGAAACTCTATAGAATCGTCCGGTGACAGAAGAATAAGCTAAAGCAAGACGCCACAGATCTGAAAATTCTGAAAGGGTGGTGTGTGTGTGTGTGTGTGTGTGTGTGTGTGTGTGTGTGTGTGTGTGTGTGTGTGTGTGTGTGTGTGTGTGTGTGTGTGTGTGTGTGTGCGCGTGCGTGCGTGCGTGCGTGCGTGCGTGTGTGTGTGTGTGTGTGTGTGTGTGTGTGTGTGTGTGTGTGTGTGTGTGTGTGTGTGTGTGTGTGTGTGTGTGTTTTATATATATATATATATCAAAATCTTTCCGGACCTAATAAAAATCTTTTGGGGGTAGTATCAATAAACTAAAGTCACCGTATCAAAAAGGCGGCTATATGTGTCCAGGCCTATAGTTTCCAGCTCTCTCTCTCCAAATAAAAATAGTTTGGAGGTAGTATGAATACACTAAAAGAAAATAAGTCACGGTATCAGAAAGGTACCTACTGTATATAAATCCCCAACAGTTTCCAAAGTCTCTATCTAAGCCTAGTAAAATCGTCTGAAGGTTTAGCCCGTTATTTCTAATCTGACAAGGATCCTTAACACCTTTCACTCCAATTGATGGCCGAGTATAGGCTGACTGCTGGTTCGATCTGACTGGCAACCTTGGAGACTCTTTGCTACCTCACACTTAAGAACCATGGAATTTTATGCACCCACGACCTGGTATAAAAGTTGCAGGAGTGGCCCAGTTCCGTCACTTGAAAACAAACCGGCTATAGTTACAATGAGCTAAAAATAACAACAAGGCTGGGTAAAATCGTCTGATGGTAGCAATAAAAGGCTAAAAATTATACCTATGACGTCCCTATACTTCTCTTCAAGGCCGAGTCAAATCGTCTGAGGGCTGTAAGAATATAATAAGACAAGGTTAACCCCAGTTTTACATAATTTAAGATGCTGAAGGGAGATGCTTGACCGTGGTGGAGCTCCCCAGTTACACAAGTCACTCAGTATCCTCCTTATCCCCGACTCTCCGGAAAGGCGAATGGTAGAACGCGGAAGGGAAAATTTCAGCCTGCAACCCACCGAATAGACGTTGATCAACAATGCTTAACAACAATAACAAAAATCACTTCCCCAGAATAGTTTCCCCCCAAACTTCAACATACAGCAGTTCAAGTCCAACTGCTACGATGTTTTATGCATGGAAGACACCTGTACTCTGGTGTATGGATTACCTTTTTGTTTTTCCTTCCCCTGTTCATCTTCAGTAAAAATAACATCAATAACAACAATCTATTCCTCATACTCCTCCTTCACCACCGCCGCCAAACCACCACCGCTACCACCACCACCCACCCCTACTGTTACATAATTTATAACACCGACAACCTTGACGAGCCCATTCCACGTAAATGCTTTATCGCGAAACACACCATCACCCGCACCGATGGAGCTCTTAACCTACAGCCGAAGCCAAAAATCCTACACATCTAGTTTGGAATTTATGACATGAGAATTGTTCATAACTACCCCCTTACGTGCTTATGGCGTTTGGCAACAGACAGACAGACTGACAAAAAAGGATAGATAAAGAGATGGATATAAACATAGACACATTATACACATAGATGAGACTGACAGACATACATAAATACAGATACAGATAGATAGATAAATACAAGTATACAGGCAGATAGATAACTAGAAAAACAGACAGACACATAAATAGATATGGATAGATACAGACAGACACACAGGTTTACAGACAGATTACAACACTTCCAACCCACATGAATATACTGATAATACTGTGGAAGCCGGGCAAAAACTGCTGTATCTTGATTTCCAATATACGCTTCGAAATACTGTCCAACACTCCTAAGTTTTAGAATTAAAGAAATGATATTCAGTCTTCCAATCACCTTGAATACTACTGGTTTAAATAGCAAGATCTGGCGCCAATACATTAAAACTGGGTGCGCGAAAGAGTACGGTGCCTACTATTGGACGGTCATTTATGGAACACCTTTGATTGCTACCTGTGATTAACCTCCATCATACATAGGTGTAGTTGGTCACGATACAGGAAGCCGAGACATTCTATTATCCTCATATTCAGGGAACACCAGTAGTTGCTATACCCATTTTACTTTAACTTGGCCCAAACTTGTCATCTATCCACCTTGAATACCGAGTTGTAACAAGAGATTAACGCCAAAATATAATGCAATGTTGAAAGTGGGTTTTGGAGGGGATGCAGAGCCACAGTGGTGTCTTATTCTACCACTGAGCTACGTGAAATAAGCTGCACAAAAACAAAAATCTGGTCTAAGTTATGATGCAACGACTATAGTTGTGATCAACCTCCAACGCACATTACTAAGTGTAATCAACAATGACCAACAAAAGCTACACATGTCCAGTCACCATCACTTGCTTCAGAAATTAACGTAAACATTAGAGGCATCTCCACAATTTCCCGTTCTCGGCTTTAAGACTACGGACCTGAGTGACATCCACTGTATGTGTCCTGCATGTAACTGCCAGACAGCAGATACAGTACCGTAATACTGAGATAACGCTGATCCCCTGTGTAAAGTATAAAGCTGATCAAAGACTTACACACACACACACACACACACACACACACACACACACACACACACACACACACGCGCGCGAGCGAGCGAGCGAGCGAGCGAGCGAGAGAGAGAGAGAGAGATAATATATATTATACTAGTATATATAATATAGAAATATAATGATATATATATATATATATATATATATATATATATATATATATATATATATATATATCCGCAAGGCTGTATTGAGCAATACAATAACTGTTACATACAACAAACCCAGTGTGTACGAAGCAACACACCTGTGTATATATCAGGATAATTCTCACATTTTTCCACTTACGGCCGTCCTTGCGTGGGCTGCGACGTTACGTAAAACAATGTCAACATAGTGGGTATGAGGCAACAGCTGTAAGTAATATTGCACTAACCCATTCCCACATATATACCTATTATTACTATTCCTGTGGGCTGGGGCGATGTGTGTAAAATAATAAGAACATGGAGGGTACGAAACGGGTACGCGTCAACTGATAAGAGTATTATTTAGATTGGGCTAACCTGTTCCCATATTCTTTGCCTCTGCCGTTGCCTTGCTACCTACACATTACGTAAAATATGAAAACAGCGAGCGTAAAACCTTAAACTAAAATTGGACTGGCTTTTCCCCATTTTTTGCCTCACACGACTGTATCCTGTTGTTGCTGTTGTTGATACTGCTGTTGTTGTTGTTACTATTACTGTTGTTGTTGGTACTCTCACCTGGACGTGCACCCATTTAAATGAAAGCTGAAGTCGCCCTCCTGGAGTCCACCATCCCCTCTCTGGCGGCACGGGTATGAGAAACGCTTGTATAACCGGGTTCTGCTGCCTCTCCATCACCTACACGTTGCGTAAAATGTAAACAACGGCGAGAACGACACAACAGATAAAAGTATACGTGAAACTGGATTAACTTATCCTGACAATTCCTCCCCCCCCAAATGACTATATTCTCGTGGTGTACAGCTCTACCGATACAGTCAAATAAACTAGAGGCCCCCCAAGAGGGGAGTCACACCAGCCACGAGCCGATACGTATCTAGCGCGGATCGGAATATGACCCTGACCTTGACCTACCTTCACCAAATTCGAACTCGTATGAGATTTTCATCCATACTACACACCTGTAAAATTTTGGGATGATACCTGAAGCGGGTGCGAAGTTATCGTGCTAACAGATACACACAGACATATAGACAAATTGAAAACAATAACAGTTTCGCTATCGCGGCTGGTAATAAATAAAATAAACAATGAACAGATGAGACACCTCACACGGATATATTTCAAGGCCTGAATCTCTACCAACACACACACACACACACTTGGTATATTTGACTTTCCAACTCTCTAATACAAGAATTTAACTGGTATTCTCGGTCTTCCACATACAGCTGCTGACATAAATGCTGATCCACTTTATAAAGAAACTTAAAGAGGCAGTGGGCAATGATTTCGAGGTCCAAATAACTTATCTTCGAAGCCCAACACCAAAAGAATGGTCCGTAAATTGTGCTGCTCTCTCTCTCTCTCTCTCTCTCTCTCTCGTGTGTGTGTGTGTGTGTGTGTGTGTGTGTGTGTGTGTGTGTGTGTGTGTGTGTTAAGGGGAGTAGTGGCAACAGGAAATGAACAGACGATGCTAGTTAGGCACTGATAACGATGACTAAGCCGGCTAGACAACACTAAAGATATCACCTGGCAGTGAAAACAGAGCGCTATGAATGGACCACCCTGCCGATACGAGAGCAAAATGACCTGGGCAGTGAGGTAGGCAGACAAAAGGTTGGTGGTGGTAATGACGTAAGAGGAAAATACAGTAATTCTTCCAAGGCAATTGCTTTTAACAGAGTACCGTCATTATCCCGTACAATAAGCATCATCATCGTCGTCATCGTCATCACCAAAACTTCTATCATCACTGTCATCATCATCATCATCACCAAAACTTCTATCGTCAGCAGTCATCACCAAAAAAAATACCGTATCCACCAACACCATTATAAACACCAACACACCTCCATCATTATCACCATTATCATCATCATCATCACGTCTACCACCATCCTCATCACCACCTTCCCCTGGGCAAAATGAATGGAAATCCACCGTGGACACAAAATGGCGGGCGTGTCCTGTGCAGAGTGGGCATGGTGGTGGGGTAGTCTGTCAGAGATCAGGTGGTGGCGGTGACGTAAGTGGAAGGTGCGACCGTAAATCACAATCAGGTGCTGGATGACCTTCGCTGAGGCCCGTGAAGTGGCGGGAGAGAGGATGGGAGAGGCATGGATAGGGGAGAGAGGATGGAAGAGGGATGGATGGGGGAATGGATGGGGGAAAGAGGGTGGGAGAGGGATGGATGGGAGAAAGGATGGGAGAGGGATGGATGGGTAAAAGAGGATGGGAGTGGCATGGATGGGGGAAAGGATGGGAGAGGGATGGATGGGGGAAAGGATGGGAGAGGGATGGATGGGGGAGAGAGGATGGGTAAGAGATGGATGAGGAGGAGTGTGGGTAGGAAAGGGATGGATGAGGAGGAGTGTGGGTAGGAAAGGGATGGATGAGGAGGAGTGTGGGTAGGAAAGGGATGGATGAGGAGGAGCGTGGGTAGGAAAGGGATGGATGAAGAGGAGTGTGGGTAGGAAAGGGATGGATGAGGAGGAGTGTGGGTAGGAAAGGGATGGATGAGGAGGAGTGTGGGTAGGAAAGGGATGGATGAGGAGGAGTGTGGGTAGGAAAGGGATGGACAAGAGAGACAGTGGGTAGGAAAGAGGAATGAGAAGGAAGGGTGGGGAAGATAGGGATGAGTGGGAATGAAGATGACTTAGGAGAGAGATGGATGAGGAGGGAAGAGGTGGAGGGAGGATGGGGGCTGGATGGAGGGAGAGACTAGGTAGAAGAGACGGATAAGGGGGAAGGAAGAGTACAAGGGCGTAAATGGCAAAACAAACAGCAATACACCTGTTGGTCCTTTCGAAGCTGTTTGTTTTAGGGAAGGTTATAACATACAAAGCTATTCTGCGAGTTAAAGACACTGACGGAAAAGAGAGAAAGGAGAGGAAGTGAGGAAATAAGAGATGAAGAAGGGGAAAGAAAAAATGGGTTCGGTTGGGGAGGAAGGGCGTAGAAGAGAGGGATGAGAGAGAGAAAAAAAATAAGATGGATGATGAATGAGGAGGTGGGAGGTGGAAGAGAGAGGGAGGGAGTGACAGGGTACGAGGTAGGGATACGTGGAAAGGAAAGAAGGATGAGAAGAAAACTGAACGAGGTAAGAGATGGAAGAGGAAGAGGAGGACTTGGATCCAGGGAGAGAGGGTGTAAGAATAGGCCTGATGAGGATGAAGGATGAGAAGGGATATAAATGAGGAGGGAGGTGGAGAGAAACAAGGGGAAAGCGGGGACAGGAGAAATGGATGAGGGGGGAGGAAGAACGCTGAGAATGGAGATGAATGAAAAAGAACAGTAACTGGTAGGGGTGAGGAGGGGTCGGGGTGAGGGAGAGAAAAGGGGTGCGAGAGAGAAGGAGGAGGAGGAAGGAAGAGAGAAATAGTGGAGGGGAAGTGGGAATCAACAAGGGGAAGTCAAAGAGGAAGAGGGGAGGTGGTGGACGGGGGGAGGGAGGAGGAGGGTCAGGAAGCAGAAGAGGAAGTTAGGGTAGGGCAGGGACGATGGATAAATTACAGTAGAATGGAGACCAGACAATCATTACTAGACGAAGGGCCACAGTATAGAGGAGATACAGTCGGGGACAAAAATTTGCCTGATATTCACCTGTTTCACTTTCCTTTTTCCTCTGGTGGCTAATAATATTCCTAAGCTGAGGAACACCTGGTATGGTTCTTTGCCTGTGGGAAAAAAAAAAAAAAATCTGACTAATATTTCATTACTTCTACTTGTTCCTTAGTACAGTATTCCTAAACAGAGAGCCTTGGTTCGTTTCAGTGCTCATAAATACAAAACTTCGCCCAGTATTTCACCCCTTCTACCTGTCACATTCCACTGCCGGATAATACTCCTAAGCCGATAGAGGTTTGGTATGCATCTCTGCCCTATGATGATGCTCTTTGGTATGATGCGTCAAGAGACGTGACGGACGTGCCCCCAAGTGTGTGTGAGTGGAATAGCAAACGAACTCTTATCCTTACCGGTACAGATGTGAAGGAAGTAAGTAACAATGGGTCGGTGGAGGATGTCCGGATGAATTGTAAGTAACAGAGGAACAATGACGGTCTGTCTGAGGCTGGTTGCTTCACTACCAATGCAAGTACAATGGAGAATGGAGGAATGAGGAGAAACGGAAGATGGTGTACTAAGGATGGAAACACGAAACTGGGAGGAATAATGTGAGAAGAAAGAAAAAAGATCGAACTAAAGAGGAAATGGGAATAGGGGAGGAAAGAGGATGAATGGGAGATCTTATAAGGAAAGATGAGGAGGACAGGAAGCGGGCGACGGGAAGGAATGAGGAAGAGGTAAAAAAAAAAAAAAAAAAAAAAAAAAAAAAAAAAAAAGGAGGAAGAGACGATTTGAGTTGTTATTGTTGTTGTTTGCTCCGATCTGTCTGGCCAAGCAAACCCGTCGACCACAAGTAAGCAACTGTATCTGCAGGGCCGTTCTACAGGTACAATACAGTAAAAACGCGTGTGGGGAACCGGAACCCCGTTGTGATAAGCACTGCCTCACACGAGTCGGACTAGGGCTCTTCCCCACGACGAGGTGCAGGGAAATACAGGTGAGGTGCAGGGAAATACAGGTGAGGTGCAGGGAAATACAGGAGAGGTGCTGGGAAATACAGGTGAGGTGCAGGGAAATACAGGTGAGGTGCAGGGAAATACAGGTGAGGTGCAGGGAAATACAGGCGAGGTGCAGGGAAATACAGGTGAGGTGCAGGGAAATACAGGCGAGGTGCAGGGAAATACAGGCGAGGTGCAGGGAAATACAGGTGAGGTGCAGGGAAATACAGGTGAGGTGCAGGGAAATACAGGTGAGGTGCTGGGAAATACAGGCGAGGTGCTGGGAAATACAGGCGAGGTGCTGGGAAATACAGGCGAGGTGCAGGGAAATACAGGTGAGGTGCTGGGAAATACAGGTGAGGTGCAGGGAAATACAGGTGAGGTGCTGGGAAATACAGGTGAGGTGCAGGGAAATACAGGTGAGGTGCAGGGAAATACAGGTGAGGTGCAGGGAAATACAGGTGAGGTGCTGGGAAATATAAGCCAGGTGCAGGGTATTACGAGGAGGTTTGGCTCTTGGGTGGACGCCACGGCTGCCCACCCTGGGTACACAAGAGCCACCACGAATATGCTCTTCGCCATCGTCTGAGGAATTGAGCAAAGGGATAGAGTGAGGGAGAATGTAAGGGAAGAAATGAAGAATGGGGTAAAGGGATGGAGTATGGGAGAATGCAAGGGAAGAAATGAGGAAGAGGATAAAGAGATGAAGAAGGAGGAGGAGGAGGAGGAGGAGGAGGAGGAGAAGGAGGAGGGCAAATGAATGAATGACGAGGAGAGGAAAAGGAAAAACAAAAAGGAAGTAATGAGCATAAGAGTAAGGAGACAGGATGAGAAGAAGAAAAGGGCAAACGGAAGAAACTGAAAGATGTTAGTGGGAGGGAGAATTTTCAAACTGGATGGGTTAGTTAGACTATGGTTGTTATGAGCGTCGGTCAAGGAATCTCACCTAACACCTCTTTCCAAGCGATTTATTTTGTCTGTTGCACTTTACTGTCCATATCCGCGTTACATAAATAATTTTACTACAACACGATATTAGTCAGTCGTATCCTAAAATAAATCGACAAGGAAGAGATGTTAATGAGCTTAAAAAATGAAAATATGGGTCTACATCTTTCATGAACCTCTTCCGTACAAGAACTCTTTCCCAGCTGAAATAAAATCATCCACAGGTAGCCAGAACGTAACAGCAAATATACAAAGGTGTTAACATGCACTAAGGTACTTATAAATATGGTGGAGACGAGGAGGGCCCACTCATAAGATCCCTTCAGCATATTAAATAGTCTCTCTCTCTCTCTCTCTCTCTCTCTCGTACACAGTCACATCAGGTACGTTTATCTTGCTTCTTCTTCCTCTTTACATCCCCCTCCCTTCTCTCTAACTCCTCACTGTTGCGTTTGGCCTCCTCGTGACCTTAACCTTAACACTTAATGCCCCCCGCTATCTCTGCTGCGTCAGAGGGTTACTGCTGCTGCTGCTGCCACACTCTACCCGGGTCCAGTGCCAAGCCTGTACAGACGGATATCGCTAACAAACCCACCACGACGCAATTCCCTTTATTCGTTCTACCCCCAGACGATTTTATTCAACTCTCTCTCTCTCTCTCTCTCTCTCTCTCTCACACACACACACACACACACACACACACACACACACACACACACACACACACACACATCACCACCAAGACGCAATTTCCTTTATTCTTGTTATTCCAGACGTTTTTATTCAGCTGAGGATAAACGTCTTTCTTTTATTTTTCCTCTGTTTGTTTATAAATCTACTGGAAGGGTTAAATGCAGCGTTCATTAACCCCTTCACTAAGAGGGGGCTTATGTTGAAGAAAATCGTCTGTAGCAGCAAAAATAAACTACAATCAGTCAGTTTTCATTTGACAAAGATCCGCAACGCCTTTCAGCTCAGTTTACGTCAAGTTCGGTCATATTGGAGGGCTGATTTGACTATAGTCACCCAGGAGACTTATTTGCGGTGGCCAAATCGGTAGAGAGGTGGCCTGCAGTATTAATGGGCCTAGGTTCAAATCACGACTGGGTCAGAGAACAGTTTTAAGAATCTGAATGTTACTAAAGCAAACTCTACCAGACGACCCGCCGACATGCCAAAAATACCCCCTCTAATACCAACACACCAGTCCTGTATGAGAAAGCACTGGCATGTATTCAATATGGACGGTGCGTGTCAGCGACGAAGTGTTGACATGAGGAGGTATACGATATATAGCGGGGCTACTGGGCCTTGGGAACGAGGTGTGTAAGCCTATGCCCAGAGTCTGACACACACACACACACACACACACACACACACACACACACACACACACACACACACACACACACAAATACCTGTTACGTCAGATGAAATGAAAACAACTACAGAAAAGTACGTCATTGTTTACTGAGTGTTAAACCCTTCAAGCGAGGCTAAAAGGGTACAAAAAGGGAAAGATAACAGCAGCAGTACTTGACATTCCGCCAGCCGTAAGAGTAATTCTATACGGAAATACGCACAACACGCCGACCTTGAGGGGAAGACGAGAGACGGAGGAGAGAGGCAAAGGAGGAGGAGGAGGAGGACAGAGAGAGAGAGAGAGAGAGAGAGAGGCTAAGAAGAGGGAGGAGGGAGACAAAGGAGAGGGAGGAGGGAGACAAAATGAGGGAGGAGGGATAGAATGGAGGTGCAGAGGGGAAAATGTAAAGGAGGAGTGAGGGAGGGCAGAGGGCTGAAGGAGGGAGGAATGGAGAGGGAGGAAGGGGGAGGAATGCAGGAGGAAGGAGGGAAAGGAGACGGAGGAAGAAGGGAAGAACGGACACAGAAGAAGGAGAGGATGGAGGGGATGGAGAGGAAGGATGGAGGGTGTACAAAGGAATACAAAGGAAGGCTAACAACAACACTCATTCGTCCTTTGGTGGGTATTTGGGGTAGGTCATAATAAAGAGAGAGAGAGAGAGAGAGAGAGAGAGAGAGAATGCAGCGGGAGGGAGGGAATCATGAAGGGAATGGATAGGAGGAGGAGGAGGAGGAGGAGGAGGAAGAGGAGGCTTAGGCTGCCCACACGCCCTTTAAAAAAAAAAAAAAAATCACAACTCATGCTCCGTAATCTAGTCAATTAAGAAGGCTTCCTAACACCTCTTCCTAACCGACTTATTCCTATGTTTGCAAATATTCTCTTGTAGGAAATTCACCCAATGATCAAAGTCGATATCTGAAAGAAATTAGGTGAGTATTACGGCGTAACTAGTATGGAAAATAAATCGCCAAGGAACGGGTGTTGAAATGTTTATACGTAACTAATCTGCAAAATAAACCGCTAAGGAACTGGTGCTAGAATATTAAGGTTTAGCTGCCTTGCAAAATAGACCGCCGAGGAACATGTGCTAGAATATTAAGGTTTAGGTGCTCTGCAAAATAAATCGCCAAGGAACAGGTGCTAGAATATTAAGATTTAATTAGTCTGCAAAATTAATCGCCAAGGAACAGGTGATAGAATTTTTGCACAATAAACCACTAAGGTACAGATGCTAGATTATTAATGGTGGATTGTGTGCAATATAAATCGCTAAGGAACAGGTGCTAAAATATAAAGGTATGTAAAATAAATCGCTAAGGAACAGGTGCTAAAATATTAAGGTATGGTCCGTGTGCAAAATAAATCGCTAAGGAACTGTGCTATAATATTAAGGTATGGCTTGTGTGCAAAATAAATCGCTATGGAACACGTCCTAAGAAAGCCTAGGATCCTAAACTAACAAGAGTTCTATGAGCCGTATTCTCGTGGGTCTGGAGGCTCCGTAACACCATATTCTCAGCGATTTATTTTCAACACTCCTACGTATTTTTTTCTCCGTTGCTCAAGTCTTTTCAGAATCAATATAAACTGCAGGTAAATATTCTCTTATTCGACGTTAAAGTCTATTTAGTGACGAGATAAATTACATATAAATAAAACATACAAGATGATGATAATAATTCTATGTAAAAAATGGACTGGTATGAGAGAGAGAGAGAGAGAGAGAGAGAGAGAGAGAGAGAGAGAGAGGTGGTGAGTAACTGAAGTGACGAGAAATGAGGTTATTATTAAGGTAGTTGAGACAGTAATAAGAAATGAGAGAGAGAGAGAGAGAGAGAGAATGTGTGTGTGTGTGTGTGTGTGTGTGTGTGTGTGAGAGAGAGAGAGAGAGAGAGGGGAGGAGAAAGAGAGAGCTGGTGAGTAATCCTACAAACAGCAGTAAGTAACCTTCTTGCATGTACATGTGTGCGTTAAATTACTCACACTGCTTAGTCAGGTGAACGTGTGTGTGTGTGTGTGTGTGTGTGTGTGTGTGTGTGTGTGTGTGTGTGTGTGTGTGTGTGTGTGTGTGTGTGTGTGTGTGATTAAGGTAATGTGCATGCATGTATGAACCGATATAATTATTGCAGGTGTGCATGTATATTCTAAACACATTTATTAATTTTGTGTATATATATACCAGTATGCATATTCTGTGTACGTGTATACACAATTTATGTGCACAAGTGGATGTGTCGTACATATGTGCATGAGTTTACATTACCTATGCATGTGCCGGCATGTAACTTTTTGCCCATGTGGGTACGTGGCTATAAATATGTTGATTGAATGTGTGCGTATGTGTATATACAGTCGCTCACGTAAGTATAGCGCTGGAGGGGACCGATAATATCTTAAATGATTCATGAAGCTGATGTTGCCAGATGAATAATCTTTTATCATCTGAATGTGCATATGTTACCGGTACTGACCAGGATATGATAAGCATGCGATACATACAAACATAGGGCCAGGCTATACATAACTTGGAATAAAATAATTTGAGAATTTGTACTAGCCATCGTCGTCGCGGCAAATTCTTTCGTTGGTGTCCACTGATACTCTTTAGGTCGACTGCGCACGTGTAATTTAACCCTTTCACCATGATGACGTATTAGTTCTGTCTGTTACTCCTAACTCTAGACGATTTCCTTTCCCATGAAAACTCTCGTAGTGATAAGAGTAAAACTCTACTTAACCCTCTCCACTTCGGTGAATCTCTTCTGAAAAAAATAAAGTCGTTGAAATAGCCAGGATAATATACAGTATTAAACGCCCTCAAACTGAAGGGGTTAATGTGTAAGGGTTTGTAATAATGCACAGCTGGTTTGTAGTATCTCCAATACAGAAACTTCTTTTTTTCATTATACAGGATCATCCACACATAACGCTCCTCTTACACTGACCCGGGCGACCTCTCCTGTGCTGCCGAATTAAGAGACATGACCACCACACACTCACTACCATATCCCCACCCAGAGCAGCAGACTGAGCCGTGCATACAACTCTAGATACAGCAGGTGAGTTTCCAGAGGGGCCTTATTTACAAAGCATCCTGCAGTCATGTTACCCACAGACGATTTTACTCAGCTTACGAGTGACTTTCCGAATATCTGAGGTAATAAATATCAAGCACTAGTAGGCTAATCCCTTCACTACTAAGGATCAAATCGTCTGAGGCAAGAATTAAATAAAAAGGCAGGCGTAGTGATGAGGTTAATGTCAACTGTGTGTGTGTGTGTGTGTGTGTGTGTGTGTGTGTGTGTGTGTGTAAATTAACGCCTGGGTGGGTGTGGCAGTAAAGGCTACAGGTGTGAGTGTATGAGAGAGAGAGAGAGAGAGAGAGAGAGAGAGAGAGAGAGAGAGAGAGAGAGAAATTATGTACCATAATGTATTGTGAATATGGCATTACCGACAGGAAATGATACTACTGCTACTAAATAATAATAATAATAATAATAATAATAATAATAATAATAATAATAACAATAATAATAACTTCATAAAAAGCAATAATGTCCTAATATTAATAAAGTTGAGAGGAGACAACCCTCTGGCTGTAAATGTTCAAGTTGGAAGGTCACATTAAAAATGGTAGGGGTTAATGTGTGTGTGTGTGTGTGTGTGTGTGTGTGTGTGTGTGTGTGTGTGTGTGTGTGTGTGTGTGTGTGTGTGTGTGTGTCCCTTTACGTAAGGTAATAAAAAAAATGTATATGTCTGTTTGTATACTTAGGAACAGACGACAACACCTTTCCCTACAGCCCCTCCTTTCCCCTCCCCTACCCCTCTCTCACGATACAACCCCCTCCATTCCCACCTCCCCTCGCCCCCCACTCCCCCTCCCTCGCCATACGCCTCCCCTCCTCCCCTTTCCCCCTCCCTCTCCACTGTAGCTAGGTGTACGCGAGATAATGTTCGCGTACCACTCCCTCCCCTACTATTTCCCCTTCCCCCTACGCCCCCTACCCAATTCAAGGTTACTTACCATATGCCCTGCCTCTCTTTCTCTCTCTCTCTCTCATTCCTGTAAGTCTGTAATTAGACCAAGAACAGTAAGGTTTCGTGCGCTCTCTCTCTCTCTCTTTCTCCGTGTGTGTGTGTGTGTGTGTGTGTGTGTGTGTGTGTGTGTGTGTGTGTGTGTGTGTGTGTGTGTGAGAGAGAGAGAGAGAGAAATGGCCATCACCTTCCTAATGCCAACCCTTTTTCCCTTTCAATGATGCGATGGAAGCCACAAGGGAAAGTACGACAGATGAACTAAGAAAAAGAAAACCAAAGATCATTTCACATACGGTACATGCCTCCTTCCCCTTTACAAAAAAAAAAAAAATATCAATGAAACAAGAGAGAAAAAAAAGAGAACTATCAACTGCATGCTCCCTTTCCATACAAATAAGTAAATAAACAAATACGCATCCCGATAGGCGACGATGACCAGCTGTAAGAGGACCGAGCTTTGTCAGCAACCGGAAGTGAGTTTTGACACAAAGTTATTTACGGAGATCATCCAGGGCCACATTCCACCCAAGAATCATGGCCCTGGCTTAATAATCTTCGGAGTCTTAGCATTTCGCGCGAATAAGAGCGTTTCATATTTTCTGCACTTGATGACCTTTGACCCCTGACCTGGAGGATATAGGTCATGCATGTACGAAGCACATTTGTAGTACTCATTAACGTCTATAAGCAGGCAAAGTTTCATTCGATTCCATCCACCCACTGCGAAGCTAGGGACCTGAAATTCAAGGAATGATCCACCAGAGGTATGCAACTCCTAGGTGGCACTGCCGGAGACTGGAAGTGAGTTTCGACACTAAATGTCACTTGTATGGAGGTACTCCAGTGCAACATCCCGCCCAAGATTCATGGCCCTGGCTTAATAATCTTCGGAGCCTTAGCATTTCGCGCAAGCATAGTCGTGATTTTAGCTATTGTCACTTTTCGCATTTGTTGACCTCTGACCCCTAACCTGGCCAATGTAGCACATAGGTGTACATAGAAAGTTGTAGTTCTAGTCGATGTCTATAAGCATGCATATGTTCTTTCAATTCCATCGAGCCGCTAAGGAACTAGGGGGGCAAAAATGTCCCCCCTAGTTCCCGGTCCTGGTTCCTAGGGACGCTGAGGCCATCTTCGCAGGATTGCCACTCGAATACTAGAGGTGGGAGGATGAAAATGGATGGCATACCCTACTTCTGATAGGGAATGACCTCAAGATTGCGCCTAAAGAAGTCAGAGCTTTCTATGCCCGTTAGTAATGCTTCTACATTTCAAAGCTTGAAAAGTACGAAAATGACGGGTTTTCAGCAGTTGCTGGGCAAAAAGTGGTTGTCTAGCAATCAAAAGCTTGCGGAAACAACTAGATCATAGGCTGGTCATTGTGCCCAGGTTTGGTCGGAATCAGTTAATTCTGAAGGGTAGAAGTGCCAGATTCAATTAAACAAGAAAACGCGACTAACATTAACAGCAGCATGAAGCTGGTCAATAAATATAACCTTACATCCATCAAGGTAATAAATAACATGGCAAGGTGGAAAGGTGTTTGGGATTGGGCAGCCTTGAAATTAACACCTGCAGCGACACCACCCGCCCTGACTCACTCACTCTCGTTTCAGACGCACCAAGGTCGTCTTAAGTCATCCCAGGCCGCTTCCTGTCCTTGCTACACCTCCCCCTAAACCAGTATAAACACCCCTGTGCACACCCTATGTCTACCGATTTCAACCATATCCACCCTCTCTCTCTCTCTCTCTCCCCCCTCCCCCCCCCCCGAAACTATTAGGTATATAGTAATTCCTCCATATCTAAATCGCTGGTTTGTCAAGGTCTCGCTTCTAGCTATATATATATATATACATAAATTAGGTTACAAATGTTATTCATCCTAAAGTCCACTTTCTGATATACTGTCACTTACTCCACTTACAAGCACACCACTGGACACATACTCGGCACCTTATATATATATATACGATCATCTATGGTTTTCTGTACCGCTCGATGTGAGTTAAATATCCGGTCGTGTATTTTTTTTTTTTTTAATAACCCTGACTACGCTGCTTACCAGGTTTGTGCCTGTAACCAGCCTAATATACTGCATGTTCAATCTGTCCGGGATGGCAACCAACACTACCCAGTACGAGCAATTTGTGTGTACCAAGTTTACACCAAATTTAATGAGCTGAACCTCTGCAAAATACACACACACACACACACACACACACACACACACACACACACACACACACACACACACACACACACACACCAAGCTCTATATATCTATTGCCAGACGCCGTAATCCTGTAAGGGGAGGCCACAAACCAGCTGCCTCCATGTCGCTCTGTCCCCCGCCATTTCACTGCCCTGCTCCAAGCTCACATCCCCCTCTCTCATATACCTCTCCATTCCATCCATCTCATCCTTGGCCTCCTCCTTCCTCTTCCCCCCTACACCTCCCTCACATACACTCTCCTCGTCAGTCTCTCGCTCTCCACCCTCTCCACATGGCCTTAATGTGTTTCTCCTAATGTGTCTATTTAGTGCTGAAACTAAATTTAATGGGCTGAATCTTTTAGGCTGAAATGTTTTCTAGATATCGTCTGGTGGTAATGTACCGCAATTTTTAAAAGTCTGTTATTTACCTTTCTCATTTTCAAAGGGTTTCACGAGGTAAGGAAATGATGGAATGTTGTGGTGTCAATGCAGAAGTGCTGGAACGCGTTGAAAGTACCTTCAAAGATGGCAGGGCCGTGAGGAGAGAATGGAGTGTGTATCTAAGTGAAGTGGAGGGGGAGATGGGGAGGGGAAGGCTGAGGATGAGGAGGGATGGTGAAGAGGTACCGTACTGTACATGGAGGAGGGTGGTGAAAGCTGGAGACAGAGCGGCCTGATGGCAAAAGAATGGGCGACATGGAAGTACTGTAACCACTGATTCCAGGGTTGTGTCGTTTGGTCACTGACATAGAGATAGATAGTTTTACCTACTGAAATCGTTTTCTATTTAATGTTTCGTAGCCAAAACTATTTTACACAATATGGATGCAGAACATTCTAATTAACTAAAACTATAAGACACATGCACGGAGCTGTGATGGCTTGTTTGCTAGTGTACCAATCTCGCGATGTGCATTCTACGAGACTAGAGTCTGAACCCAAGCTGTACTGTAGTGGACCTTTAAAGTGGGTGCTGTTTCACATGCTTGCATACAGCCGAAGTCTCTCTGTTCTACTGACTGCACAGGCAAACACAGCCATTACAGCACTTCAACTTGCACATGTATTACTTGTCTACAGACGCTCCTTCCCCAATTGTATTTTACCTGCATGAAGAAGGATTTCTTTTTATGCCAATAGGCTACCTCTAATTCCAAAAAATTCTGGTACTATAGTGGGCCTTACTGAGACCGGTTCACCTGGCAAGTCACAACCATGTCTCTGACTACTATCACCTTGCAGGAGACACCACCACACAAGGATTGGACCAGAGTCCTTCCCATAGCGAGGTGTTCAGAAAAAGGGGGAGGCTGAATTCCTGTGTGACTGTTGCAGCTGCTCCATCCAGGGTGCAGGGTGCCACCAAGTGTAAGCTACCCTTCTGCACTGGATGTTTAGTTTTAGTTGTTACTGATCACCCCCAATCTGTCGGGCTGAGCAGACTCATCAACCAAAGGCATGCAACAACCCCAGGAGGTCCATCCCGTGCGATATATAAATGTTCTTTTGAGATTAACAGCACCTCACTGCGGCAAGGCATGGAGAAAAATGGAGGTTTGGTTCCAAGGCAGATGCCCCATTTGTGTCTCCATCCAGTTAACAGAGGCACCGCAGTGGGCTATGCTTCACTGTGATCAAATAATATAATTACTACTCAGCACTGTAAAAAGTTTCCTGGGTTACAAGAAGGCAACAGAATTTTCACTCAATGCAGGGCTACCTGAAAGAAGAGTAAAGAAAGTGACAGGAAGGAAATGGAGAAGAAGAGAGGAGGGTAGATATATACAATGATAAAGATGATGGAAGAAGTAGGCAAAACAACATCAAGTGAGTGGATGATGGTTGCCATAATCTACCACTCCTGCTGTTTAGTAATATCATGAAACAATGATAATATATTTGTACAGTTCTCATATCAGCAGCTGAGCCAGTCCCACAACACAAGACAAAAGAACACAATATACACACCACCTAATATAATGCTCATTTTCATCTTCCTTCACACTGTCATCCTTGAGGGCTCATGTGATCTGAATGTGAACAAAAAACTCCCAAGGTATACTACTTAATATCATGAGATGATGGTTGTCTATCCAACTGACTCATATTTGTTCTCATTCTTTGAGGCATCTACTATCCTACATGTCAAGGTTCTATTCCACTCCTCGCTCTTTCCTTTGGGAAAAAAAAAAAAATAATAATGATGGAGGGGGGGGGGTTAGAAGAGCCCCTGGAAAAGAAAAATTGACCCCTCCTTTTTTTCCTATCATGGGTTGACAGTGTTAACTTCCCTGACTGGGTGACAGTCATTTCTTTAAGGAACAGGAACTACATCCTGAAGAAGTCAGTAAACTGGCAAGTTTTTGAATAAAACCATCCACAGTACTTGCCCCCACTGACAGATAATATCCTGTTTCCTCCTTCATGCCTCCTCTACAAGTCCTCATACGATGTGGCTACCTTTCACACAGTGGACAAGGAATGAAAACATACCAGTACCTATACAAAATATCTGATGTATGGTCCCTGTAGTATTTACCCCTACCTAGGGACCAACAAGGGCTGAGATGGCAGCAGGGTCACTGGGTTAAGTATATAATGCATAGTCAAAAAATTTTCTTTCAAAGATCATTTTCCCTGTCAAGCAACTTAAAAGTAACTACTGTACTACATGCCCATTTTAGGCCCGCTATGGAATTCAGGCATTACACCCTTGAAGCCAATAAAGTGAGGGTTTATTTGGAAACCTACAATTATTGTAAAACACTGAATGGTAACTTTTTATACATGAAGATAGATGATGTGCACTGGCAGTATGAAATACTGCTGAATAAAGATGATCATCACAACACTGGTCCTGTTCTTCCAACTCAGTGTTTTTCATGTGTGAAGTCTGTCTCACAAATCAGTAGCATTACTGGAACCTATATATAACTTTCCAGCTGACACTGGCAATCCCAACTTAGCCTATGAGTTTAGACAAAGAAGCTGTGACCCTATCTTTTCCACTTTTGTTGGTATTTGCCCAATAATTTTAAGGAGTTTTATGATAGTACTGTAACGTCATCTCTTCAATCCAGGTATCTTGTAATACTGTACGGTACCTTTATACAATAGTGGTAGGTGGTGGCGACCATCATCCACTCACTTGATGTAATGCTGCCTACTTCTTCCTTAGCCTTTATCATTCTTTTTCTGTGCCTGCCCTCCTCTCTTCCTATTTCTCCCATCTTTCCTGTCACTTCTTATTGCTTTTCTTTCCGTTACAGGTGGCTTTACAATGAGTGACAAGCCAAATGGTTTCCTTTAAGCCAAGAAACCATTTACAACACTGGGTGGTAACCATATAACCAAACCATACGTGCTCCCTACGTGTCAACAAGTGGGTTGGTGGTGGGTTTGTACCCCTCCCTGTAAAACAAATAACTCGAGTCGAATGGCCACCCCTTATGGGATTATGGCGTCTGGCAATAGATAGATAGATAGACCTTTATATAAGCCTGTAAATCTTGCTGGATGCTCATACTGTTCAAATCCCTACCAGTTTTAAGTACAGTAAACTTTAATACTTAGGAATTTGTCAACACAAAATGTTATACACAGATTTACAGCTTCCTAAGATGGTGATACAAGGGTGGTGCAGGAATTACACAGCAACCAGTACCACTGTCATCTACAAGTGAAAAAAGATCAACATTTGCAAGCACAGCCAAGGTCTCCACAAACATAATGCTCATTAATGGCACTGTGGTACAAATACCTACCCATGGTACAAATACCTAACCATGGAACAAGATCTGTCCACTGGTTACATAAGCAAAACTGGAGTCCTATAACAAATCCTGAATGAAAGAACAGGTAAAAAGATTGTGCAGAGTACTGTATAGTAGTGTCAGTAACTACAACTAGATTAAACCACAAGCTGTCCATCCATTAAACTAGATGATACTATACCAGTACAGTTCAGTGCATGGTACTGTACATGACATGAGATAAAGGAACAAGTTAGAATTTTTTCCCCTACTCCATTCTTAAGCTGAAAAGTAAAAGGCCATAATGACGGAACATGATAATGATGATCGTGATATTAGGAGGCTGACCAGGATCTGAGTAGCTAGTATAAATACAGAATTGTTTTTGTTTTACTTTGTTTAAAAAGACTCCCCTACATACATCAGCCTTGGTCACCTTATGGTGGCTCTCCACTCTGCTTGATCTCTAGCACTCTCCCTAATCAGTCCCTTATCCCTGATTTTTTTTTTTTTTTTTTTAATGTTAGGAAAAAGGAATCAATGGCCACGAGCCCGCAATAATCGTTCCCTCCAAGAGAAAAACAAAATACAATAGAACGCCAAATTCAAGATCCGATCATTTCGAGATGCCTGGACACTAATGGGTTTGAAAGCCTGAAGATCATAGTTAGCAGGATATACATACAGAGGAATACAGTTCCAGGGTTAGACTCCATGACCTTGTCCTAGGACTTTTTTGGATTGCCTCTCATAACCCTACCCTCAATGTTCACACCTTTCACCACCTGCACCCAGTAGTCATTCCCCATCTTCTCCACATGCCAACCATCTCAATCTATTCGTCCTTCTCATCACAACACTAACACATTCAAGTCCCATCATACCTCTCTACTCTTCATCTGCAATCCCAACCTCCCCCCCCACGCCTGTCATTCAAGGACACACTTCACATCCATCATTATCATCTCTATTAGGTCTGAACCTACAAATATCATTTTCCTTAACCATCCAGGGCTCACTACTGTACAGCAGTGCATTATACTGTCCAAACACATGCAGAAAGTGAGAAGTGTTAATGTTTGGGATAGGATTGCGAGAAGTAGATAGAAAAAGATCTAGAACGAGGCCACTGAGTGTGACCTCAGGGACAAGGGACTGAATGGGGAAACTGCCAGAAATCGAGCAGCATGGCCAGTCGGCATTAGATACCAAGGCAGATGCATGTAAGAATATTGGAGCCTTCAAAAACGAATGAACGAAACGAACAAACATGCTGTATACAAGGAGCCTTTTGCATGGACAAAAAGCCCTATCAATGTCAGAAGCAACAGCTCCCTGAACTTCCAATCACTCCTTACCCTTGCCACAGAGCTGGCTCCAGCCCAATCTCTAGGACATACCTTAACATGTCCCGCAAATAACAGAACTCCTCCACACATTCAAGTGATACAGTACAGTATCTGGTGTAAGAAATACCGGAATTCCTTGCTTCAGTTTCTCAACACATAGCTCAGATTTGTCAACAGTTACCTGTACTGAATTTGAAAAAAAGTTACTGGTATGGTCTATAGAATATCCTGAGTTGCAGCACTCATACAGCATATGATGTGCATCAATTTCCAAATACAGGTACAGTGTATACCGGTATGATGTACTGTACAGACTATAGCTCCTGGGGACAATGTTTATTTAAAAAAAAAAAAAAAAAAAAAAAAAAAAAAAAAAAAGCAGAGGTTACTGTAAAAACACCAGGGTTGCATTCACCCACTCTGACTGTTATAGCTTTGCTAGCCTGTTAAGCCAGGATGAATGCCATTGACCATTCGCTTTGATTGCGTCATCTGCTGTCAAAATACCGGTACTGTAATAACTAAAATGGCGGACACTGCGCATGGTGCAAAGCAATGCTGTAGCTATAACGATGATTCAATTAAATGACGAAACCCGAATGAATGCAGTTGACTTCCTGTGACTACCATCTTCACAACTTTTGAAAAGCCTGAAATATAAGGTGTAAATGTGATTTCAGCCTGTGCTCTACAGTACCAGTATGTTAATAATAAAACTTTTTTTTTCTCTCTCTCTCTCATTTGCTAATATACAGTGTACCGGTATAACTGTTTCAATTTATGATACCTCTGTCTAAAATGAAACAAAATATCAGCACAAGAAGCTAACATTAACATCAAAAGTTACTACAAGGGTGACTGGGCATATTTTTGGAATTATACCTATCTAACAGGCATTGAAACTAATACTGTATGCTTGGTACTGAACCTGAACAATTCTAAGAGGTTTCTCTTCCATAAGCATCTGCCATAAATGCTTTTCATGGGTTTAGTATGTAGAGAGGTGGGAATGATTCTTCAATTCCTTACTAGTATACCATAACATACCAGTATAATTTAGTGGGATTACCTGCAATTATTAGCACTTTTATGCCCATATTTTAAACTGTCTCTGACTTTTATTGCATCTATATACATTAAAATTAACATGCATACCCAAACCTAACCTAACCTAATTTTCGTGTAGATGAAATAGCTAACGTACAGACATGTTACCCCCTACTGGTTTACGGTATATACTGCAGGTATACTGGTACAATGAAAAGTGCATTGGTGACAGATGTGAATAAAACTGTATGGCTAAAGTAAATGGTGAATATACCGGCATTAATTTGGCTCTGCTTGTTGGCTGTAAGTCGAAATTAATACCGGCGACTGAAGCTCCATTTACGAGTCTGTTTACTGTTTTGATGACTCAGCATGGTCTCACTAGACAGCCACCTATACAACACGACCGCTTTGCTTGCGAGCAGACGACGAGCAAAGCGATCACGATAACCTAATGGAAGGCCAGCAGCTCATTCACTCGCAATCATGATAGCCTAACAGAAGGCCAGCAAATCATTTACCCACAATCATGTTAGCTTGTTACAGTTGGGAGAATGCAGCTTAGTGCTGACAATACCACTCATTCCAAGTTACCATCCATCATCCAATCCTGTGTCCCCCCATGAGGAGCGTAGGAGGCCGGGGCTAGGCAAGTTGGTGCTGACATTTAAGATGAGAGCGACCAGCCTCACTCATCCCTGAGTGGCATTATGTGAGCAATAAACCCCAACCACTCCTTGGATATAAATCTGCACCAGCTCAATCCAACTGGAGAGCAATAATTACCCACTAAACCACCAGGTGCCATAATTTGGTGTTATGGTTACCCCCCAGCATAGTAAATGGTTTCCTGGTGTACAGGAAACCATTTGGCTTGTCACTCAGTGTAGAGTCACCCACAGGCAGAAGGAAAATGAAAGAATGAAGGAAAGAAAGACAGAAGAGGGAGTGTAAAGTCACCCATAGGCAGAAGGAAGAGGAAAGAATGAAGGAAAGAAAGATAGAAGAGGGAGTGTAAAGTCACCCATAGGCAGAAGGAAGAGGAAAGAATGAAGGAAAGACAGAAGAGGGAGTGTAATGTCACCCATAGGCAGAAGGAAGAGGAAAGAATGAAGGAAAGACAGAAGAGGGAGTGTAAAGTCACCCATAGGCAGAAGGAAGAGGAAAGAATGAAGGAAAGAAAGACAGAAGAGGGAGTGTAATGTCACCCATAGGCAGAAGGAAGAGGAAAGAATGAAGGAAAGAAAGACAGAAGAGGGAGTGTAAAGTCACCCACAGGCAGAAGGAAGGGGAAAGAATGAAGGAAAGAAAGACAGAAGAGGGAGTGTAAAGTCACCCATAGGCAGAAGGAAGAGGAAAGAATGAAGGAAAGAAAGACAGAAGAGGGAGTGTAAAGTCACCCATAGGCAGAAGGAAGAGGAAAGAATGAAGGAAAGAAAGACAGAAGAGGGAGTGTAAAGTCACCCATAGGCAGAAGGAAGAGGAAAGAATGAAGGAAAGAAAGACAGAAGAGGGAGTGTAAAGTCACCCATAGGCAGAAGGAAGAGGAAAGAATGAAGGAAAGAAAGACAGAAGAGGGAGCGTAAAGTCACCCACAGGCAGAAGGAAGAGGAAAGAATGAAGGAAAGAAAGACAGAAGAGGGAGTGTAAAGTCACCCATAGGCAGAAGGAAGGGGAAAGAATGAAGGAAAGAAAGACAGAAGAGGGAGTGTAAAGTCACCCATAGGCAGAAGGAAGAGGAAAGAATGAAGGAAAGAAAGACAGAAGAGGGAGTATAAAGTCACCCATAGGCAGAAGGAAGAGGAAAGAATGAAGGAAAGAAAGACAGAAGAGGGAGTGTAAAGTCACCCATAGGCAGAAGGAAGAGGAAAGAATGAAGGAAAGAAAGACAGAAGAGGGAGTGTAAAGTCACCCACAGGCAGAAGGAAGAGGAAAGAATGAAGGAAAGAAAGACAGAAGAGGGAGTGTAAAGTCACCCATAGGCAGAAGGAAGAGGAAAGAATGAAGGAAAGAAAGACAGAAGAGGGAGTGTAAAGTCACCCACAGGCAGAAGGAAGGGGAAAGAATGAAGGAAAGAAAGACAGAAGAGGAAGTGTAAAGTCACCCATAGGCAGAAGGAAGGGGAAAGAATGAAGGAAAGAAAGACAGAAGAGGGAGTGTAAAGTCACCCACAGGCAGAAGGAAGAGGAAAGAATGAAGGAAAGAAAGACAGAAGAGGGAGTGTAAAGTCACCCACAGGCAGAAGGAGCTCTCCCGCAGTTTCACCAAATTTATTATTACTAAGATGTGATGCGATGTTTCTATAACCTGGGATGAAATTTCTTCTTTCTAAATACTGTGTGCAGTTCACGTGGAGAGCATGGGGTGTGAGAAACTAACGAGGAGAATGTATGTGAGTGAGATGGAGGGGGGAGAGGGAAGGGGAGGATGAGGATGAGATGGAGGGATGGAAAGGAGAGCTATATGAGAGAGGGGGGTGTGAGCTGGGGGGAGGGCGGGACAGGGCAACACGGTGGCGATTTGTTTGTGGCCACCCCTTGGGGGCTGAGGCGTCTGGCAATTATTAAATATTATGTAAATTTTACAAATTTAAACTACGGTAAAATCAGTTCTGTGATTCGCTGAAATAAAAATGATGATACACTATATTCCTATTCAGCACATATGACATATCGTCAGAATAACATTATTATACATTACTCGAGTATCCTACGAGTTTTTCGCTTGCTCTGGCAACAAAAAGTAAAACCACTTTCCTACATCATGGTACCAAAGACTGTAAACTTACCTGTTACTAGGGGTGATAAAAACCTCTTGGTTATGTCAGGAACACCATGAAACGATGAATGTTTCTCTCCAAGGAGGTTAAATCCCCGATGTGGTGTTAAACAGCCCGAGTGCTCACACAAGCTCCACTACTAAATTCACTGTGGGACTCGCTCACTGCCGGGACAAAGAAGGATATTCAGTCACTGGGTCTACTCTACGTTTAAATGGTCACACTGTCCCAAGTACGGATGGGTCCAGATAGGTAATTCCTGAGTAAATACGGAAAAATATGGTCTTGGTCTTGGTGTTGATTGAAGGGCTGGACCCGACGTGTAGTCAGATGTAGCCCTAACGGTGGTTCAGGTGTAGCAGAACTCTTTAATCACAGGCGGCGAAGTTGCCCCGGTCTGCGAAGGAAGACACAAACATGGCGTATAACTGAGTGACGTAGGTGCCGATCTAGGCCCACCCCACCAAGAAGGATGGGGAGGGTGAAGTCCAGGATACCAAGGGTTGCAAGGCGCTCCCTCAGGGTGGTGCGGATGGAGTAGAAGCGTGGGCAATGCAGCAGAAAGTGGGCCACAGTTTCCTCTTGATTCACACACCACTGGCAGTAGGGGTCTGGGTGCAGTCGCAGCCGATGCAGATGTGATGCCAGTCCAACATGTCCAATACGCAGGCGGGTGATAGCGACGTCCAGGATCCGGGAGACAGAGCGTACCCAAGGTTGGTCCGATGAGTCGGAGCGATATAAGCCCAGCGCTGTTGTGGGGAGGGAGGCGTACAGATCAGCATTCCATGCCTGACTACACCTCGTGGCTAAGAGGCGACGGTGAGTAAAGGCTGGCAAGGGGTAGGGCTCCACATCAGGAAAAGTCAAGGCCATCCGAGCTGCTGCATCCACCACATCATTGCCCCTGATGCCCACATGGGAGGGAATCCATTGCAGACGTACCTTCCAGCCTCCCTGCAGCAGCTGAGCAAGGTCATCTTGGATTTCATAAACCAGATGACGTATGGAGCAGGGTTTAGAAGAAGCGATGAGATGAAGGGCCGCTCTGCAGTCAGTGTATATGACCACCGGCCGAGGAGAGGAATGAGACATCAAAAAACGCAGGGCCCTCAAGACTGCGAAGAGTTCAGCAGTGACTACATCATGGGTAAAATTAACTTCAGAAGCGACGATTTCACGGACGCCATGTTGAGATGCTTGGCGTCTATACATTTATAATTATTTATTAGCTGGTTTCAATTGGAGGAAGTGCAGTGAAATAAATTATTTTTAGCTACTCTAACAAATTACTGTAGTTACTTTTACATAGCTATCGAAATTATTTCACTCTACTTTATTGAATTCAATATTTCGTAAGGCGGATTTAACGCAGCTGATTGACGTTGTTGTTGTTGTTTTTTACGTCCCCTACGTTGTTCAACATTTACTTGGAAGAACTTTTAGTAAGAATCAGGAAATCAGGCAAAGGAGTGAGGATTGGAGATTGGAAATTAGGATGCCTGGCTTATGCAGATGATGTAGTACTCATGGCGGAAAACAGGAAAGACACGGAAGATCTTACGGAAATAGCTGACAGATTTGGAAGGGAATGGAACCTAAGATTCAGTGCAGGAAAATGCAAGGTGATGGAATTTAATAACAGGGAGAAGAACCAGTGGGTGATGGGGAACAACGTAATGGAAATAGTAGATAAATATACGTACTTAGGTATAGAAGTGAGTAAGGAAGGAATAGGAGGGGAGAAACAAAGAAAGATTAATGAAGGGAAAGCTCGGAAGATGGCAGGCATGATTATAAATGGAGGGTGTAGAGTGATTAACAAGTATAACGTGGGTAAGAGTCTGTGGAAAGGAATAGCAGTGCCTTATTGTCTCTATGGATCGGAAATAACAAACTACCGAGATGGAGATATCATGAAATTGGAAAAAGTACGAAACATAGTGGATAGATGGGGCCTGGGGGTCCCAAGAAGTACGGCAGTAGAAGCCATAAGGGGAGACATGGGCTGGAGCACATTCAAAGAAAGAATTGTGAAAGGAAAATTGGGGTTCACAAAGAAAATAGAAAAACTCAATGAGGAAAGATGGGCTAAGAGGTTGCTGGAGGAAAGAGGGGCAAGATCATCATAGGGGAGAGAAATTAACAGATGGAAGAGGAGAGAAAACCTGGCAGAGGCTTGGTGCCATATAGAAGGCAAACAAATTAAGAAAAAGATTGAAGAGAATGGATTGAACAGATGGAAAGTGGGGTTAACAGGAAAAGTGACTCTGAAATGGTATAAATGAAAGCAAAAACCAGAAGGGCTAAACTGGCATGTAGGAGACTGAGGAAGTAGACTGTTAGTTAAAGCTAGGACAGGTACTCTGGAAGTGAATGGTAGAAATAGAGAGGAACAGGACAAGAACTGCAAATTTTGTGAGGGGATAAAAGAAACAATAGAGCACCTAATTGTTGAATGCAACAACTACAAAGAGCAAAGGGAGAAGTTAATAGCATAAGTAGTAGTGGTGATAGGAATGGAGGAATGGCAGAGAAGACTTGAGGAAGAAGATGGGGGGATATGTACAGTACTGGGACTATATGGGGATAAGGAAGAAACAGGGAGAATAATGAAGTTTGCTAAAATATTTCTAACACAATGCTGGAAGAAAAGGCAACAGCAAGAAGGACAGTAAATAAAAATATAAAAAATGTTACGAAAATTGAAGTGTGATCAAGAAAAGAGAAGAGGATAAGGAGCAAGAAGAAAAGGAGGACCTATGAAGCGATACAAAGCGACAGAGGTCACAAGAAGAAGAAGAAGAAGAAGAAGGATAGCTTCCAAACTACTGATATTGTGATCGAGGAGGAATGTATGACTTTCAGGACAAATGTAAAGTGTAAGGAAGATTTTCAACGGTGGAAAGGTTTGTTTTGTATGAAGAATCGTGTGCGCTTCAACAAGTACAAGACGTACTCTGTGGGGAAGAGAAAATTGTTTCGCCAGACATTGAAATGCCACCATGGATTTCTACATAAAGCCGTCAAAAAGACAAATACTGGGTAAGTATTAGGCTATTAGCTACTCATTAAAAAAACCCTCTTTAACACTATGGGTCCAAGCTCTCTGGGTTATAATCTCCAGTGATTGGGGTTGGATTTGCTATGATCTTTCTTCATGTTGGCCTGTCCTGTGCTACTCTTTCCTTGGTATTCATCTCATGCTGAACTGTGGCTTGATCTCCAGTTTTTTCTTGGTCTTTAAACTGGCCTTCTTTCAGGAATCTCCATTAGGTTTAGTTATATTTACATAAATTTGTTCTACAAAGGGAGTCAAAAAGGGCGAAGACCCAACCTGTTAGGCTACACTAGGTTAGGTTAGGTTATGCTTGAGAAATAAAGGCTATTGGAGGGTGCATCACTAAAGGGTTAACTTTACGCAGAGCTGAACTATAACGACTAACTTAACCTAACCACATAGATAGGTCTACTACTTATAGCGACCAGCCTCACTCATCCCTGAGTGGCATTATGTGAGCAATAAACCCCAACCACTCCTTGGATATAAATCTGCACCAGCTCAATCCAACTGGAGAGCAATAATTACCCACTAAACCACCAGGTGCCATAATTTGGTGTTATGGTTACCCCCCAGCATAGTAAATGGTTTCCTGGTGTACAGGAAACCATTTGGCTTGTCACTCAGTGTAGAGTCACCCACAGGCAGAAGGAAAATGAAAGAATGAAGGAAAGAAAGACAGAAGAGGGAGTGTAAAGTCACCCATAGGCAGAAGGAAGAGGAAAGAATGAAGGAAAGAAAGATAGAAGAGGGAGTGTAAAGTCACCCATAGGCAGAAGGAAGAGGAAAGAATGAAGGAAAGAAAGACAGAAGAGGGAGTGTAATGTCACCCATAGGCAGAAGGAAGAGGAAAGAATGAAGGAAAGACAGAAGAGGGAGTGTAAAGTCACCCATAGGCAGAAGGAAGAGGAAAGAATGAAGGAAAGAAAGACAGAAGAGGGAGTGTAATGTCACCCATAGGCAGAAGGAAGAGGAAAGAATGAAGGAAAGAAAGACAGAAGAGGGAGTGTAAAGTCACCCACAGGCAGAAGGAAGGGGAAAGAATGAAGGAAAGAAAGACAGAAGAGGGAGTGTAAAGTCACCCATAGGCAGAAGGAAGAGGAAAGAATGAAGGAAAGAAAGACAGAAGAGGGAGTGTAAAGTCACCCATAGGCAGAAGGAAGAGGAAAGAATGAAGGAAAGAAAGACAGAAGAGGGAGTGTAAAGTCACCCATAGGCAGAAGGAAGAGGAAAGAATGAAGGAAAGAAAGACAGAAGAGGGAGTGTAAAGTCACCCATAGGCAGAAGGAAGAGGAAAGAATGAAGGAAAGAAAGACAGAAGAGGGAGTGTAAAGTCACCCACAGGCAGAAGGAAGAGGAAAGAATGAAGGAAAGAAAGACAGAAGAGGGAGTGTAAAGTCACCCATAGGCAGAAGGAAGGGGAAAGAATGAAGGAAAGAAAGACAGAAGAGGGAGTGTAAAGTCACCCATAGGCAGAAGGAAGAGGAAAGAATGAAGGAAAGAAAGACAGAAGAGGGAGTATAAAGTCACCCATAGGCAGAAGGAAGAGGAAAGAATGAAGGAAAGAAAGACAGAAGAGGGAGTGTAAAGTCACCCATAGGCAGAAGGAAGAGGAAAGAATGAAGGAAAGAAAGACAGAAGAGGGAGTGTAAAGTCACCCACAGGCAGAAGGAAGAGGAAAGAATGAAGGAAAGAAAGACAGAAGAGGGAGTGTAAAGTCACCCATAGGCAGAAGGAAGAGGAAAGAATGAAGGAAAGAAAGACAGAAGAGGGAGTGTAAAGTCACCCACAGGCAGAAGGAAGGGGAAAGAATGAAGGAAAGAAAGACAGAAGAGGAAGTGTAAAGTCACCCATAGGCAGAAGGAAGGGGAAAGAATGAAGGAAAGAAAGACAGAAGAGGGAGTGTAAAGTCACCCACAGGCAGAAGGAAGAGGAAAGAATGAAGGAAAGAAAGACAGAAGAGGGAGTGTAAAGTCACCCACAGGCAGAAGGAGCTCTCCCGCAGTTTCACCAAATTTATTATTACTAAGATGTGATGCGATGTTTCTATAACCTGGGATGAAATTTCTTCTTTCTAAATACTGTGTGCAGTTCACGTGGAGAGCATGGGGTGTGAGAAACTAACGAGGAGAATGTATGTGAGTGAGATGGAGGGGGGAGAGGGAAGGGGAGGATGAGGATGAGATGGAGGGATGGAAAGGAGAGCTATATGAGAGAGGGGGGTGTGAGCTGGGGGAGGGCGGGACAGGGCAACACGGTGGCGATTTGTTTGTGGCCACCCCTTGGGGGCTGAGGCGTCTGGCAATTATTAAATATTATGTAAATTTTACAAATTTAAACTACGGTAAAATCAGTTCTGTGATTCGCTGAAATAAAAATGATGATACACTATATTCCTATTCAGCACATATGACATATCGTCAGAATAACATTATTATACATTACTCGAGTATCCTACGAGTTTTTCGCTTGCTCTGGCAACAAAAAGTAAAACCACTTTCCTACATCATGGTACCAAAGACTGTAAACTTACCTGTTACTAGGGGTGATAAAAACCTCTTGGTTATGTCAGGAACACCATGAAACGATGAATGTTTCTCTCCAAGGAGGTTAAATCCCCGATGTGGTGTTAAACAGCCCGAGTGCTCACACAAGCTCCACTACTAAATTCACTGTGGGACTCGCTCACTGCCGGGACAAAGAAGGCTATTCAGTCACTGGGTCTACTCTACGTTTAAATGGTCACACTGTCCCAAGTACGGATGGGTCCAGATAGGTAATTCCTGAGTAAATACGGAAAAATATCACGGATCTTTCCTGAACAACAAGTCCCACTTTGGTTTAGCACTACAGCGATCGAGTCTCCCTCCCATCACTTCCAACATCATACTGGAATGCGTTCATTAAGGTCAACTGATCCTCTTCCGTTTTCTCTTATTTCTTTTGTTTATTAAAAATTTCCGCTCAATCCCATTCTTTCTTAATTTTTCAGCATAAGGACTTTACTTCATATTTGAGAATAATAAATATTAAATGCTTCTCATTACTTTCGGCGTATCATAACTGTACAATGAGACAGGAATGATGAAAAATGGCTTGTAAAAGATGATCCAATACTATAGATGATAGAACCGTTAATGCTGCAGACGACAGACGACAGAAACAAACAAGAGGGAGGGAGGTCTTGACTGAAGGTGGTATGTTATTGGAAATTTTCATTGATTGATAGATGCAGCAACGTAATCGAAATTGATGTTACAACGTGGGTAATACTGTAGGTAATGTCAGCTTTACCCGTATTTATGAAGTTTACTTTAGCTTTCATACTGTGGAATTCATATTAGAATGCAGGTGAGTTCAGTGTTGGCTTGTTGCAAACTTACTGGCTTAGAGATCTGATGAACTTGGGGAATGTTGGTTTCATGAGCGTTTATCATTGTACTTTTATTTCCAGTTTGGCATTATTGTGCTTTCGGACAACACTTCCAGTTTCTTTTATTCGGGAGCTATTATTCACCTCGATTCAGATTAAGGTAAGAGTCTTAGGTTAGTTAATTTTTTGTTTGGTTAGGTAGGTTAGTTAATTTTTTGTTTGGTTAGGTTTTGTTAGGATTTCGTCTTCCAAGGAGGTGTTGTCCAAAACAGCAGATTTACCTCCAGTATACCACAGAATCGTATTATCATGTGTTCACTGTTGTGACGTTTATAACTCAGGTACAGGTGAAGTTTACCTGTGCCACAGAGTCAGGTTAATTTCGTGGATGAATGGTAAAACGTATATTTATATATTAAGAAAGAAGTAATTATGTCTCCTATTCAGGCTGTATTTTTGTTTTTCTTTTTACCACACATCCACCTCAGAATGGGATTTAGTTATAGATAGAAAAATTTTCTCTCGAAGTACATTAGGCTGATCATCTTGACAATAACATCCTGCCTACAAAGTTAGACTAAGGGTCAAAAACAGTGTCCAATAAGGCCTTGATGATATGAGAAATTGGTCTGCTTGGTCTGTAACCAGGTGCCTTAATTTTGAAAGGGTTCACCACAGACGAATTGCTTCCATATCATCCTGGCCTCCACCATCAGGGTGCCTTCTCTCAGACCCCCCCCCTCCCCTTTTCTTAAATATGTCTCCACGCCATCCTTACATCTCATCCCCATTCAAAGTAAAACATCCCATCTACCGGGTAATTCTTTGTCTGTTGTTTTGTTTAATTATAGACAGATGTGTTGATCCTTGAAGGGGTGGTTGCAGACAAGTAGCCTCCATATCATCTTGTCTTCAACCAGCCAACAACCTTCCCTCCATCTCACAATGCTCTCACTTGTATACCTCTTCACCTTGTTCACTGCACCTCATCCTCAGCCTTGCTCCCCTTCCCCCTTTCCTTCACCACCTCATCCTCAGTCTCCCTCTCCCCCTTTAACTTCTCTCACATACTCTGCTGCCCCAGTCTCTCTCTCTCACTGTCAGTTCACTTCATGTGGCCAAACCATCTGAATGTGTAGACTTGTAATACTTCCTGCCCATCTACATCAACACTTCCATGCTCTCACACTTCTTGATTTTTCTGTTTGTCCACATAGCCCCACATGCTGCACTCAGAAGCCAAGTTCCAGCTTATCACCAGATGATTTTATTCATATAAAGAGTGAAAGTTTAACACTGGAAAAATTTTCCTTACTGGCTTCACCTTGTCTTTGGTGTTGGAGAGGGAAACCTTTATGCGGTGACTCTAATTTAACCTGGCTGCTCCACTGCCAAGTTATACAAACATTCCTCAGCATCCTCTTCTTCAAAAGGAGGATGGTGGACTGCAGTGGAAGGGCAGCTTCAGCCTGCAATCCACCAGACTCATATCCAGGTGAGACTGGGGCCACAATACCATTCTTTACTCTGGAATGAGAATAGATTTTTGTTATTTTTCAGTGTACACAATTCAGATATGGCCTTCATTTCATGCACAGATGAGCACTGAAGTTAGAAAAATGCAGACATTATTGTTGGTACAACCATTAACCTGGAAAATAAATGGAGTTCACAGCTGAATTTTTTATTTTAATTATTTTTTTTTAGTTTAGTAACAGTCCTGCTAATTAATCACACCCTTATTTCCTTACACAGGGTGCTTTGCTTCAGCAAAGCTGAAAATGGTGATTCTCTTTTGATCCAAAAGGATTTTCTCACACAAGGTACCGGTACTTCACTCTATCGAAGCTCCATTTTTGATGCTTCACGTAAGCCCCTTGAGGATTACCACATGCAAGGTGCTTCACTCTAGCAGTCCCATATAGTGCGTCATTGTAACTCCTTGAGGATTTTCATATGCAATATTCTTCATTGCTGAAGCCCCTTATGGTCTTGCATCTGTCTAGCTTCACATTAGGAAAGCCCCATTTGGTCTTGCATCTGTCTAGCTTCACATTAGGAAAGCCCCATTTGCTCTTGCATCTGTCTACTTTAGTTATTGATCAACCTACAGTGCTCGTCAGAAGTATTCAGCGATGTCCGCCGGGCGCGCAATACTTATGGCCCAAAAAGAATCACCCCATTTTTGGGGGTAAGAATTGAGCCACAAGTTTGAGCTCCGAGCATGACGTCACGGTAGCCTGAGGCCTTCTGACGTGCTGGTTGGTTCCCGCCTCAGTTGCCCACGGGCTGCCTGAGAGAGAGGAACTCCGCCGAGTGTCCGTCTCAAATTGCGCCATTTTTTACCGAGTGTCCCGCAGTGTTTTGGCCTTCAAAACTTTGTTATGGCACCTATCCGTGAACTATCGAGTGAAATCATATCCCAGATCATTGCTCTAAAGGAGGCAGGCCACCAGACAAAGGAAATTAGTGAATTGGTTGGTGTGGGACGATCGACAGTGCGTCGTTGGTGTGCGCGGTTTCGGGAGGAAAACAGTGGTGAAGTTCCCACAAAGAAACCGAGGTCTGGTAGGCCTAGGAAAACTTCCCCAAGGTCTGTTAATGTTTTAAAACGTGCAGTGGAGTTTAATCCTTGTGTGAGTGCAAGGAAAATTAAGGAGAGCAACCCAGAAGTGTTTGGTGAGGTGTCAGTGAGAACAGTGTCTCGTAGGGTGCATGAGCTTGGTTACACAAGTCACAGGCCTGTGAAAAAGCCTCTTCTCTCTAGCAGCCAGAGAATTCGTAGGCTTGCCTTTGCTAATAAATATCTAAATTGGGGTGAGGAGCAATGGTTGTCAGTGTTGTGGTCTGATGAGGCAACGTTTAGTGTTACCTGTAACAGAGGAGCATGCAAAGGTAGTGACCCACTTGACCCACGGTATGTAGAAAGCACAGTTAAACATCCTGATTCACTCATGGTATGGGGTTGTTTTTCAGGGAAGGGTTTGGGGAAGCTTGTTGTACTTCCCAAGAACCTCAGAGTGAATCAGGATGTTTACCTGGAGCTTCTGTGTGATCATTTACCAGACTCCTTCGAGCTAACAGGTGCACGAGTGTTTCAGCAGGACGGTGCACCTGCTCACAAGGCCAAATCGGTCACCAATTGGCTTCGTGACTGCGAGGTATCATTCATGACAGACTGGCCAGGAAATAGCCCAGACCTCAACCCGATTGAAAACCTCTGGTACCTCGTAAAGAAGAGTCTCCAAGGGAAGGACGTGAGCTCTCTGCCTAAGCTGGAAGCCGCCATTCGTGACTCCTGGGACAAAATACCCCTCCAGCACCTCAGGAGCCTCGCCCTTTCACTTCCAAGACGTCTCAGGTCCGTGAAGAAACGTAAAGGCTACCCTACGAAGCACTAAAGGTAAATAAAATGCATTATTTATATGTTTTTTCAATGTTGAAAGGTTTGTTTCTCAGGAGGGACGCAGGGCGCCCCATACTTCTGACGAGCACTGTATGTCTACTGTATCTGGCTGAACAGACCCATCAACTACATGCAAGCGCCTGCCCCTGCACAGCCACCCCCTGCTGTGAACTGATGTTCCTTTACAGTTAATAATGCCTTGTGACAGCAAGGATCAGGGAAAATCCTGCAAGGACGTCACATTTCCGGTGCTCCACCTAGCTAGCAAGGGCACCGTAGCAGACTCCACGCCACCCTGTTACCTGGTTACGTGGTTACCATCCAGCACTGTAAATGGTTTCCTGGGGTACAGGAAACTGTTAGGCTTGTCACCCAGTGCAGAGCTGCTGGAAGTGGAAAGGAGTGTAATGAAAGGTAACAGGAAAGAAAGGGAGGAGAGGAGGGCAGACCAAGAAATACAATGATAAAGGTGAAGGGAGAAGCAGGCAGCACTGCATCAGTTGAGTGGATGTTAATCACCACCACTTACCACAAGTACTTAGTACAGTACCGTAGCTACTGGTTTAAAGTTCGTGTAATAACAAGCTAACTGTAGGAGTGAATACCGTTGTTTCTTAATGATAAGGTGTGAGGAATTTGTGACATGTACTATATTTATTTATCTGTATGTGACCAGATAAACACAGTATTGTCCTCTACTTCATGAAAAGATTAGCTAAAAAAGTATAAAGTTATAGGTATTTTATTTATTTCATCATCAGTTACCCGCTTGCCAGTGTCAGACATGCATAAACAGACAGTACAGTGCTGGTAAAATACATGCCATACATACTGTGTAATATACTGTACATGATATGTGTGCATTGAATACTGTATATACTTACCGTAGTTATATATAATATATACTGTATATATATATATATATATATATATATATATATATATATATACACACAGATAGATAGATAGATATTGTAGATATAGATATACAGTACATAGGAAATAGCTTGGTAGATGTTAACCTGATTTACATTGTGTGCTATGTAAGAAAGCATTTTCTTTTGCAGTCCTAATTTTTACTATTTGTACTTTCAGATTATTGGATGCTTATTGTAACTGAGAAGCCCAGATGTAACAAAGAGTTGTAAGTAGGATGGACTTGTAAGTTGTTTTTATAGTTTGTATATTGATCAGACAAAAGAATGTAATTCCATCTTATTCTGTTTCTATACAGTAAAGCAAAGCTTCAGTGATAAAAAAAAAAAATAACTCTTGTAGAAGATCTTTTAAGGGGTAAGGTATGGCATTTCCTCTCCTCACATCTGAAGTATTTCTCATAATCTGGCCACAGTTCTCTTGTTGCTCTAACTTAGCCTAAAATTGCCATCTCTCTATCTTGAATGTCAAAGTGTAACAATTGGTTTGTTTCGTTTCATTTTTAGAGGCTCCAACATGCTTGCATGCATCGGCCTTGATCACGTAATGGCGGCTCTCCATGCTGCTCGATCTCTGGCAGCTTCCCTATTCAGTCCCTTATCCCTGAAGTCACACTCAATAATTTCATCCCAGGTCTTTTTGGTCTGCCTTTCACAACCTTACCCCAAACCTTAACACGTCTCATTTTCTCCACCCAGTTATCATCCCCTTTCCTCTCCACAGGCCCAGACCATCTCAATCTACCTCTCCTCACCACAACACCAATACACTCCAGTCTCATCCTATCTCTCAACTCTTCCATTGTAAACCTAGCCCCCCCAGGCCTCGCATTTAGGGATGCTCTGCGCATCCACATAATCATTGTCATTTCTGTATGCTTCAGCCTGCTAATACCCTGTTCCTTTACTGCCCAGGTCTCACTGCCGTACAGCATTGCACCCTTAACACATGCTGCATACAAAGATCCCTTAGTATGGAGGGAGAGCCCTCTCAGTGTCAGGAGAGGCAACAGCTCCCAGAACTTTTTCCAATCACTCCTGATTATAGCCACGGAGTCCAGCCTCACTTCCAGCACATAACATGTCCCGCAAATAACAAAACTCTCCCACACACTCAAGGGACTCACCAGCAAGATCAATCCTTTCACAGCTGACAATCTCCACGTGCTCCTCCCGACACTCCGCACACATGAAATCAGTATTATCTTGAAGCCTACTTCTAATACCACTACATCTCTTATGCACCCACTTATCACAAACACTACACAAGATGGAATTACTTCCCATGCCCTTGTGGCAAATCACACATGGCCACTCTCCTTCTTCTTTGACAGTACCACCACCATCCCTAGATACCATCATTTGTGTTCTAGCTAAATTTTTTCTTAAGCGTAAGTCCTTGTAGCCCATACCATCTCTCCACTTCCTAAGTCTTTCCTCCACCTCCCTTTCATTCTCTGCAATCGACGCCAAATCATCAGCATACAGCATCTCCCATGGGAGTCCCTTTCTGAAGCCATTTGAAAGGGCTTCAAGTACCATGATAAACAACAAGGGGATCAAGAGTGACCCCTGATGCACTGCAACAATTATGGAAAACTCGTCACTCAAATCTCCATTCACTTTTACCTGGGTGCAAGCACCCACATACATAGCAATAACCATTCTGACTAACCACTTTTCGATCCCAAGCTTTCTCATTGCCCACTTCACCCTACTCTAGGGACTCTGTCAGAGTCTCTCGCCAAATCAATGAAAGCAAAGTTCAGATCCCTTTTCTTTCATATATATTTTTCCTGAAGCTGTCAAACAGTGAATAGGGCATCGGTGGTCGCTTTGCCTGGCTTAAACCCAAACTGCGTCTCATCAATATTCACTCTTTCTCTAATCATACCTTCTAGAACTCTTTCCATTACCTACGTTATGTGGTCCAAAAGCTTTATGTCTCTATAATTTCCTCTTTCCAGGGCATCACCCATCCCCTTGTATACATATATTTTTACACTCCTCAGCCAATCATCAGGGACAACACACTCATGTCATTCATTCATTCATTCATTCATCATCTAAGCCTGTGTTGCCCCATGAGGAACGTAGGATCCCAGGGCTAGGCAAGTTGGTCCTGACATTTAAGATGAGAGTGACCAGCCTCACTCATCCCTCAGTGGCATTACATGCCAACCAATGCACCTCTTGAATATAAACCTGCACAGGCTTAGTGTGATTAGAGCCCCTTAATTACCCACTAAACCACCAGGTGCCATAATTTGGTTATTTGGTTACCACCCAGTGTAGTGAATGGTTCCTTGATGTACAGGAAACCATTTTGCTTGTCACTCAGTGTAGAGTCACCCATAAGCAGAAGGAAGAGGAAAGAAAGATGGAAGGAGTGTAGGGTCACCCTTAGGCAGAAGGAAGAGGAAAGAAAGAAGTAAAGACACAAGAGGAAGGAAGGAAGAGAGGAAAGGGCAGTCACCTGAGATCAGCACTACATTGAGTGAGTGGATGGTGAGCACCCCCACCTACCACTAACACACAAGCATATATAACTGTATTTATCAAGTCAGTGACTAACCCCATTCTTTCATCTCCTAACGCTTTTGACATTTCAGTACGGTAGTCAACCAAGACACACCTGCTGCTTTTCCCACCTGCATCCTGCGTATTGCTCTGCTCACAGTAGCAGTGTCAATGAAAGGCCAAGGGCCAGACACTGGATCTGCTGGCTTCCTACTTCCCTGCCCCTGTCATACTCTTCATTCAGTAACTGGCTATATTGCTCTCTCCAGGTGTCTTTAATATCCCCACTGTTCACCACTACCTTTCCCTCATCATTCTTCACACACTGTTCATGTATGATATCCCTGTTTTTCCTCTTCATCTGAGTTGCCACCTTAAATATAATATTCTTCCATTCCACACTATGTAGGTTATCAAGTAAATGTCTCTGAGACTCAGACTTTGCCCTGCAAACCTCTTTTCAAACCCTATGCTTGGCAGCCAAGTATTTCTCTTTGTTACCACCCTTTTTCCATTCCCGTTAAAGCCTTCTTTTCTCCTTAACTGCAGCTTCTACACCCTCATCCCAGCACAGAGTTACTTTATGTCTTGGACGGGCCCCATGTCCATCCACACACTGAATTAGCAAATCTCACGAGATTGTTCTTGAGAGCTCTGTACTGTTCATTAACACTTCTATCAATGGCTCCCCGTCCAACCACCACTCAACTCATCTCACAGTTGAAGGCATCCCTTACTGCTTAGTTTTTCAACTTCCATGCTTTCTTCCTAGGTGCATAGGTCCTTGTTTTCAACACCTGCTCCTTATGCATCATGTCACAAATTAATAATTTGTGTTGCTGCACACACTCCTCACTCCCTATAACTTTAACATCCCTCACTAGCCTCCTATCAGCCCTTGTAACCAGGAAATAGTCTGTCTGGCTGCTGTTTCCACCAGACTCATTTGCAATCAACCTACTCTCTCTTTTCCTAAAATGTGTGTTGTACACAATCATGTTCATTGTCTCTCCAAAC
The DNA here is from genome assembly GCF_032717465.1 of Coenobita brevimanus. NCBI lineage: Eukaryota > Metazoa > Arthropoda > Malacostraca > Decapoda > Coenobitidae > Coenobita > Coenobita brevimanus. The sequence continues at coordinate 47,494,902 of NC_136961.1, forward strand.
TCAAGTACGGTAGCTATCCTTTCCCTTTCCTCATTTCTTGTACCTTATGGACGTCCCCCATGTAACCCTTCATATTCTTGAGCTGCCTCACCTACATGGCCATTCATTTCCCCTCCCAAAACTACAAGCTCATCATCCCCCATACCACTTACTATACATATTAAGTCTTCCCAGAATCTGTCCTTCTCTGTCTCATCCAAACCTGCCTGTGGAGCACACACTAATATAAATGAAAATGTTATCCGACCTAACAAAATTTTCACTTCCATTATCCTTTCACTTACTCTCATTGCATTCATGACACAACACACCTACACCACCAGAGCTATCTGCCACTGCTGAGTGATGATAGTCATGAGGAAGTGCTATGGGAAAGATGGAGAGACAGCATTGTCATTTTTATGCCACTGAGCTACATGAAATAAGCAACAAAATGAAAATTTGGGCCAAGTTAAGGTTAAAGAACTATATAGTATAGTATTGTACATGAAATATCCTCAAATAATAGTGAAGTAATAGAGTGACTGCTGAAGCACTTGTTTAGGGAGATGTATTAATGATCCATCCAGTAACCCTTGCTAACGATGATGTATTTTTCATTGTACTCAGGCTACCACTAGATGATTTAATTCAATTTAGAAAGAACGTCTTTCATTGAAGGAGCTAATGAAAACCAATTGAAGGCACTTACTATGTGGAGGGTGTTGTGACACAGTATTTGGTAACACATCTGTGACTTACCATTAAGATTTCCTGTATGTTGCTGTTGAGAAAATTCTGGTTGTGTCTAGATGACAGTGGCACATTGGTTGAGTTCTCAGATTGAAATATGCTGAGGTTTACATGGTACAGTTTGAGCTCCAAAGGAGGCCAGAGGTTTTTCAGTCATGTAAATAAAACCAGGGTCATAGGTTGATCTCCTACATTTAAATATTCTGGATTACAGTAGTCTAGCTACAGGTCCCTATGCACCAAAAGAGGCAGAATGGAACTGGGAGTTACCAGTAGCATTATGATACCACAGTGCAGTAAATTGTTCATATGGAAGAATTACACCCACAACCAGAAAAACTGTTTATGTACTGGAAAGGTACAGTAGTGTTGGCCTGAATTGAAATCTCTCCAGGTTGCCTCTAAAACTGCAGTACTGGCAGCTTCCCAGAAAAAAATAAGTAAAATTTAGAAAAAAATAAAATTAAGTAAATAAATGTTGGTATAACTTTTCATTTTTTTTTGTTTTTATCCCTACCCCATCCTTATGTGGAAAAAAGAGGTCAAGGTGTTATGAATTTACTGTAATTCTTCCATTTTATTTATTAATATTATTAGCCTCATTATTATTATTATTATTATTATTATTATTATTATTATTATTACTGGTATTATTATTATTATCATTATTATTGTTGTAGTTCTTGTCTTATTTGGCGGGAAAAAAAGGTCAGGATTTTTTCTTTCCCTCGTCATCATTAGGTGAGAAAATGAGTTCAGGATGTTGATGAGTGATGGTGATGTTTATTTTTCCAGTGAAGTGAGGTTGATCTTGGGATGGCTGTGATAATTGGCTTGCTGGTGATACTGGCCAGCAGTGCAGTCACGCACTCCCAGGATGGTAATGATCCCTCCCACACCCTTAGCACTCTGGCATCAGTCTCAGGAGAAGCCACAGCCCTCATCACTGATACAGACACACCAACACAGCCAGCTCTATCTACCACTAGTAAAGCCACCACTGCAGCTAGTAATGCTACTACCATCACCACTAGTAAAATTGTCACCATTAGTACCAATACTTCCCCCACCAGTCCAAATGCCACAGCCAGTACAACTGCTCCCCCCAGCAACACCAGTTCCCCAGACACCACCACCACCAATACCCTAGCAAAAGTCACCACAACACCAACTACTGTCACAATCATCACCACAGCTGCCCCTCCTTCCGGTACCCCTCAAGACACCACAATAGCTCCAACGTCCACGGGCAACCCACCAAACATCACTACAACTGAGAAGCCACCACCACCACCACCACCACACCACAAGGGAGCATCTGCTGCTCTCTCCATATTTCTCGTCCTTGCTGCAGTACTGTTGATTGGTGCCGTAAGTTACAGTTTAAACGTGTTGTCAGTTCAGTGGTCAAGTAGTTAGACTGTCCCAGTCAGAATGATAGTTTTGCCAGTGTATATGGGTTTGATCCATCGGAGTGGATTGGATTTTTTTTCTTCCCATACAATAAATAAAATGTCACCAAGAGGAGCTGGCTGGTTGTATTGCAGCTCTTGATGTACTGTACTGAAGGCTCCTATACATCAGAGTTAAAGCACAATAGGGAAGTGCAGGGATTATTGAAATATGATTATGTTGCTTTAGGGACTGTGGTGCATACTGTGTTTATGAGAGTATAATAAATGTAGGGAGTGTGGTGATCACTCTACAGGTACAGCATTGTGTTTAAGGGAGTGTGTTGAATGGTTTGGTGTTGTAGGGAGTGTCTTAATGGTGTAGTGAGTGTGGTATTTCAGTGCTATAATACCAACATTGTGTTTCAGGGGGTGTGGTGGTTACGTCGACGAAAGCAGCTGGAGAGATTGAGACACCAGCTGATGCCCATGTACAACTTTGACCCCAATGATGACCTGGATGACCTGGAGAATCAGCTAGTGGCAGAAGAACTCAGACTTAGAGATTCTGATAAGGTAATTGCACTGCTTGTGAGAATCGTCTAAGGTTCTTTCACCCTAACTTGGCCTAGATTTTTGCTCTTTTGCAGCTTATTTCACTAGCTCGGTGGCAGAAAAAGAAAATGATATGGCTGTACTGTACATCCTCTCCACAGCACTTCATTTTGGCTAGCATCATATTTTAGTGTTAATTTCTTATTACAGCTAATTCTTTAAAATGAAAAGCTAGCAATTTTAGGCCAAGTTTAGCTGAAACAAGTATATTATTCATTCAGCTTTGTAATGCTTAACTGCTCTGTTACCACATCAGGTGCGGTTGTATTCTGGGAATGCAACTTTTGAAGCTGCTCCAAAATCAACACACAATGATATTTCTTCAAGAGAATGACGTTGCTAATGAAACACCTCGCACATATTCACCGTCATCTGTATAATGTAAGTCACCAGCTTTTTTATGATTTTTTTTCTTCTCAGTGTTGTTTATAGTATGGTGCAGTACAATATTGTATGTTATTATATTTTAACAAGGAAATTTTTTGTTCGTGTATTACTGTGTATAAAAGTATTAATTCATCATATAACATGGGGATATGGGCTAAAGGATACAATCAGTGTATTCCCCGTATGTAACTTAAAATTGACTGAAAGGGGTAGGAGCAGGGGTTGGAGTCCCACACTTTCTGTCCTTCAGTATATGATGCCCGACAGTTTGTATCTCCCAAAACAGTAATGTACATTCGTCTCTCTTTCCTCAGTGCATTCATTTACCTGTTCCCAAATAATATACAGTAATTATTTTTCCATCCCTTTCCCAGATTGGTTGTTTATTGATGTAAATGGACATTGAAATGTTGGTTTCTGCCTCAGATTCACACCACACAAGGCTAGGATCATGATCATCATCTTCATTAGCCTTCTTCTCCTCCTCCTGCAGTGTCTTTTTTCCTCCTGGAAACCCCCAGACAGGTGATGGCCATGACAGAAGCTCCTTCAGGCTGCCTTATCCTCACACATCGTTCTCTTTTTCTTAACCCCCAAGATGCTGGGCGATTTACAGTGTGGTTGTTCTTTTACTACCGGCAGTTTTCCCAGAATAGCCTTTTTTTGAAGCTTTATATCTGGGAAAGTATAGCAGTTAGGGAAACAAATAAAAAACCATATTACGCACCAACTATTCATGCGAATGAAAACATCCCTAGGTCTGCAAGTGATCATGTCGATGAGTAAGGACATGAAGGAGGTAACTTTCGGCACTTGAAACAGGATGTCTTTGTGTGTGTGCGCACGGTCCCAACTTGGCTTCGATCTCAACAAGATAACTTCTCCTGGCCTTTACCCTTTTCTGACAGTTATATTCAGCTTTAGAGAGCACTGCAGCACTGAAAGAGTTAAAAAATGGCAATATCTGATTCTTTTAGTTCAAAAAGTAACTCCAAAAATCAGTAAAAGTGTTTGCTGATAGCAAGAATAAAATCAGAAATGTCATAGGACTGAAAGCGATACGGACTTGAATGAATATTTCTTAAAGCTGAAAGAGATATCCCACTATTTTTACAGCATTAGTAGTGGTAGTAGTAGTTGCAATCCTAGACATATCTGAACATGAACTTGGTAGACTGCAGGCTGAAGTTACCTTCCTCCTGCAGTCGACGACACTCCTTTTGGGGTATGGAAAAGCAGCTGAGGGATGATAGCATTACTGGGTATTGGAGCCAATGCGTTAGTGATATCAGTGCCACCATGAAAAGACATCTCTCTTCAGCACAGGTTTGAGCCTCCAGTGATGTTTACTGGATTTACTTCCACCTCGTCCAGTGCAGCCATGTTTACAGAACCACAGTAGTTCATTTAGGGGGCAGAATTATCAAAGATGAATTTTTGCAGGAAGTGAACTCAACCTGGGTGTTTGTGAAAATGATGTTCTGCCTTTTTTTTTTTTTTTTTTTTTTTTTTACGCCAGGTATCCCCGAAGGGCTAAGGCGATGCCCCTGGGTAGAGGACTTTGGACTGGAGCATGTAGCATTTTATGACCGGATGCCCTTCCTGATGTCTACCAATAACCCTTGGGTGGATTCGATCCTCTGACCCTTCGGTCAGAACGGAGCTTTCTAACCCACTGAGCCACGACTGCTATAAAAGATGTTGCGCCCGTGCTGCCCCTCCCAGCACTGCACGTGGGATATTGAACTTAACTGCTGTACTCAAGCCCAGCCCACGTTAGCATATCACCGAGATCCCCTACAGATTCAACTGGCCAGTTATGGCAACTCTTATGCCATTGGTGAGATCGCTGCAGGCGATAGGTGCGTATTACATCTCGGGTGAGGGGCTTGACCAGGGCCACGTGGTAAGGCAACGGTCGACCATGACCCCTCCCCCCCAGACTTAGAAAGGAACTGTCTCAGACAAATGGGTCGAACTCAGTACACCTTTATCAGAGTACGAGGCTGCTCCATAATGACAAGCAGTATACGCACACAAGACTTGACCTCTGACCCGCTGGATGGCAGGCGTCAGCGTCAAGGCTCAGACATATTCCTGAAAGAAATTATTATCTTTTCTTACTTTTTCAGTCTCACCATTCCCTTAGCCTGTGCATCGTCTAATTTCCATGTGCGATTCACTTTGTGGTGGGATAATGGTGGTGATTCAGTACTTATTGATCTAGTTCCATCTCGTGGAAATGTGCTGGAGATATATAACCAGGTAGCTCAGCTGACCATTTATACAAACATCCCTCATCTGTCTCCCGATCACTTGAACGGAGAATGGTGGACTGCAGGAAAGAGACAGCTTCAGTCAGTAGTCCTCTGGGTTCATGATCAGATGAGTCTGGGGCCACAATAACAAGAATGATATAGTGGAAAATAGATCACCTGAGTTTGGGGCCACAACAACAGGAATAATCTAGTGGAATATAGAACCTTTTAAGTTTCCCCTTATGTAGTACCAAATGAGGTAGAAAGATATCCTTTGTCATTTCTCATGGTATGTTTGTTGCCCCTAAAATTAAATAGTTAGGGTGCCTTAAACATCAGAGTCTGATAATTGCTCCAAAACAGAGGACAGAATGAAGTGGAAAATTGAAAGTCAGTAAACAGATCTTTATAAGAAATATTAACAAACCTGGGAGATGAAAACAGACAGAAGAATATCTGGACCACTTGTTTATAGTAATGAGGCATTCTGAGCACTGTATATTTTTTTTTCCCCACCCAGTTACAGTGGAAAGGTAGGATGAGACTTGAATTATCAGTGATGTGATGAGAAGGGGTAGATTGAGATGGTTTGGGTTTGTATAGAGAGTGGAAGATGACAACTGGGCGTGGAGGGTGAGAAGTATGAATGTTGAAGGTAGAGATCTGAGAGGCCGACTTAAAAAACCTTCAGGACTTGGTCATACAGTGCAGCCTCATGGTTAAGGAACCGAATAAAGAGGCTACTGGAGATTGAGCAGCATGGAAAACTATCATTAAGTGACCAAAGATATTTATAAATGGAATTAAATGATTCATTGAATTAGATAATGCCATGCTTGCACTTGAAGGAATCCTTATATTGAGATTGATTGTTGCACAGCCAATGCTTTCTTGAGACTGGAATGTAAACCATGTGCTAAACCAGCTGAATACCTCCCCGCAGTTGTTGAAATCTGTTAGGAAAAAAGAAATATGAGATGTATAACAAGCTTTGTAACAGTGTGAAAGTCTTGGCTTGGACTTTGATTCTTTGTACTTATGACTGAATGTTTCCTGCCTGAAGAGTGATGGCTGTGTGTATAGTTACCAGGCATGTAGTCACACTTCAGTGTTATGGTAATGTCTCCCAGGGTCAGCGGTAGCCATACATTTACGGCCTATAGTTAACTAATTCTTTGCTTTTGCAGGGAGTTGCCTAGTGCATGGCTGTGCTTGGGTCACCTCTGCTCAAGACTCAGGATGTGCATGATATGTGACCATTGATCATCCCAGTGACTCACAACACTCTGGTAGCTCAGTTGCCTGTATGGGAGCTTCTTGCACGACTTCGGAAGATGGTACTGTGTTGTTTATGTGAAATGTTACAACGCTTAAAAGCTGTAAGTATAAAGCACTTTATTCACAGATTTGATAGTTCTTTAGGTGGTCAAGGAATGTAATATGTGTGGATTTTTCCTATATCAGAGCCTCTTAGGTGACTTGTAGAGATGGTACTATATTTATGTGAAGTTTTACAAGGCTTATTCCCCTCATTCTGATGATTTGGTGGTGGAGAGGGGCACCTTCATGAGGTGGCATTTGTATGACCAGTGGCACATTACTTGGTTATACAAATGTCCCTCATTTCCTTTCCCTTTCCCACGGATGATGGTAGGCTGCAAGAAAAGGGTAACTTCAGCTTGCAGTCCATTGTGTTCATGTTCAGATGAGCCAGGGGTTGCAGCTACTACTACAACTACAGTAATACTGTACTACTAACCTATTAGTATTTTTGATTCATGCCTCCTCACAAATGATTTTGTTCACTTTGGATAGACTTTTCAAACTGTGTGGGTTAGATATGGGCTTCATAGATGTCTTGACTAATAGAAATCTATCCAAAGTTGAGAAAAATTGTCTGGTAGTGGCTTGATTAAAATGGAAAAGTACATCATCAGATTGCAGGGGTTAAAAAGAATCTAAAGTACTTCATTTGCAGGTGTAATAATTATGAACAAGGGTGAAATACATAACTAGGGAAAATTAAATAGTTATAGGTATTTTTCAGAGAGAGTATAATTTGGCAACAAAAATGTTCACACTGTCACTGGTTAAATTTCATGATGTGGTAACCCTCGAGAGTTCCCACATTTTTTAATAGATTGTTATTTACCAAGTGAGGCAGTCTTTCTCTGGGATTGGCTTTCTTTCTTGTAAAGATCATCATGTACTGTGAGAACTCTTTAGTCATACAGGAAGATAACTAATGTGCTGTATATGCTTACATATGTATTTTATTTACTGTACAGTATTTATGTATTTATTTAATTTGGCATGAAATATTAACTCTTAAATTGTAGCATCTTTAATATTATCTGCATCTCTGATGCAAAGTTATTAGCTGCTTTGATTTTTTTTTTTTTTTTTTTTTTTCCCCATAAGCATGTTGATGTGGAGTGATAATGATCAAGTATAAAAGAAAAGCTCGTATTCTTGTACTTAACAAGATCGTGCTGTAGTGATGACATGAAAGTGGCACCTTTGATGTTGTTGAGCATATGTTATGCAGCATCACACCAAACTCTTGCTGGCACAGACGGTTGCATGCAGGAGTTCTACATCACTATAACCCATAGAAGTTCTTGCCAGCACTCACTCATGTTTGTTGGGGACATTTGTATGGTTTACTTCTGCACCACCCACCTGTGCAAGCAGGCATTTGGTGTGAATGTGGTTGTAGGGGTGCACTTGAAAATAGTCTTGGCTTGATCATTACTCTTGGAAGGAATGTTGCAGTTTAAGAGTTAAAGGTAATCATGCTGTGGGGGAATTTGTCTTATCACAAAGAATGTGTCAAAAGTTTGGCACTGAGAGAAGTTGTCATTCACTGGGTTGTAGTGAATGGTCTGTGGCCTTGTCTGTCATAGCTTAGTGGTACCCATTCCAAGTTTGTTGTTTTAGTGTGCATCGTTTTCATCATCGTTCCCACCTCTTTTTCTCATCTAAATTTGGTGGGAAAAAAAGGTTGGGGAAACAAGTCATGCTAATGAGGATATTCTAGGAGCAATCAGAATTTTGTGAAGTGTTCTAATGTAGGTGAGTGTACATTCACAAATTTTTGCCCATAGTGTGATATTCTGAATGCATTTTATGCAGATAATGGTCACAAATATACTATACAGTACATATTAAGTTTAAGTTATATTATTGAATGTATATTGAAGAAGTTGAGAAGTATACATAGATTTTGTTATTAAACAAAAATTTATATTTTTAAAATGAAAATTTCGTTTTAAGGAGGATATCACACAACCTTGAATTTCCAACAGGATATAACCCCTTGAATCCAGATGGTGTCCTCTTTAGTTAATTTTTGCTGCCTCAAGACAATTTTATTCAACCATATGAAAGCCACTCATATTAAAGGGGTTTATTAATGTTAAGTCAACCCTGTCCAGTTCAAAAAGTATCCAAAGCTGAATCAGGTCATAAGGAAATGGCAAGAATATGTTGAGAAAGACATCCATGGGTTCAGTGACTTTAATGAAAGTGTGATCTCTTAAGTTCTGCATCTTTGTTTTGTTTACCAGCATTGGGTTGACCTGTCTTTGATATGGACAAGAAGCCGTCCTAAATGAACCTTTTCAAAAGTTATTATTTACTAATAACCATACATACATGGACAAGATAAGCATCGTAGCATCTGTTAAACCCAAGTATGACATATATATATAGTAAAATCTCAGTATAACGGACTTCGGTAGACTGGAATTCGCTTTTATTGGAATCGAGGACCTACCAGACTACATTCCTATATATCAGAAAAAGTCCGATAAAGCCAGAAGCATTCCAGACTGCCTGCCCACTTCAGCATTGTTCACCATATAAAGGTACAGGTACCCCTCAATATACGATACCCTTAGATGCGATACCCCAGCTTAACAATGGGGGTAGAAATACCATCATACTCCACCAAACTATGGCCAAACCCCGGTTTAACGATGGGTTTTGATTTTTTTTACCGATTTTGATGATATTTTAGACTAAAATTGTGTGTTTAGATTGACTTACAAACTGTTTTTAGCTTAGATTAATGTGTTTTAGCCATAGGTTGGCTGAACATTGTCAGATTTGGGGTACAGTTTTTACTAAGCTTGATTTTTTCTAGACATTTGATGATTTTCAGATTTTATTTGTTGGTTTTAGTGAGTTATTTACAGATGTTAAGCTTATGTTAGCTTCTTTTACATCTGTTAGGCTATTTAGATTGACTTTAAACTTGTTTTTGGGCTCACTTGTGTGGGTTTGGGATTTGGTTGGGGGAGGGGGAAACCCAAGGCTGAAAAAGGCATCCCATTACTTTACATATTAAATCTACCCCAATGTATGATACCCCGCCTAACGATGGGTTTTTACCTAACCAGTTGCATCATTTAACCAGGGAATGCTTGCAAATAAGAGACATGTCTATTAGTGTACAGTGCAGTACTATTATAGATATTATACCATTTGATTATTGTAGTGAAGGTATAATACAGTACAGCACTGCAATGTGGTGAAGACAGTTTAAAAACCGCTGATGCGATCCGGACTATTGTCTGATACATTGGAAAAAGTCTGGGTTATCAGGGGGAAGTCCAAATGTCGCTTTTATCAGAGTTTCGATTTTTTATCAGAATGGCTTGGGGCCCCAATTAGTCTGTTATAGTGAGGTCATAATATATATATATATATATATATATATATATATATATATATTTTTTATTTATAGATCTGCAGTTGACTGTTATCCTAATTCATTCATGCAAAATACAGTTGGGTGTCACTGAATAGAAGCTCTTGATAATTAATGAAGAATGAATTTTCGTATAGCCTATTGTTCAGGATATGTAGAACCATAATTGTTATTGCTTACATAATGCCTCTCAGGGGCAAGCAAGGTTGGTCACCTTTATCTTATTTATACATTGGGACTGACTCTTTCATTCCCATCTATCTATCTCTCTATCTTTAGCCCAACGCCCTAATCCCACAAAGGGTGGCCGCAGACAAAATGCTTCTAAGTCACTTTGTCACCCACCATTTGACTGCCCTCCCCCCAACTCACTCCCTCCTCCCTCATATACCTCTCAGCTCCATCCCTCAACCTGTCCTAAGTCTCCCTTTCCCTCTCCCTCCCTCCACTTCACCTACATACACCCTCTTAGTCAGTCTTTCATTTTCCATTCTCTCCACATTCCTGATGTGGCAAAAAATGATTGGATGATGATATATAAATAGGGAATAATAGAAAGATATTCTAATATCTGAGAATGTGAATAGTGATGAAAGCATGTAATGTGATACTTCCTGCTGTATAGAATTACATCTACAGTACTTTATATTCAGTTATTTTACTTTTTTTTTTTTTTTTTTTTTTTTTTTTTTTTTTTAAAGATTACAATACATCATGTGAGTTTGTCTAGAAGCTTCTCTTTTGTATTAAGGTCAGACTATGTTTTGTGAATCATAAAGTAGCAGGGTAACTTACACCATTTCAGATTGGGCCAGTGCAGGTTTACATCCAAGGGGTGGTTGGGGTTTATTGCTCATGTAGCCTAATACCACTCAGGGATGAGTGGGGCTGGTCACTCTCATCTTAAATGTCAGGACCAACTTGCCCATCCCCAGGCTTCTATTCTCCTCATGGGGCAGCACAGGATTTGATGATGAATTAATGAATGAATATTAGCTCATGTAAATTCAGCATAAAACACCTTGATAAATGGATAATTCAGCAGTTACAAAGGCAACTCAGATCTGTCATTGTGTGCTTACAGCTATTTCAGTGATATAAGATCATTGTTCCTTGCATAACAGTCCTGTATGTACATGGTTTGCCATAGAGAAATATGGTTGTGATTTTACACTGATGTTTTTAAGTACAGTCCATTTGCTTAGTACACGTTTCTACAACATGATATGCGTAGAGCGCGACGGGGGGTGGAAGTGGTCTGTGTGTGAAAAAATTAAATAATCGGTTGTGCACGAGTTGGTTTTGAAAACGCAAAATCGAGGCAGCAAAGTGAGCTGAATCCGGTGTCGCACTGCAGTGCACAACCTACCCTTGTAGATCACGACTTGTATCATCGTCACAAGCCATGGCCATGGATAGTGAAAATCTACCGATCTGAAACGTAAGCAGAATCCTGGCAGCCTTTGATTAGTTTAAAGATCAAGTGACAACGAATGTAAACTGTAAAGTGAGAGCTCAAGAGGTTTTGGATGCCACAGAAAACAGCCTACGTTACTACCGAGACAGGGATGCTGAGGAAGTGAACTGAAGTCATCAGATGCTGATCACCACCTCCTTTACTCCATCACAAGAAGAAGATTCAATGTCCTCAACATCAGCCAAGGATGATGATGATGGTGCATCTGTCGTGTCTGCCTTGGACTTTGAGGGGTTCATGACTGATGTGGAGCGTGTTGGTGGTGGCGATTGTGTGATGGAGTCAGGCGGTGTGGAGGTTGCTGGAGCCGGGGCACTGTAACTGCCTCGCCCTGCTTCGGAATCCCACCTCTTCAAGTCAAGTACCGGTAAGTGTTTCCTACATAGATTTTATGGTGAGGGGCTGTTGTGTGGGTTATATTTAGTGTGAACATGTGTTTAGTGTCCCATAATACATAGGCAGAATGACAGACTAAGGGCCAACGGGGTGACTTTTGAGGCAGCCACGCCACCAATTAGGATTTTCCCCATAAGGTATGTTATTTGTTAAGTGCAAAATTTCTAGAGAGCGAGGTCTTATACCGCCCCAATTCTCATGTATTAAGTGAATGGGCTGTAATACAGTTACCCTACTGTGATCTTTATCGTGTTCCTAATGTAACAGTTCAGCGTGTAGTTTCTCGTACGGGAATACTGTATGCTTATATTGTTGTGAAGTAATCTGCTACAGTTTTTAAGTGGAGTACCCAGTAGTGATTATTACAGACCACAGTGTTTTTCTACTATCATTTTTCATTTTAGTTATTGCCTGCTTGATCCTGTCTTGTTCAGTTTGAACTGCTGATCTCTGTCATTAGATTTTCTATGTTCTTTGTTAGACAGCCAATTATTGTGACTTTTCCATGCATTCTTTGAGTTGTCATCAAATGATATATCATCAATATCATTCCAAATACATATTTTACCGATTATGCCTTCGTTTGTTTTGATCATCTACTTTTCAGTTTTGTTTAACGTATCTCAATCATATTTTCAGATACATCCACAAATCATTCTCCCGTAGTGTGTGTGTGTGTGTGTGTGTGTGTGTGTGTGTGTATGTGTGTTTATTTGTTTGTAATACCCCTCAGTTTTCCCTTTGTTTTGCTTCCTTGTGCTGATCCATGTAACCAGCATTTTTCCATTCTTTCCCCAGCCTGTTTCTCCTTGCAGCTCCTGCTGCCTCATTCCACCATCAGGTTTCTTTGTGCCTTGCATTGCCCTTAGTCCATTCAGAGATAGTGACCACTGCACTTACATGGCATTCTTTCAGTGCAGTACACTCTATTTCTCTTCTCTCTATCTATTTGAATATTAGTCTGTCAAACAGGTTAAACCTTTGCTTGAAACTGTTCCATAGCAGCATCCCCTTTCTTTAAGAGTCTGTGTAAATGGACCTCTTTAACCCATTATAAGAAAGCTAATATGTTAGCCAAATCTCCAGCCAGACCCCAACTTGCTTACTAAAAACCCTATGACCGCAACACTATTACTCTACAGTTATGTCTCCTAAGGGCATAGCCTGCTGTATAGCGGTAAAGCAGACCTAAGACAGTGCAATTAAAAAACCTTATATGAATCTTTTAAAAAAAGTGGGAAAACTCTTACCATGATAGAATTCAACTTATTGCCTAGAACCCCTGTGACCCCAACTCCTTTGGTCCTAGGTGCTAGCCTCAGACCCCTCAGTTCTTGACAGAAGTCAAGATGGCTGCCAAGATCCTGGCCTAAACATCATTGCATGAGTAGCATGAAAGTACAGTAATTCAAAGATACAGTACTTTTTGAATTTTGGCACTGCTTATGGACACCATGCAAGCAGAATGCATGCAAGCAGGGTCTGCATAAGTAGAGGGGCTAGTTTTGTTTCATTTAGTTTATAAAGGCTCCAGCATGCTTCCACTCATTGACCTTGGTCACCTGATGGCAGCTGTCCATGTCACTTGATCTCTGGCAACCTCCCTATTCAGTTCCTTATCCCAGAGATCATACTCTGTGACCTTGTCCCAGGTTTTTATTTGGTCTGTCTCTTGCAACCCTACCCCCAACGTTAATACTTCTTACTTGCAGCAGCCAGTTGTCATCCTCCTTTCTCTTCACATGCCTAAACCATCTCAATCTACCTCTCCTCATCACAACACCAATACTGTACCGGTACTTTAATGTCTAATGAATTTAGCCTTCCTGTATACCTAGTACCACCCTTTGGAAAACAGCATACAATGAATCACATTTCCTCTGTAGCAGACAGTGATTAAGCTGGATGGTAGTAAGACTAAGTCACACACCAAGAAAATTTTTGTCTTTTTATATGAACACAAGTGCTTACCAAGTCTAGTAAATACTTCCTGTTCAAGCACTTGATGAGATGTCCAAGGATAGCTCTGATTGCAAATACTGTACACATACAGTACACTCAAACTTTGATTTAAGGGACTAAATGGGGAATCAACTTGCCTCTTACTTGAAAATGTCCCTTACTTGAAAATGTCCATTGTTTTACCACATATAAAGACAATCTTATTACAAAATGCAATGGTTGTTTCACTAATCTTACTTATTTATATGATTATGAATATTATTTTACTGGTACTGTACAAAGAGACATATTAGCGTGTATAAACTGGGCATTTCGTATCGTTACAAAACAATAATGTCCATTTGTCAGGTAGAATATGGAGTCTCTCAAGTCTGAAATCCCTTAAATGGAGGTCCCTTAAATCGAGGTTTGAGTGTAATTATAGATGTAGAAATTATAAGACACTAAATATTAGGAGGGCTGATATGTTAAAGTTATAGGAAGTGAGGAGTGTGTGCAGCAGCACAAACTATTGATCTGTGATATGGTGCTTAAAGAACAAGTGATGTAAAAGAGGACTTATGTACCTAGGAGGAAAATATGGAAGCTGGAAAACCAAGTAGTAAGGGATGCCTTCTATTGCGAGATGAGGAGAGTGGTGGCTGAACAGGGAGCCGTAGACAGAGGCATTAATGAACAGTACAGAGCCCTCAAGAACAATCTCTTGAGGGTTAACTGATGTAATATGTGGTTGGACAAGAGGACCACCAAGACATAAAGTAACTTGGTGGTGGGATGAGGGTGTAGAAGCTGCAGTTAAGGAGAAAAGAAGGCTTTTCCGGGAATGGAAGAAGGGTGGTAGCAAGAAGGAGTACTTGGCTGCCAAGCGTAGGGCTAGAAGAGAAGTATACAGGGTGAAGTCTGAGTCACAGAGACTTTTACTTGATAACCTAAATCATGGGGAAAGGAAAAATATGATATTTAAGGTGGCAAATCAGATGAAGAGGGATAATCGGGATATTATGGGTGAGCAGTGTGAAGAATGATGAAGGAAGTGTAGTGGTGAACAGTGAGGATATTAAAGATGCATGGAGAGAGCATAATAGCCGGTTGCTGAATGAGGAGTTTGACTGGGACAGGGAAGGTTTGGAGCCAGCAGATCCAGTGTTTGGCCCTTGGCCTTTGATTGATGCTGCTACTGTGAGTGAGGCAATAGGCAGGATGAAGGTGAGGAAGGCAGCAGGTGTGTCTGGGTTGACTGCTGAAATGTTGAAGGCCACAGGAGATATAGGGGTGAGGTTAGTCACTGACCTGATAAATATGATTATTTATGAGCATGTTGTCCAAGATGATTGGCTGAAGAGTGTAATTGTAAATGTGTATAAAGGGAAGGGTGATGCCCTGGAAAGAGGAAATTGCTGTATAGGGGTATAAAGCTTTTAGATCAGATATAAGGTAATGGAGAGAGTTTTAGAACGTATGATTAGAGAAAGAGTGAATATAAATGAGATGCAGTTTGGGTTTATGCCAGGTAGGGGGACCACTGATGCCATATTCATTGTTCGACTGCTTCAGGAAAATATATTGGTAAGAAAAGGGATCTGTATTGTGTTTTTGTTGATTTGGAAAAGGCCTTTGACAGAGTCCCTAGAGAGGTGGTGAAGTGGGCAATGAGAAAGCTTGGCTTGGAGAAGTTTCTGGTTGGGGTGGTTATTGCTATGGCGAGCACCCAGGTAAGAGTGAATGGAGATTTGAGTGATGAGTTTTCCGTGAACGTTGGTGTGCATCAGGGGTCAGTTTTGAGTCCCATGTTGTTTATCATGGTACTTGAAGCCCTCTCACATGCCTTCAGAAACGGACTCCCGTGGGAGATGTTGTACTGTATGCTGATGACTTGGTGTTGATTGCAGAGAACGAAAGGGAGGCAGAGGAAAGGTTTAGGAAGTGGAGAGATGGTATGGGGCATAAGGGCTTAAGGGTAAATGCAGATAAAACAAAAGTAATGATATCTAGGGTTGGTGGCAGTACTGTCAAAGACGAGGGAGAGTGGCCATGTGCAGTTTGCCACAAGGGCGTGGGAAGTAATTCCATCTTGTGCGGTGTTTGTGATAAATGGGTGCACAAGAGATGCAGTGGTATCAGAGGTAGACTGCGAGATAACGCTGATTTTATGTGTGCGGCATGTCAGGGAGAGCAGATGGAGATTGTCAGGCATGAAAGGATTGAACTTGCTGGTGAATCTCTTGAGTGCGTGGAAGAGTTTTGTATTTGGGAGACATGTTGTGTGCTGGAGGTGGGGCTGGAGCTATCTCTGTGGCTAGGGTGAGAAGTGGTTGGAAGAAGTTCAGGGAGCTGTTGCCTCTCCTGACATTGAGAGGACTCTCCATACGTGCTAAGGGGTCTTTGTATGCAGCATGTGTTTGGGAGTGTAATGCTGTATGGTAGTGAGACCTGGGCAGAAAAGGAGGAGGATATTCGCAGGCTCAGACGTACAGAAATGACAATGATTAGGTGGATGTGTAGTGTGTCCCTGCGTCCAAGGTCCGGGGGGGCTGGGTTTACGATGGGACTGGAGTGTATTGGTGTTGTGATGAGGAGAGGTAGATTGAGATGGTTTGGGCATGTGGAGAGGATGGGGGATGATAATTGGGTGAGGAAGGTGAGAAGTGTTAATATTGGGGGTGGGGTTATGAGGGGTAGACCGAGAAAGACATGGGACGAGGTCATTAAGTGTGACCTCAGGGTTAAGGGACTGAACAGGGAGGTTGCAATGGATCATGCAGTGTGGACAGCCGCCATTAGGTGACCAAGGTCGACACATGCAAGCATGTTGGAGCCTTTAAAAACGAAACGAAACGATGTGTAGTAGGTGAAGATTCAGATTTTATAGTAGAAAGTACTATACAGATATTAACCTGTTAAATACAGTGTCATAATTTTCACGTGAAGCAGCCCACCACCAGATGTTTTTTTTAACAAACAAGCTCCACATTCCATGAGGCAGCAGAAGACACTACAACCCGGACTTTACAGCAAAGATTGCTCTCCTCATAAAACAACACAGCACACTCAAACACAACTCTGCTACCCCCCCCCCACACACACACAAGGCACCATCATAAGTCTTTAATAGTTAAACAGGAAAATTGGCAACAAAATTAGAACAAAAAAAAACAAAACTTGAAGACCTGTGTATCAATACTCAGTTACCCCACAGATCCCTC
The DNA here is from genome assembly GCF_032717465.1 of Coenobita brevimanus. Lineage (NCBI taxonomy): Eukaryota > Metazoa > Arthropoda > Malacostraca > Decapoda > Coenobitidae > Coenobita > Coenobita brevimanus. The sequence continues at coordinate 47,512,037 of NC_136961.1, forward strand.
TCAGTTCCACAGAACACTTAAAAGTATCACAAAATAAAAAAACCAGATACCTCCAAAACTCATGCCACCATTGCTTCCATCATCCAGCATATCTCCTCATACAAAGAACAAGCAAATATACTTGTGAACAACCAGTACTATGAAAACATAAGTCACCATACACTGTGACACACTGAGACTGAAAATCAATCTTCTCTGCATGGACAGTCCTTTCTGCTTGACTACAGTATAACTCCTTTCACTCTGGAATGAACACACAACATTATAAATAAGATGACCTCAAGAGGCACATGGCCAAGTGGAATTAGCAATCCACACCTGAAACATTTACGACCTCATGGCATCCAGGCCCACACAAACATTGGCAACTACTCATATGCATGTTGTTGCATTCCCAGCATTTGGAAGCATGGAACACTTATCACTATAATCAAACCAGATAAATATTCACCACACCCTTCTTCATATAGATCCATAACACTACCCAGCACGTTGTCTAAGATAACAGAATGTCTGATTCTTAACAACGTCACACCTCACTTTCCCCTTGTTCCCTCACAACACAGCTTTAGAGCAGTGCACTCCACAATCATCTTACTTGCCAGCCTTGTACAACATGCATCTGTCAACATCAGCTCAGCAAGACCTGCACAGCATACACTTCTTGCAACAATAGACGTTAGTAAACCCTTTGATGTCATTCCCCAGTGCAAACTGATACTCTGCAACACAAACATGGAGAATATCACCAAACACTGGTTCACCAGCTCTCTGTCAGGCAGACAAGTGCATGTTACATTCCAGGGTAAGTAATCACAAACATGAAACTTCCCTAATGGGGTTCCCAGGGCTCCATTCCCTCACCTACACTCTTCAGCTTATACATGTGTGACGTCCTTCACCGCAGCTGCCCACAAACATTGCCTCTTATGCAGATAATATTACCATAACAGCTATACACCACATCACAGACATAGCCTGCACATTGCAACATGATTACCTCAGTACACTAGAGGCATGGGTTGAGGACAGTAGGCTGACAGCTGCTCCAGCCAAGTCCATGACCACACTTATCACCAGTGACAATTACGAGCAAAGGTACACCTCTAACATCACAGTTAATGATGCACCTGTACCATATAGCCCTTCCACCAAGGTTTTTGGAGGGGCATATGGCAGCTGGACACATCTTCATGGACCATGTGTGAGATATAATGAGGTGATGCACCTCCAAGAAAACACTTAGTGCACTTCCAGGGACAGTGTTGGGACTACAAAGAGAAACCCTTTCCTTACCCTGCAAACAGTTGATATCTTATGCTTCCCTGGGTATGGACTCCCAGCCCATCAAACACTCACTATAACACTTTGCATTCCATGCAGAGTACTCTGTAATGTTCTGTGTGTCATCTCTGGCTGCACCAGTACTACACCAATAGCCCACTTACACTGTAAAACTATACTTCCTCCTGTGCTAACACACACAACCCATTATTATATGACAGAGCCACACAGTACAACCAGGCACTTAAAACATCACCACACAGTTGCCAGACCACCTTTAACAGCATCCAGTCTCTAGACATTCCTACTTTAACAATGAAGAAATGCCTACATACCCACTATGTATAAAGCAATAGAACTTGATTAGAGCACTACTTCAAGCCCCCCCTCCCCTGGCATCCACCCATCAGAGGTATCGTTAAATAGAGCTCGTTGAGCTCACCCAGTTATGCTTAAATTAAACCCAGCCCTCCTAAGTTATCAGCTTAGATAACAGACATGTGCCCTGATTATAGATTAGGCCCACTCATAACACAAACTGGAGCATTGCAAAGCTCATGGTACACCAAGATGCAGACACAACATCAGTGTTGTAGGAAATGTATGGGATAAACCCATAGGAGTGGTTGCTTATCAGCAGTTGATGAGTCTGCTTGAGCAGGCAGATAAAGTTAAGCAAAATAAATAACAAGATTCAGCTTGAAAGAGCCCTCTTAATCTGAAGGGGTACGCAGCTCATAATAACACATATAATATGAGAAGTGTTTCCAGAGCCAAATGTAATTGTGTAGTGGTAGTATAAATATACTACAGTATAAAAATGTATTATCAGATTTCAGGATTAAGGAAGCATCTGTAACAGTGACCACCCAACTGTAGTTTGATTTAAAACAAAAAAAGCTAAATTAAAATTTGTGAACAATATCACGGAAAAACCTCATCACACTGCAGCTCAGATTACTAGTGATGAATATTGATATTTGTTACTTAAAACAAGTGAATGAAATAAAACTTGTGGAGGTTAGTGTCTACAGACATGCCACCTTTGTTGAAGTACTGTGCTATGCTGTACTTTCCATTCTGGTACTATACTTGTTTCACCTTAGCTTGGCCTTAAAAAATTGCCATCTCTCAGTCTTTAATGCTGAGTTGTATCAATAAATTAGCACCAGATGAAGCCAGTCATGAAAAAGTGCAGTAGGAATGATGTAAAGGCCTGTAGAATGCTATTGAGCCTTGTGAAATAAGCTGTTAAAGGATGAAAATATGGGCTAAGTGAAGGTGATAGAACTATAGTATGTAACGGCCCCATGGAAGCAGTTGCATACCTGCGGTCGACAGGTAAGCTTGGCCAAACAGACCGAAGTTAAGCAACAACAACAACAAAGATTCCAGGAAAGCACACTCTTAGGCTGCATAAGTATAGTTAAAATAATGGTTCTGTAAACAAAGTTTATGTTTCCATGTATGCATGTTTCATTATTGATACATAAATGTAGATGCATGGGGTGGCCTAGGATATGTGTGAGATATTTCAGGAAGTAATTCTTTGACTAGTTGTGAGTAATAAGGGCTGTATAAATATGGGTCCAATACCTAGTCTTTATGAATAAAAAATTTCTGATGACCTTATGGTCAAAAATGGTCTCTCATAATTCACTCATTAGGTCATCAGTCATTGTAGTTCCGTAAGTGGGAGTTGAACACATGTTGATATAGCATTTTGTACCCCAAATTACCCCAAAAATAACCAGATGAAGTTTCTTACATATTTCTCAAGACAACCTGTGTACATAATCCTGATCATTTGACTACTATACTGTATTTGCATCAGTGGTAGTTGTTGAAGTCAGTTGCAGTTTGCTCAAGACTCAGAGCCAGACAGTGATAGTTTTTTTTTTAATTTGTTTTTGGACTCATTTGGATGGGTTTAGGACCTTTTTTTTTTGGGGGGGGGGAACCCAAGGCTGAAAATTGCATTCCTATACTTTACATGTTAAAGCTACCCAGAGATACGATACCCCGCCTAGTGATGGGTTTTTACTCAACCAGTTGCATCATTAAACTGGGGTATACCTGTAGTTATTTTCACTTCACTGCATGTCGTTTGCCGCCTGTCAGTAAAAATAAATCTAAAAACAAGTTTCCAGCTTAAACTGGTACGGTATTGTAGTTGTAATGCACTTCATTTTCTGCCTGAACTCCAACACCACACCATTGTTCCATCATTAACATTAAGACACCCGATAATGGTGAGTGGAAAGGCTATCTTTGAACAAATAAATTGTGCATCAACCAGTGAGGCTTCGTATGGGTTAAGAAAAAATTCTGTCGTCGTTTATTGAAAAAGACCCTAACTTTTTCATTGTTGAATGAGCAATTCATCACAATCTGGTTCATCATAATAATGAGGGTATGCTGTAATTCCAAGGCCTGATTCAGACATATTATAGTAGAACTCCATGTAACTAGGATTCAGATATCTGGTAACCCAAAATTACTAGCAGTTTCGGAGGGGACATCAAAAATATTAATGGACAAATAATATTTTTTAAAAATCCGTTTGACTTCATTAAAAATCCGTTTGACTACACACAAGTTTGAATTTGGTGTCCCATCTTCCTGCACGTTCTTGTTGGTGTTTTGGCTGAGGAGAGAGATTGTATTTATAAAGGATCTTAAGCAATCTCCAGGATAAAAAAAAAATCTTTTTGATACTGTAGTTCACTGTTACATAAATTCTTGTTTTTTGAAGGTACTTTCATCGTGAAGCGAATGGTAGCTGTATGAGTGAAGACAAAAGAATATACAAGCATTTTCATTATGCCACAAAAATGGAGGTTTGGAAATACAGTACTATAGCCGAGGTGTATGCCATACAACAGTTTCAGGACCGTATTAAAAATTATAATCTGCATATAATTCTGTATTAAGTGCAAGTTACTCGAAGGAATAGATACAAGTATACAGTACTGTATGAGAAAAGTTATTACATTTCATACTGATTACAAGAATGGATATAGTACAACCTTGTCTTGGGAGTGGATTATAACATTGTCACCATGGTTTACTCATCTGATTGCATTACCATAGGACCATCATACCCTCACTGCAACTTCAGTCCCATGATGGAGTGTGCAAAGGACTGTACATTGCAGTATAAACTGCATTATAATACTTGTTATGGTACCCCTACAGTTTATAGTAGTCAGATATGGAGTATCCTTAAGTACGTACCTCGCATAATCTCATGTTATTTATCTGCACTTTGAAATTCCCTTAATGGCCAGTTAATGGAGGTTCTACTGTATCTCTGTCATAGGTATTGCAGTATTTTAGCAGCTGGGGGTGGTGCATTTTGTCATTATGTGAGGTGAGCTCACATTAATAGTTCTTAGTGCCTCTGTTGTATACTAGTTGATATATGCATGGACCTTCAAAATCAGTTTCCTTGATTTATGATAATGTATAAAGCATCATTTCATAATGATGCCTGTAATCCCTTTTGCCTTAAATGTCTGGACTGAGTACCCTAGCCCCAGGCCCCTAAGCTCCTGATGAGACACCGCTAGGTTGGATGATGGGTGGATGTAAAGCATCATTTCATTGGCTAGCTGTCATTACATGTCTTTCATCCTGATAGTTATTCAGGCCTTACTCTTACATATCTCAGTATGTTGATGTTATTATTAGCACTGACATTACTTCACTTCATGTTGGAACAGCATACAGTGGACCATCCTTATTATTGCCTTTGTCATTGTTGCATAACAACAGTCTTTCTGGCCAAGAACACCTGTCATCCATAGGTGAGCAACTGCTTCTGTGGGGCTGTCTTACAGGTGCAGTACAGTACAATGTGTACACCGTGCCAGGAACTGGCATCCACTTGTGGTAGACAGCGCCTTACCAGGTCCATAACTGGGTCCTTCCCATGGTGAGGTGCAGGGAAATATGAGTTTGGCTCCTGGGTGGACACGGCAGCGGCTCCACCCAGGATCTGCCACCATGTATAGGCTCCTCTTCAGCGTCCTGATGCTTTGGTTTTTGCACTTGTGATTTTTTGTCAGCTAATAAACCAGGTCAGAATACACTAGTTTAAGATGTCCTTTGGGGATGATTTAATGGATTGTGTTGTTAAATAATCCCAAAATACACTTTAAAGAAGTGTGGGGTAGATTCTAAAGTTAAATGGTGATTTGGGGCACTGCAAGGGGTTTTAGGCAAACAGATACCCAGTACTTGTATTACCACTACTGGGGTCATTTTGGGAGGCAAAAATAATTAGCAGATTTTGCTGTCCATGTGATGTGTTTCATATCCCCATGACCATGGGTGGACCACTGTATGTTGCTCTACATTGCCTTAATCCAGAATGATATTTCATTCTTAGAACTTGTCTGTGTATATTTTTTTTTCCTGTTTTTAATGTGGTTTTGTTCAGTAGAAATAATGCAAGTTTATTTTTTCCTTTGTATTATAAATATGTGCAGAAAATTCTGCTCTTTGATGTAGAACATCATGTAGGGAGAATCATTAGTTTCTTTTTATCATTTTGTAATAACTGTTGCAGACTGACCTGTTGATGGTGTTGTCAGTACAGTAAAGCACTTGTCGATTCTTAACCGTATCATTTCACCCCTTCAATCCGGTGACATATTTTGTGTTTTATTCCTGCTACAGCGTGTCCAGATGATTTTATTAAGCTCAGGGGACACTTTTCAAACAGGATGTGTTAGACAGAGCCTTCTTTTACCTGTTTCACTGTAAGAGGCCTACAATGCCAAATAAATTGACCTGGTGGTAGCAAGAATAAACAACAAAACAAACATCATTGGACTTGAAGGGGTTGAAATATTTGCCAGTAAATAACAAGGTAAATATGTATCCAGAATATTGCAATTAGTGTGTTGATTAAAAGTAATTTGTTTAATATTGTCCATATCCCAATATAGAATGTAATTGTTCTTGTGATAAGATGACTGGTCAGCTTGGGTCACAGATTTCCATTTTATATTAGCATATATGACTGGAGGCTAGGTCATAGGCTATGGCTTGCATTCAGTGGCAGTGTGGAGATTTCATAACTTCTTTTTTGTATTGATTTATTTTGCACTCTACACCTTGGTATCCTCTTTTATGTTGTTCACGTCAGTGTTCATGACATCAATAACACACAAGAATCTTAAGTGTAATCAACTTATTCTGCACTTTATGCCGCAGTACCTTCATGTAGGTTATTTACGCAAAGTGTCTTCGTACTAAAAAGACATATATAATACACAAGAGAATATCCAGGCATAGTATGCAAAATTAATCACAGGAAAAGTACTACAGAGCATCCCATGCCACCCAAAATAAAGCCCAGAGACTTCAGTAGTTGTATTCGCAGCAGGAATCTTCAGCTTCTCATAGGTCACAAGCCAGATCACATTGGTTATACTCTGTTCACTTTAACTTAGCCTAAAATTGCCATCTCTCCATCTTGAATGTTGAATTGTAACAATATATTAACACCAGAATATGGTGCTAGTCACAAAGAAGTTCTATTGAAAGGATGTAGAGTCATAGCATTGTCTTTTTCTGCCAGTGAGCTGGATAAGTAAACTGCAAAAGGAAGAGAATTTGGGCCAAGTTAAGGTGAAAGAACTGCAGCTATGAGGGGTTGTTGAGTACCCTTGTGGTGATAAATCATGATCTCACTTGTCTTAATTTTTGTCTTCTCACACACTCTGGTCAAACACTGTAACAGTAAGTCAATATTCCACGGTAAGAGGTTGTACTTATGTTTTTTTTATATGTGTGTGGATTAACTATACAGTAGTTTGGTTGTGATGCTTTGTAACAACCAGTCTAGTCAGTCATCATGTGATTTGTTGTTAGGTGTAGGCTCATTCATTTTTGTATGTGCTGTACTGTGTAAGGGATTTTTTTGTCATTAATTATTAATGGTGTTTGTTTTTTTTCCCTTGCTAGCACCAGACAATTTTATTCAACTTAAGAAGGACCTTCATTAATGGGGGTGTAGGTGATGGCTGTATCTAAACAGTCCAGCATGAAGAGCCTGTCCTAAACCGAGTAAAATAGCCTGGATATAGCAAGAAGAAAACAAAAATGACATCATCATATTGTGGGGATTAAATTTACCTTTGTGTCATTATATCTGTAATTTTGGGAACAGTAATAATTGGTGTTCATGGGTACATGTGTCAAAATGTCTTCCAAATTACTACAGTGTACCCTGTGGGAATATCACAACAGCGCACCACAGCACTAGACTTATACCAGACCTACATGTCTGCAGAGTTATGGTCCCTCATGCAGTTCTCTTCATTTGTCTTGCACTTGTGTCATGGGGTTGTTCTAGCTGGCATAGGAGACTTCATGGCATCCCGTAGTCAGGAGTCTGATTTGTAAATTACACCTTTTTATTGTCGTCTGTGTTACTGAGGCAAGCTACGTCAGTACTAAAAAACAATATGAAAATCATAGAATATGAATGTGTTATAGCTGTAATATACCACTAAGAACAGGATGCAGTCAAGCCTCGAGTGCCAAATTGATTATGGGTCAAATGTATTTCAGATAAATTTTACCTATAAAGGAAGTGCTGTATATTTGTTATTGTGTTCTTCATTTAGCTGATCTTTAATTAGCCTCCACCACTTATATTTTATCTTTCATGTAGCTTTAATATTGACTGAATTGTGGCCGTTTTTTTTAAGGTGTAGTTTCTGTGGTACTTGTCGCCATCAAGGAACATATTCAGAATTTTCTAACTGATACATAGTTTTTTTTTTTTTTTTTTTTTTTTCCCCACTGAAAGGGACTTTATGCTCATGCTTCTGCAGTACTGGATTTGATGATAGATGGATGGACTAAAAGATGTGAATTTTTGCAAATTTGACAGCTGTACAGTTTTAACTTGATAGAGTCACAGGTAACAGTACTTGTACAGTATGTAAGATCCCATCTCATTTTTACATTATAGGCAGTCATCATCACTGTCATCATCATCTTGACTCAATATCCCACCAAACAGTGGGACAGAAAATTTGAAGAGTTGTCAACATAGTGCTGAATGAAATGTTCACATGTGGAGACTGTGTTTAAATGGCTGTGAAAGACAGACTGAGAAAGACAGCTCCAGAGTTGACTAGTTGTAGTAGGCTATACCATACATGAAAGACAAAACCATGTCATTCTTGCATTAGTGTTGGACTGAAAGAGGTGAGAACTAGGCAGGTGCTGCACGGCCATGGGCTTGCGGAGCTGAGAAAATCAGTGACCAGTAGAAGAGAAAGTGATCCCACAATGTGGTGAGAAGAAAGGGGAGGGGGGTTCATGCAGTGAAAATGTCTGAAATGATGGTATCAAAATAAACTAAACAGTAGTATTGTATCTCTTTCATATTTAACTATAGAAAACTGACATGGTCCCATTTGAAATTTATTAGTGTAGAGTTTTACCAACCTGTAAACAATACTATAGCCTAGAAATATAACAGGATAGGGATAAGCATTCAGAAATTTATTTTATACAAAATTAAGCATTAGTTAGGAACATATTTATACAACTGCCTAGCCCCGGGCTCCTACGCTCCTCATGGGGCAGTGAAGGATTGGATGATGGATGGATGGATGAATAATAGTACAGCTACACAATTGATATCTGAGCTCTTTAAAAAAGCAGATTAAAAATTAGTCCGAAGAAGATGCAGTGACACACCTCGGACTGTTCTGATTTGTACCTGATAGAAGTGCAAGATGGAGAAAAATTGCATGATGGATGAAAACTTATAAAGACACTGTAATTTCACAGATGATATATGGTGTTTGATTGCACTTTTATTCATTTGTAAACTTGAATTGGAATTGGTGTCCTTGTATATCATGTGATTTTCATAAATAAACTTGTGTATGATATGTACATCCCAATGACACTCAGACTTTTATTTTTTGACTGTGTAGGCTAATAATGGGCATACAGGTATATTGTAGTACTGCCTGCTAGGATTATAGCATAACATTGCACTCATACACTCTTTTAGATGCCTGGCAATTTATTAAGGTGACAGATCAGATGAAGAGGAAAAACATGGATATCATAATTTAAGCAGTGTGTGAAGAATGATGAAAGAAAGGCAGTGGTGAACAGTGAAGATATTGAAGACGCCTGGAGAGAGGATTATAACCGGTTGCTGATTGTGGAATTTGAATGGAACAGAGGAGGTTTGGAGTCAATGGATCCAGTGTTTGGCCCTTGGCCTTTGATTGACACTACTACTGTGAGCATGGCAATAGACAGGATGCAGTTGGGGAAGGCAGCAGGTATGTTTTGGTTGACTGCTGAATTGCTAAAGGCCTCAGGAGATACAGGAATGGGGTTAGTTACTGATTTGCTAAATATGGTTATGATATATATGAGTATGTTGTCCCAGATGACTGGCTGAAGAGTGTAACTGTAAATGTATACACAGGGAAGGTGATTCCCTGGAAAGAGGAAATTATAGAGGCATAAAGCTTTTGGACCAGATAATGAAAGTAATGGAGAATGTTCCAGAAGGCATGATTAGAGAAGGAATTCATATTGATGAGATACAGTTTGGGTTTATGCCAGGCAGTGGGACCACTGATGCCATATTCATAGTTTGACAGCTTCAGTAATAATAAATAGGAAAGAAAAGAGATCTGTACTTTGTATTTATTGATTTGGAGAAGGCCTTTGACAGAGTTCCTAGGGAGATAGTGAAATGGGCAATGGGAAAGCTAGGGATCGAGGAGTGGCTGGTTAGAGTGGTTATGGCTATGTATGTGGGTGCTAGCACCCAGGTGAGAGTGAAGGGAAATTTGAGTGATGAGTTTTCTGTGAATGTGAGCATGCATCAGGGGTCAGTATTGAGCCCCGTGTTGTTTATCATGGTGCTTGAAGACCTTTCACATGACTTCAGAAATGGACTCCTATGGAAGATCTTGAATGATTATAATTTAGTACTGATTGCAGTGAATGAAAGGGAGGTGGAAGAAAGATTTAGGAAGTGGAGGGATGGTATTGAGCACGAGGGCTTGAGAGTAAATGCAGATAAGACAAAAGTGATGGTAACTAGGTTTGGTGGCAGTGGCCATTGTCAAAGAACAGGGAGAGTGGCCATGTGCAGTTTGCCACAAGGGCTTGGGAAGTAATTCCACCTTGTGCAGTATTTGTGACAAGTGGGTGCATAAGAAACGTAGTGGTATTAGGGGTAGACTGTGAGGTAATGCTGATTTTATGTATGAGTATGTGGTGTGTCAGGGATAGCATGTGGAGATTGTCAAGCGTGAAAAGATTGATACTGCTGGCGAGTCTTGAGTGTGTGGAAGAGTTTTGTTACTTGGGAGACATGTTATGTGCTGGAGGTGGAGCTGGAGCTAGCTCTGTGGTTAGAGTGAGTAGTGGTTGGAAGTTCAGGTAGCAGTTGCCTCTCCTGACATTGAGAGAGCTGTCCATGCTAAGGGATCTTTATGTGGGGTGTGATAGGAGTGTGATGCCATTTGGTAGTGAGACCTTGGCAGTTAAGGAAGAGGAGATTCGTCAGCTCAAATGTACAGAAATGACAATGATTAGGTGGATGTGTAGTGCATCCTTGAATGCGAGGCATAGGGGGGGGGGCTAAGTTTAGGATTGAAGAGTTGAAAGGAAGGATAGGACTGGAGAATAATTGGTGCTGTGATGAGGGGTGCATTGAAATGGTTTGGGTATTTGGAGAGGATGGAGGATGACATTTGGGTGCAGAAAGTGAGAAGTGTGAATGTTAGGGGTAGGGTTGCTACAGGCAAACTGGAAAAGACCTGAGATGAGGTTGTAGACTGTGACCTCAGGGAAAAAGAGCGAATAGAGAGGCTGCCAGAGATTGAGCAGCATGGAAGGTTGCCATTAGGTAACCAAGGCCAACACTTGCAAGCATGTTAGAGCCTTTATAAACAAAACGAATGATCTAGTGCATTAAAACACTCCAACCATACTTGACCCAGAGTCTACTTCAAAGGGGTGATTGGGGTTTGTTCAGGTGAGGCCACTTAGGGGAAAGAAACTGGTCACAATCCTTAAATGTCTGGACTGAGTAGTCTAGCCCTAGGCCCCTACTCTCCCGATTAGGCGATACAGTACTGGAATAGATAAAGTAATATGCTTTGGATAGTAGAGGGGCTAGAATAGCTCAGCTGTAGAGCTTTACAACTGTGGGATTGGCAGTTTGAGACCATACTAGGGTTGCATATTACTGATGAGAAATGTAGCAGCCTCTCCAAGGATCTTTCCTTGCCCTGCAGTGCTATATAATCCATTGGTCTTAGCTTGAGGGATTTGCTCTCAGGACAGTAGTTGTTTCTTGCTTGATCTCAGTTTGTCTGGCTAAGCAGACCCACAGACCACAGGTTAGTGACTGCTTCTGTGGGGCCATTCTACAGTTGTATAGGGAACCAACACCCCCTTGCAATAGACCATTCCTCACCAGGGTCAAACCAGGCTCTATCCTCACAATGAGCTGCAGGGAAATATGATGTGGTTTTTGGCTGCCAGGTGCATGCTTCAGCTGTCCATCCAGGATGCATCACTACAGATAGGTGCCTCATCAGCATCTCAGAAGACAGCAGTAACTACGAAACTGCCATTTGAAGCCATAGCAAAGTTGGAAAAGTTCCACCATGGAGCAGTCTATAGAAGTACTGGCACAAAGAAAATTGTAGACTATGTGGAATTACCTCTTCACAAACTTCTTGCTCATCAGCCTTACATGTAAGTTTTATATATATATATATATATATATATGTGGAATTACCTCTTCACAAACTTCTTGCTAATCAGCCTTACATGTAAGTTTATATATATATATATATATATATATATATATATATATACTAAGTACACAGGGTGCTGGAGAGGGGTCCCTGCATGTGGTAGTACCATTATAGCCTGGCAGCAGAGCTGCCTGGTAATACAGCCATCCATCAACTCCTTCCTTTTCACCAGAAAGAGGATCAACTTTTGCCTGCAGTTCACTGCATTGACATACAGATGAGCCTAGGGCCACAACAGCAGCATCAGAGTACACAGACAATGAATGTGGAAGGTGCTGAGAATATCTAGAGTAGTTGGGGAAGTTGCTGACTGCCTTTAACAGTATGTATGAGGGTGAATGGGTGGCAGTGCTTGTGGAAAATAGACTGTTCTTTCAAGGTTGAGTTCACAAAGTGATGTGTTGTTTATCCTAGTACTTTAGGCACTGTCATGAGCATTTAGAAGTGGGCTACCTTTGGAGCTCTTATATGCTGATAACTTTGTTTTGGTGAGAGCATGCAAGAGGCCAGAGAGAAGTTAGAGATGTAGAGGGATGGAATGGGGGTAAAGGAACTGAGAGTTAATACTGTACTGGTAAGTTAAAGGTCATGGGTAGTATGTGTGAGGGCAGTAATGTCATGCAACATGGTGTGTGGCCTTGTGCAGTGTGTAAAAAGGAAGTTAGGAGGAATTATATACCGTGTACAATTTGTAGCAAATGAGTCCACATGATATGTACTAATGCTGTAGGAAGCCTGCAAGGTGCAAGAAATTTCTTGTGATGGTATGTAAGGTTGTTTAGGCTGCTAACAACAAAATGGAAAGTGCTTTTGGAGAGTGCCAGCCACTTGGACTGCATTGTGTTGTGTTACCTGGAGACATGATGAGTGTAGAAAGGGCAGAAGCTAATTCCTTTGCTAGAGTGAAAGTGATGGAAGTTTGGGAAATTGTTGCCTCTTCTGCTTATGAAGGGATTTTCACTTCCAATAATGTGTGAGAAATGTTGTGTGACAGAGAGATTGGCCAATAAATGGATATACTGGTAAGTAGACTGCAATATGGTGAAATGAGAAGTGAGATAGAGAAGTGATGCAAATTGCTGTTAAGATGGTTTTGATATGCTGAGAGGATGAGGAAGGGAGTGAGGAAGGGTGGATGAGGAAGATAACAGATATGAATGTGTAAGGATTGCCCAGAGACAGACTGAGGTAGACTTGGCATGAGGTCCTCTGTGGAGACCTTTGAAATACGAGTTCTGTATTGTTTGTATCATTGTACTGTATTGTTTAAAAAGGCTCCAACTTGCTTTAATTTGTTGGCCTTGGTCACTTAATGGCGGCCCTTCATGTTGTTTGATTTCCGGCAACCTCCCTATTTGGTCCCTTCTCCCTGAGGTCACACTTGTCCCCGGTCTTTTTGGTCTGCCTCCCACAACACAACCCTCAATGTTCACACCTCTCAGTGGCTCATTACTGCAATGTTATGTGCTAGGACAAGTCAGTGCATGATGGCATGTTCTTACTAAGAGAGGGTATTAGAAACTGCCATTACTGTTCAAGTACTGTTGTTTGCTGGTGCTGACAAACAGCCTACACCTGGTGATGCTGTACACCCAGGATGGAGCAAAGTAGCTATGGCATCAACTCAAGAGCCAAACTTCCTCATATTTCCCTGCACTTCACCAAGGAGAAGGACCTTGGTCTGACCCTGGTGAGGTGCCATCTACCATGAGGGGGTGTTGGTTCCCCACGTGATGTATGTATAATGCTGTGCTGTACTTGTAAGACAGCCCCACAGAACCAGTTCCTTATCTGTGATCAATGGGTCTTCTCAACCAGACAGACTTGGCTGAACAACAACAATAACTTGTTTGCCAATGATACTGCTAGGTGGGGATGAGTGGGAGCAGCAACATTTGGTGAACGCATACAAATGCATGTATATAATATGAAACTAAAGTAAATGTACCATTACAATGAGTAAGTTATGATTAGTGAATGGAATCAAACCATGCAGTGCAAAGTACAGTACTGTTGAATGCTTAGGAAACGAAGAACATGTCTGCATTCAAAGGTCTACATAGTGTAATGGGAAGGATGAGAGTATTACAGTAGGGAAGGGGGGTTGCAGGTACACTGAGGACAGTGGCAAGAAGTGGGAGAGTGAGCATGAAAGTGGTCATTGGACAACAGTACAGTATTATGATCCCCACTAGAAAGTAAGGAGGTGAAGCGTCAATCTGGTTGGAAGGAGAAGTCAAGTGTGAGAGGAGTGGAAATGAGTAAGAGGGGGTTGTGGAATTACATGCCAAGACACAGATATAAGAATAAGCTTGGTTGTGGTGTTGTGTATGTGCTGGCAAATCTTAGGAAAATTGCCCCAAGAAGGTTTGGCTATGTGGAGGGAATACAGAGTGTAGGATTGATTAGAAGGTACAAAGTGAGGTGGAGGGGATGAGGTGAAGGTATAAATGAGGGTGCTTTGAGCTGGAGAAAGAGCAGCTTCATGGCATAGAACAGATGCATGGAGACACTCTGCTTGCGGGCCACCCTCCTCCCGGATTATGGTACTCTAATACTGATTTTATATATATATATATATATATATTGCCCTTTCACTTATAGTAGATTTAACAAATCATTTATAAATTTTATTTTTTGTCCAATGCTTTGATAATCTGTGTGTAAATATGCACAAGTTCGTAATGTGTCCTTAAGATTTTTCTGCATGGTGCACCGTGGCCATTTGCTAAGTACTGAATATGCATTGCATTATATTGGTATACTGTACTCTTTTACTCCATAACTTGGTTTAAAACTGCCATCTGTGCATTTTCAATCCTGAGTCACAATACATTAACACTATTATAAAATATGATGCTAGTCACGAAACAGTACTATGAAACGGGAGTCGCGCCATATGCCTTTTTCTGCCACGAGCAATGTGAATTTAGCTGCAAAAGGATGAAAATTTGGGTCAAGGTGAAAAAAACACTGTAGCAGTATTAATGCTATAACAGCAAAACCTATGGTGGTTGTAGTTATTGTTGTTGTGATGATTCAGATGACAGCAGCTGTATTGTTAATGGTTGCAATAGCGATTTACTTTATCATTAACTGCCGCTACTGGGTGGTGGCAAGGCCATAGAGGCGGCTTTGGTAGTGGGCTTTCTGCTGATGACATTATGCCTGGCGCTGCCTATAGGATTAGGATTTAATGAAAGTGAAAGGTCTTGAGTGTGTATACCCCACGATATATAGACGAACGATATATATCGTGGTATAACCCTTGCTTGGGAAGGGGGAGGGTTAGGGGCTTCCTTAGGTGCGGTAAACCAAACGAGTATCAAAACAGCTGATCTGTGAGCAGTATTTTCGCACGATGTTTTATGGCAGATCTAACTAAACTTGATGAATTTAATTTTTGTGACGTAGTTAATACTGTTCGCCAGAGCCTGCAGCACAGAATTTCAAAGATCTTCGTCCTGTATTTCAAAATGTAAAGCCGTATGGGGTCTCGATACTGTTTATTATACATCATCACTTCACTCATTTCCCTTTAACTTGTCTAAAACTACCGTCTCTCCATCTTGAATACTGAAATATAAAGGCATTAGAATATAATGCTAGGTTAAAACACGAAGTCCATTGGAAAGGTTGTATAAACTCACTTTTATCCGTCTCTCGAAGCTCATGATAATCTGCAGTAATATCCGGGCTAAGTTAAGATAAAAGAACCGTTACTTCAGTGCATCTCCCCCCGTACAGGAGAATGAACGATTCACCATGGCATCTTCAGTTAAAATTAAATCGTAGTCATACTGGGTACATGCAGTCCGACTCCGAGCCCACTGTCCGTTGTCACGCCGTGCCTCCCTCCTACATGCTGCCACAGAGAATGTTATCAATTCAGCCACAAAATCCTATTTCTGAGACCACAATTGTTCCACAACCAAAATCATACCAGCCTAGGTTCTCGGCCACATTTGAGCGACGCCTTAAATAACTTTGTTTTCAATATAATTTCATGAAGACCTTTTAACCATCGAATCTTATTTAACATGAGCCCTAAGCTGTGATTATGAACATCTCTTACTCAAATGAAACAGTATCTATTGGAACTCTGCCCACAGGCCTATGGTTAACAATGTAAGCTTCGCCATTCTGGCGAGCTGTCACCTGCAATCAGTCGTTATACCCTTACAATTTGTATGGTATTGCACATGGACACGGTTATAAAAGCTTGGCGAGTCACCCACGGAATAACTAAGGAGGTATCTGACTATTGTATATCACCCAAAACACAACCAAGGAGGTATTTATTTATCTAACCTCCTTGCTAACGGCTCTATGGGTGACAAAAATGGCGGAAGTTGTCCTTTCTCGGTATGACACACTGAAGTTAACCAATAGGGTCTTCAGTCCAAGATGATGTTCACAATAGACAATCTATGACTATTACTGACTCACTGCTGATATAAAATGGTCAGGAATACTAAAAAAAAAAAAAAATGGTACATCTTTATTGACAGAATTAGTGGAAGTTACAGACTGAACGTTATATACGTTTCAACTCCTGGATGTAGCCACATAACTTCAGATAACCACAAAACCAGATAATAATAGCAGGAACAGCATCCATCCCCCTCCCCCTCATATTTTAAAATCTCCATTGCTACTCATTACTCACCCTTAACTCCCATTCAAAACCCTACTCATGTACTCAACGTCCTCATACCAAGCGGACAGAATTTAGCGTATATACAGTATGATACACACGAGCAATTGCACAAAAGCAACAAAACTGATGATTCCTCAACGGGCATGTCCCCACATTCCAACCCTCCTCGTGTTCCTACCCGACGATATATTCTTCACAAAGGCGGCTATTTTTTCACATTCTACAAGATAGTACGGTTACCAAGCTAAGTATTCATCAGAGGCGACTTCAACTGATCTTAAATAATGTAACCGTTCAATGTAAAGCATGTAAGGCCGATAAAGCATTTATATTAGACCTCAACTGATGGTTAGCTTGGGGGGGTTGTAATTTATCTAGGTACACAGGAATTTCCAGATACCATGTGAACGGGAACTTTTAACACTTTTATTACCCGCAACCATACACATCCACGTCGAAAAAGATTGATTTTGAGGTAAACGGAAACTGGTACGTGCAAATTATTAAACTGAATCTGAAAACTTGATTGGGAAAATATAAAAATGAGGCGCAATGGAAGCACGTGATGATCGGGGTGCGGCGCGGTGGTGCACAGAACTGTGTAGCAGAGGAGCGGCCCGGGCCGGCACTGACACCCTCCTCCTGCTCACACACCGCCCGACCACCAGTGATGTATCAATGACGACACAGTGACGACATCGCCTTCTGGCGGCCTCTGAGCCAATGAGGAGGCGCAGGTCAGTAGGCGATGATGACGTCACGGTGCTCGTGCGGGCTCGGCGACTCCCCGGCTCGCTCAGTTACCCACAATCCCCCGTCCCGCCAGTCCATGTCGCCGCCCCAACCAGTCACCACCGCTGCGCCGACGTGACCACACGCGCGGCCTCATGCAGCGCTCAATTGAGGAGATCAAATCAAGATTATTGACGTGCACTGATCTCGAATACAATGTAAGGTCCTTAGAGATTTACAGAGTCACTCAAACGGTTTAAATATAGAATATAATAGCACGGCACGGTAGTTCCAGCTCAATACAACCCGCCATGGCTGACAACGGCCGTCAGGTGGGGCACAATATATTGGTCAATTTCACCAAAATAAAAGCACTAGCCGGAGTCTAAGGTCAATGTTCAGTGTTTCCAGCATGGAGAGCAACGTTGTGTGGTGTGAAGACGGTGGTATGCAGTGGTGATGTGGTATGTGGTGAGAGTGCGACCAACATTTTCACGGGTCCGGTGTGGCGGCCGCTCTACCCCGACTCTCGTGGCCGCCGCACCACGCATGCGCCCTTCAGCCTAGGCCCGACCCCGCAACACACTCACATTGCGCTGCACACACTTGTTTTTGGCCACAATTACCTCTTATGACCACCTAGGGGGCTTGTGATGATGCATAAGGGTCATAGAGGGTTATTGGAAGTGAGAGGAGTGTGCAAGGGAGATAAAGTAGAGGGTGTGTGGTGATATTGGAGTGTGTGAGGTACGGTGTGCGTTGCGGGTGCGGGTGGTGGGGTGGGTGGCAGCGAGGTGGTTCTCAGACTCACCCGCACCTCACGACATGGCGACGTTTCGTTGCCCCTCCGCCATGACCATGATTTGGAAATGTGATAATTTCCTAATGACGCCAGAGAAATAAACGTGTTTTTCGTAGTCAGTCGTATTCCTCCATTAATTCGATTTTCTTTAAAGCATAATTTCGTGTATTAACCTCCTTCAAAAGTGGTTCATCTTTTTTTTCCTGAAATATTACGTAATCTTCTTTGTATTCGTTGAGTGCAGTAAAACTGGATGAAAAATCTTGCAGAATAATCAGATATCAAGGTCGAGGTGTGTGAACTTTCGGATAGCTTATTACACTGGTTATCAGAACAAGCACTAACAACGCCACGAATGGCAAAGTGTGTAAAGAAGGGACTTTGGTAGGTATTTTTGGTGGTAGTTGCAATGATAGTCCAGCAGTAATCACCAGTTGGCCTTGTGTAGAGTTGGGAAGAGAAAGAGTGTTTGCATTTAGACAGGTCGAAGGACGGGTGGTGAGTAATGTTGAACAGATGTGACTTTTATGCATGTCCAAGAGGAAATAAATTCATATCAGCTGATGTGTCAACAGCACTCACACCTTTACAGTAAGAAGGCAAACTTACTTTTATTCAAACTGCTCACACAATTATTGACCCTGAACCGTTCAGTGGAGCTTCCTGCTTCTGTACTATTTATATACATCCAGTGCTGATAAGTTTTGACCAGTTTCCGTGGAGTCTGCTTTGTTTTGTATCCTCAGTTCTTCATTAAGAGTCAATATCCAAACTTTTGACCTGCGGAAGCCTTATCTGTGTTTTTAAGTGAAATTTAAGTACTGGAAAAAGAAACACAGTACCAGTAACGAAACACTGGAAACTAGTAATGGTGACGTTACAAGGAGAAGTTGATCTTGTTTTTAAGTGTTTAACTTTCAGCAGCTTTGTAAATGTCGAAAAGTGGAACACGGTGATGATGTGTACGAAGGTAGTGACAAGTGTAATGTTAGGAAATGAATTGTACTTCCAGGTAATGTGGGCGGTTTGTTTTGTAGAAAGCTAGCCATATTCCAATGTGATAATTATTTTGATGTTTTTAGTTTGTTACGAGTTACATTGGGCTAAGACTGTCTGCAGAAAATTATCAAGGCTACGAGTTTACGTCAAACTGTGTCAGCCAAATGCATTATGGCAACTTGGACTACTGATTTTCCTTTAACTATTTCTAAAGTGTACCCACTGTCAGAAAAATCAATACATATTTCCATTTGCTGATGATTTGCAAATTTACTTTGTCAAAAATATGTTTTTGTGCATACAGTTTCAGCCATGTGCCACCCCCATATTGGTTTCCTTGCTTAGCATACTGTGAATGTTCATCCTTAACTGTAGCCTAACATACCAATGTATAATATATATATACCAGTATATATATTTGTAGAAGCAAAAATGAATTATAACAAGCGCAATATCCAGGAGAGCCCCGTTAATATCGTTGAAGTAGTGTATCCATTATTGACACATTGCCAAAAAAAAAAAAAAAATAGGATACCAAAAGTAGGACCAAATAATATTGCATTCATGGTTGGTAGGTTTTGTTAAAATTTATATAGTTCTTTAATAAGGAAAATAATATATATCAGCAAATTTTTAACTTTTTAATCCAGGTGATATCCTGTTTAGAGTATGCTACTACTAGACAATTTTATTTAACTGAAAAAAGGACTCAAAGAGGTTCACTGAGGCCATATCTAAACCCACCCAGTTAGAATATCATCTCCTGATCTAAAAATCATCAGAAGATTGCAAAAATAAAAAATTTAAGGGACTTCGCCTTTTCTCGTCGGGTTAAACCCTTTTCTTTTGTTATGGTAGGTTTTACTTTATATTAGACAGGAAAAGAATTCATAATTGCATGTACTGTAGAGTGAGGGGATATAAAATATCCCCTTTAATAGTTATTATAGCTATTGAATGCTTAATTCTTGTGGTCCCATGTTCATCTGGATTGGAACTCGGTGGATGCAGGCTGGTTACTACTCTTGTATTGTCCATTGTGCTCCTTTTGGGGGATAGAGAGGTGGTTGAGGAATGTATAATCAGATTGCGGAGCCATCTGGTTATATTGGTGCCACTGCATGAAGGTGTTCCCCTCCAGTTCAATACTGAATGGCTTAAAGTTCCATACTGAATGGCTCAAAGGCGTCCCTCACCAGCACCATAAGCATGGTGCTGGTGAGGGATGCCTTGTGGTGGTACCAATATGGCCTGGCAGTTCTGTTGTCCAGTTATTCAAATGTATCTCAATTCCTTCTCTGTCTCCTGCTAGGAGGATAGTG
This sequence comes from Coenobita brevimanus, assembly GCF_032717465.1. Lineage (NCBI taxonomy): Eukaryota > Metazoa > Arthropoda > Malacostraca > Decapoda > Coenobitidae > Coenobita > Coenobita brevimanus. Next base: position 47,532,671 of record NC_136961.1, read on the forward strand.
AAATGCAGAAGGCAATTTCAGGTTGCAGCTCACCGGGTTTATTTTCAGATGAGCTAGGAGTTTTAACAGCAGTAGTTAACTCCTTTTGTCAGGCATGAAAGGATTGATATTGCTGGTGAGTCTCTTGAGTGTGTGGAAATTTTTTGTTTGAGGTGGCTTTGGAGCTAGCTCAGAGGCTAGGTTTAAGGAGTGCTTGGAGGAAGTTCAGGAAGCTGCTGCCTCTCCTGATATTGAGAGGGCTCTCCCTCCTTACTGAGGGATCTTAATGCAGCGTGTGTTAGGTGTGTATTGTTGTATGGTAGTGAGATCTAGGCAGTAGAGGAAGTGGACATGTGTAGCTGCAAACATACAGAAATGACAGTGATTAGGTGGACGTGTGGTGCATCCATGAGTGATGACTGGGGGAGGGGAGTAGGATTATGATTGCAGAGTTTTGAGGAAGAATAGGACTGAAGTGTGTTGGTGTTGTGATGAGGGGTAGATTGAGATGGTTTGGACATGTGGAGAGGATGGAGGATGATAGTTAAGAACATAACATTAAGAAAGGAGGACAGCTGAATTAGCCCAGTTGGCCCATGCTAGGCAGCGTCTGCAAGAGTATCTAAATTACTAGACTGTGATAGGATAGTAAGGTAAAGAAGAAATTGGGTGTAAAAGGGGAGAAGTGTGAACCTTGGGGTAGGGTTATGAGAGGCAGATAGTTGTGGAAGCAATGAAGAAAGTTAAATCGGGGAAAGCCCCAGGAATTGATGGAGTGTGTGGTGAAATGTTGAAGCATGGGGGAGAGATAGTAGTAGAATGGATGTGGAAGATGTGCAGATTGGCCTGGGAGGAAGGTAGAGTCCTGGAGGATTGGAAGTCAGGTATAATTATTCCCTTGTACAAAGGAAAAGGGGAAAAAGAAGTCTGTGTTAATCATAGGGACATTTGTCTTAGTATAATAGGAAAAGTGTATGGTAGGATACTTATTGACAGAGTTAGAGAAGGAACAGAGAAATTAGTTGGAGAACAGGGAGGCTTTAGGAAGGGAAGAGGTTGTGTAGATCAGATATTCATTCTTAGATCTTTAGTGGAAAAGTTTCTAGAGAAGGGAAAGAAGTTGTATGTGGCTTTCATGGATTTGGAGAAAGCATATGACAAGGTGGATAGACAAGGATTGTGGAAAGTGTTAAGAATATATGGAGTAGATGGGAAGTTGTTGAATGCTGTGAAGAGTATGTACGATGGTGCGAAGGCTGCAGTGCGTGTGGATGGTGAACTAAGTGAATTTTTCTCTTTGAAAGTTGGGTTGAAACAAAGATGTGTCATGTCTCCATGGTTGTTCAATCTGTACATGGATGGGGTAATAAAAGAGGTACAAGGTAGGGTAGTGGATGTTGGAGTGGCCCTGGTGAGAGAGGATAGTGTTTGGAAACTCCCTGTACTGTTGTTTGCAGATGATACTGTGTTGTTGAGTGAAGACGAAGGGGAGCTGCAAGGCTTGGTGGATGAGTTTGGGAGAGTGTGTAAGAAATGGAATCTAAAGGTGAATGTAGGGAAGAGTAAAGTGATGGTCTTTGTGAGAGGTGAAGTCAGTGAATGTACAGCGAGGTTGGATGGTGAGGAATTGGAAAATGTGAGTACATTTAAGTACTTGGGTAGTGTGATGAGTAAGGATGGAGGTTTGGAGGGTGAAGTGCTTGAAAGGGTACAGCAGGGAAGAAAGGTTGCTGGTTCTTTGAAAGCAGTGATAAGAAACAGGGAAGTGAGCATGGAAGTGAAAAAGTTACTACATGACAGTATTGTGATACCAACTCTAACGTATGGAAGTGAAGCTTGGACGTTGTTGGAAGGACACAAGTCAAGAGTGAGAGCAGTGGAAATGAGGTATTTAAGAGGAGCCTGTGGAGTCACATGGAGAGACAGGCTGACGAATGAGGATATAAAGGAGCGTTGTGGTGTTGATGTGGATGTGATAGGAAGCGTTATGAGGAACAGACTGAGGTGGTTTGGCCATGTGGAGAGGATGGAGGGTGAAAGACTGACGAAGAGAGTGTATGTGATTGAGGTGGAGGGGGGAAGAGGGAGGGGGAGGCTGAGGATGAGATGGAGGGATGGGGTGGAGAGGTATATGAGAGAGGGGGGTGTGAGTTGGGAGCAGGGCAGTGAAATAGCAGGGGACAGGGCAACATGGAGGCGATTTGTTTATGGCCGCCCCTTAAGGGATTGAGGTATCTGGCAATAGGTAGATAAATAAATATTGTACATTGGTAATTAAATATGAAGGGAATTTTAATGGTAGGAGGGAACTCAGACTTGCCCTTGCCAAGCAAGTTAGTGTCATTGCAGAACGTACCGGTAAGGCACTCAAGCATACTGAGATGTTCAGAAATATTTTACCGGTACAGTATTATGAAATACACATCTGGTAGTCATTGTGGAACAAAGAAGAGTGTCAATTTAGTACTCGAATCTTGATTTATAGTGTAGTGGGCAGAATCTGTAATGGTACTCCTCCCCTTCTGATGATAGCTTCTGTATGTTCTTGGGGCCTAGGCTCATCTGGAAATAAAACTAGTGGATTGCAGGTTGACGTTGTCCTTTTGCAACCCACGGTTCTTTCAAAGGATGGGGGGGGGAGCTGAGGGACATTTGTATGACCAGGCACAGTGCCTGGTTATCAGTGCTGCCATAAGATATCCGTCTCCAACACCAGTGAATTGTATTCCACTACAGTATTTGCAAATTCCAGTTTGCCTGTTGCTAGTGCTTTGTTCTTTATCTCCTCCTAGCCAGGGTTAGCTTTCATGCTATGGTACTGATAATATAAACCATGAGTGAGTTAACTGACAGCCACACTTTAAAGATATTGATGTGACTTCAAACTTCCATACAGATTCGTAGTTGGTTCTTGCTGTCATTAAGCATTTTTTTTTTTTTTTTTTTCCAACTTGAAAGAAATGTCAGGTTGTGAAGAAATTAAAAACTATCTTTAGTCACTCCAGTATGATAGGCTCCCATGAACTGCCATGTGACGCTGATTACTGTACAAGAATGCTGTACAGTATAAAAAAAAAAAAAAAAAAAAATCACCTTCTTGAAATTAAATAGGATTGTTTAATATTAAGTTTTTCTTATTAATAGTTCATTAGGCAAGCACTGTTTAGTAATATTACACAAGCCTGGTGGTGGAGTGCTTAGAATGCCCCAGCCAGAGTGAGAGCCATGTACCTTATAGGTTTGATCCCCAGATTTTCGATCATGTACCCTTGTTTTATGCATCAGTGTTTCATGGGAAATTGGCACACAAATTGAATCATGTAAATCGTTTCATAAGAACAATTGGTTTTTATTGTGTTGTTTTGTTGATAAAGGCACCAACATAATTGCATGCATCAGCCTTGATCACCTAATGTCGGCTTTCCACGCTGCTAGATTTCAGGCATCCTTCTTATTCAGCCCCTTATCCCTGAGGTCACACTCTATGACCTCCTCCCAGGTCTTTTTTGGTCTGCCTTTTGCAACCCTATCCACAACGTTCACACTTCTCACTTTGCACCCAGTTTTCATCCCCCATCCTCTCCACATGCCCAAACCATATCAGTCTACCTGTCCTCATCACAACACCAATACTCTCCAGTCCCACCCTTCTCATGACTCCTCCATCGTAAACCTAGTCCCCCTAGACCTCACATTCAAGGATGCACTGCGAATCCACTTAAACATTGTCATTTCTGTATGTTTGATCCATCGAATATCCTCTTCCATTACTGCCCAGGTCTCACTACCATACGGCATTACACTCCTAACGAGTTACATGCTGCACATAAAAATCCTTCAGCACAGAAGGAGAGCCCTCTCAGTGTCAGGAGAGGCAACAGCTCCCTGAATTTCTCCCAACCACTCCTCACTCTAGCCACAGAGCTAACTCCAGCCCACCTCCAGCACATATCGTGTTTCCCAAGAAACAGAACTCTTCCACACACTCAAGACTCACCAGCAAGATCAGTCCTATGTGCCTGACAATCTCCACATGCTCTCTTCGACACACCACACACACGAAACCGTGTTATCTTTCAGTTTGTCTCTGATACCATTACGGTACATCTCTTATGCATCCACTTATCACAAACACTGAACAAGATGGAATTACTTCCCATGCCCTTGTGGCAAACCACACATGGCCTCTAAACCTCTGAAAATCCACACATTTTCCTCGAGTCCACCATTTGTCCCTATTCAAAATTTTCCTCCCCTCAAACAGGTGCATAAAAACACAGCAATCAAAAATAGTGGAGGAGTGAATAAAAATATAATGGTCTGTATCTGTCTTTAGCCAGACAACTCAGTCCCATAAGGGGTGGCCATAAACAAATCGCCTCCATATCGCCCTGTCCTCTGCCATTTCGTTGCCCTCCTAGCAGCTCACACCCCCTTCTCTCATATACCTCTCCACTCCATCCCTCTATCTCATCCTCAGTGTTCCCCTCCACCTAACTTACATACACTCTCCTTCTTTGTCTCACACCCTCTATCCTCTCTACATGGCCAAACAATCTCAGTGTATTTCTCAGCGCTTTCTGTCACCACCACATCCTCCTCCTTCACTTCCTCATTTGTCACTGTCTCTCTTCATGTAACTCTACATGCTCCTCTCAGATAATTCATTTCCACTGCTCTCACTTAAGTTTTGTCCTTCCAACAAGGTCCAAGCTTTGTTTCCATACATCAGAGTTGGTACTGGTATCACGATACTTTCATGGAACATCGTTTTTACCTCCTGTATAATGGCAATATCCGGTAAATGAAATTTCAGTTCGTCGATATGTGGAATTTTAACTCTCCTCTAATCCCTAAAGACTGATGCCCTTAGTATCACTCCCCAGCTTAGTTAAAGGCAGTCATTTTGAATGTCACTGGGGAGACTTAATTGTAGATCAGCTATTTTGCCATCCAAAAACAGGTAGAGGTTGATAGTGCCATGTTAGCATTTTGTGCAGACGGAACCCATGCCAAACAGGGGTCTACTGTCACTCTATCAAGGATCATTTAATCTTTAAATACTGTACTCTGAACTACAGTAGCCTAGCTATGGGCCACTACACCTCTAAGGGGGTAATATGCTGTTAAGGGATTTAATCACCCCCTCACTAGGCAACGATGGCCATGTAGCCCCGCTAGGGTTACAGGAGCTTGCTACCACACCTGGCAACGGTGGCCCGTGAGAGGCTGAAACTCGCAACCTCGTGATTACTAGTCGGGCACTCTACTTCTGAGCCACTGCACCCCCCCCTAATATGCAGTTAGCTGTTTAATGTTCACCGTTTAATTTAATTTATTGTGAGGCTGAATTTTTGAAGAATATGTTATAGCTTAGGTATTTAATGGCTTAAACTTGTTAAGTAGTGTCCTCTAAGTAAGGCCATTTTTATCAGTCACTACTTTGAGGTAGCTACAGTACTGGTATCATCAGAATATACATATCGTAACCACATTCATATGAGTAAGAAATTATGTTATTAGCCAATCCAATGTTACCTTCATCTAAGTGAAAGGGACCTGAGTCTAGGCTGCTGTAGTCCAGAATGTACTGTACCAGTACAGTATAGGACTGGTAATAGTCAAGAGGCCAAATTATGCCCTTAGCAGCCTTTTTCATAAAGCAAAGAAACCATCAAACCATTGCACTGAAGGCATGGGCATGTATGACTTAGTTGTGTACCATCAGACCATTAAATTACATGAATTTAGGTTTAGATCCCAATTAACCTTAATGTACTGTAAAAAGTGTTTAACCAGAAATATCAGGACGTGTCGTGGATGTTTTTGTTAGTAAACCCCTGATATACAGGACCCTCTTTTAACGAATTTCTTTTTAACAACCACCTTGAGCTGGCCAAACATTATCTTCTTTTAACAAATTATCATTCAGTAAATGAATGGATGTGCAGGAAAACTTACCATCATGGCATTCCTACACACACACACACACACACACACACACACACACACACATATATATCCCGCAGAACACCACATCAGTCCCTGGGTGATCAGCATTGTGGGAGGAGCCATAAATAGAGCTTTAAGTTATTGTGTATGACTGCAAGCCCAAACGATGCTCTGTATTTAACGATCTTTGTTCGGTAAAAGCCTTGACACCAGGGAAATTACTGAACAGCATGGTGTTCAGCTTTAACGAATTATCGGCTATAATGCCGAGGGTCTGGTATCAATTAGTACGTTATATCAAGGGTATACTGTACCTCTGGGCACCAGCAGTGTTAGTACAGTGGCTGGAGATAATTTTCAAACTTAATACCGGTAGCTATCTCCCAGTAACAACATCCACTCTCTGTCAGCAGACTTGTGTTAATTATGCACTGCTGGGATTTCCCAGTATTACAGTGTTGTGTAACCCTGTCAGTCTGATGAAGTTTTCATATTTGTCTTGCTGTCTTCAGCCAAGTTTGTTTGTTTTGATAAACTTTTCAAATTGGATGGGTTTGACATACCAATAGCCTTCAGAGCCCCCCTTCACTACTAGAGACCTTTCCAGAGTTTAATATTACCATTTGATGGTAGCCTGACAAAAATGAGAAGTACCGGTACTGCACTGTATATTTTTGGATTGAAGAGGCCGAGGGTAGTTTATATATGTGAAGGGTTATGGGAATGTAAATATTTCTTGAAAAAGATAGGTAACTACTGCCAGATAGATTCACTTGATGTACTGAGGCCCAGTTACATTCAGAAATAACATAGCTATTAGTATAGGGTTGGCTTGTTTTCTAAGTGTTATGCTTGCTTACATTGTTGATCACTGGTGGGCTAGTTGTGGAAGCAGTTATTAAGTCATTGTTTTTTCTTTGCTCACAGTTTTGATCCATAAAAATTGTTTTAGGAAGTAGCTGATATTCCTTTTTAGGATAACTTTCCCATAGTGTCCTGTTACAGTTGCTTCAGCCTGCTAGATACACGAGTTTTGTCCATTATTTTGGTGCAGTATGTGGGATATGTTTATCATGCAGACTGGCCTGGCATCAGTAGGCTACTGGTGTAGAAGTACAGTATAGGAGTACTGCCTACTGGCACTATATTTATAGTTTGTTATATTCCAACAGGCTTTGACTTAACCTTCTTTAGAGCTACAGGAGTTGGGTGTAGATTCCCTAAGGGTTCCAGGTTGAAGCTCCTTAGCTCCTTAGTGATCTGGTATTTAGAATTTCGGTAAATCCACTCATTGCACAATATCCCTATGACTATAGGCATCATTTGTTTGTACAGGAAGGAGTTTCAAGCCAACAGTACAGTGGAATGATTATCATCTCAGTTTTACAGCATAGGAAATCCTTGTTATTTCACCATTTTCTTGGTCCTCTTTTTAAATTAAGTCCACAGTAACTTAAAGGGCATAGTTATGCTCCATTGCTACCTTAAAGGTGTTTTGTCAGTTTCTTCCTGTTTGGAAAAAAAATAATTTTTGAAACCCAACTTTTACTTTTAACAAGAACTGCCTTTACTATAAAGGTTATGACCAATTTTTAAGAATGTGTTGCTTAGTTACCACAGAGGCTTCATCCCTAGGCATTCCCACATAGCAGTATTGACCTATTGATTCTTAGTGTCCCCTTACTTCCCCATCCTTTATTATGGGATTATTGATCAAGTGGTTATACTAAAATGAATCAAGACTAGTTTCTCCAACAATAGTGTGTAAGTGAGGACTAAGAATATTTACAGTAGAGTATGTTATTAATATTGAGTGCATATCATGATTTGGAACTCAGTTGGAGGACCCGTATTTCCTCCAGTAGATCGTGGAGGCACTGGAGGGGAAAGAAGAGATGCTTTATTTTTTTTTTTTTTTTTAATTTTTTTTTTTTTTTTTTGACCATCCATACAGTATGAGGAAAGAAAAAAAAATTTTTGCTTGTGAAAAGCAAGCATGAGTAGCATCAAAGTTTGATTGGAAGTTGGAGGTTGTTGCAACTCGTTGTGTACTGATGCTTACCTCCTTTAACCGGTAATCATTCTTATGTCTTAGGGCCTTATGGTAGATGGCTTAGGCTGCTTTATAGCATCTCTTCCTTAGTTATTTATTTTAAAATCTTGTATGATAAATCATTAAGACAAAATTGCTGATACTAAAAGTATATAAACAAAACAATGGAAGTGTGTAATAATCTTCATTGCTAAGAACAAGGTGTAATATTGTCTGCCATACCACCATGGTCCATTAATGAAGCTGTTCAGGTGTAGTGAAGGAGTGCCATGACATGTAAGAATGGCCTGATATTCTCTGGTCAGAAATTTTGACTAGGTATTGCCATAATTTTTTAATTGCAGAATTAGTTGTTTTTTTTAGTTCATTGTTACTATACCTGGCAAAGTCTTCCCTGTTACATTAAGAAGTCTCCCCCTCCCTCTTATTAATTTAGCAGTTATGGAAACAGAATCCTTGGCTAATAACATACCGGTAATTTAGGATTCCTCCATACTGATTATTAAGGGAGAAGGTAAATTACAGTTATAAAGTGGTAGGTGGGGGTGCCTGCCATCCACACACTCGAAATAGTGCTGCTCACGGGTGATTGCCCTTTCCTTTCTTCCTTCCTTCTTTCCATCCTTCCTCTTCTGTCTTTCTTTCCTTCTTTCTTCCTCTTCCTTCTGTTTATGGGCGACTCTACATTGAGTGACAAGCCAAATGGTTTCCTGTACACCAGGAAACCATTCACTATGCTGGTTGGTAACCATATAACCAAACTGTAATGTCTGGTGGTTTAGTGGGTAATTAATGTACCCCAACTGGATTGAGCCTGTGTAAGTTTATATCCAAGGGGTGGTTATTGCTCACATAATGACACTCAGGGATGTGTGAGGCTGGTCACTTTCATGTTAAATGTTAGGACCAACTTGCCTAGCCCTGGGCTCCTGCATTCCTCATGGGGCTACACAGGATTAGATGATGTATGTATATACTGTATGTGATAATTGGGGCTTCACTTTGTCATTACATACTCCTTGGCACTGTACAGTATTATGATAAGGTATATACAGTACATTAGGTAAAATAATTCCTTGATTTTACTAATGGAAAGTTATTGTACCATACTGTACTTATATTGAGACTTGCTAAAGTATATTTGTGGTTGGTATTCCAGATATTCATGATCTGTGTATTAATTGATTGGTGATATTGCCTTGTTTGCTAATAGAGTACCCTATCAGAAGATTTGGCTAAACCCACTGCAAAGGATGTGACTCCCAGGCTTGCAGCATCTTGCAGTTATAAAAACTGCATCTTCAGCTGTTGCCACAGGATAAGATTAAGTATGCCAGGCAGGCAGGACTGCTTAGTAACACCTGAACCTTGGTGGTAGTGCTGGTAACCCCAACATTCAATACCAACTGTATGTGTTTTTGGTTGTTGAGAGTATAATGGGTCTTATCTTCACTTTGATGTCTTGTTTTATGTTTGGTAATGCTTAAAATTGTATATTGATATTAGAGGTGTAAATTATCATAGTTGCATGTAACTTGGCAATAGGTAGTTTAACTGTAGTAGGTTACCATGATAGCAAGAAACAGCAACATACCTGTAACTACAGTTGCAGTTATTAGTGATGGGTGATGTTGAATGGTAAGAGTAGGGAATCATAGATTTGCTGACTTCATCTCCTGACTTGGTTAACAGTTTTGCCAGATTTGGTCTCTTCCTTCTTGTCTGGGAACACATATTTAGCTTGTTGAGCAATTAATTCTATTTTGTTTAAGTTAAGAGAAGGTAATGTACCTTCCACCACACATCACTACGATACCCACATACCACCACCATACTTTAACTGCCACCTTTAATTTGTTTTTTCCAGCTCTAATGATGTTTCATTGTTGTACTGGAAGAAGAAATAATCTGTTCTTTGGTAGAATTTATCAAGGTTTGGCCTTCAGGTTGTGTGTCAGCCCTGTTACCCTCATTCAGTGTTTGGAGACCTGGTTATCTAGTGAACTAAGGCATTTCAAACAGGTGTGACCCATTAGAGTTTCATTCTGAGGGGTGGTAGGGATTACTTGTTCATATGCAGGCACTTAGGGGGAAGCAAATGATCACTGCCATCTTAATGTCTGGATAGTGTAGCTTAGTCTCAGGTTCCTGTGCACCTAATGGGGGAGCATAAAATTTCCATTTGTTTGTTAATTACCATTGTAAGAGTACTCTGTTCTTTATATTACAGGTCACAAATATGAAAAAAGTTATGGCAGTGGTTTTTGGTAGCTGCTTCTATCATTTTATATTTGTTCAAAGTACTGCTATAAGATTACCCTGCTCTGTGTTTTACAGGTTACAGATATGGCAGCATGCATGGAACTTATCAGCAAGCTGGAGAGAACTCCTATCACAAAGGAGGTCTTGGAGGTAAGGTGATTTTATGTTTACTGTAGTGCTGTGGTTGTTATGGAGAGTCTGTCTGTTTATAGCCAGATGCTTTAATCCTGGGGATGAGCACAAACAAAACACATTGTCACCCTGTTATCTGCTAGCAGGAACTCTCTGTTAGTATTTTTCAACCCCAGTTTCATCAACATGCAGGTGTAAGTTGCCCATCTCCAGTCTACCATCCTCCTTCCTGAAGGGTAGAGAAGGAACTGAAGGATATATGTATATCCAGACAGCATAGTGGCCCAGTTATATTGGTGCCACCACACGAAAGTGTCCTTTTCAGCACTGCTCTCTCTGGTAAAGGAGGCCATTGGAATTTTGTGTCAAGGGCAGCAATTGTAGCTATATAGATTGCATACTGTCTGGACTACTTTCCTACTTAACTTTTATGGCCTTATTTTTAAAATATGGTCCATAGAGGTGTAGGTCAGGACTGTGATTGTACCAGTTTAGAACACTTAAGGATAGGAAGTAGCCAGACTGCTTTCCACTTTATATAATGCAGTCAGCAAGATTAAAAGGCCAGACTTGTATTAGCCACTTCCTTCAAGTGTTTCAGCAATAATTATTTCAGTTTTATATTTTGTTTTGTGAATGTTTGTTGCCATCTGTTGTCTAATATTTTACTGTACTTGTTTTCAGTCCACCCGATTAGGAAGGTACATCAACAATATCCGAAGAAAGACAACCCACCAAGAGCTGTACCGGCGGTCCAAGGATCTGGTGCGCAAATGGCGGAAGGAGGTGCTGGCAGATGGTGTCAATGGAGCTGCTGGTGCCGGGGCACCTGGACCTGGCGGGACGGGGACAGTGGGCACAGCGGGTGGGGCTGGGACAGGCAACGGGCACACACTTACCCCAAACTCCCCATCCTCCCTACCGTCCAGTGGCAACACCAGTCCAGGCCTGTTGTCTGCTCCCACCACTCCCTCCACCCTTGTCCAGCGAACCTGCATCGCCTCCCCCACCCTCACCACCGCCCACTCAGCCCGCCCACTCAAGCCCATGTCTCCTGCCTTGTTACGGGGACGGGTCTTGAGCCCGGGATGTAGTCCCGCCTTAGCTTCGGTCTCGCCAGCCATCACACCCCCCTTGGCAACGCCTGCCCGACCGCGCTCCCGCCCACAGTCTCCCGCCGTTAACCCTAGCCTGCGACAGCCACCTAGAGCTGATGCCTCTTCCTATGCTCCAAGTACAGAAAATGTAGCAAAAACCAATACAGCTAATAAGAGGCTGAGAAAAGATGAAGAGGAAGTTAGTGATATTCCAGTGGCCAAGCGACCTAGAAACAATGTTACTAATGGTTTTGATGAGGACAGTAGAGACAGTTTTTCCAGTGTTTTAAGTAATGATTGTACTAAGGGTACTAGTGATAGTGGTAAATCTAAAAGGACAGCCAATACACACCCACTAACTAAAAGAAAACAAAATGTGTCTGAGGCACCTCATTCTACCAGTGCTGCAGACCAGCTTCAACAGAAAATGGCTGCTCTTCCCATGACCACCAAGGCCTCAAAAGTGAAAACCACTTCTCAGATAGTTGCTGAACTAGCAGAACGAAAGGGAGACAGCAAACTAGCAGAGAGAGCAACAAAGCTAGAGGAACAGCATGTGAGGGAATTATCTAACCCTGCAGCAACTCTGGGTATGGGTCGGACAGTTGACATGGCTGTTGTGTCTCGAAATAAGATGGACCACTTGCAGCGTTTCCTCAGTTCACAGCCTAGTCCTGCCTCAGATGACATGTCAGTGGGAGACGATGAAGACAGGGGTTCTGTGTCCACTGAAACTGAGGCTCGGGAGTCTGGGAGTGTCCCTGCCTCCCCTGCGCCGCCCCATCAAGGTAGTGCTCCAGTACCTAATCCACTTCCAGTTACCCCGAGTAACCTAGATTTATTGGGTGTCATGTCATGTGAAACGGCTGAGGAAATCCTGGCCCGCCTTCCCCCTCTAGATGCTTCCAGTAAGTTGTGGCAGGACGAGGAAGAACAAATTGAAGCACAAGAACAAGAAGATAGATCTGGGGGTCATAGTGATTCTGAGGGTAATGAAAGCGAGGACGAAACTGAGAGGTTGGTGCATAAGTCAAAAAAGGTGCCTCCAGAAAAAGTAGAAATGCTGCACTCTAGTAACCTGGATTGTCAAAATGGAAATTTTGATGTAGATGGAAAGTTTCGAGAATGGCACGAGGTGATCATCAAGAAAGGCTACCAGGATGACCCCCTGGTAGTGTTGCCTTATGTGATAACTGACTTTTGAAACACAAATTGTTTACAATGAAGTGTGGTGGCTGCAGGAAGTATAAAAGAGGCTCCCTTAGAGAAAAAATGGGTTTCATTCATTTGCATATTTTCTCAAACCACAGGAGACATGTTAGTCTATTCTTGTTAGTCTGTTTGTATTTTCTGTGTGTGATATTCATTTATGTTTTCTTTGAATAAGTCTTTTGAAAGTGTATCTATATGTACATGGATATATAGTTAAAAGAATGGCAATGTTATTAATGCTAACCTTGCTTCTGTTGCTTCAAGTTTTCTTTGAAGACAACCTGAAAATATACAAGAAGTTTTAGGATTAAGTCTTTACAGTGCCTAAAGGAAGTGAGTTGAGGATTTTAGTTAATGTAGGGATAGTGTCATGCAACCAGTCAACAAAAGTAATAATAGAATGCATGTTAACATTATGTCCCTTCAACACTAAATCCTGGAACTCACTTGTTTCTATTCACCCATTATGAAGTCAGTACAGTTGCCTTCAGAAACTTTTCCATATCCAGACTAAGGATAATTTATTTGTTATTAAAATGGTGAAATGGTTTGGGTTAAGTCTACATCAGGCATTTTGCACAATGGCCAAATATACATGAAATAACCGTATTGTATGTGGTGGTAGGATAGTCATGTGTGAACCCTCAGATCTATTGGTCACCGGAAATTATCATATTTAGTACTATGGTATATGCACATACCGTGCAGTGCCTCCAGAAAATGTCATCACTGTGGTGCTCGTTGGTTTCACAGTGGGTCATGTTCTAAGTAGCTTTGGAGATTTCATACATCTTCAGTAGTGAATTATTGTGCACATTATAGTTCAGTATCTACATGTATGAGAACTTGAAGGTTTAATGAACAAACTAAATCAGTAAGGAAAAGATTCTGTGATGCCTCCCATGCTGTTTGGAATACTGCCCTTGACACCTTTATTTTTTAGGTTAATGAGTTCATTTGTTTCAAAATATTCATTGTTTATGCTGTCTTAATGCTTCAGCCTGATGACATATTTTTATTTTACTCCTGTCTTCAAATGATGTTCAGCTCAGGAAGGTTCTCTTGTATCAGATGAATTTATGAAGCCTGCATCTCTGTCTGATTCCTCCAGTTTGAAGTCTCTGAAGCTATTGGGAAAAAAAAAAAAAAAAGTCCCTGGAGATAGTAGAAATAAAACGAAGAAAAACATTGATTGTAATAAAGGGTTTAATAGAAATAGCAGGCTTGCATGTAAATAAGAAGTTTTGGAGGATATCTTCAAAATTATAAATACAGTAGTGTGGAAGGGGAGGGGGAGACTGATGAAGAGGTCAAGGATAAGGCAGACTGTTGATAGTTTTCCTGACAGGTTTCTTGTTGTCTGGACCGTACCTCACCCTGACCTTAGGTGGGAAAAAAGGTTGGGATGATGGTGATATCTGCTGTGAAGGGGGAGTAGAGGGAGGGGGAGACAGGATGGCATCAAGATATATATGAATGAAGGTGATGTTAGAGGGAATGCAACCTGTTGACAGAGGATAGGGTGACATGGAATCTTTTTGACCACCTCCTTTGGGCTTAAGGAATCTGGCTGCAGGTATATAAAAAGTCATCCAGTGTTCCTGAATGTAAAGTCAAAAAGTAAAGACACCTTTTTGGAGGCACTGTACAGTACTTGGTTCATTACGTACTAAACACTGTGCACATCATAAAGTTCATTGTGTTTGCTAGTGCTCTGTGTATGATTAGTTGTTGCTACTGTCTTGCAGTCCCTACTTATTACATAGCATGATACAGTATTCCTATGAGTTTTGGAGGCATTCTTGTACCACTGCCTTAGCTATTTATTTAGTATACTACTACTAATTATTCTCCTGTATGTTGTTTGTCTTTTGAATATCAATATGATTGCATAAACACATGAGAATGCTAACAAACCATATGCAGAAATAAGTTGGTAAGGAAGGTATGCTAGGGAGCCACCTTAACCAATGAGAACGTGGAAAGCTGACTTACTATCTGTCATTATTATGAATTATTGCCCAAGTCTTAAAGTTCATTCCAAATTACAGTAGTTTTACTTGGCCACAGCTCATGGCCCTCCATACTAGCCAATAGTCCCTCACTATAACTTTTACCACCAGTTAATATTGGTTTTAAATGAACTGTAATTACAGGTGAGAGTTTCAGTGCAGGAGTATGGGCAGGTGTGGAAGAGTTCGAGAGTTTGCGGAGTGTTATTCCAATTTGGAATAGACTATCACTACCTTATCCTTAACTAGCTCAAAACTGATTCTACATAGCAAGCTGTGATATTGTCTGCATTGTTATTTTACATTAACTTAATGCAGGGATACTTTTAAATTTTCATGGGAATCAGTTTGACCTTGCCCTGTAATGTAGTGTTTTTCATGCCTGACAATTATTTGTTTGGGCTTTTGTGAGGCATTAGGGCATCTGAATCCAGTTATTTTCTTTGACCACTTTACCCCATAATGTATTTTTTATTGTTGCTACCACCAGATTTTTTCTTTCTTTTTTCAGTAATTGTTATTGCTAGCACCAGGTGGTTTTTAATCCAGTGACTTATTGCTAATACCTGATGGTTTTCATCCCAACAACTGATATTGCTGCCACCAGATATTTTTTTTCCCAGTGGCTTATCCTTATCAGTGATTATGGTTGCTTTCACCAAATTATTTTAATTGTAATTTGGAGACACTGAACTAGAGGAGTTAGATATTGTTTTCAGTTCTGTCTATCGTTACTTGAGATCTGTCATATGTTGAATAAAATAGGTTGTAAATAACTTCTTGGTGTGGCCCAGTCTTACCTCTGTGTGACCTCGATGGACTGCAGATTGAATTTGCTCTTCTCACTCAGTCCATCCTCCATTTGGGGGATTGGGAGAGAGTCAAGTGACATTTGTATAACCATGCAGCAGAGCCACCCAGTTATTTCAGTGCCACCAGGCAGGTGTTGATAAAAAATATGTGATGGGCTTGAAGGGGTTAACTGTGGGCATGAGACACATCAGGTCTGAGGGTTCATACCTACCCCACATGGATTGTGGGCTGGGACTGATACAGGTATTCTCATCAGCAAAGGAGGCTCTATGGCACCTCTTCCTTATCAGTTTGTTTCTGCATATGGCACTGTAACATTCTTATGTACACTAGGGTGATTATGCAATCTGTATCTGTATTAAAAAAGAAAAAAACATACAAAAGATGCAATATGCACAATAAAGAACTAAGGAAGATGTGCAAGGAAGCCTCCCTACCCCATGGGAGTAGAGGCTTGAAGCACACTGATAAACTTATGATCAACCCCCTCTCATAACTTGGGTTTTGATTTGCAGGAAGAACGGGGGGTATAGGATGTTTCTCTTTCACGTTGTTTATAAAAGTTCCAACATGCTTGCAAACATTGGGTTTGGTTCCCTAATGGCAGTTCTCCATCCTGATTGACCTCCAGCAGTCTTTGTTCGGTCCCTTATCCCTGAGGCCATGCTTGATGACCTCCTAAGTCTTTTTTTTTTTTTTTTTTTCCACACCCAGTTGTCATCCTCCATCCTCTCCACATGTACAAACCATCACAATCTACCCCTCATCACAACACTAGCACATGCAAATCCCATCCTTCCTCTCAACTCTATTCATGATTCAAACCTCCTCATGCCTGTCATTCAGGGATCCACAACACATCCATCTAATCATTCTACTTCTGCACACTTGAGCCTCTGAATAACGTCTTCTTTTGCTGTCCAAGTCTCATTACTGTACGGCATTACACTCGTGTCACTTGCTGCATAAAAGGATTCCATATTGTGGAGGGAAAGCCCTTTGTATTAGGAGGGGCAGCAACTCCCTATGCTTCTTCCAACTACTCCTTACCCTTGCCATCAAGTTAGCGTCAGCCCCACCTCCACTGAAAGATTCTCAGAGAACAAAATTCCACACACATTAGGGACTCTTTAGTAAGAATAGTCCTTTCCCACCTCTCTTCTGTATGCTCTCCCTTACATACTGCACACTCAAAATTGGCATTATTTTGCAGCTTGCCCTTCCTTTCCTTGCCCTTCCTGTGAAAGCTATATTCTTTCTGCAAAAACAAAGTCTTCGTTATAAGGGGAAAATTATCATGAATTATTTTTTGTGTGTGCTGGAAGATTGAGGGAATGAGAAGGCAGAAATTGCCGACAGCTCTCAGTTTTTCTGGCAAATGAAAAGTCTGTCCTACAAGAGGGCATTAATCATGAGTTTCTTTGTGAGTCTGGGCCTAGCATCTCGTACAGAAGAGAATGTGTGCAGCAAAGTTCATGATAACCAGTCCAGCATGACAGTATTTTATTTTGTTGACCACTTTAATTTGATGATGCATGTGATTTTCTGCTACTGCTGTCACCAGATGATTTTGTTAAGTTTTGGAGAGACTTGGAAGTGGAGGAGTTATAGCCATCATTAATTCCATAAGTACTTGGTGTATCCAAAATTGAATACAGTCATCCGGTAGTGGTGCGAATATAATATATAAGTACATCATCAGATGGATGAGGTTTAATGGGGAAGATATAAGAGGGATAATCAGGAGTTGGCTGTAAAGTCTGGCTGGTTGTCGTATATCTGTGATTGTTCCACTGTCTTGAAGAATTAGTATAATGTGAAGGAAGTAGAAAGAAAAGGATGCCTTGTGCTCATATGTATTGTCATTTTATGCCAAAGAATCAACACTAATGATCTGCAAGCAGAAACTGCGTTTTCTGTACAAGGATAATCTTCAATTCCTCCATGACTAATTTAGTTGCATTCCTCTACTGTGAATGGCAAAGGAACATTCGTATATTGTAATATTCTAAGTGGCCTTGGAGATTTCATAATACTGTACAGTAGCTCATCCTTTGTGAATTATTCTGCACATTGCACCTCATCCTGTTCAATGCAATTGGTGCATACTGTGTCAAAACAAATCAGTTACACACAAGATAATGCCAAGGTGTAATATGCAAAATAAACCACGAAAGAAGTACTGTGAAGCTTCCAATACCAAGTAGAATATGATAACACATTGTTTTATCAGCATTTCCATTTGACCAGTTGCTGCCTTAGGATTTTACCTGGACTTTGCAACTTACAATAAAGAGAGAGATGATGGTGGGCTATTTAGCTAAGTGATGGATACTGTATTTGGATTCATGAGTTTTTTGTGGCCATTCTCTGTAACAGTGCTACTTTAACTCAAAATTTTGATCATTGGATTCAAGTGAATTTTTTTGTGGCCATACTCCGTAATCTTGCTTTTCAATATATGGATTCATATAAGTTTCTTGAGACCAGGCTCTGTAATCTTTGCTACTCTAACTTTTTTTTTTTAAATTATTATTATTTTTTTTTCCAGATATCTTCCTGAAAACTGTTTGATATTGTAGAGCGCAGAACTTTTTTGTGTTTTCCAGTTAAAGAATGTGTCTTTTTAGACAGTGATAAGCCCCTGTTCATTATTCAAAGATGCAAGATTCATTAGTTGTATGTAACACATTACTGCAGTAATATGCTCTTCTATTTATATGTATGGTTTCATTTACATAAAGGAAACTGAATTATTTAAATATGAAATAGCCCATTCTATGCAAAATACTGTGACCACTCATTCATTTGTCCACCATCTTTCACTCTGTGTGTTCACTGACAGTGGTAACAAAAATATGAAGATAGGTAACATTTTTGGGGGTCTTGTGTACTAATAAACATTAAAGTCAAAAGTTATTAACCATTAAAATTATTGCTTGTATTCTATGCTTAATAGTAATATATATTGTGTTCTGTCCTTTGTATATTTAGATTGGAAAGACAGTTTTTTCAATAATATTAATCATTCTACCATAAATGTTTGATGCCACGGAAAAGACTTTAGTGCACCGGAAAATGCACTTGTTTCTTTGTTTGTTTGTTAATAAGTTTTATGTTCGTATTCCTGTTGAACTAAAGGAAGGATTTAGTACAGACATAACCAAAGCTTTGTGACAAACCAGTTATTGGTTACCTTTTCTTTTTTAGTCTCAGTCAACACTAGCTTGCTGGATGTTGAACTAAAGGCATGTGATTGAGGTAAGAATGCAAGTGTCCATTACCACAACAGGTTGAATACTGATGTTATTGGATGTTTTGTAATTTATAGTTTTGTTTAAAAATACTATGGATTCATTCCTAGGAGAATACAAGAGAAATCCAATAAATTTACAAACACTACTTAAATATTTTGTCTTCTCGACCACTAAGGGGTATTTTAGAATCACTGGGATTGCCATCATTGAAAAATGTAACATGTTACAAGTGAAATCATACATGAGCCACACCCACCTGTTTTATTTGGACTGTATCCTTCCTGTGACACTTGATGGTTTTGTGGGTTAGGCACTTCAACTGGATTTGGCCTATAAGGGTTTGTGTCTTAAGTTGGTTGGGTTTATTGCACACGATATTCATGGTAGAGCAAATGGTAGCCCTCATGTTAAATGTCAGTACTAAGTAACGTATTCTCAGGCCCCTGTGCTTCTTATGGGGCAAGAAATAATTGGAGATTAGACAGTGTCCTTATTTCCCAAAACTCAGATTCACAGCACAGACTCAGGTAATTGCCCTTTCAGCCCAAGAACATCTTTTAAAACCCATTATTGCTACCTACGTACTGTATGTTAGTGTTTTCAGCTGGAGATGGTTGATAGTGAAAGAACTGGTGAAGGCTATTATCTGTCTCCTCAGATTTGAAAAGTGTGTCCTACACTGAATAAAATAGTCTGAGATATGTAAAAATGTTACATTGCCTCCTAAAGAATCCCCAAATTGAAATTGGCCATGGTACAGCTGATGCTTTCATTAGGTAAACCAAATGCTAAAACCAGTTTATTGCTTCCCAGCAGTTGCTGGAAACTTGTGAAAAATTGTTATTTAATAAGATTTGTAACTTAAAAATGATTTCAGCTTGGATGTTGCGTAATTGTGATTGTTTTGTGTGTAAGACCATACACACCAAATGCATTTGGGTGTAGGTGGGATTTTTGCTTCTCATCTGCATTTGCCCATAACCAGTGGGTTCACTTGTATGGGTTATAGGGATCTAAAATTATGTACAATCACTCATATTTGGTGTGGATGTGGTGTTAGAGTGATGATTTCATGGCTTGTTACTAAGCTTGTAGCCATATTTTACTTTCATGGCATTGCCCTCCAGAGATGATGGTAGCCATCCATCTACTACCTGTCTGGAGATACTGTAGTAAGACTGAAATGGAATTACAGTACATCCTCTGGCTTGAAGGGTTTAAGAAATGTATAGTATCAGTTTGTCCATAGTTATTTTGGTGGATGCATGATAAAACCATCCTGGGGCTTGGTACCTGGTATTCTAGTGGTTAAAATACTCCAGTTGGAGAGGAGTTGGTCATCTGTCTTAAATTTATTGACTACAGTAGTCTAATCTTGCTCCCTTACACCTCAAAGGAAGTAAACTGGGATTTGTTATTTTTCATGCTATGACTGAACGGTGCTGGAGATTGACGTCTCCACGTGGTGGCATCGATATAACCAGGCGACTCAGCTACCTGATTATTTAAATGCCCCTCATGTCCCCCTATCCCTCAAAAGGAGGATGAACTGCAGAAGGAGGGTAGCTTCAGCCTGCAGTCCACCTAGTTCACATTTCAGATGAGCTTGGGGTTGCATCTTCGCTTCCTTTTGTTTCATTTCATTTTAAGGGTCCAGTCTGCTTGCACCATCGGCCTTGGTCACCTAACGGCTGCTTTCCATGCCGCTCAGTCTCTGGCAGCTTCTCAATTCTGTCCCCTATCCCAGAGGTCACATTCAACAACCTCATCCCAGGTTTTTTTCGGTCTATGCCTCGCAACCCCAATACACTCCAATCCCATCCTACCCCTCAACCCCTCCATCGTAAACTTAGCTCCCCCAGGCCTCTCACTCAGGGACTCATTGCATATCCACCTAATCGTTGACATTTCTGTACGTTTGAGGCTATGAATATTCTCCTCCATTACTGCCCAGGTCTCACTACCATTCAACATTACACTCACACGCTGCCTACGAAGATCCCCTCTACATGACTAAATACCATTAGCTTGTTAGGTAGTCAAGTTATGAATGTCTTTTACAGTTTGCCATAAGACAACTCATTCAGTTAGATGGTTCATTTTTCATTAAATTCAGACCACCATCATAGTTTTATTCAGCTTTGGAAGGATCTTTAGTAAAGAGGTTGATGAAAGCTGTGTGTAACCCTTCCAGCTCAGTGAGTCATTCCTGGGCTGTGTCAAATAGTTTGGATGCAGCAAAGACATAATCTGAGTAGAGTTAGTCAGTACAGCACATTTGAGGCCTGAGTCACAGTTTTGCAGATGGGGTCCCATATATAGCTGGAAAAATAAAAAAGTCAAGATGATATGTGGCCCGATTCACTTGGAATACTGTTTGATAGTTTTGCTTTAGTGCTGGACAGGTGACTTTCCCACTGGCACCAGTATAACTGGATGACCCTGCTACCTGGTTATACAAGCATTCTGCAACTCCCTCCTTGCCCACAGAGAGGAGCATGGTCGAGTGCAAGAGAAAGGCAGCTTCTGCGTACAATCCAATGGCTTCATATTTCAGATGAGCTTGGGGCTGCCACAACAACTTTAGTGCTTGATTTTTCTTTGCTTCTGAAAGGCTTGGGCATCAACAAGTTTGTAAACCTATTGAATGTAATTGTTGTAAATTTTATTGAGTATTCCCATATCCCATTTATATACAACCTTCATCATCCATTGGACTGTCAGTGTATTGCTGAAAAATTAGCAAAGAGTTTAAGAGAAGCTTTAAGACGGATCACAGGCCATTGTGGTTATATATCCTTAGGAGAAAAAACATTATTATTTTTTTTTTAATTTTCAGCAGTGATGAATAATGGATGGTGAAGTTAATTGTACAGTATTGTATAGAATGAAGTCCAACGAATGGTTGTAGGCAGTAGTACAGATATAGTTAATCCAGAGTGAAGTTGCAAAATTAATGAGAAATGATGGCGAAGTTGCAGAATTGATGAGAAATGATGGCAAAGCAGAGACGAAGGTGCAAATGAGCAAGGAGTACAGTACCCTCTTGGTGACGCGGGTACTTGAGAAATTCTCCTCACCAAGAAATTTATGTTGCCTTTTCTGTACTCTTAATTCCTAGCAGTGCCCTCATGACTATGGTCCCAGGGTATCCTTCCCTTCATGCTGCTGTCAGTGCACATGGTCTTCTGTAGGATTTTTATGTAGTACAGTATATTATTCAGTTCATTATTACCCTGTCAGAGTGTAGGGCCCTGGGGCTAGGCTGTTTAGTCCTGACATAATAGGCAAGAGACCATTCACTCCTCTAAACTGCATTACGTGAGCAATAAACTCCAACCACCTCTTAGATGTAAATTATGAGCCACACCCCGGCCCGTTTGCCATGATTCAAGGTTCTTGGCCTCATTCTGACACGGAGGCAGTTTATTCGTGGCTATCCACTTTGACATTAAGGCATATGTGGCCATAGATTGATGGGTACATCTTGAGAGAAA
The DNA here is from genome assembly GCF_032717465.1 of Coenobita brevimanus. Lineage (NCBI taxonomy): Eukaryota > Metazoa > Arthropoda > Malacostraca > Decapoda > Coenobitidae > Coenobita > Coenobita brevimanus. Next base: position 47,554,937 of record NC_136961.1, read on the forward strand.
ACTGCATCACCTATATATAATCCAAACTAGAGAAGCCCTGGGTAAGGCAACACGGCCATAAACTGAACCAGCCCAAGGGAGTAGCATTAACTGCCTCTCCTTGTCTGAATACCGTGACGGTTGCATGAAATTTTTTGTGGGAATGAATCCCCCTGATTACGACTGCCGTGTTGTATACATCTCCATCGTATCTCGCTTCATGCATTCAAACTCAACTCATAGTCTCATATGGGGAAGAAATTTGACTGAATACGGACAGTAATGTACAGTAACCACGCATAATCTCATACAGTTTTTTGGCATGGTGGCCAGTTTAGCGCTAGAGATACTGTATTTTCATATAGCACCGCTTTTTGAAGACTAGAGAACAAATCTAACTGTATTCAAGTAATTTCAGGTAGAGTTGGGGGCATAAGCCCATATGTCCGGCAGACCAATGAATGAAAATAGGAATTTGTTAATAAATTTTGAGGAATCTATTAATCAGCATTTTCATCCTTGTGGCAATTCCTCGAAATCGCTGGATCCAGCACTTTTTTTTTTTTTGTAATATTTAGGGATATTATATATTAGTATTATTTCTAGCGATTTCATGTAATACCTATTGGCATTATAGCGCGCTCTGGCAACTCCACTTCTTGGCGGGAAACTTGAGATGACACTGTGTGACGCTGACCATGGGTGGGGGAGGTGTTCGTGCTCTTTATCTCGGACTGCTCATCTTCTGTGGATAATTCATTGCTCTCATGGTTCTGCAACGAGAACTATTAAGTGTGCTGCAGCACAGCCTACATCGTATAATTAATGGATGACCATCAGATAATGCCTGAGTATGATAAGGTAAGGGTGCAGGTAGACATCATGACGTATTGACCATTTAAGTTTCACATGGTAATCCTATGGTAATCCTATTAAGCTGCAGTTTCACCAACCAAACCAAATGTAACCTAACCAAAAGGATGCAGTATGGCTGAGTATAATAAAAAAAAAAAAATGAAAAATGCTTAGTGAATGTTCATACATAACTAATATATTAGTTATGTAGTAGCTTGACCCTATTAGCCTAACTTTCAGGTGTAGCCGATTGTCAGTTAATGTATACATGCTGTATTTTGTGCCTATATTCACACCAAGTATTACGAGCAGAGATATTGATACCCGTAACTTAATGAGTCGAGTCTGTGGCAGACAGATTACCTGGATTTTGTGCCCTGAATCTTGGCTTAAAACCCATCTCGTTGCAAATATTTAACCAGAATATTAGTACAGATGGTTTCTTTTCATCTGACAACTGGTCTGCTCACAACTTGAATTGTAAGTCGTGACTGCGCTAACTTCAGTGAGCTTTTAGTTATGAGGTAGGACAGTCCCTTAAGAAGTCAATTATTCTCCAGTCCGACTTACACTGGTATCTTCTTCACCCCGTTATGTAAAATTATGTAAGTGTTCATAACTGTTGGATAATATTTTGAAAAATTTAAAATCATGGCTGCACTGAATGCTAGTTTAAAGTAGTACAGGCAAAGATGGGGCGAGGGTTGCGAGCTGCAGTGGATTCTCGTCGCTACCTCCTTTCCTCCATATCCCTCGCCCTCTTCCCTCCCTCCATTTCCTCACCTGCCTACCTTTCTTCAACAAGCTGGAGTTAATGGAACAGGCAAAATCTGTTGTAACTCTGGGTATGCTTGTAAAGTCGAAATAAAAACAAAGTTACCGCCAGTGGAGTACGAAATCTATGTTTGATCATTATAAACTCAATTGAAAGTTATGGAAACAATTGTAGTCTCCTCCTTTGCCTATAGCCATTCTTTCTACCCCACACCGCGTCTTTCCTACCCTACCTCCTAAAACGCAAAACAAGCCATAGTCAGTGGAATAAACGAAAATTTAGGCTCGCAAACTCAAGAAACCAAATCGTAACCAGTCCTAAGCCAGTGAAATTAACGAAAGATACATCGAATGTCATAATAAACTGAAAATAATGGACAATCTCGGCTCATCGGCCCAATACCAAAAGCAAGCCCTCAGCACGTCTTTCCTTTCCTCCCTACCCTCACCCCCTGCCCTCCAACACTCTCATCTCTTACCTATCTTCTTCCCCCCATCTTTCGTCCACCTCCAGGACTCCTCCAACTTTACACCTCCCTCCAAAAACCCGTGTCCGATATCCTTAACTTCAGTGGGCATTAGACTTTGAAAATTAATCTGATTTCCAGTTTCAGCGCCTTTGAACTGATCATGAAATTATGAAAATAATATTGCGCTTCGTTATTAAAATAAGCATGGGCGTCCACGGTATTCGACTACAAATCCGAATTTTCTTCTGCATAGGAAGCACAGAGGATTCGCACACGCCCTTGCAACCCCCCAAAAGCAGCGTCTTTTGAGATCCACCTGGAACCAGTCACACCCTCCACCGCTGCTTCCGTTGTTGCAAGTGCGTTCGGTGCTCAGCCTTTTTCTTTGCCCGGTTAGTATTTACCTAAGTTTGTACCTTATCAGTCAAGTTCATTTATCGTGTTAATGTAACTTCTTGCGGCTGTACCTTTTCGAAGTGGATTTATTGTTTCTCGGGGATGTTAGGGCATAAGAAAGGAACAATGCAGTAAGCCGGCAGCACACGCGTTCATGTGTAGCGTCTGCTCTGCCGGGTGAGACTACCAACATATATCACTTTATCAGTCATGTTGTTTTGTCTCTTGAATTGAGATTCTTGCATTTGTGCCTTTTTTTAAAGTGCATATACTGTCTTTTGGTAGAATGAGAAAGAGAACTGGAGTAAGCCGGCCAGGTTGGCCCATGCTGCATCAGGAGCAACGCAACTCTAGTGTGGCTTGACAAAGTTAATGCAGCTTCAGTTTTACTGTATCTCTTATGCTCACCTACGTATTTGTTACTGGCCTTAAGTTCATGAAAGGTTTAACTTGGTTTTAATATTGGTGCACGCTTGTGAATAACGAATTTTGTTGCAGGTGCTGACTTCAAACACCGAATGGTGATGCCGCCGCTGCCTCCTGGGTATCTTCGGTGAACCACAAACGTCTCGTCGCTTCGTTAAAGGTAAATAAGCTTTCATTTACCGCACGTCTGTTATTGAAACTGCGCCAAGGATCCTATACTAGAGAAATAAGCTACTTGCATTAATGTGGCCCAAAACTCGTATGAACGTGAACACTGAACTGCAGGCTGAAGCTGTTCCTTTGCAGTCCATCCCCTTCCATTTGTGGAGGAAATTTAGGGACCTTTGTTTTACCAGGCAGTTTCTTTTTTTTGTGACATTCATACGTCTCTTAAGTTTACAAATGCACACTGAGTCCATCGAAATTATTGTTCCTACAAAACAACGTCTGGTATGTCGGTGCAAAAGCGTTCGGGGCTCTCTAGCGCCCAGCCCATTTATTTACTTGTTATTTAGACCAAATTCTGGAAACAGGTGTAGGCCGCTTCCAGTAGCACCACTTCACTACGATGACGTTCATTTTGGTAGGTAACTACGATTCCACGGCGGAGCAGGACCTCCATTATTATTATTATTATTTTTTTTTTTTTCACCAATAATCATTACTGTTGATTCATAATTTGATGACATTTTCGACAACCATAATCCCCCATGCATATTTTGGTGCATTCTATGACTATCCTGTGAATTGAAATAACTTTTCCTTTGAACGCTTCCGTCTCAATCATTCAGAAAGATGTCCAAAACAGTTACGGTGTGGAATTTTACTTCCTTGTCCAAAACAGTTTCGGGCCGGGCTGACACTGAAATTCTACTTCCATTTCAGTTACTGTGTTTCTGTTTTGACCCGCAGCCTAATCCCACTCAATGGTTCTGATTCTGTCTAGTAAATTCCATCGTATATCAGCCTCATGTCCAAAACAGCTGAAACTGAAAATCCCAAATCGTAAGTGCTCTAAAGGTACTGAGAAGATGTATAAGTGGTATTTATAGTTCATATTTATATTTCATTCGTAATGGGGGGGGGGTGAATCGGACGTGTACAAACTTTCAGTGGGACAATTGCTCAGACAGTAAAACTGCATGCAGTGCGTGCTGAGGGCTGAAACATTGTGGGATGTTGCGTACCTTTGTTGACTGTCAGATTGTCAGTGTGTGTGTTAACAAATAACCAAATAATCACACTTACCGTTTATTGTGATATTCTGTTGTGATGGTTAGTGCCCATACTAAGGTATGCGTTTGAGACTTTGGTGCAGCATGAGGCCGAAAAGTCAAAAGATACGGTGGAAATGGGCTTATTGAGGAATGTGGGTGGTGTGCGTGAAGTGGGTAGGAAAACAAATGGTGTGATTTGCGAGAAACACGTAGGAAAGAAGTTTGTTGGTAACAAGTTACAGTGTGCCTCAAATGATATATGGAGAGAACATGTAGGTTGTTTAACCCCGGTCTGTCTTGCTGAGCGGACCTGTCGACCACAGGTAAGCAATTGCTTCTTTGGGGTCGTCCTACAGGTACAGTACATACACCATGTAGGGATCTGGCACCTTCATGTGGCTGACAGCGCCCCACCAGGGTCGGACCAGGGTCCTTCCCACGGCGAGGTGCAGAAAAATGAGGTTCGACTTCAGTTGGACAACGCAGCTGCTTTATCCAGAGTGCACAGTGCCATCACATGTAGGTTCTTCGTCAACGCCACTGGTGTAGGTAGGGTGGTGAAACGGATGTGTGTGAGGTTCAAGGTGGGAGGAGGCATGGTATACCAAGAAGATAGATGAACTTGATATATGAGTATACAGTGTAAGTGTTCGGTATTGAAGTTGATAAGAGGCTGGGGAACTGAGAGAGACTTAAATTTGTCGGATGAAGAATGTATGGAATAATAATAAGGCTACAGAACAGAGACTGAGTTGATGATAAATTACTGTATGCTGTTTGCTGATGATACAGTATTGTTGAGTGAAGATGAATGGGAGTTGCAAGGTTTGGTGAATGAATTTGAGACAGTGTGTAGGAGGAGGAATCTGAAAGTTAATATAAACAAAAGCAAAGTTATGGTGTTTGAGAGGAATGAAGTCACAGAGTGTGCAGTGAGGTTGGATGGTAAGGATATGGAGAATGTGAGTGCATTCAAGTACTTGGGTAGTGTGATGAGTAAGGATGGAACTTTGGGGGATGAAGTGCGTGAAAGGGTACAGCAGGGAAGGAAGGTTGTTGGTACACTGAAAGCAGTGATGAGAAATAGGGAGGTGAGTATGGGAGTTAAGAAGTCACTGCATGATAGTATTGTGATTCCTACCCTGACGTATGGAAGCGAGGCATGGACCTTGCAAGAGGGGAACAAGTCAAGAGTGAGAGCAGTGGAAATGAGTTACTTGAGAGGAGCATGTGGAGTGACATGGAGGGACAGGTTGACGAATGAAGAAGTGAAGGAACGTTGTGGGGTGGATGTGGATGTGGTTGAGAAGATTAGGAGAAATACACTGAGGTGGTTTGGACATGTGAAGAGAATGGAGAATGAAAGACTGACTAAGAGGGTGTATGTAGGTGAGGTGGAGGGAGGGGTAGACCGAGGATGAGGTGGAGGGATGGAGTTGAGAGGTATATGAGGGAGGGGGGGTGAGTTGGGAGGAGGGTAGTCAAATGGTGGGTGACAGAGCGACTTGGAGGCGTTTTGTCTGCGGCCACCCTTTGCGGGATTAGGGCGTCGGGCTATAGGTAGACTGATGGATAGACGAAAAACGTGGCAAGGGATGAACACCCCCCGTTATTAACTTGACAGTCGACCGGTTGAAGTCTAATCATAATCACTATTGAAGAATGTCTTGATGGTTAGGTCTGTGAGGTGGAGCCAGGATTCCAGGGGGTTACTAGTGTTTGAATGAGGGTCTGAATCATTTTATGGGGTATAGTGCTGATAGCTTTAATTCATTCTTGCTTACTGTTTCCTTGTTTCTGAATTCTACGTCACCATCATTAGGCAGGAAAAAAGGTCAGGATGAAAAACAAATTTATCTTCTAATTTACACTTATCGCAATATTCATAGTGCCCCATGAACAGATTCTCTGAAACCAGGATACTAGATCAGGGATACGGAAAATTCTGGAGTTGGTTCGGTCCTCACTACATTCTACTTGACATGATAGCGTGCGTCTGTCAGTTACTTGAGTGGCTTCTTGTGGAACGTGTTTAAATATATATTTTTATGATCTTCCTGTAGTTCACAGGATGACAGCAAGAAGTTAGAATGTGGTTTTGAGGTGACTGGAAATGACTCGGCAGTGTAAGACTGTCACTACTGTAACACTACATGCCGCAACTAGTTTGGACCGGGAGGATCAAGTACGGAAAGTGGACAGTGATATCGTTTATCCAGTCCCAACACATTAATAACCCTGCTTGAAAAAGTATTCTTTCAGTGTGGACATTTGGGTAGTTCAAGCATCGGTGGTGGTCTGTTTGTGCACGTGCCAACAAACAAGAGTAGAATAGCTGTGGGACCTGCGTAGAGGTCCTTGTTTCAAACGTTTGCTGTACATAGGACCACCTTGATGTCTCAGTGAGCTTCAGTGAAGAACTTTTAATAAAACTGCTGCTAGATGACGCCACCACAGGTGTCTGCTGGTAACAAATTTGGGTTCTCCATGTTACCGTAAATAACCTTATCTGGGACCACTTTTGTCTCAGTAGACTTTAATTAAGCACTTTTACGTAAGTTGTTGCTAGATTGCACCACCTCAGGTGTCAGCTGATGGCAGATTTGTTTTCTCTGTGTCAAACTACTCAACATGGTACCACTTTTGTCTCCAAAGGCCTCCTTTTAACAAATCTGCCAGAAATAAAAGAACTCTGCACACTCATTGACCTGCTGGCTATCGCTGCAGGTAAAAATACCGTAATATATAATTTACGTGCCTGATTTTCCGTCCGCACTCTCTAGTCACCTTGAAAAAATTAAGTCTGGCTCATCTTTCCATATTTTTTTGCTTTGGGCATGTTAATGTTCTTTTGTATGGTCCTGTTGCAATCTACGTCGGTACTGAAATAACAAGCCACGCAGTCATAGCAGGACACCGAAAATGTTGCAACCACGATTTAGTGTTTAAGTTGTGGGAGTGGTCAGGTGAAATCAAACGGACTATACTGGCCCCTTCACTCCGTTTACTTTTTTTTTCCCATCGAGCTTATGAAACTTTTTGAATTGGAGGGACTAGTAATTATCATTAATAGCACTTGTACTGAGCACGTTCCTGAGGTCAGTATAATCATCTGATAGGAAGGAGAATATATATGTATATCTGAGGTGGTTAAGGGATATGTGTGGATTGCGTAGGTTGGATAGGATAAAACTAAATGCATTTCAGAGGTCTACAATTAACAAAAGTACTGGTACCATAAATAATTGGATGTTTTACACTTTGTTAGGGAAAAAAAGAATCGTCTCCGATTTCGCCTGTTTTGAAGACGTTAGGAGTGCGCCGTGTTTTTTTTTTTTTTTTTTTTTTTTTTTTTTTTTAAGACTACCATACGTGAATGATACGGTCGATTTTGCCATTGTTCAGGGGAAAATTTGGAAATCTGGAACGAAATGTTGCAGCCGCAGCACACATTTTATGACAGTTACTCATGGGAGAAGTGTAATGGGATCGAATTTTAAGCCAGTGATTTTTGTTGTACCCCCAGGCTCATATGAACATGAACTCAGTGGACTGCAGGCTGTGGTAGCTCTTCCTTGCAGTCCACCATTTCGTTCGGGGGAAAGGTCAGGAACGGACTGGGGGTTGGGGTGGGAGGACATGATGCCCCACCTCCTAATTCTCGGCAGACCATTGATTGGCCAATTTATAATTTCTGTTTACCGTAATATATTCAATAAATATTTTATATAATTTTCAAAGAATCGTTTCCATGATTTAGTAAAATGTTTCAAGTAATTTGGTAATGTGTCATCATGAATTCGTAAGTTTTAATTCCGGTAGGATACACGCCTCTTCATCCCCCTTTTCCAAAGCACTGATCCGGCATGTATAGTTGAAGCACGTTTGTCTAACCGGGCAGTGGAATCTCCCAGTTATATCGGTGGTATCATGTAAGGCGTCCCTTTCCAGTACCTCCGTTGAATATATATATATATCGGATTGTGGAATAAAATTGAAAAGATCAGCTAGGAAAACGTAATTTTGCGTACCGGTGTTTCGGGAGAAAACTTAAAGATTTGGAACGGGGCATTAAATTTATTCATTGCATATTAGATAGTGTTTCGAGAGAGTCTATGGGGAAGATCATGAGACATTATGGAATACCAGAGGAGTTTGTGAGGGTCATTATGAACATGCATGAGGACACATTTTGTAAAGTGATGGTTGATGGTTGTCTGAGTGATTCGTTTGAAGTCAAGTCCGGAGTAATTCAAGGTGGTGTTCTATCGCCTTTACTATTTATATTGGTCATTGATTACATTATGAAACGTGTTGGAACAGAAACCGGTGCAGGTATACTTTGGGGAGAGAACAGGAAACTTTTGGATTTAGATTATGCAGATGATATAGTTTTGATTTGTGATGGGCCAGAAGAGATGCAGAGAGTGTTGGACTGTTTGGTGAGTGAAGGTCGCAAGGTGGGTTTGCTTATTAATTGTGGATAAACTGAAATAATCAATATGAATATGGAAAATGCGCAGGAATGTGTAATTGGAGGTATGGTTGTAAAGCAAGTTGATAGGTTTAAATATTTAGGTACTTATTTAGCCAAGGATGGTTCTTTGAACTTTGAATTCGAGGAAAGGTTAAAGAAGGCTAATCAGGCAATGGGAATGCTTAAAAATATTTGGAATAATAACAATTTCTCTGTGCATACAAAAATCAAACTTTATAAGGTAATGGTTAGGAGTATCTTAATTTATGGACACGAGTCTTGGTACAGCACAGTGACTATGGAAAATAAATTCTTGGTGTTTGAAAATAAAGCACTTAGAAGAATAGTAGGAGTTAAGTGGTGGGAAAGGATACCAAATAGTAGAATTAGAGAAATAACGGGAGTGCAGCCGATCGATGAATATGTTAGATTCTCACGATGGAAGTGGCTAGGACATGTGTATAGGAGACAGGGAATAGTACGAGGTACACCAGGGTGGGTGGCACCTGGTAGGAGAGGTAGAGGAAGGCCAAAAGAGACGTGGGTGAGGACAATGAGACGGGAAGCTGGAGATGAGTGTTGGGGAGATCTTGAGGAGTTAGCACAAGATAGGATGTGGTGGTGTGAGTTCATCGAGGCCTTATGCATCCCCGAGGGTGCCACAGGAAATGATTGATTGATTGATTGCATATTAGATAACAATGACATGTACTGCACCATAATTTAAAGTATATGCCTTGAGTCTTAGGAAGCTGAAAAAGTACAGAGATCGTAGATTGCGATGATGCCATTTGTGGCTTCGCTAACGTAAAGCACCGCTGTGACATCTAGTGAGGCACTTTGCGTATGAAAATTCATAAAGAACCAAAGTGGAGCATCATATGGAGCTTTGCTTGAGTGAAGTGCCTTGTGTATGAAAATCCACTGAGTGTGCCTGACATACCAGGCTGTTCTTAGGGACGCCCCCGCATCCAGAAAACCAGACCCGTACGTTTTGTGTGAACAACACTCCCATGAAGTATCGTAGAAAGATAAAGACGAGGTAAAGATTTCTGGTACCTGGAAAATCTAGTGTGTGACTTGCCCGCCACCGTGAATGTTTGTCTTTGGGCTGAACCACTTCGCACATTTTGGTCTTAGCCTTCTCTGCTTGGAATCTTTGGCTGAACTGAAGATCTTGGTTTGCTAGTGCATAATGTTGTTGTACAGTATGGGATCAGTACAGTTTAGTTCTAATGATGACAGTGGGTACGCATTGCCTAATATGGATTTTTTTATATTGTTTATTTATGTTTTAGGAATGTATTTATTTATTTGTTTATCCTTTTGCAGGTAGGCTGCCATCTGGCAGATAAACTTCCCACCGCGGGAGCGACCCAGCCTACCCTTCGTGCAAGCTCGCCGGTGGTGAGTGTTGGCATTTGGTTCGTTGATAGGGCGTTAGGGATGTTAGGTCCTACAAAATATTAGCACTTCCATGAATGACACATTTTTCCTCGAGCCTTTCCCACAGCACAACACCCGCAGCAGCGGCGGCGGCAACGGTGGCTTGTCCTGTGGTGCTGGGTGGCGTCAGCGAAATGGAGGACTACCCAGGAAGTTTGAGGAGTTATGAAGGACAAGATCTGAGTTTAGGAAAAGGACTATTGCAGGTGTCAAAAGAGGTTTCGTAGCACCTCCTCCTTGGCAATTTATTCGAGCTGAAGGGTGATAGCTTAGGAAATAGTCATGTTAGCTTTGTTACTGTGGTCCCTGACTCATTTGAGCGTGAACTCGGTGGACTGAAGGCAATAAGTGTGTCGTTTGCCTGCAGTCAGCCATTCTCTTTTCGGGGGTTGATGACTCACTAGGTACGAGAGGAGATGAGGGGCTAGATCCTCAGCGTTGGGAAGTCAGTGTAGTTTTATTACTATTATTTTAGTCAGTCTCATTTTGACATAAACTCGGGGACGTCAAGCTGAAATTGCCCTTCTACGGTCCACCATCCTCATTTTGGGTAATATGGATTTGAGGGACGTTTGTACCGACTTAGGCCTCCCTCTCTGGCACCGAGTTAGTGAGATCTGTGTAGGAAATAGGATATGATCATGGGGACGTAGAATCGTTTAGGAACTTACCTGAGCTTGGGATGAGGGTGTGCATTTTTTTTTTTTTTTTTTTTTTGAAATATAAGAGGTATGAATGAAGGGGATGCACCGGTTTTTAGGATGGACAGAATGTACACTTTTTGGGGGGGATTGGCTGAGTGTACTTTTTTTTTGGATGGACTGAGTGTACCCTATTCTTTAGGGTGGGTTGAGGGTGTGTACTATTTTTTAGGAAATTAGGGAGTTAGTGTGGGCAAAGGGTGTGCACCTTTATATATATATATATATTAAGGAAATTCAGGAGGTACGGGATCAGGGTGTGCACTATTTTATTAGATGTGGGCCGAGGGTGTGCGGTTTTGAGGGTCGTGCAGTTGAGTTATGAAGGAGCCCTGTGTCTGACGGGGGGTGTGAATGAACATTGCAGGGCAGCTGGTGCACATGACAAGCAGACTTAATGTCGGAGGGTTATGTACACATGGAAGGCTTGTAAATTGCAGAAGAATAGGTGCACACGGGGGTTTAAGGTGTGCACATGATATGGTGTGGGGGAAGGATATTTGAGATAAGACGGATTCTGGTGCACATAACGAGTTGAGATAGACCAGAGGTGCACATGGAAAGGTGAAATTCTGCACATGACAGTTGCAGGATGGAGTGGAAGGATGAAGGGACGAATAGTAGGATGAAGGAACTGAAGGGACGAATAGGAGGATGGAGGAGGTTCGAAGGAATTATGGAAGGATGGAGATGTAGAAAGATGGATGATAGGGTTGATGGAAAATGGTGGGATGAAGGGTAGAGTGATAGGATGGAGGAAGTGGAGGAAAAATGATACGATGGGGAACTCAAATGAAGAATGGTAGGGTGGAGGGGTGGAAGGAATGATGTTTAGACTAGAGAGAGGCGCGTTAGGTTGTGTTAGAAGGAATAATATAAGTTAGAATGGTAGATTAACTTTGAATAGAACGTTAGGATGGTGGAACTGAGGGGAAGAATGGCAGGACTGAGGAGGTGAAAGGAATGTGGGGAAGAGGAGGGTTGTGGTAGGAGGAAGAGAGAGGAGAAAGAAAAGTTAGGAGGAAGAGAGAAGATAGAGAGGAGGCAAGGGGGGGGGGTTGAGACAGAGTTTGAAGGACGAGGAGCGGAATTGGGACGAGGAGAGGAAAGGAGGATTTAAGGGGAAAGGAGCATACTGGGAGGCAGAGTGAAGGTAAGAGAGGATAGAAGTTTTGAAAGAGGGGAGGGAGGAGGCTGGGAGTTGGGAAAACAGGAAGTGAGAAGAGCTAGAAAAAAGAGAGGAATTGTGGAGAAGAAAGTGGAGCAGTTGGAAAGAAGAGAGGGTGGGAGGGGGGGAAGGCAAGAGGCGAGAGTTGGGAGGAATAGTGAGGAATGGAGAAATGGGAGAAGTTGGAAGGAGAGGAGAGCAGACCAACTGAGAGGAAGAGTTGGAAGGAAAGGAGAGGATAGTACAAGAGTTGGGAAGAGGAGAGGAGAGTAGAGGAGTCAGAAGGGGGAAAGGAGTCGGGAGGGGGAGAGTAGAGGAGTCGGGAGGGGGAGGGAAGAGTAGAGGAGTCGGGAGGGAAGAGTAGAGGAGTCGGAAGGAGAATACAGGAGGCAGGAGGGGGAGGGGAGAGCTGAGAAGTCAGGAGGGGGAGAGGAGAGTAGAGGAGTCGGAAGGAGGAGAATACAGGAGGGGGAGGGAAGAGTATAGAGGAGTCGGAGGGGGAGGGGAGAGTAGAGGAGTCGGGAGGGGGAGGGAAGAGTATAGAGGAGTCAGGAGGGGGAGGGGAGAGTAGAAGGGTCGGGAGGGAGAGGGATAGGAGAGAAGAGTTGGGAGCAGAAGAGGAGAGAAGAGCTGGGAGCAGAAGAGGTGAGGAGAGTTGGGAGGAGAGACAAGAGCTCGATGGGGAAAAGGAGAGGAGAGTTAAGTAGGTGGGAGCAGAGGAGATTAGAATAGTTGGGAGGAGGGGAGGAAATTAGACAAGTTGGGTGGAGAGGAGTATTAGGGAGGTGGAGAGGAGTGGGTGGAGAGAGATGGAGCCGCAGCCGAAGGAAGACTGGAGGATGGCCTGACAGAGATGTAGTCGAGTAGATGAGGGAGGACAATGCTTACAACGAGACCCACCCACCAGGACCACTTCAACCACTACCTTCACTATGCACAACATTCAACGTGTCATCAGGTAAGACGTCAAGGTTAATTGATTCTGATCTGTGTATTTCATTCTGCTGTACAGAGAGAGGGATAGATACTGTAAGAGGGCAGTTCTGAAATTATAGATTTGTGCCAGAAAAAAACCTCAAGGTGTTTGGTGCAGTAGTAAAGATTCCAACAGAGAAAGACAAAGCGTTGAAAGGGAATGCAAGATCACAAGCACTGTCCCAGACGTAACCCATGCCGGCATTTGGGAAAGGTTATGAAAAGAAGGATATCTCATTTCCTGTTGAAGATTAGTTTCAAGGACCATAAATACTGTACAGTATATATAAGATATTGTCTTTAACGATATTTAGAGGGTTGCGAGTTGTCACCCATATTTCATTTGTCTCCGACAGAGAGAGTATGTTTTCACCCCTGTTTGTTAGTTTGTCCGTTGGTAGGATTACTTATAAACTGAACGAGAGATTTGGACCAAATTTGGTTGGTAGATAGTCCATGTCCCACGGAACAATTAGTTAACCTGTGGGACATATCCGGATCGTATTACCGTACAGATTCTGGATCCGGAAAACACTTTGCGAAACTTTAATCATTGATGAGAAAACCTAACCGATAATGAAGAGTGGTTTGAAAATTACGTTGCCTTTGTCGGAGAGATACCCTCCAGTGAGTGTCCCTCTCCTTTCCTACTGAAATCGTCAGTTTGAAAACTATACAGTACTAGTGAACCGCCAGCGGATCTGGCTGAATAGATATATATTTTTTTCCCCATTGGTTCGGCATCCATATTTCTATGCGGTGACGTGGTAGTTGTTGAACTGACCCTAGGCGATAGGTAATGTGAGGCGCCTAAATGTGTAGCCTATGAGGTGGAGTCGGGTTTTCCGGGGCTTCAGTGGTGGATGGATGAGTGTGGCCCATTTATTTGGGCAGAATATTGTTAGTTTCTCTTTTATCAGATATTTTCATTGTGGACCCTGCCTCACTCGATCCATAAATGTGAAGAGGTGTGAGTGATGATGATGGTGAGTTGTTAGTTTTCCTTTTATTAGGTATTTTCATGCTCTTTGGACCCTACCTCACTCGATCCATAAATGAGAAAAGAGGTATGAATGATGATGATGGTGAGTAATGTTCCGAGAAAGTAGCTGGTAGTGGATACACTTGAATTTCTGCTGCCTCATACAACTGTATACAGGGGAGACACCTGTAGCCGGCAAAGGAGTCAGATGGTCTTGCAGTAAACGGAATAGTAACCATCCATCCCAAATTGCCCCCGGCGAATCACAGGGGTCTGAGGCTAGGTTACCACAGTCAGAACGCTTAAGGGTACGAGACCAACTTATGCCCCTGGTAAAGACATGATAGTAAGACTTCTGATCACCTCTAGGACTCTAAGAATTAACACGTAAGCCACAGCCCTTTCAAACACAAGAGCTCCATCACCAGGCTACAGCAGTCTTAGGATTGGCGTAGGTTTTGGAGTGGCAGTAGAAACCCTTCAGTATGCAGGGGGGGGGGGGATTAACTTCTTGCTGCAGCGGCGATTAAGTTTCAGAGCGCCATATTCTGGTCGCATTCAACTTGTGAAACACTGGTCAGCGCCACGTTATGCAGCTCACTCCCGTTGTTAATGCGCTGAGAATCGTGTGAATGTGGTCACGGTGAGATCTCCACGGCACACAAATCGGTTGATTCATGATACCCAGGTGTTTGGAGTACGAGAGGCGCTGGTGGTCAGTGCGTAACTTCCACTTGCCGATGTTCAGACGTTCCTTGTCGGCACTGCCAAGGAAACCACTTTTCCTGAACCAGGCAGATAGGGACAATGACTGCATGCTGTAGGAAACGTATTCCACTTGATTGCTTGACCATGTGGGCTTTTTATGCACCTCATTACTTGAAGGCTGAATAATTTTCCGTGACTTCAAGGTTAATCACATCTCTGTCGGAACGCCAAGATGAAGAAAAATTTTCCTCGTTTCCCGGTCATACTTTTTTTTTTTCCCCCCTCCAGGGAACATGCTGTTGTTACGAGTATTTTTGAGGTGATGGATCCCTGTCAAGTAGTACAATCGAGTCTTGCGAGATCTTAAACAAGGCTTTCCGAAGGTATTTACCAAAGATGATGGTCAGATCCCAGATATCTCTACCTTTGAAGGAGAGAAGCTCCGTCAGTGAGATTTCAGCACTGAAGATGTTCACAGAGTGGTTGAAGGACTAAGGACAGTGAGCTTCTGAACCTTATGGAGTACACCCCATGGTACTGAAGCAATGTGCAGCTGCCCTTGCTAAGCCTCTGTGAATGCTTTTCAGATCATCACTCAGTACAGGTGAAGTACCAGAAGTGTGGACAAGAGCCAATATGAGCCCTGTCTTTAAGGGAGAAAAATCTAACACCTTTAACTTCTGACCAGTCAGCCTGACTTCTGCTCACTGTAAGGTCGTAGAAAAACTGTTAAGAGGGAGCCTTCTTGACCACGTGGAGAAAAACAACTTAGAAGCTATCAACACGGACTTAGGAAAGTCTTGCCTAACACAGCTCCATGATTATCAGTTAGAATCGGAGGATGCAATAGATGAAAGAGACTGTGTTGATGTAGTATACTTGGATTGTAGAAAGGCTTTTGGTATTGTCCCACATTGTCGTCTCCTGACCAAACGGTGGTGTTGGTGTAGACGGTGAAGTACTCAGGTGGATTAACAGCTTCTTGAATCGGCAGCAGAGAGTCAGCGTCAGAGAACTCGTTCGGAATGGCTACAAGTGTGGAGTCCCACAAGGCAGTGTTCTGGGACCAGTAGTGGGCACGGTGTCTCAGTGGGAGAGCGTCGGCCTCGGGACCGGGGGTCGTGAGTTCAAGCCACGCCTGGTAGCTGCCATGCCGAGATGGGTAGCGCCCTCCTGTCACCTACCAAGGCTATATAATATAATAACGTCTAGCTCGGGGGAAACATTATTTTTATGGGGGACTAGTACTCTTTCTGGTTTTCAGTAATTATCTTTTACAAGAAGCCAGTTCAAGTAAAATTTTGCTGACGATGCAAAAATTTACCGCAGGATAAAAATGCCACAAGATGGCAATTGGCATTACCTTGCAGGAAGAGTGGAGTCAGAAATGGTTACTGCAATTAATGAAGAAAAATATAAGGCTATGCACATTGGGAAGCAGAACCCAGGGTACAAGTAGGTTCCATATAAACAGAGGTTGACTTGGTATCGCGTCTCTAGAACATCGCAGGATTAGAGGGGATATGATTGACACCTACAAAATATTGAAGGATTTTGACAAAATCAAGGATGGTTGTTTCCTACAGCTAGCACCAAGGGCTACCCACCTTGAAACACGGGGACACATCAAAAACTAGCAAAGCCCCGACACAGAACAACCCAGAGGAATAACTTCTAAACAAGAGTGATAAATAATAAGTAGCGCCAGTATTAACGTGTATAAGAATATCGTAAGTACTACCAGCATGAGACTGAGCTATTGAGAAGAGGCACCATTTATGAACTTTGACTACCTTGCCTCTTTTACTAAGGTAGGCAAATACTTGTCCCACTCAGTATATCGAGGCAGAATCCTAGTTATGATTTTGGCGTCATCTCGAATTTTGAGAGTTTGGTAATAATGTCGATAAGATCTTTATTATGTCATTGAAAATTGTTATCTTTGTTCCTATGTATACCTACAAGTAAATGAGTAATTTGTAACTATGTATGTCGACTACATATACAAATATATTCGGTGGGTTAATATGGAGATCATTCAGGAGTCAACAACCAGTGACAACATGGCTAGGGCACATCTTAGTAACGAGGTGGTAAGTAGCCTATTATAGTGCCTTCCAGTTGCGTGTACGCCCCTAAAATGTAATTAGAAATCACAAAGACATGTTTCTTTGAATTACATAATTATGGATATAGAGCTCCCTTCAGGTACGTGGACAGAGAGGTACACAATATGAGTTTGCAAGAGTTAGAGGTATACTGAGTATGATTTTGAATGAAATGACATTGTTTAACACTAGCTGGTGCATATTGCATGTTTGTGGATACTAACATATAACACTAGGTGGTGCGTACTGCATGTTTGTGGATGTTAACATATAACACTAGGTGGTGCATATTGCATGTTTGTGGATATTAACATATGGTTTACAGTGCAGTTGGTCACACCCAGAGCAGTATGTTGTTTGGTGATCAACGGTACAGCATATGACACTGTAACTGGCTAGGGTTGAAGGGCAATGCGATGGTTAATGAGAAGCACCAGTAAGCCTATTTGGTAAATATGAACCAAAGTGATGCACGGATTCAAGCTTTTTTCTTAAAACCATTGATTTTAGCCAAAGTAATTTTAGTACTAGATACATCGCAGGTAGTTAACATATAATTTTCGACTAAAGAAATGAAAACAAGCAAGTATATGAAATAAAGGTATTATTTTACAAGTGGACAATATGCAGTTTTGGAATTTTAGCACCATTATCGTATAGTATAGTCCCTAAGGATCACAACCCCCATTACCCCATTCGGAAATTGATTAGTACTCCCCTAAGATAGGTTAGGTATGTTGGGTTTGGTTTCGTTAGTTTTATTGTGTTCGGTGATGGGCATTTCTGACAAAAATGAAGGTCAGAAACATTCGAATCGCATCAAAAACTGCCAGAAAAATATATTGCACTGCCTGGGGGGTGTATTGTCCACTTGTAAAAATTTACCAAAATAAAGCCGGCCGAACAACACCCACGACGGTGTGTTTATTGCTGACCAAATTCGCAGTGCACTAAATAAATGTACACAATTACTATTTCAGTGGGCATCTGTCTAGAAAAGCATTACTTAACTGGGAGAGCTTTGCCCCCAAGACCCCCCCCCCATTAGCAATGGATACCTAACTGGGGGCTTCACCCACAGACCCCCCCCCCCAATGAGCATTATGTACTTAACATGCAAACTAAAGTGTGCATTGCATGAAACTTGCGCCAAAACAGTATCTTGCATTAAGGGCATTTGTTAACCATGTGCAATCGTCATATGACCATGTGATTGTGAAGGAAGGTGTAGCCATAAAGCAAATCTGTATATACACCACACAGGAGACATCCATTGAAATATTATACATGTGAGTAAAACAGCACTTGGTGATTAAATTAAATTGCTTCCTATTCCGTAAAATATAAGCTACGAGCAGTATTACATACAATAATGAACCCCCCTACTTATGAACGTTTTAAAAAAGCCCAGTATATATTACACTAATCCATAAATATTAACAAAGGATCTCATCAACAATTCATTCTAATAGGAAATTTGGAAATAGGGCATCACTGACATAGCTACATATTTAATGCCTGTTCACCTTAATTTTGTGTTTGGTTTAAAGTGGGTGGCCATTATCTTCGACTGCAGTAACAGGTAATTTCACTCCCTAAACCCAATTGTCCCTGTCATTCTGGGTTGATAAATAGGTTTGGCTGGGTTTGGTTAGGTTAGGGGAAAATATTAATTTGGATTAGATTGTTAGTCTAGGTTAATGAGACAAATGGTTGGATAAATTGATTCGGGGTCACAGTGACCCCAAAGTGATACTGCTAGACTTGAATTTTTGGTAAAATTTTATCACATGGTTGCAGTGATTCCAACCGTCTCCTGACAATCTCACCATCCATCAGGAAAAGTAATTTTACTACACTATGTGACAGGTATCTTTTCATTTTAAACTACAAAAAGTGGATAGGATTTAGCTATTTTATTTTTTTTTATTTTTTTAAAGGAAGCAGCCAGTTTGCCAGCAGCTTTGTGTTTACTGACCAGATGCATTGATTGTGGTGACAGGACTTCTCAGGGCATCAAACATTTGAAGCTGTAGTAAGCCTAACAATCCAGCCTACCCAGCATCTTAACCGAGCTTACCCAAACTTGAGGGCTTTGCCCCCAGTGCCCAGCCCCCCTTGACTTTAACTGCCTAGGACTGTCACTTGGTAACTTAGAAAGACGTGTAATACATAAAGGCCAAGTCTCAGTCAACTAACTAAACCTGAGTAAATCATGCCTAACGTAACATCCTGTCCTGGCTCAACCTAACCTGTCCTTACAACTGAAATTATCCAGACACAACATCAGTAAGGAATTTGAGATGCATGAAAAATAAGATGTGCTTTGGGAAAGTTTGTCAGGAATTACCAGTATATCTCGTGATGGTAACTTCATGGAAATGATGGTATTTGAGATATAACAAATATTTGTGTATTTAGTATTCACAGGTAAAATTTAAAAGTACCCATTATTTATGGTACTGGTAATCCATGAAGCATAAAAGATCTTTTGTGAAATGCACTATGCAACAGTATATTTGAAAGACCTGCACCTGTTTGGTAAATTATTAATGAATTTTTACAATTCAGTTTAGGAGAGAATTGTAGCTTGTAGGGCTTCAGAAATATTTCATCATGTAAACTAATGATAAGGTCATTACTCTATTGTCTGCCTGCTGATTTTGTTGTTTTCATTGGATATTAACCCCAGCAGAATCATTTAGTATGATTTATTGATGCATTGCAAACTTTACGTAATATTTATTTAGTTATTTTTAAAAATAATGTGACTGTCTTGAATCCTCAGAGACATCCTTTAATCCTAATCTTGGCATTCTTTGGTCCAGACCTTGGCATCACAATACAGATGACTTTTGTTGTTGCCATAGGCTCCTGGGGGCATGAACTTGTTGAACTGCAAACTGAAGTTCTCATTTAGCAGCTTACCATCCTCCATTTGGGGAATAGGAAGGGAGTTAAGGGAAGTTTGTATAACCAGATAGTCCAGATGATTCTGCAACCAGATGATTTTATTATACGGTACTTAAGATGGATCTCCAGTTATAAATGGGCTTCTATCTATCTATCTATTGCCAGATGCCTCAATCCTGTTCTGGATGGCCACAAACAGATCGCCTCCATGTCGCCCTGTCCCCCGCCATTTCACTGCCCTGCTCCCAACTCACACCCCCCTCTCTCATATACCTCTCCACCCTATCCCTCCACCTCATCCTTGGCCTCCCCCTCCCTCTCCCCCCCTCCACCTCACTCACATACTCTCTCCTCATCAGTCTTTCACCCTCCATCCTCTCCACATGTCCAAACCACCTCAGTGTATTCCTCCTGACGCATCCTGTCACATCCACATCCACTCCACAGTGCTCCTTTATATCCTCATTTGTCAGCCTGTCTCTCAAATGTGACTCCACAGGCTCCTCTTAAAATAACTCACTTCCACTGCTCTCTCTTGCCTTGTGTCCTTCCAACAACGTCCAAGCTTCACTTCCATATGTTAGAGTTGGTATCACAATACTGTACTGTCATGTAGTAACTTTTTCACTTCCATGCTCACTTCCCTGTTTCTTATCACTGCTTTCAAGGAACTAGCAACCTTTCTTCCTTGTTGTACCCTTTCAAGCACTTCACCCTGCAAACCTCCATCCTTACTCATCACACTACCCAAGTACTTATATGTACTCACATTTTCCAATTCCTCACCATCCAACCTCATTGTACATTCACTGACTTCACCTCTCTCAGAGACCATCACTTTACTCTTCCCTACATTCACCTTTAGATTCCATTTCTTACACACTCTTCCAAACTCATCCACCAAGCCTTGCAGCTCCCCTTCGTCATCACTCAACAACACAGTATCATCTGCAAACAACAGTACAGGGAGTTTCCAAACACTACCCTCTCTCACTAGGGCCACTCCAACATCCACTACCCTACCTTGTACCTCTTTTATTACCCCATCCATGTACAAATTGAACAACCATGGAGACATGACACATCCCTGTTTCAACCCAACTTTCAAAGAGAAAAAATTCACTCAGTTTTACCATCCACACGCACTGCAGCCTTCGCACTATCTTACATACTCTTCACAGCATTCAACAACTTCCCATCTACTCCATATATTCTTAATACTTTCCACAATCCTTGTCTATCCACTCTGTCATATGCTTTCTCCAAATCCATGAAAGCCACATACAACTTCTCTCCCTTCTCTTGAAACTTTTCCACTAAAGATCTAAGAATGAATATCTGATCTACACAACCTCTTCCCTTCCTAAACGCTCCCTGTTCTTCTCCAACTATATCCTCTGTTCTTTCTCTAACTCTGTCAATGAGAGTATCCTACCATACACTTTTCCTATTATAAATGGGCTTATTAAGGCTTTATCTAGCCCCTCCAATTCAAAAATCTTATCCAGAGTTGACTAAAATCATCAGGAGATAGCCAAAATAAAATGAAAACGGTGTCCATTGACATCATGGGTTAAAGTTCAGTACACAATATAAATAGATTAAGCTAAGAGGTGCTACGTCTTCAAAGCCACATAGAATACCAGTCACATTTCTTTGTTAACCCTGTCAGCACAAGTGCTGATCCTTAGATAGAGTAGAATAATATGGAATTATCAAGAAACCAAAAAAATATGTCACTGGATTCAAGGGATTAGTATTATTCTGATTGCCAATATACTGTACTCTGTTTACTTAAACAACTTAAAATTGCCATCTGTCATCTTGCTAAGTTGTAGCAGTAAATAAAACAATAATGTGTGAGTCTAGTCATGAAGAAGCTCAAAGCAAAGTAGGTAGAGCCATGGTATTGTCTTATTCTACCATTGAACTACATGATATAAGCTTCAAAAGGATGAACATCTGGTTCAAGGTGAAGTAAAACAACTATGGGTGAGCAAAAGGATGAAACTGTAGGCCAGGTTAGGGTGAAAAATTATAGGTGATTATTAATTGGGTGGGTGGGGTGGGGGAATGACTGTAGGGGCTAAGTATGATATCCAGTAAATCCTTCAGTACACTGTTGATGGTACTAAGTTGTGGAGACAGGCAGAGTATTTTAATTAGGTCATGCAGTGACAAAGTTGAAATCTGTCAGTGAAATTGCTTTTTTTTTTTTTTTTTTCCCCAGTAGGTGGGCAGAGCTTTGAAGAAAAGGGAGGGTGTGGTGTTAAAACTTATAAAATGTCTGATCATGGGTCATGTCAGACATTTTGAGTCAGGTCAGGCATATATCTGCTACTGGTACCATGTAATCCAGTACTATCTGTTTCATGGTTGGATTGTCATGGTCAGGTCACAATTTGAGTCAGGTCAGGCATAGATCTGTTAATGGTATCATGTATTCCAGTACTACTTGTTTGATGGTTTGATTGTCAGATATAGTCAGGTCAGACATAAGTCTGCTACTGGTACCATGTAATCCACCACTACCTGTTGCATGGTTGTATTGGTGACTAAACTGGCAGCCCCAATTATCTAGTCCAGTGAGGAGGGTGAGACACCCAGTGATTATGAAGGCTGTTGGATAAAGCCAGTGGAAGTCAGGCAGCCAAATGTAGGAGAGGGGAGCCTAGTTCTCATCCCCCATCTTGTATTTAATGTACCTTGCACTTCAGATGGTGCTTAAAACATTTAGTGCCTCATGGAGAGCAACTGACTCCCTTTGTCATCAGAGGTGGGGTGACGGGTGCAGTATGGCTGCAGTTTTTGAGGTGAGATGATGATCTGACCATGATGGTGCCAGTGGTGATAGATACTTTACCACTTGTCTGGCTGTGACAGTGGTGTCTAAGGGAAGTTGCTTTGGTGATTGCCACTCAGTTTGGCTCCTATGTTGATGTGATTATTCCAGTTAATGAGCATATAATGCTGGAGAGGTTTAACCCCCTGGTGCCTGGCTCCCTGCACTTTATCCCCGTCCCACAACTGGGCTTATTTTTGTAATTTGGATTTTCCAGAAAAAATGTACTGTATGTATATATACATATTTTACTCACAAATCAGTCACAAATTATAGACACACACAAAGAAGCGTGTACTTAACATCTACCGGTGTATATCTCCACTAGTGTGTGGGTTGCTCACTGCAGTCAGTACAGTACACGTGTAGTCTGCCCCTCCCACCTCTGTCCCAGGTAGTCTCTCCCCACACTCTTAGGCACATGAGAGAGCCCTCCACTCCACTCTCAGCGAGTTTGGCGCGCTGTAGAGTTGAAACTTGCCCGTGAAATATGAAAATGTCCTCAGAGGTGAGCCGTCGCCTGTCGACCACACGTCCTCAGACATGAACTGGTGTCAGGGGGTTAAGCACACTTTGGACTTTGTTTCATTCTATTGCAATATGCTCTTATAGAGGTGCGTGATTTTGTAGAGAGACGGTTGTTGATCTACAACAAATTTTACTCATGGGATGCATTGTTGGTTGGATAACTTCAGTGCAGTTTTTGATACTAACAGAGGAAATTTTAGGGAATGTGTGGCTATCTGTGGCTCTGGAACCAAGAATAGCACTAGTTCTTTCACTCAGGATTTTGCAGATCCAGATCTTCATGGCTGGACTTAGTATGCCATTGGCAGAGGGGTTGCTAACTAGTTTAACTGCATCCTTGTAAGTACTCAGTGGAGGATCTTTCAGAACTGCCTACAGACTTGCTGCTGCTGCAAAGGTGAATATCAAAGCGGAGAATTCCAAGATGATACCTAAAATGGCTCAATTTTGAGAAAGCGAACTATTGAGGTTGTCAGCACTGTATATTATTGAATTGGGAATTGATGGTTGGAGGTGGAACCAAGATTGTGAAGGCTGGAATGACTATTGCTTATAGTTTTCTTATTTTTGTGCTCTTTCTCTGTCTTGTCTCTGGACTCTACCCACCTCATATTTAAGTGAGTATTGCAGCACTGTTAACATTATAAAGATTATGATGGTAATTATACTTGATATTCTGTTGGTAAATTTAAAGTTTTCATCGTCATTATCATCTTGACCTTTTTGTCCCATCTGAGGATGAGGTAAGGCAGGGTCCAGAAAGCAAGGAAGGAGAAACACTCATTTAGTCAACATGCAAGTCCTTGAAATCTTGACTTCACTTCACAGGCATTACCATCCTAACACATTTTAAGTTTATAATTTATTTGTCATTCCAGTTTATGTCTGAACTGACACTGATGTTCCACAATTCGAGAACAAAGGGCACCGTAGCCACCACTATCAAGCGATGTGAGTATCCTGCATCGACCTGCTGGATTATAAGTTATTGTTACAAGTTGCCTATTATTATTTATTTTTTTATGCACTTGGAATATTTTGCACTGGAATATTTTGTTTAACTGACAGAAAGTCTAGCAGTTAAAGTCATCAAAAACTGTCGGAGTTCATCCTTTCTCTGTTGTTGGTATGCATAGGATTCTATTTAGGCAAGCACATAATAATTTTGTTTGGTTAGGAGAAATCTGCTGCAGTTAAGTAGGTGAGTCTCATCATTCATTTATTCATTCAGTCATCATCCAATCCTACATTGCCCCATGAGGAGCGTAAGAGCCCGGGGCTAGGCAAGTTGGTCCTGATATTGAAGATGAGAGTGACCAGCCTCACTCATCCCTGAGTGGCATTACGTGAGCAATAAACTCCAACCATCCCTTGGATATAAACCTTCACCGGCTCAATTTGATTGGAGCGCCGTAATTACTCACTAAACCACCAGGCGCCAAAATTTGGTTATAAGGTTCCAACCCAGCAGAGTAAATGGATTCTTGGTGTACAGGAAACCATTTGGCTTGTCACTCAGTGTAGTCATCCACAGGCAGAAGGTCGAGGAAAGAATGAAGGAATGAAAGACAGAAGAGGATGGAAGGAAAGAAGGATGGAGGAGAGGAAAGGGCAGACACCCAAGAGCAGCACTACTACTCTTTAATAATCTAGACTGTGGTAGCCCAACCATTCCAGAACTAGTTTAAATAAGTCAGTCATTCCTCATTTATCCCATTCCTCATCAGATGATGGTAGAACATTGCTGTATCCTAACCCACATTGTATAATGGTGGTGATGTTGGTAGTGATGATGACAGTGCTAGTATACTCTATTCCTTCCTCAGATGATGGTCGAACAGTGCCGTACCCAAAGCCACGGAAGATGAAGAACGGAAAGATGACTAAAGTAACGCCACTGCCTCAGCCAGATGAGTATTTTTGCCTTATACGAGCAAAGACCAAGGACAAGAAAATTAGTACTGTGGTGGGTATTTAAACAACATAATCCCTTGCTTACTAAGGACTTAATTTTCATACTGATTCCATTATTTCAGTTCTTATGTACATTCCCTGTATACTTTGGTACTTATCACCTTCATTGGATAGGTCTCTGCTGCATTCATGGAAATAAGGTGGACCCTCAAGCTTTTAGAAGCTTGGTGATCTAGTGGTGGCCCATATGTGTCTGATTTCAACTGATGTTTGGAATTTCTTGATTATGTCGTGTTGCTAAGAGACAGGCAACTAGTCACTCTCCATAAATGTCTGGACTGAATAGCTTAGTCCTGGGTCCCTGTGTGCTCCTGTTGGGGCAGTAAAAGAGTAGATGATAAACTCTAGTAAACTGCTATATTGTTAGACACTCGGTTACAGTAACTAAGTATAAACCATTAACTCCTTCAACCAGAGAACAGTAATTTCAATCTATTTGGACATTTCTGATACAGAATATTAGGTTGGTATTGTTGTGGCCTAAGGCATATCTTGACATGAGCCCAGTGGATTGCAAGCTTGAAATTGACCTCCTCCACCATCCTCTGTTGAAAGGATAGGGAGGGAGTAGGGGATGTTTTTATAACTGGGCAGCAAAACCTCCTACTTAATTTGGTGCCACCACATAAAGTATCTCTCTCCAGTGCCAAAATATTAGGTGGTTGTTGCTGATCAATCCCGGTCTGCCTCGCCAGGCAAACCCATTAACCACAGGCAAGCAGCCGCCCTTGTAGGGTCTTATGCAGTGGACTGATATTCCCATGTGGCTGACAATGCCTCACGATAGTGAGGTATGGGGGAAATTGTGGTGGTTTTGTTCCTGGATGGATAATGCATTTGTGTCTCCACCATTTAACAGGCACCATATCATGTTCCACACCACCACATTATCTGGTTATATACCACCCAGCATTGTTAATGGTTTTTTGGTTTACAGGAAATCATTAGGTTTGCCACTCATTGTTATGCCACCAGAAGTGGAAAGACAAGTACTGGTAATAAAATGTGACAGAATGGAAAGGAAGAAGTCAGAAGTAAGGAGTAGGCAACACTAGATTGAGTGAGTGAATGATGGTCATCACTAGTTGCCACCTAATTGTAAAATACAGTACAGAAGACAATTAAGCATCCACCAGTTTCATTATATATTACCAGGCGAGGTAGATTGTAAATACAGTACAAAAAGTACAATGCATAACAAATCCTTTATATCCTACAAAAAGCTGATATTGATGTTGGCTGGAGTAAAATAGTAGTACTGTAGTGCAACTGTGGGCTGTGAACTGCGGGTTAAATTGTCCCTTTCCAGCAATCCAACATCTTTTGATGGAAAGGTTGAGATTTGAGGAACATTCGTATAACTGAGCAACTCCACAACTTGGTTGTGTGGGTGCTACCTTGTGAAGGCATCCCTCACCAGCAAGAGAGTAAAATAGAAGCTGTATCTGGTGTGAAAAAGTTAAGACCATTTTGGCAGTTACTGGATAATCATTTTCAGTTTATGAGGTGTATGTATGTGTGTGAAGAAAACAGAAATGGAGGGAAGTGATGAAGTATGGTCACAGTAATTAAGTAAATAGGTCGGTAGATGTACTGTACTCTACTCTCTTTCATGCTTGGTTTTTCATTTTTCTATTTTGGTTTCCCTTCAAGTCGATAACTAATTGCCATCTTACTGTTTTATGAAATTAATGCATTTACCCTGCGCTTCTGGTCTGATCTTTCTTGTCTTTCAGTTTGCTTTTCGTTTACTGACATTCAGTTTCATTCATCCCTTCAACCTTTTTTTAAGGGGAGATGTCTTTCAGTGGACAGGTTAATGAAGGTTGTATCTGACCTTTCTGGTTTGAAGAGTCTCCTGTAAGGTGAAGAAAACAATCTTAAAGTAGCAAGAACAAAATATAAAATGCATCATCAGATGGAAGGTGTTAACCCCTTGAATCCAAGTAACTTTTTTAGTGTACTCATTCTGTTACTGGGCAGTGTTCTTCAGCTTAGGAAAGGCCTCTTGTACAGAAGGATTTATTAAGGCTGTATCTGTCTCCCTGCATTTTGAAAAATCTGTTCTGAGTTGATTAAATTGTCAGACGGCAAGAATTATATGAAAAAGACATCCCCAGGCTCAGTGGGTTAATACATTCAACTCTGTTCGTTTTTAGGTTCCTGCGGCAGATGTGATGAAGTTCCAGTTGCAGTTTGCCCAGTTCATGCGCTCCAACATGGATGGGCTCAAGAAGGAGAAGAAGGCTAAAAAGAAAGTTAAAAAGGCCACCCAGTAAAGGAGTTGTCTGGAAAGTGTAAGTTAAGTCACATAGGAGCCAAGGTGCTTTAAAAGGGTATCGGATGAAAATGTTGATATAGCAATGCTGGGTTGCCGTAAAGGTGAACAATAAAGGAGTATCAGAGGAAGATATATGGGTATAGTACCCGTTGGCATTAAGGCGAGTTTCTGTGGAGTTGCGTTGTCGTATATTCACCAAGCAGGATTGAGGAGATGTGTATGGATGGGGAAATAAAGTTTATGCAGGGAAGTCATCATCACTGGTGAGAATAAGGTTGGCATAAAGGGCTTGGGTTGGTCAAAGGCTGCACGTTGCATGAGGAGGAAGGGTTGCTGTGTTGACTGGCTGTAATTAACAATTAAGGGGGTCTGTTTTTAATTGGATTCAGATTTGTGCTACAACTTTCAAATTCAGATTTGTGTTACGATTAGGTAGCTATTTTGTTTAGATTCTGATTTGTGCTACAGCTATGCAGGTCTTTCTTGGCTGGATTTAGATGTACAGTATGCTATAAATAAATAGATCATTTTTTATTGGATTCAGATGACATGGCTTTTTAAGTTTATCCAGGGCCCATTGCTTTTATGCTGATTCCCATTATTCTCTTCTTTTGTTTTTTCAGTGTGATATTTATGAATGTATCCTAGTCTTAGTGCATTCAAATCTGTTTTATCTAAATTTTCTTATTTGGGTATTGAATATTATCTACATTATGGCAGCAGTTTGCACTATGTATTTGTCAAAAATTTTCAGCGCTATGACATTTTGTACCATGGGTTTGGAGGTGATTTGCCAAAAAATTCCCATTATTATAGGACTGGAGGCATAAGAGTACTGTACATTCCTCTCATTTGTGTTAACATGTGAGTGATGGGTGTCGTGGCACTGCTGGTTGTGGTGTAAGTGGCTTACCAGAGTTAGCACAGGGAGGCAGGTAACTGTTCACTCACTAGATGTATGGCCGTGATGCAAACAAATCTTGCTCCCTTCAAGCCGCATTAACTATACAGTACTTCCTGCCGTAGTGGCTGAGGTTCATTAGTGTCACCATCCATTGACAAACCAGCATGTTTACTACCTTCTTAATATGATGTGGTGGTAAACAGAATGATCCCTCGGTTATTGCGCACTTGGTTATAACAGTTTTTGTTATCACTGCTAGATGAAAATGTGCACTCCTGCCATTTTTGTGCATTTTTTGGCTAAAAAAAAACTTCATTATTGCACACCCGATCTGGTTTCCACTGATAATGATGGTGCAAAATTTGTGTTTTCTGATGGCTGTGAGAGATTCAAAGATGAGATCCTACTTGAGGAGTTAATCCTAGGTGGTTGAGACCACTAACTCTCCAGCCCCTAGCCTCAGAACCCCTTACCTCTAGTACATCTGAGGTCTCTGTATGGTACATCTTTATTGTGCCCTTTTCATTGTTTTCCATTAACCTAACCATGCCTGTGTGTGTTTCTCATGCCTGCTATAGCAGTATGTATGTAGTTAGTGGGTATAAATTGTTGTAAAAGGGAAATTGGGGTTTATGAGTGGGGTACCCTAGTACCAGTTAGGATAAATCTCATAGGTTTTTCACTTTTATTATCATTCAGTTTTGTTCTCATGCACTAGGTAAGGTACCAGTCATGTGCAATAACCAAGGGATCACTATATTTCGGTAAATTTCCCACCTCCAATGGGGTAACGTTTTATCAGATCTTGGCCGTACGCCAGTTATTCATTTTCTGCACATGTGAATGGATACAGCATTATAACAGTTACCGTATACTTAAAATGTTGCTGTTAAGTACAGTACCGCTTTGATAAGAAATATTTTCTGTTCACTGAAACAGTCCTTCAACCCTTTCAGGCTTTATGACACAACAGTCAAGACTGTATTCAGTCAAGCTTCCTGGTACTGTACACAGTGCAGAAAATGCACCATTTGATTTAAATTGGCAAAAAAAAAAATTCATCCATTTCTACCATTTGATAAATTAGCTAGTGTTATTTCAAAGGAAGAATATGTTAAGTGTTCATCCTGCCACCCATATGATGCTGTGAAAGACCACCTGCTGTAAAAGTGACCCGGAGATGTATGAAGCATGTCTGGGATGCAGGTAGTCATTCTCTGTATGCTGCTGTCTGCTCATAATCATTGCATTATGTAGCTGAGGTGTTGCTCGCTGCATCTGTGGCAGTATCCTTGACAGAGACACATCATTGCTTGTGATGGAGTCAGACTACTGTGCCAGACACCACTCCAGTTGATTTTGAACCCAGTTGCACTTGAGTACTTTCCCCTGTATATGGCAGTTCTCTGAACCATGTGGGAAATCAAAGGAAGTACCTTCATGCATTGTACACTACTTGTACTGATGTAGTGCATTAACACGTTGCCCTCTTACTCTCTGTAGACACCTGGTGGTCTAGTGAGTTAAGGCATTCCATCTGGATGTGTGACATCAGGGAAAACTTCACTGGGGTTGGTTGCTCATTTAATGCCAATCTGGGGCAATCAGTTGATCATTCATCTTAAATGTCTGTATTGGGCAGTCTAACCCCAGGTCCACAACACTCATGATTGGGCAGTACTGGATTAAATGGTGTTTGGTTGTGCCATGACACTCTGTAACTGCGTGGGTGTATGTGTTGCTTTGGTGTACTTGTGCCATGACATTCTGGTGCCCTTCATGTCTCGGATGCTCACGTCTCCTTGTGCCTGACTGTAAAATTATTTCCCAACCCTGGCCAATCTGAATGTTGGTGAAAGTGTTGTCAGTTGTGAAAGTTATGGTTTAGGTATTCAGATTTCTCATGTTTAGAAACTCGTTAGCTAACTACTATTTTTCTTCTGTTGGAAGTTGA
This sequence comes from Coenobita brevimanus, assembly GCF_032717465.1. Classification (NCBI taxonomy): domain Eukaryota; kingdom Metazoa; phylum Arthropoda; class Malacostraca; order Decapoda; family Coenobitidae; genus Coenobita; species Coenobita brevimanus. The sequence goes on from NC_136961.1 coordinate 47,585,015, forward strand.
TAATAAAATGTCAGAGGTGATTGTCTTATGCTTTTTACTACTGGAACATTGATTTCGGGCTTTCTTCTTGGATTGTAAAATACCAGTACAATAGTTGAGTTTTTTGTTCGGACCTGATAAGATCCCAGATGCCTCTCAGATAAATTGATGGCCAATTGTAGTCAGACTGAAGGGTGGATTTTACCAGTAACCATGGAGACACTCCTGCAGTACCTCATACATGTTAAGATGAACATGATTGTCTTCAAATCTTTCCTTGATAATTGTTCCAAAAGTCTGGAATTCATGTTTTTTGAATGGAACGATAAATACTTGAATATATCTTACTGTGACCATCATAAGATTTCAGATTTCATGTAACCACAACTCATACAGCTTACAGAATATGAGGTGTCCCAATTTTGTCAGCTAAGGAAATATATATATATAGATAGATAGATAGACTATCGGATACGATTATGTGAAGCTACAGAATGTGGTGAATGTTTTTGGCGTATCTGATAGAGCCAGGATTCTGGGGGCTTGAATGATGAGAGAATGGAAGCATGGCCTATTGGATTGGGCAGATTTGGGCTGTCTGGACATTGCTCCTCACTCTGCCGTAGGGTGGGAAAGGAGGTCCAGATGATGATGATGATGATTATATATATGTATGTGTGTGTGTGTGTCTGTGTCTGTGTGTATCTTGCTAATGCCTTGCCCCCTCCCTGGAACTTACCGATAGGGGATGGTCAAGATAAAAGTCTCCTGGCTGCTCTGCCCTTAACTTGAATTTGGGTGACATCCTTTTTAGATTTTCTACCAGACAATTTTATTCATCATAGAAAGGGCCTCTTATTTAAAGGCATTTATTATGCTGGTATCCACTTCCCTCCATTTTGAAGGCTATTCTAAGCTGAATAGAGTTATCAGGTTGTGGAGAACATGAACTAAAAAGGGCATCACCCAGTTTTGCTGGGTAAAGCATCTCCTTTTACTTTCTTAACAGTCTTCCATTACTGATTCCAGACTTGTCCCAGTTATACTACTGTATTGTTCGTCACCACCATCCCTGTTATCATCATCATGATGACTACCACCATCTTTTGTCTCACCCAGGGATGGGGTGAGGAAGGATTCAGAAGCAAGGAAAGGGAACATGAAGGCACAGAGTGGGTGAATCATCACCCTCATGCTTAGTGAAATGGGCCTGCCAATCACTCATGCATTATTCAGGTACCTTTACACTTTGTCCCACCTCACATGCCTAACCTCAACGCCCCCTCCCCTCTCTATTTTTTTATTTTTTTATTTATTTATTTATTTTTTTAACTGGTCATACACCGGCCACATGGTCAGTCTGCCTTTTATCTATCTGTCTATCTATATAGATATATAGATATAGATATGTATATATTCCATCCATCCATCATCCAATCCTATATTGCCCCATGAGGAGTGTAGGAGCCCAGGGCTAGGCAGTTGGTCCCGACATTTAAGATGAGAGTGACCAGCCTCACTCATCCCTGAGTGGCATTACATGAGCAATCAACCCCAACCATCCCTTGGATATAAACCTTCACTGGCTCAATCCGATTGGAGCACAATAATTACCCACTAAACCACCAGGCACCAAAATTTGGTTATATGGTTACCACCCAGCATAGTAAATGGTTCCTGGTGTTCAGGAAACCATTTGGCTTGTCACTCAGTGTAGAGTCACCCACAGGAAGAGGGAAGAATGAAGGAAAGAAAGACAGAAGAGGGGGTGTAAAGTCACCCATAGGCAAAAAGACAAGGAAAGAATGAAGGAAAGAAAGACAGAAGAGGATGGAAGGAAAGAAGGAGGGAGTAGAGGAAAGGGCAGACACCCGACAGCAGCACTTCATCGAGTGAGTGGATGGTGAGCACCCCCACCTACCACTGTACAGTATATATATATATATATATACAGTATATAGCTAGGTCAAAATGGCTCTTTTTCTCAATAAATACTCTATTTATGGCTCTTTTCACGATGCTGGTCACTGAGAGACTGATGCGGCATTCTGTGGGATTGTGTTTGTGTGTGCGTATATGTAGGGTTGCCACGCTGGTTGACGTTTCCCTTTCATCCATTTTTTACCGAACGATAATTCGTTAAATGATCATAACGCTCAGCCTGCTCAAGGTGGTCATTAAAACCGAAATTTGTTAAAACAGGGTTCGTATATTGAGGGTTTACCTTATAGATGATAGATTCACTGCTGATACACTGGCCAAATGGTCATTCTACTATCAAGTTGAAAAGAGGTGTATAATTCTTTTCATGTTCTCTGTACCTCTATATATATTCAGCCATTTTCATCCTTCCCTAACAGCATTTTCATACATTTACTGTATCCATCTACCTCCTTTGTACTGCATTTCCTGCCACCTTCAGTCCCACTGACATACACCCTTTTCACTATCCTGTCTATGTCACTCTTCCCATATGACCGTACCATCTAAGCACACACTTTTCTGTCGTTAGCAGCAGGTTTCCTTACTCCATGTATTATGCAAGTTACACAGAGGCAAGTGAAACAGGCGGTTGAGCTAAAGGTTCATTGTCAGTTAGGGAGGATGGGGTGGGTCATACATAGCAGTTCACTATATGACAATGTTAGTGTGAAGTAAAACATTTTGTTCATTGCAGACTTTTATTGTGTTCTTATTTATCACATGTGTCAGTATAGTAAACATAGTGGTCAAGACCCTATCACACAGATATACTTACGAAATACTAGTGGCATATTTTGTATTGCTAAATGGTACTCTTTTTACCTTAACTTGGCAAAAAAAATAAAGAAATAGATAAATAAAAATACAGTATTACACTTCTGCGGCCTTTTCTTAGCAATTCTTATTGGCTAACATCATGTTCAAGTGTTAATCTGTTGTTACAGCTTGGTTTGAGCATGGAGATAGCAATGTCAGGTCAAGTTAAAGTGAAAAGAGTATAATAAAGTAAAACTTGCCTAAGCTCCAGAGTTAGCAGTCAGTATGAGGTGTGATAGGCACTGGTGGTTCAGCCTTGGATAGGGAGCACAGATGATCCCTTTCACCTCCTGTGCACCTTTCTGCAGTAATGTACTGGGTATCATTTTATTAATTCAATATTAACGTGGATCATGTTCTTAGCTCTTTAGAGTTAGAGTTACTGATAACTCTGGGTTATATTATAAGGGAGACCATTTTCACTCATTATGAGATCATTAGCTCTGACGTGGTTGAGAATTGGACCCATGTTGCCTAAGGATTTATAAATCTGATTTAACCTAAGAATAACTTTGAAGTTTCTCCTGGATTTACTGGGACACCTTGTTTCTCATCCCACTCATGACCTGTTTTCATTTGTGTATAGTACTGTACAGTACAGTATATATAATTTTCACTTTGGATCTTGGTGGGAGTAAGTGCCGGACACTCAGATATATTTCACATAAGGGGTTCAGCCCAACCACCACATTAACAGTCACGAAAAAACACGTAATCACTGTTGGCATTCTAGATGACGTGGTAGATAATTCTCATTACTCACAAACACATAACTTTTTTTTTTTTTTTTTTTTTTTTTAGTGCAGTGTCTTATTAACAACTTTTACTCTTCTTTTTGCCTTCCTTATATATATATATATATATATATATATATATATATATACACTTTCTTTTTCCAGTTTTATTCAGTTTTACTCTTCTGCTCTGCTTTTTCCAAGTTTCCTTTCCTCCCATACCCTTCTACTATGCTTTTTCTAGCCCTCCTTTCCTGTTTTACCTTTATGCTCTACTTTGCTCTGTTTCCAAGCTTCCTTTTCTTATGTATTTTTTTTTTTTTTTTTCCAGCCTTCATTTCCTGCCTTACTCCACTTTTTTTTTTTTTTTCCCCCCAACCTTCCTTTCCACCCATAGTCTTCCACTTTACTTTTTATTTTCAACCCTTTGTTTCCTTCCTTGGTCTTCTACCTTCCTTGTAACCCATGCTTTTCTACTCTGATCTTTATCCAGTCTTCTTTTCCTCCTCCCATTGCTTCTTCCCTCATCACATATGAAAAGGAAAATAAAGAAGTTCACTGCTAAAGATGCTACATTGCCAGTGGGGTATTGTGGATTATGTCTATTCATCCAAGGCACAGTGATCACAGATACAGTATGGTCTGAACGCAGAGCAGGATGGTACACGTCAGTCCGACCCCCAAACCAGTCCTTACCAAAGTCATTCCAGTGCTTTTACCTGTTCAGGACGTTTTTTTCCTCGCCCTCCATGCGCCTTTAGATTGATGGTTTGGGCTAGGGACTTTGGTGCATTTTTAGTATCTCCTTCACTACTGGGGGGCTGTTTTAATACTGAATGTAATTGGTTGCAACAAGAAAAACATAAATCCACGTCTCTTACTGAATGGGTTAATGGCTTTACCATTATGACTTTTCATCTTGCTCTCCCTACGTGTCAAGTGGTTGGTGGAGGATTAGTGCCCCTCCCTGTAGAACAATTAACTCTAAGCCCTTGGCCACCCCGTTTGGGATACATGGCGTCTGGCAATGAATGAAAAAATGAATGAATGAATCTTGCCATTGTCAGGTAATTATAATAAGCACAGAGGAGACCTTGTAGTGAAGGAATTAATTTCTTCACTCCAATGATGTATTTAAAAAAAAATACATCTATATTCTTGCTACCTCCTGATATTTTCATTCAGCTTCGACGAGCACCCCTGTAGGGAAGTTAATGAAGTTTATATTTAACCTCTCGAGTTCTGATAATCTCTTCTAAACCGAATATATAATTACATGGAGTTAGGAAGCATTTGGTTGAATATATGTAATTGGGTTGAGGGGTTAACAAAGGTTTCTAAACCCTTCAGTTGCTTGAGTTCTTCCCAAGCTAGATAGAATCATGCAGTATCAAGAATTTCATCATCATCATCATCATCATCATCACCTGTAGGAAAATTGACATCATCAGAGAAGGGTTAAAACCAATTGATGTCTTGTAGTGAAGGAGATGGATTAGGCTTTAGGTAAATCCCTCCTTGTTCAGTGCCTCCTCTAGGTTAAAATTATTTGATGATAGCAAGAAATAAATATCACTGGATGGAAGGGTTTAACTGATTTTAGTCCTGGAATATATTTTTCATTTAGCTCTTGCTCATGATGATTTTATTCAGCTTAGGATTTATCTATAGCTTGAATTCAATATGACTATTAAATCCTGTCAGTACAGAGTCCTTTCCCCTGGTTGAATAAAATCATTTGTAGTAGCAAGAATAAACTAACAAGAAAAAATGTCACCAGGATTTAAGGGGTCAGCCATACCCGAATCCTACCACCCTTTCCTCCTGCACCTGCATTCTTGCTTAACACTATACACTACAGTAGTTCTTTCACCTTAATTTGACCTAAATTTTCATATTTCACATTACTCAGTAGCAGAAAAAGACAGTGCTATGGCTGATCATCCTTTCCATAGCACTTCTTTGTGACTAGATCATATTATGGTGTTAAACTCTTGTTATAAGACAGCATTCAAGATGGAGAGGTGGCAGTTTTAGGCCAAGGTAAAGTGAAAAGAACATAGTTTGGTAAGAGATGGCCACATAGGTAAATATATACCTTATAGTTGTAACATTTCAACCCACATGTGCTGTTTTTACTCTTAAACCAGTACCCTATATACAGTACTAGTTTGGTAAATAAGGTCACTTACAAAATGATATATAGTGCTGATGTTTCAGACAGTATAAACTGTCACTGTCATAGTCAATTTTACCAACATTCCCCTGCCAGCATTTGCCCTGCCATCCATATTTCCTGGACCCACATTCTTGCTTATCACTAATTTGGTGAAAGAAGGTCACTTAGGAAAGTACAGTATATACGTATAAATAGTGTATGTTTTGGTAGTAAAAATTGAAGATGTTATCTCACTCTAGAACAGTGACATTTTTCACTATATTCAAACAACCACGAAAAGATATTACTTGGCTTCCAGAGGGCCTGTCGTAGTGAAGGACGTCAAATATACATAAACCCTTCAGTTTGAAAATCTCCCTTGAGCTGAATATGATAGGAGTTAGCAAGAAGAGAAAAAATTATATCTTCACAGGGAAGGGTTAAATTTGTGATACTGACACTGCAACCACTTAACCCATTTTGGTGAGAGGTGCTGTGGCAAAGTCCCCAGTAATGATGCACCTGACAGCTGCCAGCTCCTTAGACGTACAGGGTTTGTTGCCTTGGGCTTGGTAGGTACACTCAGCTAGCAGGTCATCCTCCGTCCCTTCGCACTCCACGTTTCCCACCATCTTGGCATTTGGTGAGTGTCGGTATGGGGCGCTTTGTCCTTGTGCTTCTTGTAGGCTGTGGAGAGAGCTAGGGTGAGGAGGAGGAGGGCTCCTTCATCGATAGTAATAAGCATGTTACCGATAATAGCAAAAAAGTATCAAGATTTGTTTTCACTTCATTTCGAGAGGGGAGCTCCTTTTCCATCATAATTCATTCACTCCTTTCGAAGTCATGTTAACTCATGTGAGGTTCTGTGTGTGTGTGTGTGTGTGTGTGAATAATCTGTCCGACTTTGGGCATCGGCATCACAGCCAGATGCCGTCAGGGCCCAGTAGTCCCACTACATACCATACACCTGTACATGGTTGCCCTTGATGATCCCGTTCTAGACGACTCTTACTTCCTCATTGCCTCAGTTACTGCTACATATAACAGTGTTCTACAGTACATAAACAAAAAGTGACCATATATGTTGCTTTAACTCATGCATTTCCTAGTCGTATCTACTCACATGAGACTCTTGTCTCGGTTGTCTTTGATGATCATGTGACAGACGACTTTTGCCTCCTCTGTGCCCCAGATGCTGTTGTGACACACGTGTACTTCTTTGATTCCCCCCTGGACATTCTGTGCCAGCACAACAGGTCCCTTCACCTCCACACCACCCTCCACATATTGCCTCTTCATCAGGCTCATATCCACTCTCTTGATTGCTGTGTCAAGGGAAGTATGTTATTTTTAGACTTATTCCTGCAACGTCATGTTTTTTTTTTATTTAATAATTCCTACCACTAGGCAATTTAGCTACTGCACTATCACCCCATTCTTCCACCATCACTCCACCCGTCGCTGGTTCAGTGCCTTCATTCATATTCGCCCCATTTACTTCCTGGTGGAGAAATGGGTGCGATTTTAAAGGCTGTATTGTAAATGGCTTGTGATTGGTGTCTAACATCCACTCAAGATGTAATTCACCCCCTCCCCCCCTTCTCTCTCTCTCTCTCTCTCTCTCTCTCTCTCTCTCTCGGTGACTCTACACCGAGTGACAAGCCAGATGGTTTCTTGCAACCCAGGAAACCATTTACTATGCATGTTCTAGTGGGTTAAGGCGCTCCGGTTGAAGTCTGATGGATGGTTGGGGTTTATTGCTCTTATGATACCACTCAGGGCATAGCAAGGCTGGTCACCCTTGACTAAAATGCCAGGACTGAGTAAGCTTGCCCATGATCCATATGCTCCTGATGGGGAAAAAAAATGGATGATGAGTTAATAGTCTAGAATATCTTAACGACTTCTCTGCAGTTCCTTTTACACATTGCACCTCAGTATCCACTCATGTTACAGGTGTAAACTATGTCGCTATGAAAACAATAGAAATAGTATGCAAGGGAGTGTAAAAGTATAATGTGCAAAATTAGTCACTAAGGCAAAGATGCAATGAAGCCTACTATGCCACCTAGAACACAACCCTAATACTGTCATGTCTGTATTCCTTGTATTTTATCTTCGGCCAGAAGACTTAATGCATTGCCTCTCCATCATTCTCATATCCGTCCTTGTGTTGGCTTGGTGGAGGATTTTTTTAAAACACTTTCACTAGGGTGTACAGCACAGCCAGCAACTGGATGACTGGTAGTGTAGTGGGTTGAAGCTCTTCCAGATGTGGTTGGGTTAAGACGTTCCTACCAGATGTGGGCTACAAAAGTTTTAATCTGCGGGATGGTTGATGTGTATTACTCACAGAATTTCATTTGGGATGAGAGAAGTCCCTAGGTTTCTGATGGGGTAGGAAAGGATGAAACGGTAGCAGTAGCTGTACGGAGACCAATAATATTCTTCTATTGTTACTAGCAGACTGAGTAATTTTAGCACTAGAGATACTCATGAAACGGTAGAATTAAATACAGTGACCGGTAATATTCTTCTGTTGCTATTAGCGTACAGTTGAATTTTAATTTACTCCTATCACATGACTTTAGTCAGAATAAAAAATAAAAAAAAACGCTTTTAGGTTGAAAGGCTGTGTATGTATTTAATTCAAAATTTAAAATGCATAAGATTGACTAGATTCTTGGTGTATAGCGTCATTTAGACCACTCAGGTTCTGGGGCAGGATGCCTTCACATGGTGACACTTGTATAATCTAGAGAATCTGGTGGAGTTGACAAGTTATTTAAACATCGTTGAACTCAATCTCTATCCCCCCGAAGGAGGATGGTGAGCTGTGAGTAAAAGGAATGTTTAGCCTTGAGTCCACTGAGTTCACGTCAAGATGAAATGTGAGGCTGTAATTACTACAGCTAATAGGCTACTGATCTTCAGGACCGGCAGGCTAAGAGAAAACGAAGCACCATCAAAAACTTATACTCACAAAGAAGTGGTGTGGCGTGGCTGCCTTGCCCATGCAGGGCTGAGGTTCCATGCTGAGTGTTATGGTTTTTGCTAAACCCATGAGCTGTGCCCAGACTCCTTCCTCCCAGAGCTACAATTCCATCTGAACCTGATCCCAACACACCCATTGTTGAACGTCGACTTCCGAAAGGATTTGGACCTCCTTGGGCTCTTAGCTTTGGGGGGCGTCCAGGTTGTCTTTGCGCAGAACCTCCTGGATTTCTTTGTCCCATAAAATTATCTTCATTTCCAAATTCTCCTCCATTTCCTAGGCTCATGAACTCCACACCAAATTCAGAACTGTCAGCATCACCAGTTTCATATGACATATACTCTTCACCGCCGTCACCAAACGCTTCCATTGAGTCATTGTAATTCCCATCCTCATCCATTCCTCCCTGTCCTGTTCCGTCCATTCCCCAACCACCACCAAAACTTCCTGTGCTGTCAGGGCCCCCCAAACCAAAATCTGTACCACCAAATCCTCCCATACCACTACCTCCCCCGCCGCCAAAGCTTCCCGTGCCACTGAACCCTCCTGTACCACCAAATCCTCCCATACCACTACCTCCCCTGCCACCAAAGCTTCCAGTGCCACTACCAAACCCATCCACGCCACTGCTTCCCCAGACACCAAAGTCATCGAAGTCATTGAATCCATTCTGGCCACCAAAACCACCACCACTTCCCGGGCCACCAAAACCACCACCACTTCCCGGGCCACCAAAACCGCCACTACTTCCCGGGCCACCGAAACCACCACCACTTCCCGAGCCACCAAAACCACCACCACTTCCCGAGCCACCAAAACCACCACCACTTCCCGAGCCACCAAAACCGCCACTACTTCCCGGGCCACCGAAACCACCACCACTACTTCCCGGGCCACCAAAACCACCACCACCACCACTTCCCGAGCCACCAAAACCGCCACTACTTCCCGGGCCACCAAAACCACCACCACTACTTCCCGGGCCACCAAAACCACCACCACCACTTCCCGAGCCACCAAAACCACCACCACCACTTCCCGAGCCACCAAAACCACCACCACCACCACTTCCCGAGCCACCAAAACCACCACCACCACTTCCCGAGCCACCAAAACCACCACCACTTCCCGGGCCACCAAAACCACCACCACTTCCCGGGCCACCAAAACCACCACCACTTCCCGGGCCACCAAAACCACCACCACTTCCCATGCCTCTTCCTCCTCCTCCTCCTCCCATGAAACCACGACCACCATTTCCACCTCCCATGAAACCACGATCGCCATTTCCACCTCCCATGAAATCAGTACCACGAATTCCGCCAAAACCTTGACCCCTGTAAGGATCTCCCCAGTTGCCCCAGCCGCCGCCGCCATGCCCTCCTTGGCGACGTGATGAACAGGAGCAGACGGCGACCTTCTGCCAGTGGTGTAGCCCTGTTATGGAGCTCTGGGACCCCATGTACACAGAGCCCTTATCTGCGGACACAACACGGTGTATAAGAGAGAGAGAGAAGGAGAATTTATGTTGGAATGTGTGGCTAGTCACAAAGAAGTGCCATGGAAAGGATGTAGAGTCGTATTATTATCTCATGCCGCCATTGAGCATTCACATCTTACTAGAAAATGATGTTAGTCACGAAAAATTGCAATGAATATGCTGTGCGTGTCTTATTCTGCTATTGAGCTGTAACATGATTAAGATTTAATGATCGCCATCTTCCCCCTCCGTATGATTTATCACCATTTCCTCTTAATTTTTAGTACACATCCTTCTCATTGTCTGTCACCACCATCATGATCATCATCCCAACCACCACCCAGTTTCCAGTACATAGTCTTGTACGTCGTTGTCCATTACATCACCACAACCACCACCACCACCACCACCACAACAACCACCACATCATCATCGTCATCATCATCATCATCATCATCATCACCCAATTTCCAGTATACATTCTTGTAAGTCATTGACCATCACTTCACCATCCTCGCCACCACCATCACACTCACCCAGCTTCCAGTACGCTTCCTTGCCAATCGCTCGTCCCCCCTCTCGCAGCGCCTTCAGATGGTCCGGGAAAAATGAGTCGTCTTCCTCCACCTCGCTGGGTTGGGAGAAGGGACGCATTGCTATCTCCACTTCGCGCTGTGCCGCTCTGGATAGGATAGGGTGGATGTAGGGATCAGCAGGTGGATAGGTGAATTAGTGAAGGTATAGGTGGGTGGATAGATGGATGGATGGGTAGGTGGAGCCCATTTGTTTCCACTTCGCGCTGTGTGACTCTATAGGACACAGTGGACGGAGGACTTAGCGGGTGGATGGGTGGATTAGTGAAGGTATAGGTGGATGGATCGATGGAACCCAATGTTGTCTCCACTTAATTCTGTGCAGATCTGGATAGGGCAGGGTGAATGGATGGTTAGGTTAGTGGATGGATGGATGGTTGGTTGGATTAGTGGGTGAGTCGGTGGACGGATGGACTGATGGATTGAAATAGTGATATGGTTTCTTAGAGGTGTGGATGAATGGATGGAGAGATGAAATGCATGGATGGATGGATTCGTGGATGGATAGGTGTATCGATAGATTGATGAATTTTTACATCTTTAAGGAGTGGCTAAATGGATGGACAGATGGAATGGCTGAATAGGGAGGGGTGGATGAACAGGTGGCAAGATGGATGGATGGATAATGGTATAGCAAGAGTGAGTCATCTTCCTCCTCCATTTGGGCTGCATATAAGGAACTCATTGCTGTTTCCACTCAGTGCATCTCTGAATAGGGTAGGATGGATGAAGGGATGGGTTAGTAGACGGATAAGTGGATGAGTAGGTGGATGAATGGATTGAATATAATAGGTAGTGGATAGATAGATGGATGGACTACTGGATGAGCCGATAGACAGAGGGTCGGATTAGTGGTTGAACAGATTGATGGATGAGTTAATGGGTGAACTGGTGGATGGATGGGTGAAGTATATAGTTTTGCTTTTCACGTGACGGTACTGGGTAACTTAGCTTGAATATTAAATCGGTAATATGAAATTCCCTGAGCATTTGTTGTGAGGTAGGATTGAGTCTCCATGGTTACTAGTCAAATCGATTTTACGATCTGACTACACCTGGCCATCAGCTGACCGTTATCTGCCTGTATATCTATCCATTTATCTGTCTTATCTATTTATCTGTATGTCTGTATCTATCTCTTTGAATCTCTGTCTGTTTATTCGTATCCACCTGTCTGCTTACCTGTCTGCCTCTGTGTCTGTCTGTATCTGTCTTTCTATCTTTATTCAATCAATCAGTCAGTCTATCTACGTGTCTACTTACCTGTATGTCTATCTGTCTGTCTACCCACCTGTCTATCTGTCTGTCCATCTATCTGTCTGTCTGCCTGTCTGTCTCTCCAGCACAGTACCTGAAACACGTCATGTCTTGGGTGGGGCGAGGACCAGCTGGGCTCATCATCAGGCACAGGTCAGACATCGGGTTGCCTAGTCCACTCATCAGCTGCAGAGAAACAGATGTTGAGATAAATAATAGATAGGTTGATAGATAAATGATTCATAGATTGATACATAAAAAGATAAGCTGATAGATTGATAGGTATATAGATAGATAAATTTAGTGATAGGTTGATAGATAAACTGAATGTAATAGTGAAACAGGTCGATACATAGATAGGTAAATAGATATATAGATAGGTTGATTGGTAGATACTGTAAAGAGATAGATAGATAGACAGGTCGGGCATAGGGTTGCCATGGAAACCATCACAGAAATAGACTAACTGTTAAATGATAGTATTTCAGGTTTGCCCATTAATCAGTTACGATTTTTTACAATGTATAGTCCAGTAAAAGTTTTTCTACTTTCTTTTTTTTCTTTCATTTTATATATATCTGAACTTGTAAACAACCCACCGTACGCATTAATTTGGTCTCCAACACATGTATATATACCAGAGCATTTAAACAACTCACCTTACTCATTAACTTGGTCTTCATCACATGTATATATATCGGAACATTTAAAAGACTCACCCTACTCATAAATTTGGTCTCCATCACATGTATATATACCTGAACACTTAAAAGACTCACCCTACTCATTAACTTGGTCTCCATCACGGTATCCCAGTTATCGAGTATGATGCCCACATACTTGATAGCCAGGGAGAGCATGGCCAGGTCGGTGGGGCTCTCAAGGTTGTTCTCCATTGCCTTTTTGAAGTCGCCCTCCAGGTAACTCTTGATCTGCTTCGCCTGATCCGCCGTCATCATGTAGAGGTTAGTCACGCCAAGCTCTTTGGCGTAATCCCTGGGAAGGTTAGGTTAGGTTATCTTAGGTTAGGTTGAGTTAGGTAAGGTTAGGTTAGATTGGATCAGCTTAGGTTGGTTAGACTAGGTTCAGTTATATTAGGCTATGCTAGGCTTGATAGGTTAAATTAGAGTGGTTAGATAAGCCTCACGTAGGTCAGGATAGGTTAGGTATGAGCAAGACGGGTTATATTCACTTTTGCCAGTCCATATGTTATTCATTCTGTTCATCTTACTCACCTCACCCATCCTGTTACATTTACTCAGCTTACACCCATACTCGCTTTAGCTTCACATTGTATTCCAGAGGCATTAAAGACCTTGATGATTTTTAAATGCCTTAGGGTGGCCAGTTGACATTATTTATATTCTACCAAACTCACCTTGCTCATTCTACCAAACTTACTCACTTTACTCATGACCTTACTCCATAGACTCATTTACCTTAACCCAGTCTGTCAAATTCACTTTACTCATTCTACCAGACTGACTCACCTTCCTCATTGTACCAGACTCACCTAGCTCATTCTGCCAAACCCACCTTACTCTTTCTACCAGCCTGACTCACCCTACTCACACCCTTACTCACTTCAGTTTCTCGCCGGCCGTAGAGGTGTTGAAAGCCTTGATAAGGTTTCCCAAGTCAGGCATCCCACTCTGCATCATCAGGTCATAGAGCTTCTTGACCTCCTGCAGAAGGCCCGAGGGAAGGAGGTTCTCTAACTCCGGCATTCCCACCACCCCGACCCCCGTCTGGAGTCTGAGCGCCAGTTTGTGGGCTAGGCAGGCTATGGGCAGGTTCTTCATCATCATAATCATCATCATTGCCCTGTGCGTGGGTAGAGGGAGGGTGTTAGGCTGGCGTGGCGCTCTCTCTCTCTCTCTCTCTCTCTGCTAATCAGAGGTTCGGAGAAGTTAATATTTTGCCTTCCCATGTTCCCAGTCCTTATCCCTCTCTCCCCCAGCTTCCTCAGTCTTTATCCCACTATATCTGTGTTCTCTTGATCTTCGTCCCAGTCCTCATTACTCCCTCCCTCTCCCCGCAGCTTCCTCTATCCCACCCTTCCTCCCTCTCTCTATGATTACACCTGTTTCTTCCGTACCTGTATTGCCTTTGTATACTCTCGTCCGTCTCTCTTCCTGCTGACGATGGCCCGGGGAAGTTAATACCACGTCTTCCACTGTTCCTGGCCCCATTCGTCCTCGTCCTAGTTCCATTGTTCCTGGTTCCATTCGTCCTTCTCGTCCCATTCCCACCCTTCCTCCGTGCGCTGGTCTTCATGACGCTGTCTGGCTGGTCCCCGGCTACCCACTCGGCGTTGTCGGGTTCCTCCTCCTTGACTAGCGTGACCTCTCCAGTGGGATGCAGTTTCGTGTCCTTAACCACGCCCGCTGATCGGAAACCCGCCGCTGCCGATCGAAGAGTTAGATCAAAACAACACCCCCAGCATTGTACACTGGAATCTGATGTTAGCATAGGAGGCTTCATGGCACCTCATTCGTAGTGATTTATTTTGCATATTGCACCTCAACAGTTTCCTTTGTACTCTATAAGAGTGTATCGGTCTAATATCGACACAGTTTACATTGGAAACTTGTAAAAAATAAATATTTTTCTCGAAATGTACTGATCTTGAATTTAGCTCTCTGTTACCTTGCTTTTGTGTTTTCTTGGAGAGAACTATCTTACGAGCTTCCAGCCTTTGGTTCCTTCTTCCATGCATTAAAAAAAACAAGTCGCTAAGGAAGAGTTGTTACGAAATCACCAAAGCCCCGTAAAACAGGACCTTAAAAACAAATGAGCAACGTACAAAAAGGCTTCAGGTGTGTTTAGAAATTGTACATCAGTTCATCACCGCACATTATATTTTCTCTTCCAAGATTAATTTCGCCAGTATAACCAACCCTACACTCCATTTACTCCAATTAGGCATAAAAATCACCATCTCTCCATCATTAACCTTCAGTTGTGACTGTTATGTTGCTGGGGACGAGGAAGTGATATGAAAATTATGTAGAGCCGTAGCATTGTTGTTTCCCGCCGCTGAGCTGCGTGAGATGCGCTACAAGGGATGAAAATCGTGGCCAAGCTAAGTTTTAAAAAAAGCTATGAGTGATTCAAACTGTGTTGATATGAAAACGATATGAATAGCCTATGAGACTATTCAGGTGCAACAGGCAAATTAATCGGTAAGGAAGAGGTGCTACAACGCCTTCTGTGACACCTACACTACAAACGTAAATCTATGAGAAATGCATTTGTCTTGATATCTGTATCTGTCTGTATTTATCTCTATCTGTGTACGTATCTGTCTATTGGTCTGTGTCTGTTTATCCATCCATGCATCCATCTATCCGTATATCAAATAACAGCACCCTCCCCTCATTAACGCCCTTATCAGTGTCACAAAGCATCAGCCTCATCGACATCTCATCCACCATGGACAAATTTCCCATCATTTCAGGATCCACGCAGCTATCCATCTATCTGTCTATCAGTCTGCGTATCTGTCTATCTATCCATTTATA
The DNA here is from genome assembly GCF_032717465.1 of Coenobita brevimanus. Classification (NCBI taxonomy): domain Eukaryota; kingdom Metazoa; phylum Arthropoda; class Malacostraca; order Decapoda; family Coenobitidae; genus Coenobita; species Coenobita brevimanus. The sequence goes on from NC_136961.1 coordinate 47,600,534, forward strand.
TATCCATTAAAAAAAAACACTATCCTCTCACCGTCATTGCCCTGGTCATTGTCTTTTGGCATCATCATCATCAAAATCTCGAAGACGTCTTCCACTATGGACCAGTTTCCCATCATCATCACGGGGTCCACACAGCTGCCCATACCCATACCGGAGGAACAGCTGGACCCGCCCATCATCCGCTGCTGAGAGAGTTATAAGACATTCCAGCTAATATTGACGATAAACAAGTCTCCCTAACCAGTAAACCAATGTTTCAAAAAACGTTTTCCCTTCATTCCCCACTTGCGGGAATCTGAACATCCTCTTGGCCCTCTTTCGGTTTTCTCTCAAGCCTGTCACAAATGATAATGGAAAAAAAGAAAAAATTGGTGCTCTCTCCATTTATTTTAATGTTTACAACTCAGTCAGAATGCCTATTTTGTTACACATCAGTGGGGTGGATGACAAAGTTTTCATTCAGTCAGTCGACTGATTCAGTGTTGAGTCACTGATAACGCACATCTCATATCTGGGTCAACATCCAACCGGTTTCGGCCTTTACTTTTAATGTGTAGAAGGGTGAATTAACCAGATTAACATAAATATGTTGTGGAAATGGCAAGAGGACTCTAAGTGTGGTATCACAGACACTGATTTACTACTTGCACTAGCCTGCCATGGCCCCCCCTAAAACCCTACGCCCCCTTGGGGGCCATGGCTCCCAGTATGAGAACCAGTGCACTAAACCGTAATATTGTTGTGTTTTTCGTAATATACGACGTAAGTATTTGCTTTGACCAAGAGGTGTTTAGTAGCCGTATAACCGAAGGCAAACGTTTACATAAGCCATCTTAACCCCGTAAATTTAGTGACGTTTCTGTGTAGTTTTTTCTTGCTGTTCATAATGAAGGCTATAACTAACTCCTCTAGTCCCCCAATGCTCTCTTGTGCTGAGTGAAATCGTCTGAAAGTGAAAATTGCTTCATCGGAGTGAAGGAGTTAAATATAAGGTGAATTAAGAAGATTAATTCGTGCATGGAATTCTTAGTTGAGCAGGAAGCATACTTCAGTGTAAATCATGGACAGGAACAGAATACTTCACAATTCCTAATATATATATAGGTTACATTTGTCCAAAAAGCAGTGTCTCGCACCCCCCCATAAACGTTGTGACGTCACATTTTTTTCTGGGTAGCTTTATAATAAATCGTGTAAGTCAAAAGTGCAGCAAGAGTGTCCAGTGATGCAAAATGATGCATTGTTTTGTAGTAAGGGTTAATGTAGCTGTTGGACAGAGCAACTTGGTATTTGAAAATGGCCCCTTTGACATCATACAAGTGACGTGAATTTTCGATTGCGAGTTTCTAAGCACGTAGTATATTTATTATCGTTTACCGTGGTTTGCTTAGAAAAAAAAACAAAAAAACAGACATTTCCAAATGAGATGAACAGCAATATCTGATCTTAAATGGGCTTCAAGATTGTATTTTCATTTCCACAACTGATCTTTTAACTTTAGAGAGTTTCTAAAGACGAGCCCTAATTGTGATACTGTAGTTTTTTTTCTCTCTCTCTGTATAACTGAAGGCAGACGCAAGTACAATCAGTCTTACATACACCCTAAGCCTAACCCCTTCAATCCAATGATGTATTTTCCATTTTATTCCAGCTATATGGCAAGGCATCTATATTAGTGAAAGCGTTAATGATGGCGATATCTAACCCTAACCACCCAAAGTCTCCCTTGAACTGATTAGAATCAGTTGGAGACAGCAAGAATAGACCCAAACACAATCATGGAAGGGTTAATGAGAGGTTATATATACAAACCCCCGCTCCTCCACACGCCACCATCTGAATGTGAGGTGGGACGGCGAGCTGGAGGAATTTGCTGGCGGAGGAAAGGACCAGCTGTCGAAGGGCTCCGTCCGTTTCGGCAACCTCCCGTGCAATACCTTCGGCCACTGTCACTGCTTGTACTGATAGGTCGTGTAGTTGTTGCTCGGAAGTCTGGTTGAGGTGGGAATATATTAACTGTTTTATTTACATTATCGTCATCACCATCATCACATTTTTACACTATCACCACAACCACCACCACCATCATTATCAGCCATACCATCATCATCATCATCACCCTCTGCCACAATCACTTCCTGTACTTTCAACTCTTGCAGATCTTTCTCGGTAACCCTGCCCGTACCAACAACATCGTCACCATTCATCCAACTCACCGTGACCGTGAGGCCATTCATATTCTCAAGGAGTTTATTCAGGAGGTCAGTAATCATAGCGAGGAAGGAGTCAGGTGCCGCTGCCTCATTGAACTCACTCTCTGGGCACATACTGAGGGAGGAGAGTCTGCTGTAGCGACCCTCCACGGCCATGTTCATATCTACCGCTTCATCCACCTCCTCTCTTGTTGCTACCATGAAACCGCTGCCGACCTGTGGAATAATCTTGCTGTTAGACCCTCCCCAGATAAGGCAGACTTTGACCTGAGGTGCCTGAGATAGCTTATAACTTATGCTTAACCTAATTCAGTGACATTTTCTTTCTCTCTCTCTGTCTCTCATACACACACACACACACACACACACACACACACACACACACACACACACACACACACACACACACACACACACACACACACACACACACACACACACACACCTGGTACTTGAAGCCTGGTGGTTGTAATCGGTCTGAGGTGAGGAGGTAGGCAGTTCTTCCATCAGTTGCCGAGTCTGACAGAACTTGACACAAGGATCTTCTTTCTGTTAGGGTGGATGAGAACGGGTTAGATTGATTTGGCTTAAGTTAGATTAGGGTGGGTTGGATTATGTTGTTGGTTTAGGCTGGGTTGGGTTAGATAAAGGTGAGTTGGATTGGCTTAGGTTAGGTTTGGTTGGAATGAGGAAAGTTAGGTTGGGATAGGGTAAGTTAGACTGGGTTGGATTAGGTTGCTAGATAAAGTTAGACTGCGATAGGGTAGTGTGGGTTAGGTTGGGTTGTTAGGGTGGATTAGATGGGGTTAGGATGAGATATGTGAGGATAATTTGGGTTGGTATGGAATATGTTTGACTGTGTTAGGTTGGGATAGGGTAGGGTAGGTTGGGTTGGATAATGCGGTTAGGTTAGGTTGGCTTAGATTTGGTTAAAGTGGTCTGAATTAGCTTAGGTCTGAATACATTGAGTTAGAATAAAGCTTGGTCAGGTTTTATTAGGCTGGATTAAGTTTGCTTGGATATGGTTAGACACTACAGATGCTAGACTTTTTTTTTTTTTAATTCTCCGGAAAATAGTAGTGTCCATTGTTGAGAAAATTGTTTATTCATTCATTCATTCATTGCCAGACGCCATGTATCCCAAACGGAGTGGCCAAGGGCTTAGAGTTAATTGTTTTACAGGGAGGGGCACTAATCCTCCACCAACCCCACTTGACACGTAGGGAGAACGCCAACAGCATCTGGTGTTCCCAGGCGGTCACCCATCCAAGTACGTTGCTTATTATTATTATTATTATTATTATTATTATTATTAGTTATTATTATTATGTAGCATTGTACGAGGCTTTGGAATCTGTTTTATTTTATCATTTATTTTCCTTATTAAACCTCAACCTACATCTCTCTTAGTCATTTATTCTGCATGTTAAGCCTCGGTCTATATTTTTCTTTAGTCTTATACGCCGTTGTTGCAAATTATGTCTTTATAGATATTAATACCGTGCAAGAGAATGAAAGGTGTAATATGCAAAATAAATCGCAAAGGAAAAGACATTACGAAGCTTCCTATAGTATTTGAACTGCGGCTCTAGTTTCTTGGCCGGATTCTGAATTGGCCGTGTTCTATGTGGCACAGGAAGAATCGTAGCACCTCTTCCATAACGATTTATTTTGCATATTACACCTTAACATTCTGTTGTATGTTATATTGTTTTAATGTCGATAAAGTTTGCATCAGTAGCATAAAATAGGATAATTAAGTTTGTTGGGAAAAAATTGTAAGGAGCAGGTGTAATGGAATTTCAAATAAACTCTGTATACGGTCCAAGTAACTGTATTATTGAAATTGAGGGCCCGAAGGTGTAAGCAAGCGTTTATGTGTGTGTGTGTCATTTATGGAATCGGTCGAAGGTCCAGTTTGTGTGTAATTCACCGGGTCGGTCAGGATCACTTGATGGTCGTGATCGTCAGCTTTTACCCTCCCGGAAGGGAGCTGAGAGCTCATATAGTCCGATCTAAGGGCAAGGCTGTGACCTTCACACACGCACGCACCCGTCCCCTTGCTCAAGGGGGACAGTAACCACCCACTTCGTCAGTGAAACTTTTCGCAACCTGAGCGAGGCGCGAACTCCCGTCCACCAGTTGGCAAGCGAGTGTGTGTGTGTGTGTGTGTGTGTGTGTGTGTGTGTGTGTGTGTGTTCTCTCACCTTGGCAAGTGTTGAAGATAGGCAGCATAAGCACATTGTTTGAGACGTTACTGTCGTTGGTGGCCTACGGGAAGGATTAAAGAAAAACGTTAGTCGAATTTCACCACAAGCAAGTCTTTATTGGACAGAATTTACTTTTTTTTCTTTTTTTTTTTTTTTTTCTTTTTTTCACTCTACCGTTCTTACTCTAACTTGGTCCAAAATTGTCATCTCTCTATCTTGAATGCTCGGTTAACACCATATGTAGAATATGATGCTAGTCAAGAGGAAGTGCTGTGGAAGGTATTATAGAGCCGTAGCACTGTCTTCTTCTGCCACTGAGCTGCGTGAAATAAGCTGCAAAAGGATGAAAATCTGGACCAGTATAGAGTGAAAACAGTATAGTTTGGTTTGAAAGTGTTCGATAGCTTTATGAATGAGGGTAAGAATCATACAGTATACAACCTGAACTAGCGTATGTTTGCTTGTGAAGTATTTGGCTGCTGTATGAATGAGGGTAAACGTATACACAATCTTAAGCAATCGAAGCCCAGGAAACCCTTATGGATACGGTACCCCAGTTTCATCGATGACGGCCATAAAGACAGACGGACCACAAGGCGTTGAAGGCGGCACGCTCAGCTGATCCACCTTAATGGGAACTGAAACATTCACCTCAGCTGGAATGAAGGAAATTGGTGGTTTATCAACGGGAGGGAGGGGGCGTTACGTGTCTGGTTTGGCTGATTAGTCTATGTGTCAGGGAGATTATCAAAAACTAAAAATAAGCGGAGTTACACCTGCTTTGGAAGAATGTTTGAAAAGTAGCAGGAGAATAAGTGACTAAATTTTGGCCGAAAGTGTTGAAGATGAAGGTCAAGGTTAACTCATATTTAATACGATTTGAATCCAGCTTATTGGAAGGGTTGGGGGTCAGGAAAGACTGAAGCGATTCAGTTTTGAGAAGTCAGTGGAAAAGGTCACAGAGTATGGTAAAAAAATTCGGCCTTGTAGCTCATATAGTTTGATTTGATTTAGACCCAACTTGGTGACAGGGTTGAAGGTTAGCCAAGGATGAAGTGATTATTTTTTTTAGAACCATGTCAAAGGTTAAGGTCACAGGGCAAGGTAATCTTAAACTATAGTGATCCACTTTATAGCAGGCAACAGAAACGTGAAGGGTTAGGTAAAGAGGAACTAATTCGGGTCTATGAACGGTCAGGATCCAAGATTTGGCCTCAGACCGATTGTAGGACGCAGGTTTTGCACTCTCTCTCTCTCTCTCTCTCTGTTTATCTATCTATCTATCTACTCACCCACAGCCAGCCGATCCACAACCCCGTCCCAGCCACTGACGCGGACCATGGTGGCTGACGGTCTGTAGCCGTCGTTATGCATCATGGTAAACGTATCCACCTTCTCTTGCAGGGTCCTGGCGTGGGAGAGGGAGAGGAGTGAGAAAGAGACATGTTTTACTTAGGGTTTAATATGAACACCTGGTGGTTTAGCTGGTTAAGGCCCTCTAACCGGATGGGACCCCTCAGGTTTTCCTTCTGAGGGGATGGTTGGGGTTAATAGCTCACGTAATGTCACTCAGGGGCGAGCGAGGATGGTCACCCTTGCCTGGATATCGGAAATTAGTAACCTGGCCCCAGACATTGACTCTCTTGATGGGGGGAAAAAATAGATTATAGATAGATAGAAAAATGTGACTTAATTCAGCACTCATATGTAGATAGATAGACAGACAGGACAATTCGGTCTTTCACTTTCATGATACGTTGCATGTTTTATTTCTCGTACTTCCAGAAACTTTATCTTGGGAGAGAATTCAAAATAGAGTAGTGCCATATACATCCTTCATTTACCAGTTAACTACAAGTGGTATTTAACGGTTAACAAGATCACCTGAAGGAAACAGGAAATCACAACACCAGACTGAAGGAGTTTAATTCAAATGTAGCCGTATTCCAGATGGCGTAGGAGGCTTCGTAGCACCTTTGTGTTGCGATTTATTTTGCAATCAGCACCTTCATTTTTTTTTATATGCTGTTTGTTTTTGTTCACAGCCAGACACAACCCGTAGTACCCAGGGTCCTTTAAAATCGACTAAATCAGGTGCCTTCAAGAGTTAATAACGGGTGGAAGCCTATGAGCCGATAGGCGGATGGCAGTACGCTGACTACCTTTCCAGCAAAATCCCCCACTCAGGAGCTCTGGGCACTAATGAGCTAATCCCTCAAGGTGTGGCCACAGGTAAACCGTCTCCATGTCACCCTGTCCCACCCTTTCTTCAGCTCACACCCCCAATTCCTCATATACCTTTCCATCCCATTCCCTCCATCTCATCTTTGGGTCTGTGTTCACCCTTGTTAATTAAGCTCCCTAACATCATCTTCTAAGCGACTTATTTTGCCAGTTACACCATACTGCCCATCGCCGTGTTACATAAATCATTCTGATATCGCCATACTCTGCATAGGTATCGTGCAAAGGGATATTAACCAGCCGTATCCAAGAATAAATCGCTAAAGAAGGGGTGCTAGGGAGCCTTCTTACCCAACGAGAATACGGGCCTTGGTCTCCCCCTCGTCTCCTACGCCACCTAGACGACGAACCAAAGTTTAGGATAGTAAAGGTTAGGTTTGGTTAAGTTCGGTTGATTGAGGTTAGGTGAGTGTAGCTTAGTTTGTGCTAGACGGACAGAAATTTAAGCTGGGGTAAATTGTGTTAGACTAGGTAAGGAGAGGTTTGGACAGGTTCGGGTAGGCTGGATTAGGTTTGATTGCATGGGCTTAGAGGTAACTTTACGTTTGGCTGAATTAGTCTGAGTATCTGGCTAGGTTAGATAAAGATGGGCTGGGTTGGTCTGAATGATATGTGGCTAGATTGGATTAAGACTGAATTATTTGTAGCTAGGTTAGATTAAAATAGGCTGGATTCGTCTAAAGTATATCTGGCTGTGTTAGATTAAATTAAAATAGGCAGGGTTAGTCTGAATGATATCTGTCTAGGTTAGATTAAGGTAATATATAACAGTGATAAGGTACTCACATATTTGGGAAGTCGAACCAGTAATCACGCCCCAGTAGAAGGTACGCAGTTACTTGTGCGTAGTTGAGGGCAGTGCGGGGTGCCACGCCGGTTGGACCAGAGTTTATGATGCTCAGTTCGGCACCTGTAGGACAGATACACCTAGGTAAATATACAGGGAAGGTCATATATCACGCGTCTCTATGCTGGTGTGTTGCGGGGGCGGCTCAGTCAATTGGTGTGAGGGGTACAGATATTATGAGTGCTTCGTTAAAATAATGTATCCTTTTCACTCATAACTAGGCCAAAAAATACCATGTTTCCATCCTGGATCCTGAGTTGTTGCATGTTATTAACGCTGGACTATGATGCTGGTCACGAAAATGTATGGAAAGGACGTAGAGTCGCGGTATTGTGCTTTCCTATCATTGAGTTACGTGAAATAAGTTTCAGAAGGACGGTAAATGCAGTATAATCAGCATATCAGTCATTTCATGTAAGAAACAGAGGATGGAAAATGTTAGGGGAAGTAAAGTTATTGATGCAGGGTAGACATTGGTAACGTAAACTGAGCCGTCCCCGCAACACACGACAGTTGGGACACATGTGGACCCCGTATGCAATGTGGAAGGATTATATGAAACTGGAAGGGAGATGGATATAATTTGCAAGAAAAATGTTAAACCTGACTAGAAATAGGTTTGTGTGTACGACTTTGGGTGTATTTTTGACAGCCCGTTCTCAAAGGCCAAGCACTTCACATGACGCCACTTTGACACCAGACTCACTATCCTTTCTGAATACATGCTAGGGCCGTCTTATTTAGGACTAGTATGATGGTATTATGGGGGTGGTATTATGACATTGCGTTGAGCCGTGTGGAAGTCCAGGAAAGTCTTTTATCGAAGTGCAAATCATCTAGCCTAACTGTCGGAGTCAGGTCAGACATAGATCTGCTACTGGTACCACGTAATCCAGTACTACCTGTTACGTGGTGGGATTGTCGCCAAATAAACCGGCAACTCCACAGCAGGATGAAAATTAAGTCAAGGTCACAAGGCAAGCTCACCTCAGCTTTAATCTGATTTGGACCATACTTGGTGGACGGGTGACGGTTAAAGCAAGGATGAAGTGATTTGAGTTTGAGAACAATTGGTCGAAAGTAAAGGGCAAAGTAAAATGTACGGCCCTTATATAAGTGGGTGGGGGTGGTGTTTATTGTTATTATTATTATTATTATTATTATTATTATTATTATTATTATTTTTGTTCGTTGTTGTTGTAGTTATTACCACCACGCACCTTTCAGTTCCAGCTTGCCATCGGGAGCGACTGTGAAGGAGAGCATGTCCATCTGACTCGCATCCCCTTCTTCCTTGATCACCCATTTTAGATCGACGTCTGTGGGAAAGGAGGGGGTTAGGTGACAGGGGTAGGGGGAAGGAGAGCAAAGGTAGTGGAAGGGATGGAGGGGAAGGCGGGAGAGGGAAAGTAGGAGTGTTAGAGGGGATGGAGGGGAAGGAAAGAGAGATAGGGGAAAGATGGGAGAGGAAGGGAGAGAGAGAATTAATGGTAAAGGTACACCTAATACCACTGTACATCTGATTCATTTCAGTTAGTCTTAGTCTGACTCGTATTTTACTTGAGTCACATAACTCTCTCTGACTAACTGACTCACCCTTCCCCAGACTAAGTGACTGACTCACACTCTCTCTGACCACCACTTCTGTTTATTTGTGTCATTACTGAATTACCCTTATTCGTACCCTATCTCACCCTCACCCTCCCTCCCACCCTATCACCCACACCCTCACCCTCACCCATATTCACCCGTATTATTGTAACAATAGCAGTTATGTGGTAGTAGGGATATAATTTCTGTAGCATCAGTCATTGGAGGTATTAGAACACGAAGATACTGCAGCGAGTTTTGTAGTTGTATTCTTGAAATAAAAATATACACAGGGGTTGATGTATATAGATATGCAGTTAGAGACACAGCCCGCCCCTGGTGAGAGAGAGTAAGAGTCGTTTGGTGAAAGTGACATTGCACAGATAAGAAGCACATTTGCATATATAATAATGAGTATAATAATTATCTAGTTGTCTATCTGTATTGTGGGTGTGGAGATAGATACATAGATCAGAGGAACAGTTAGGCTACTCTTTCCCTCAGCCATACTCACCTTCCTCACACGGCTTCATCACCGAGGAACACTTTTTGTCGAGTTTCTTGGTGGGTTCGGCGACTGAGTAGAGGAAGGCGCAGACGAAGAACGTCCCACACGTCTGAGGAAGATGATTGGAAATATAGATTGTGTGATTGGGGTAAAAATCTCTCACTCTCTCTCTCTCTCTCTCTCTCTCTCTCTCTCTCTCTTTCTCTCATTTATGTATTTATCTATGTCTGTCTTACCTCTGGCAGATTGTATGAGAGGGTATCTAAAGGCACCATAACGCTGTGTTCGCCATTCGTAGGGGGATCTGTGAGGCAGGAGTGGGAGAGGTTAGTGTACTGATTGCTGAGTTGATGATGATGATGATGATGATGATGGTGATGATGATGATTTTGGTGATGACTGTAGTGGTGGTGGGTTTAGCGGGAGCGATGGCGATAATGGTGACAGAGATAAGTGTAATGATGATGATGATAAGTGTAATGATAAGGAGTTGTGGTGATACTGATGATGGCAGTAAATATAAAGATGATGTGGGTGGTGATAGTGGTTTTGAAATATGTGGAAAATATAATAGATTGTAGTAATAAGCGTAGTGGTACCTTCAAGCGACTCTGCACTGAGTGACAAGTCAAATGGTTTACCGTAACACAGGTAACCATTAATTACGTTGGGTGGTAACCATATGACCAAATAGATCTCTGGCGGTCTCGTGGGCTAAGACGCTCTCTCTCTCTCTCTCTTTCTCTCTATCTATCTCTCTCTCTCTCTTACTCACCAAACTCCATTTCTCCTTCTGTCGACATTGCCGCTTCATCATACATGGAATCCACGGGGGACGACACCTCCAATTTACCTTTCCCTGTAACTGACCACAACACCTCGGCCTCTCGTTGTTCCTGTGGAGAGAGCAAGGGGTGAGAGAGAGAGAGAGAAAGAGAGAGAGAGAGTCCATCTTTTACTGATCAGGGTAGCTCGACTTCTTGCAATTTCTGTGGTTAGTGAAAGGGATTATATTTGCTGTGGGATAGGAGGCACGGTCAGGGTTTGCTGTGACGAGAAAATAAAAGGGAATGTATGTGTGGGTGTAGGTGTGGGAATAAGGGTTTAACAGCATAGCAGGAGGCGGTGTATCTGGGGGTGCTGCTCTGGACATAAAGGTTTAACACTGTAGCAGGGGGCAGGGTATGTGTGGGTAAGTCTTATTGAGGGGGACAGCGGATGTGGGGGAGGGCATAGAATATTTGTGAGATTGAGATAACATTCCTTTCTGTCTGATGGCATACTGTATTTACTATTTTAATTCTTGTTGTCTTTCGATATTTTGGTTCAGCGTAGGGAATACAGTTCGGTCTCGAGATGAAACCACTTTGCTACTGTAGATACTAATGGAGAAGGACGCTAGATAGTAACTGAGGAAAACGCTAGATAGTAATGGACAAAAACGCTAGCTAGTAATGGAGAAGGTGGTGGCGCCGACGTATCTCTGCCGCCCAGTTATAAGAACGCCCATCTCCCACCCTGTCCACCGAAAGTAGAATGGTGGACTGGAGAAAAGGGGAACTCAGCCTGCAGTCCACTGGGTTCACGTTCAAATGAGCCTGTAGCCACAGGAAGATTAACACACATCCATGGGGTTCGGAAATCTGAATTAAAGAGATTAGTTTGTTTTTTTATATTTATTTTTGTTTTTCAAGGGGCAATCTCATTACCTTCTGACTCTTTTGAAATAGTTAAAGAGAATTACTAATATTGGTTGTATACATGTTCTTATATATACACACACAGACATACATACATACAGTAAATACATACATACCTGGTATACATACTCTTGTTAACACACACACACACTCTCTCTCTCTCTCTCTTACCTCATTCCAGATGAAACTTTTGATGCCAGTGACAGTGTGGGCGAGGGTGGGGTGAAGGAGCCCCGTCAGGAGTAATGTTAAGGGCGCCGCCACACACCTCATCTTGCCTCTCACTACACCTGAAATAGATAGACAGGTAGATAGATAGATGTATAGGTAAAAATAAGTAGATGAATGCATAGAGATAGGCAGGGTATTGGATAGATAGATACATAGAAAATAGATGGATGGATAGGTAGGTAGATGGATGGATCGGGGTACCACCATACTTTTCATCATGTCCCACGCAAGTAATAGATAGATAGATAGATAGGCAGGTTGATGCGTCGGTAGGTAAGGAGTATTGAAGGATAGATGGAATGATGGATAGATAGAAAGTTCCATAATGGGTAGGAGGATGGTAATTAGATAGATGGAATGGTAGGTAGGTGGGTAGATGAATAAAGATACACTGATAGCTAAGTAGACGGATGGTTTCTTGACCCCAACAGTAATCATCATCATCATCATCATCATCATCACCATCATCATCATCATCATCATCATCCTAATCCCAGTTCTGATAAAAGGGGGGAGGGAGGGAAGGAGGGATTGGTTTTATGACTGTCAAGCGTGTGTGTGTGTGTGTGTGTGTGTGTGTGTGTGTGTGTACATCTGTAAGCGTGACTGTGTACGTGGTTTTGTGTGAGTACATGTGTATGTATGTATGTGCGTGTATGTAACTATGTGCGTGTTTGTGTACGTATGAGGTGTGTACGTGAGTTGCTTCATTCTCTCCTAGCGACCGCCATAACAGAGACGCTCTCTCTCTCTCTCTCTCTCTCTCTCTCTCTCTCTCTCTCTCTCTCTCCTTTCTTTTACGAGTTTCCACTTTTTCCTTTCCCTCGCCTCCCACCTCTCTTCTTTCCCTCATTTTCCTTCATTCTTTCCTTTTCTCCCTTTCTCGTTTTCCTTCCTTCCTTCTCTCCTCTCTCTCTCTCTCTCTCATATATATATATATATATATATATATATATATATATATATATATATATATATATATATATATACACCCCATATCCTCCTCTCATCGGTCCCCTCCCCCCTTTCTGTCATCCATATCCCCTCTTTCCCTCTTCGGCTTCTTCTTCCTCCCATTTTTTCTTCGCTCTTTTCTCCAACCCCTCCCGTGTTTCCCCTCCTCTCCGTTACCCCACCAACGCCACAACAACAGCTGACGTCACAACCCCTTCTTGGAAATACACCTCGCCTACACTGAATGTTTGGTTACGTTTGCATAGGAGAATTCGTAGCTCCTCTTGCATGGGGATTCATTTAGGATTCTCGAACTTCATTACTATCTTGTGTTGTTTGTATGATATAATACGGACATAGTTTTGTTATTAATATACAAGAAGATATAGAGGTGCTGTGGGTAGAATAGATCGCTAAGAAAGAAGTGTTACGAAATCTCCCAGGTCAGCGAGAACTTGGCCCTGAATGGCGCTCTCGTCATCACCCACGTTCGATTCACGGAAATGCTACACACACACACACACACACACACACACACACACACACACACACACACACACACACACACACACACACACACTGGAATAGAACCTTCTGGGCATGACTTTTTTTTTTTTTTTTTAAGCGTTTTCCCCTATCCCACGGTCACCACCTTCATCTTTTATAAACAGTTTCGCATCTTGAACGTCAGTTTTATTTAACTCCTAATTAATCTTTTGTATTGAACTTTACATTTTCGATTCAGGATTTTGCTTTTCGCTTTACTCGATTGATTCTTAGAACATACAAGGCGTCATAGCACCTCTCCCTTAGTGATTTATTTTTCTTACTCTGCCTACTGTAAATATTCTCTTGTATAATTTTATGCCTCGGTTTGTTCGTGCGTTTCTTAAAGCATACAAGGTTCCGTAGCATCTCTTTCTGAGCGATTTATTTTCCGTATTCAAACTAGGCATTCTCTTGTGTGATAGTATGCCTTTAAATATCGACCTACTTTGCGTTAATAGTATATAAAAGGATACTGAGGTGTATTATGCAGAATAAATCGCCAACGAAGAGGTGTTGCGAGATCTTCAAAGCCACTTATAACAATTTGTGCGAAGTTTCAGGGTTAGGAATAATACTTTAATTGTCTGTAATGGATTTGCTTGCTAAAAAAAAATTGGAACTGGTTTTGCGTTTCTGTTTGCAATTGGTTGATTACGTCGGGCATGATGAGAGATTGGATTAACGTCACTTTCGCTGTCGGATCCGTTTCGTAATTAGAAAAATGAGCTGGAATTCATTAGGAGAGAGAAAGTGCAGTTTATATCAATTTTCCACACACACACACACACACACACACACACACACACACACACACACACACACACACACACACACACACACACACACACACACACACACACACACCAATATGTCTAACATCTCCACACTTGCTTTTTTTATATGAAGTATTGAACAGTTGATTATATCGTCTGACAGATAGTGTTTCGTAGGGATCTCTCTCTCTCTCTCTCTCTCTCTCTCTCTCTCTCTCTCTCTCTCTCTCTCTCTCTCTCTCTCATTTCAGTCCACACTTTACTTTTGTTTCTACCACCACCAACACCCCCTCTCTCTCTCTCTCTCTCTCTCTCTCTCTCTCTCTCTCTCTCTCTCTCAAGAACAAGTCAAAGACGCCACCATATTAAAGGGATAAGGACACGAGAATAATTTGCCGTAATCGTAGTTGTCATGGTAACGGAGACGCAGGATGGGTAAGTGGTTGTCATGGTAACGGGGACGCTGGGTGGGTAAGACTGTCCACACTGTTTACATACTAAACACGTGTCATTGGCGTATCAGCTGTGTTTATAGGGCCTTTAATAATGTACTCACCACCTTATGTCCCTCCCCTTCCCTCTCTCCTTCACTTTACCTATCCCCTACCCACTTACCAAAGCATTAATCACCCCCTTCTTCCGCCCTTCTCCTCCCCCCTTCCCCTTCCCCTTCCCCATTCCTCCCCTCCCTCTGTCCCCTGGCGGCGAGGTGTGTAGAAGGTCTGGGGATGACATAATTGATCTGTACATTTGCTGAAGATATTGGTGTGATATTGTGTGTAGGCTGTAATGTACATGATTATATATGCTACACACTATTACATAAGTTAGTACGTATACCTCACACACACACACACACACACACACACACACACACACACACACACACACACACCTTTCATGGAGAGGGGAAAGTGTGTGTATGTGTGTGTGGTAGAGAGTAGGCGTGTTGGTATGTGTTTATGTAAGCGTCGAAACTAGAAAAAAAAATGCCGCTTTAAAATTAAAATGGTTGGAGGAAGGGGAGGAAAGCGGTGGGTGAGGGGTGGGGGTGAGGAGGGGCGAAGGAGGATGTGGGGGATGAAGGAGGAGGAGGAGGATAGGGAAATAAAATGGGAGGTGTGTGATGTTTGTGTAGGGGGAGAGGAGAACGGATGTGATGGGTAATAGAGGTGGGGTGAGGGATGTGCATGAGAAGGAAGGGACAGAGACGGATGGGTGTAAGAGGGAGAGGAAAGGATGTAACAGGTGAGGGGAGGGGGTTAAGTGTGAAAAAGAGATGTTGAAAAAGTATGTATTGCGTGAAATAGTAATAGAATAGGGGTGAAGGAAATTGAGACGAGTGACGTGTGGGAGTCTGAGGAGTGTGTTACGTAAGGGCAAGAATGTGAGGGGAGGTGAAGGGTGGGAGGGGTGAAATATGAGGGGAGGAGGGACGGGAAGGGCTGTGGTACATGAGGGCAGAAGTGTGAGACGGAGTAGGGGTGAATTGTGGGGTAAGGGGAGGGCGAGGGGGTGAGGGTGTTTAGGAATGTAAGGGTGTGATGGTGGTTGCCATAGAAGTGTATGACTAAAACATGAGGCCGGTATTGGCAGGGGTGCAGCTGGGACGGTATGAGGGGCGAGGGGTTAGGTATAAGGTGTAAGGGGTGAGGGATGAGGGGAAACGTGAGGGGTAGGAATGAGGGTCTTGCAGAGGGGGTGAGGGATGAAGCGTGTGAGGAATTGTGGTGAGTTTCATTTCATCTGACAGAACTGGACCAATCCCACAAAAACTAAGTCGCGGTTAATTGAAATTCGATAAGTTTTGGCTGTGAGGCGTGAATGAATCTCCTTGGTTACTAGCCAAATCAGCCCTCCAATTTGACTACATGTGGCCATCATCCTAGCTGGAAGTTTAGGGTTTTTTGTCAGGGATGAGTAAATGTAATATAGATGCGTGTAGTATGACCAAGTTAGTGAGGTGTTCAGAGAAAAATACGAGGAAGTAAATGTTAATTGAAGCAAAAGTGTGACAGTGTGAGATGTAAGGTGGAAAGTGTGGCAACAGTGGTATGATATGCAAAGAGGGAGAAGAAAAGGAAGAGAAATTGTTAGGCAGGAAAGAGAAAAGCTTGGGAGAAGGACAAAAGGGGTGGAAAGAAAGAGAGGGAGGGGGGTGGCGAGGGGTCAACCTTGGTCGTCATAAGATACATTGATCATTAACAGTAACAAAAACACCTGTTGACCTTACTGGCAAGAGAGAGAGAGAGAGGTAGTATCGCCTGACAATAAATAGTGGCACTCAAGTTTACTGGGTCATCCCTATTCACCCCCCCACCCTTCCTCACCCCCCTTGATTCTCACCCCCCACTCTCACACACCATCACATTCACCCCTACCCACTCCTCAATCTAAATCTCATCCTCACTCATCCCCATCCCCTCATCCCCACCCCCTACACTCACCCTCTCACCCTCCCCCTATCATCCCCACCCCTTCTCCCACCCTCACCCTTATCTTTGCCACTCCATGTCGCCCTCACCCCCACTCTTATTCCTCCCTCTTCCCCACTGCTTCGCTACCAACACAAACCTCACCCAAGCTGACCCCATTCCCACCCAACCAGCAAAGAGAGAGAGAGACCCATCCCACCCCACCCAATCCCTACCTATCTGAACCCAAGCCACCCAAACCCAACCCATCTAAGCCCAAACCCATTCAGATTATGCCTTAAATCTCTCTCTCTCTCTCTCTCTCTCTCTCTCTCTCTCTCTCTCTCTCTCATAATTCACCACAGCCCAGCTAAACCCAACTTAATCAAGTTAATACAGTGTACAGGTCTTTGTACTGAAGTAATTACATCACTGAAGTGAAATCGAGTGTGTGTGTGTGTGTGTGTGTGTGTGTGTGTGTGTGTGTGTGTGTGTGTGTGTGTGTGTAACTGAATGGTATGTAACAGAGTTGTATATTTATGAATGGCAGAGTAAGTACGTGCGTATAAACTTGTTTCTGAGAAAAGTGTGTGTGTGTGTGTGTGTGTGTGTGTGTGTGTGTGTGTGTGATGTATTCCGTGAGTAATATATACCGGCACAGTCTATACTGTATACACATATGTATGTATGTATATACATAGTGTATATAGTATATATAATACATATAGAGTATGTATATAATATAATATATTATATACATACTCTATATGTGTATATTGACTAGTTATGTAGGTATGTGTGTGTGTGTCTTTGTATGTACGTGTGTATACACCGGTCACTGACCGCTCCAGATCACTCAGGATATGCTCCAACACACACACACACACACACACACACACACACACACAGCTGGAACAGTAAGAATGAGTGTTGTATTCAGAGTGGCTTTGAGATATCATACCGCCTCATCCATGGCGAATTATTTTGTTAACCTCAGTTTACTCTTGAGTGTTATTGATGCAAAATATGTTGGTACTAAAAGTATTAAAAATAATTTGCAGGATAATAATAATAATATACTATACTCAGAGTTTTTAATCAAGGGGAAGATGCACTTGACAGATTGATGATTGGCTGAATGCAACATGTCTGAATAACATCGTTGTATTTGGGTTTCAGTTCACATCACCGGTAATTATTTGAAATACAGCGATGTTATTCGGACATGTTGCATTCAGCCAATCATCGCCAATCTGTCAAGTGCATCTTCGCCTCGATTAAAAAAAAAAACTGAGTATAAGTGAATCGCAAAGGAAGATGTGCTACAAACCGTCTTATGCCACGTAAAATTCGGCCCAATGATTGAAAAATATCTCAACGGACTATGCCAAGATTTTGGATTTGAAGCAACGTAGATAAACCATTTCCTCAAACATAAACAACACCTGCATTGATAGTTCACGCAGGGTAATTCAGGCAAGGGTGATATTAACCAACGATAATTTGATTTGGTTACCGCAGACTAACGTGAATGTATAAGCACCCGAAAAATATTAAAATGCTTTCCATCTGCTTGCTCACAACTTCACGAGTATGTGTTTGTTTCTTTACGTTGATACTTGAGATGAAATGGACGTTCAATATATATTTTGGTTTATGTATCCAGTCTGCACGGGTATATTATTGAAACACACACACACACACACACACACACTTAAACCATGTAGTAAATAATCATAACCCTTATATACAAGATAGATTGATAGATTGAGGGGTAAACCAAGAGAACGTTGATAGGTGTATGTAATGGAAAATACTTAAATATATGGAGAGGTCAAATTAGGGTGTACTGATCATGCTCTTCGGGGAGGCGATCAGAAAGAGGCGGATAGATGAGAGAGAGAGAGAGAGAGAGAGAGAGTTACTTATTCTTCCATACAAGCCTTCAATCAATAGCTAAACTGTCTCATCTATTGTTGCTCCCCTCTCTCTCTCTCTCTCTCTCTCTCTCTCTCTCTCTCTCTCTCTCTCTCTCTCTCTCTCGTGTGGAGGCACCATGAGTGAAACACAGATCCCGCAAAAGAAGAGAGAGGAGGAGAAAAAGAAGAAGAAAGAGGAGGAGAAAAGAAGAAGAGAGGAGAAGAGGAAGAAGAAAGAAGAGGAGAAAAAGAAGAAAGAGGGGGAGAAAAAGAAGAGGAAAGAGGAGGAGAACAAGACGAAGAAAGGAGAAGAGGAAGAAGAAAGATGAGAAAAAGGAGAGAGGAGGAGAAAAAGAAGAAAGTAGAGGAGAAGAGAAGAAAGAAGAGGAAAGAGGAGGGAAAGAAGAAGAAAGAGGAGAGAAAGAAGAAGAGAGGAGAAGATGAAGAAAGAGGAGAAGAGGATGATGATGATGACGAAGATGGAAGGGTTTTAGAGAGAGAGAAGTAAGGTGGAGTGCCGAGTCGACTGTGTTTACGTGCAATGGGTGTAATGAATAATTCTCTCTCTCTCTCTCTCTCTCTCTCTCTCTCTCTCTCTCTCTCTCTCTCTCTCTCTTAGACTGCATTTCTTCCTACTCCCAGACGATTTAGTTCAGTTGCGAAAGTCTGTTTGTACTGAAAGGGTTAGTGTTGACTGTATATATATTCCCTCCATGTCAGAAGTTATCTATCTGTCTGTCTGTCTGTGTGTCCTATTCAGTTTCTGTCCATACGTCTCTGTCTGTCTGTCTGCTATCATCATGACTATCACCCTCATCGTCCTTATCATCACCGTCACCATCACCATTATCAGCATCATCGCCCTGACTCTTTAAGACATATGAAATGGTCCGGAAATAGTAAAAATTAATATAAGGCACCATCATAGTGAAAGGGTAAATTCATTCATACCCACAAATGCGTTCAGGGCATGTTTAAATGTTTATAAATGTAACTTGATATAAGGAGATTTGATTTTACCTACACATCATGCCATTTCCCCTTGTTTTTTGTTAACCGTTTCCTCTTGATTTTTGTTAAGATAGAGGTTTTGAGTTAGAGGAGTTAGATAGGGCCTTAAATAATACCTTAAGCATGAGAGGCAAAACTGAATATATTTATGTGACAGTAGTAAGACTGAATCAAAACAACGTGATTTGAATTTAGCGGTAACAACTGCGATGACAGACTTAAGGCTGGATTATTAAAACCGTGTGTGGCGAGGTGTGAGAAAGTTCTGTTTTGTGATGGCTATTTATGTTATGTTATTTGTTATGCTGTTGTTATTTGTTATGTTCTTGTAATTTATGTTTGATGTGGTTTGCCTGAATCCCACGTTCCAGAGTGCAGTTATCAGCGGCTCAGAAAGGTCAGACGTTTTTATGGTCGTGCAGACAAAATTATTGTAAAAAAACTTTGGGTTTTCTACAGCTTGGCGCTCCCTGTTTTTATAATACGGACTTGGGGATAGATAGATAGCTAGGTAGATAGATAGATAGGCAGGTATACAGATGGACAGGTAGATTGAGAGAGAGAGAGAAGGGGGAAAGAAATATCCGGCTGAATCCACCTCCTAGCAACGATGACAGATGGTCGGTTTTTTAGGTGTCATATTAGGCTTCGTAGCACCTCTCCCTTGGCGATTTATTTTGCATACTACAGCTCTTTTTTTCCATCCTGTGTGGGACTAAGGTCAACCATTTCGATATTTAAAAAAAAGAAAGCACAAGAGAATATGACAGCCTAGCATACCAAATAAATCGTTAAAGAAGAGGTACTACGGCTCTTAATTGTACTTTTTTCTGCCATTAATATTAGTTTAAATTTTTAAACCAACAGTTCTGAAACTTGTACGCAATATTTCTGAAAATTTTAGCGGCCCCCCGAGGATAAACTAAGTGGTTTTCGAAAGTCAGTGTTCACCGTCTCGTTATGTATCGTAGTGAACTGAATCGATGTTTGCAGTTTAATGCGTTTTTCGTTGGCGTCTCGTATGTTCATGGACTTTCCTCCCCATGTACTCACTGATGTCTGTTTATACGGGGTGGCCGCAAACAGATCGCCTCCACGTCGCCCTGTCCCCCACCATTTAACTGCCCTGCTCCCAATTCACACCCCCTTTCTTATATACCTCTCCACTCCATCCCTCCATCTCATCCTTGGCCTTCTCCTTCCTCTCTCCCCCTCCATCTCACTCACATACTCTCTCCTCGTCAGTCTCTCACTCTCCATCATCTCCACATGGCCAAACCACCTCAGTATGTTTCTCCTAACGCTTCCAGTCACATCCACATCCACACCACAACGCACCTTCACATCCTTATTTGTCAGTCTGTCTCTCCATGTGACTCCACAGGCTCCTTTCAAATAACTCATTTCCACTGCTCTCACTCTTGTGTCCCTTCAACAACGTCCAAGTAGTAGTAGTAGTAGCAGTAGTAGTAGTAGTAGTAATAGTAATAATAATGACTAATTTTAAAAATGATTAAATGTATAGATATGCTGTTAGCTGAAATGCACTGCTAGAGTTGTCCCACTCATAAGAAGATTAATATATGGACACTGTACTAATGATTAAAAAAAAAATCCCCCATTGCAAATTTGTGACTCTATTCCAAAAATTTTCATATAACATTATATTCTGAGTGTCATAAAGCGACCCACCTGAGAGGTATATTCTAGTTGGCCTTGGAGATTTCGTAACACCTCTTCATTACCGAGTTATTCTGCACCTTAACCCTTTCTGTCCGTATGTATGGTGATGCAAACTGTGTGGTATGAAAACGATTTAAATAACACACAATTAAATCGCGCTAAAGAAGAGGTGTTGGTGCCGGAGAGGGACGCCTTCTGTTGGTGGCACCGATGTCAGTGGGCGGCTCCGCTGCCCGGATATATAAACGTCCCTCAACTCCCTCCCCATCCCCTACGGGGAATATGGTGGGTTGTGCAATGGGCAACTTCAACCTGCAGTCCACTGGCTTCACATAAAGATGAACCTGGGGCTACAACAACAACAACTACTACTACTACTAATAATAATAATAATAATAACAATAAGAAGAAGATGAAGAAGAAGAAGAGGTGCAACGAAACCTTCAAAATCACACAAACTACGACCGCCAGTCTTTTTTTCTTTCTTCCAACCCACAGCCTACAATTTGAGGACCCCTGACCCGGATCCAGATTTAAGCTCATAGATTTTTTATTAGCAGAAGAAGTAAAAGACGTGCGGTCTCGGGTGTCCTTTCGTGTTTCCTTACAAAAGAAAGAAAACCATGATATTTTCCTCAACTCAGTATTATTTTTGCAAGAAGAGTTACGGTAGGCAGGTGGTTGTAGGTTTGTTACAGTCTTTAACTTAGCCTAAAATATCGATCTCTCCGTTTTCAGTTCTTCGTCGTAGCAAATAGATTAACACTAGAGTATGATGCTAGTCACGAAGAAGAGCTGTAGCATCGTCTTCCTTCTACCACTGAGCTACGCGAAGTGAGCTCCAAAAGTAAGAAAATCTGGGTCAAGTTAAGGTGAAGGAATTATAGTGAATCCTGGGTCGCTAATTCAGGCAGATTATTCTCGGGTAAATAAAGCTAAATAAGATACTCCGCTGGTAACAAAAATAGTGTAAAATAGTCAATAGTTAGCATCAAAAATAATCCCAAACCCACCTGTAGAGATCCAACGAAGTGGTAGGTTGAGTGGTAGGTGATGACTGTGGTAGAGTGTGGTGATGGGGGTGGCAAGCGTCTCACACGCTCCCCTACGTACCTCTACGCACCCTCTCTGCCATAGGGCTGGTGTGTGTGTGTGTGTGTGTGTGTGCTGATTCACTTGTGCATACGTGTGGGTGGATATTCTTTCACCTATGTGTGTGTGTGTGTGTGTGTGTGTGTGTGTACAGAAATAAGTCACAAATATAACAAAGTGGGGCACAAACCAGACTGTAGATATATTTTTTTAAGTAAAGCATCAACCAGAACAAATCAATAATGGTAACAAATATTAGCCTTTATTACTGCGGAAATTCATAATATTTTCAGGACTGTCGAATATTTAAGTCACCATACGCCGAGCATGTCAGAAAGTCGTATCATCGTTCTGGTATTTTGTCTTGATTTTTTTTTTTTAACCCTTATTCATTCACTTGTCGCAGCAGACATTTTGTTTGACGTCATATCCGGAAAGCGGGATTGCGGTCCGTCAAAAGAGGTTAAAAAATACTGACATGCGGTGTACATATATAAGTCAACACACACACACACACACACACACACACACACACACACACACACACACACACACACACACACACACACACACACAAACCCATATGCACAAACACAGTGTTATACTCACATACAGCCCGAGCGATCTAGGGGTAAAGAACCGCTGATGGATACGTATATACAGTATATATTTATGTACATGTGCATGTATACTGTATGTGTATATATGTGTACAATAAGAATGCAAATTGATTACCGTGTTTATATATATGTATGTATGCATTGTCTGCTGTCTGTATTATACTTCCTGTGCAGACTGCAAATGTCAGTTGAGATATATATATATATATATATAAATATATATATATATATATATATATATATATATATATATATAACCTGCGGAAGGCTGATTGGGCCTTCGGTCAAAATACCTCCTGTAACTTTTCAACATACAATTAATCCTAATAAATTATATACCATAACACTCCCTGGATCAATTATGTATCATATGTAGGGGCAGACCCTAAGGGAGCCGAGTTTATTGGTAACAAACATACAAACACTCACCTTTATTATATATATATATATATATATATATATATATATATATATATATATATATATATATGTGTGTGTGTGTGTGTGTGTGTGTGTGTGTGTGTGTGTAAACTTCATTCGTGTGTGTGTCGTATGTATGTATATTTTCTCGTGTGTACCTCTCGTCAGTCATGCGGGACTGAAGTAGTCTGTACAGTATTCTGTTACCAGGTTCCCGATAAATACAAGATGTTATATAAGAACACGCCAGACATTTTCTACGCCGTATTTTTTACCCACAAAACAACTACAAATGTGCTATCCTCTTTTCACTTTAACTTGGCATAAAATTGCCATCTCTCCATCTTGAATGCCGAGTTGTAACAATAGATCAACACTAGAATATGACGCTAGACAAGAAATGCCATGGAAAGGATGTAGAACCGTTGCATAATCTCTCGGCCACTGGGCTGCGTGAAATAAGCTGCAGAAGGAGGAAGATCTAGGCCAAGTTAAGGGGGAAGGAGTACAGTTCCTACCTATCTCCCGACAGTTTTATTCAGCTCAGGACAGACTTGATGAACTCGAGAGGTTAATTGAAGCCTTAAGCCTTAATAAACCCCTTCTGTACGAGGCGCCTTTGGTAACCTGAATATAATCTCTTGGTGGCAGCACAAGTATAATAAAATTAATAAATTAAGTCACTCGGATTCAAGAGAGTACTTATAAAAGCCGGTCTTCTAGATGACATAGGAAGCTTCGTTACGCCTTTTCCTTAGCGATTTATTCAGGATATTAAACCTCATTATTTGTTTGCATGTTATCTTTCAAACTACAGTAGACCGGTATAATAAGTAAACGATAAAAATAACGTGTAAGGGAATGATAGGGAGTAACAGGCAAACTAATCGCTAAGGGAGAGGTGTTACGAAGCTCCCTGTGCAACCTGGGACACTATGCAAACCAACACCAGCCGATTTTATTCAGCTGAGAGTGAGTCATAGGATCCCGAGTATGTTAGTGTATGAGAGAGAGAGAGAGAGAGAGAATAGGAACGTCTAACAAGGAATCGTCTTTTCAATTTTCCTCTCTCTCTCTCTCTCTCTCTCTCTCTCTCTCTCTCTCTCTCTCTCTCTCTCTCTCTCTCTCTCGCGCGCGCGCGCGCGCGCGCGCGCAGAATGACGTACTGATGCTGAATAATGATAAAAATGATAAATGTCTGGTGTTTTATCCTTTGTCGGTATTGATTTTGTCTGTGAGTCTTCATGAACACACACAACTGCACACGTACATGACGTGCACACACACACACACACACACACACACACACACACACACGCATTCTCTGCAAATGACGTACACACGCACGCGCTGTCACATAATGATATGCACGCACTACAGATGACGTGTACAGGAATACGCACACACGCACGCACACAAGCACAAAAACATACATATTCAGAATGCGCATACGAGGTTAGGAAGTCATGTGTGCATCCATTGGTAACGAGTATCCACATGCCACCTTCAGACTTACATATACACGTGAAAACACACACACACACACACAAGGAATGATATATGCTCAGAAATTCAACATAAACTCTACGGTCTCACCCTATCATATTTTACTTACTCTTCTGACCTGGAGAGTTGAGAGAGGGAGAGAGTGGGGGAGGTAAAATAAATCCGTGGGAGAGGGAAGGAAGGAGAAAATAGGGGAAGTCAAGAGAACATAAGTGTAAAGGAACTGTGCCATTTTAATTACGTTTCTAGTACTCCCGGAGGAGGGAATGGGAGTGGAGGGAGATGGAAAAAAATAGAGGAGATAAACTGAAAGTCGAGAAAATGAGGGAAATTACTGAAAACACAAAGACAGAGAAAATTTAGAGAGTAGGCTAAGGGGAAGGTATGGGGCGACAGTAGGAGCCATTTCTAGGTGATATAGGAGGTTTCGTCCCACCTCTTCCTTGGCGACTGAGTTTGGATGTTAAAGTTTATTATTCTCTTACTGTTTGTATCTTTTTGTATTAACATAATTTGCATCAGTGACATACAGGAGGATATAAAAGCGCAATGTATAGAATGAATTAACAAGGAAAAGGTGTTACGAAATCTCTAAAGTCATGTGGAATATCGGTGAATGGGTGAAGAATGAGGAGGGGGGGGGATGAGGAATGTAGTGCGGGAGCGTGTGTGGATGTAGGGAGAAGGGCGATGAGGAATGGGGTGCGGGAGTGTGTGTGTGTGTGTGTGTGTGTGTGTGTGTTGTGGGGGAATAGGGGGAGAGTTCAAGGGCTCTCGGTCAGTAGGGAGGTCGATTGGAAGCCATGTTAGACGGAAGATAAATAGCGACTAGCAGCAACAACATTAGCAGCAACGGTATCAACAAAAAGAAGAACGATAAAAATGTACGTACACAGCATGTTTTAAAAAAAATCCAGTAATCTTAGCAGCAGTAATAGTAGTAGGAATGGTTGCAGCAGCAGCAAAAATCGGCAGCACTCTAATACATCATCTGGTTGGAAAAGGCATATACTGTATAGTAAGCATTCTCTCTCTCTCTCTCTCTCTCACTCTCTCTCAAAAATGCACGCATTCATGCTTACAAAAGCTCACACACACACACACACACACACACACACACACACACACACACACACACACAGTTCCCATGCAATGATAGCCACGTGCACACTCACGCACGTACACATACCTACATAAACAGGGAAGAATGAATACCGGATTTATGTAAGTTTACTGTGTGGTTAATGTGTTCATTTCAGTAGATGGATAGATAGATAGATAGATATGTAGAGAGAGAGAGAGAGAGAGAGAGAGACTGTCAAACCAAAACACACACACACACACACATATAGCTGTCCCTTTTTAATCCCAAGCCTGAGCCACGCGAAGCCTCAGAACGCAGTAAACACCACTTTGTTTACTCGTTACCATAACAACTCGGCCACGCGTCTCTTCATACTCATTTGTCGCTACCTTCTTGACTTTGTAGCTGTGTAATATTTGCTCTCAATTATGCAGGCTCGGTGATAAACAGAGTGCCAATTATCTTGAGGAGAGAGAAAGAGAGAGAGGGGGGGGTTGTTTGTGGCATTGATTTCGAAATAAAATATATAAAAATTAACCTGAGACATTGTTTTGTTTTTGTTTTTTGTCTACCTGTTATTTTAGATCCCTCCTACCCTATATTTTAGTGGAGAAGTGGGCTTAGGACGATGATGATTATGATGGTGGTGGTGGTGACTTTGATGATGATGATGTTGAATACATTCCTCTTTGATATTTCTACTAACTGAATTGTGACGATACAGTGACGATAGAAATAACATACAAGAGAGTATTAAGCCCTTCAGTCCGATGATGTTTATTATAGTTTTACCATCTCAAGTCGATTTTATTCAGCTTTGACGAAACTTAGAACTGGAATGGTTATACATCTCCAGTTACCCCCAAAATTACATAGGTCTCCCCCAAGCTGAATGAAGTCACCCGGAGCTCTCTCTCTCTCTCTCGTTCTAAAAAAAGGGTTACAAGCACTCAAAACAAGCAAAGAATCAAGAAATCAGTAACATATGCTCAGCATTGTTGAGGTTTGTGTATCATATGCAGAAATTACTTGAAGGAAAGAGGTGTTAAGGAATGTTTTAAGTTTTATGAGTGCTGTTGCCTTTTTCTATGTGCACATTGTGTGTGTGTGTGTGCGTGGATTTTTAAAATGAAAGTCTGATGACAATTTCTTCTTGTTTTACATTTTTGCTGTATCCTTCCCCACCCTGTTACTAGCAGTTGGAAATAAGCTTATTGTGAGGATGAGATTATTAATATCAGATACCTGCAGTGAGTTCAAATTTTTTTTTTTTTTTTTTTTTTTTTTTTTTTTTTTTTTAAGGTGGAGGTGCCCACCATTCCCTCTGTTGATGTAATGATGATTTATGTGGCTGTACATAAGTGACAAGCCTATGATGGGTGGTAACCATATAAGGAACAAATGGACACTGTGGTCTGTTGGGTTAAGGTGGTGCAACTAGATGTGACCCCCAAGGTTTTGACTCTGATGAATGTTTGGGATTTTTGGTCATAATGTAGCAAAGGGATGAGTGACTGGTCACCCTTGCTTTTGTCTGGACTAAACAGCCTAGCCCTTTGCCCATGCACTCTTGCTTGGACATTTGCTATTGTTCTGACCCCAGGCTCATATGAACGTGAACCTGGTGGACTGTAGATCTAAGTTACCCTTCTCCTGCACTCCACAGTCCTCCTTTTGTGGGATAGGGAGGAAGTTGAGGGATGTTTTCATAACCAGTTCGCTGAGCCACCCAGTCATATTGGTGGCACTGTATGGAGGCATCCCTACCAGCACCATCAGAAGGTGTAGGAGATTAAAGCAAAGAACATCTTCCAAGTCTTAAAAATTTTATTAGTTATTAATACTTTGGAAATAAAACATCCCCAATAACATATCAACATTCCATTTTCAGTTACAAGATATGCATGGATACAAAAGAATCATAATCCAAGTCTGATATTAAAAAATATAGATTGTCTGTGTTTGTCTATGTGAGTGCACATGCTGTACGGTTAATTTCTAGAAACACATTTGTTTTCAGTGTGTGTGTGTTTGGGATATTGTTCTTGATATGTTCAGTTTGTCCCCACCATAAGCCACCAAATTTCATATTTGCTGTTTACTCCACAAGTACAGAAAACTGTCACAGTACCGTTATTCTTAGTGTGGTGACCTCAGTGTTATCTGAACAAACTTGGTGGACTGCAAGTATAAAAATGGCATTCTACTGCAGTCCACCACCCTTCTTTTGGGGTGTAGAGAGGGACTTTGGCAATGTTTGTAGTAACTGCTACAGTATTATATCAATGCCACCACTTGAAGGCATCCCTCTCCATCACCAAAGTTCCATTCCTGCCTGTAAATCTGATTTACTGGTTTCCCCAGTTTACAGTACTGCACAGGTAATGTGCCTGTTGGTGCTCAAGAAGGACACCTTCTCTTAGTGACACCTATATAGCCACACAGCTTCATTATCTGATTATTCAAACATCCCTCAACTTCCCTCTCCCCCAAAAGGAGGATACTGGACTGCAGGAGAATGACTACTTCAGTCTGCAGTCCACTGGGTTCATCTCCAAATGAGCCTGAGT
This sequence comes from Coenobita brevimanus, assembly GCF_032717465.1. Taxonomy (NCBI): domain Eukaryota; kingdom Metazoa; phylum Arthropoda; class Malacostraca; order Decapoda; family Coenobitidae; genus Coenobita; species Coenobita brevimanus. The sequence goes on from NC_136961.1 coordinate 47,628,672, forward strand.
CCACTCATACATAAGAAGCTGTATTTTTGTACATATTCCTGACGTACAATGTGGACCATCAGCATAAAATTATAAATAAATACAGCCTACAGGCATAGAATTAAGAGAGTGGCACAGGTTTCATAACACCTCTTCGTAAGTTATTTATTTTGCATATTACAACTTAACATTCTCTTCATTGCCATCTGTATTGTTCTAACACTGATATGGTTTGTATCAGTACCATGCAAAAGGTTATTGAGGTATAATGTGAGGAATAAATTGCTAAGGAAGAGGAGTTATGAAATCCCCAGAGCCACTTAGAATACAGCCCTAAATCACAGCAGCTCAGATCCAAACCCTTATAACTAAACACAGGAGTATTTTTGTGCCAAGATTAATCCCTGCAGTCTGGTGACATGTTGTATTAAACCTATCAGTTTGATACCATTTATTTTCTCTTGCTACAACTAGTTTTATTCTCTTTCAGTCACTGCCACTGTATTGAAAAAAAATAATGGAGGATGTATCAGTGTCCTCCAGTTTGCTAAATCTCTCCCGAGTTGAAAAATATTTTCGGTAGCAGTAGTAAAGTGGAAAAATAAGTCATTGGGTTGAAGGAGTTGTTTTTCTCCCACTGCCTCCATATGGTTTCATTCTAGTTTAGAATGACTGTAGTGAAGGGGTTAATGAAATAATGTATGTGACCCATTCACCTCATATAATTCCTCCAAATCTGTATAAAATAATCTGGAGACAGTAGGACTAAAATTACACATCACTGGATTGAAGAGATTAAAACAGAGGTTGAGCAATAAGGGGTACACAGTTCTTTCACAGTGCATTCAATAGTGGCATCTTTTATACAGTGCTATTGTTGTGTTGCTATGGAAGCTTTGGGGAGACATCAGATTGGGAGGGTTAATTAATAGCCTTCATTAACCCCTTCACAACTTGAAATCCTTCCAAAATTGAAATGTCAAAATGTCAAAACTGTAAGCTAAATTGGGGAGGGAGGGGGGTGGGTTGCTTCAGTGATGTTTTATATTACTTAAATCGTTATAAAATATGAACCACAGCGCAATTTCAGATGTCCTGTCAGATAGATTGAGCAGTTTTATTTTTATTCTCTCTCTCTCTCTCTCTCTCTCTCTCATAATATGTATGTATAAAATAAATAATATATCTGTTTCATATGTATGTATAAACAGTCTTTATCACTCTGTCTACCAATCTATCACTCTTTCATGTCAAATGGGTATAGGGCACAGTCACTACCTGGCAGTTCCTCTCCCTGTCACCCACTGCCACTGCAATACCCCGAACAGTGAAATATGAAGACAGCCTGGATATGGGGGACTGTCCTAGTGAGAGGTGTAGTAAGGGGGAACAGCACTCCATTCGACCCCACTTGATGCCTTCGCCAGAAGATGAAGGGCTCCATCGATCTTTGGAAGGGCTTGATCTCTCTCTGCTTCCCCTTGTGTTTTTAATGTGTATCCTGCTCTTAGAGGGTTCCATTTCCTCAGTCAAGATATTGTAGATTAGGAGGTCACCTGGATGAGAAAGTGGGTGATAAGTACAGTAGAGAGAAATTCTTTTTTTAAATACTTTTTGTATTCATAAATGCAGATAATAATATACTTAATGTCATTACTAATCCTTTGATAAGAGGGGGAGAATTTGAATATTTTTTCCTTATTCTGCTGATTATGTTCTACATAAGTTATAAGTAATGTAGTATAAAATACCTAATTTGGTGCCGCAGAAGACGATCCCCCTCCGGTAGTGAATAACTGTGACCTCCTGCATATGGGCGCTCCCCACTCGCACTTTGGCCAGAGTCAGGATGCAGCTGTTAACAGGCTGTCAAGGGAAATGTGATGTGTGAAAATGTGTAATGTGATGTGTTGATTTTTAATGCCCATGAGGTGAAGTCAGGATTCCAGGAGCCTGAAAGCTAAGTGAATAAGAGAGTGACCCATTTATTTTAGCAAATTTTTTATAGTTCCCCTTTGATCACATTTTATTTTGTTTTCTGGTCCTCACTTCACTGCTTCTGTAGGTGGGAAAAAAGGTCAGGGTGGTGGTGATGGTGGTGGTGGTGATAAGAGGTTACAAAGTCTTCATTATATGCTGCCTTTTCTGACATTCTCATTTGCCTTTAAGTGCAAAGTAATCACAAAAAAATTGCCTATTGAGGCACATCGCAGTTTACGGGTTTGGATAAAGCGTGGCATAATTTTATTTTATTTAACTTGGAGTCCCAATTTACATTCTCCCCCTACCCATGTCTTGTAGAAGGTATGAGGCTGCTTTCAATTCATAATGGGCAGAAGAAGGTTTAGATGTACAGCAGTTTATATCCACTGACTGCATCGTTTCATTTATAAAGACTTCAACATGCATCCATGCACTGGCCTTGGTCACCTAATGGCAGTTATCCATGCTGCTCGATCTCTAGCAGCCTCTCCATTCAGTCCCTTATCCCTGAGGTACTGAATGGAGACTACATGAAGGTAATTATGGCAGACAGTCAATTTAGGAAGTGGAGTTGTCACATCCATATAAACAATGCAATTAGTGAGTTATTGTGGCCACCACCACCTTCCTTTTTTTTACCCACTGAGCCTTGAGCCTTTCATTTTATTCTTGTCATCTCCAGATAATTCTGTTCAGCTTAGTAAAGTTTTTTTTTTTTTTTTAACTGAAGGAGTTAGATACTTGTATAGCCTTAATAAATCCTTTTCTAATCAGTGGCCTTTCCTATTTATGTGAATCATGTGGTACTATTAAGAATAATCTGTAAATGACAATGTGAATACAGAAAGTTAACTCACCCTTTGCTGCACACAGGGAATATATGGGTTTTAAGACTTGGTTCTGGAGACAGACGTTCGCATGTAGTGGCAATGATATGACTGGGTGTCCCCACCGCTCAGTTATACACATGGTGGTGCTGTGCACCCTAGTTGGAGCATCTGTGGCATCCACCTGGTAGCCAAACCTTGCCATATTTCCATACACCTTGGTGATGGAAGGACCTAGGTCTAATCCTGGTGAGGTACTGTCTGTCCCAAGGGGATGCTGCATCCTTACTAGTTTATTTACTGTACTGTACCTGTAGGACAGCCCCATAGAAGTAGTTCCTTACCAGAAGTCGATGGGTTTGCCTTCCAGGATTAAGCAACAACACCACCCAACATCCCTTAGCTCCCTGTTGCATGTATGGAGGCTGGTGCACTGCAGAAGGGCAGCTATGACTGGCGGTCCACTGAGTTCGTGTCCATTTGAACCCGGGGCCACAAATACAATGACTTGTCCCTCATCCCTAAATATTCGTTATACTGTACCTCTTGATAAGCACGACGACCGTGTTCCTCCTCTTCCGTCTGCATGGTAACATCTCTGGTTTGGGTAACTGAGGCAGTGTTTCCGACAGCTTCTGCCCCCCGTTGCACCCAGCCAGTCAACACACTTTCACCCACCAGCCAGTAGTCCCGGTCTCGGTCCATGTGCCAGTAGGCTGCAATGTAACAACAGCAGAAGTGACATGAAGCTAATTCGTCTGTGGCCACCTCTTCCGGGATTAAGTTGTCTGGCTTGGACAGATGATGTAGCTAAATAGATACAGTATAATACAACACACATCCTCCAACCAGCAGGCATGGCTACTGTACTGTACATGTGCCAGTACGCTGCAATGCAGTAAATGATATTTTAGTTGAACAAAATATTAAAACCTTAGTTAATATTCTGAAAAACTTTGCAGGGCTCTGAGGAAGCTCTCGTTGCGTTTTAGAAGTCATTCCTCATTGTCTCAGTTGCTGCAGTGATAAGATTCACTACACTACTGTTCACAGTACTAACATCATTATTATCCTGACCTTTTTCACACCTGGGGATGGAGTGAGGTAGGATCCAGAGCAAAGAAAGATGGAACACAAAGCAGAACTGTCATTAGCATGCCCAGGGAAATGGATCACATAAACATGAATCATCTGGGATCCCAGAATCCTGATTTCATCCCACATGCCCAAGCATCTGCGTAGAGTTTGGGTGAGTATTTTGCATTCCAAGTGTAATCCATATATGAGATCTTTGGTGCAAGAAGGGAAACTTGACCAAAATGAGTGTTGAGGTACCTGAGGTTAAAGTTTGTCCTCTTTATTGCTCATTTATCTAAATAACTAACAATACAGTCTTCACTTGCCAGCAAAAGGATGGAAACTTATTCTTTTAAATGCAGTACCGTATGAAGTTTGATCAGCCTTTTAAACCAGTCCATCCAAAAGTCAGTTATTGGTTGATTCACCCTTCTACCGCTGAGCCTGTCATATAAATTGGGTAACAGTGGGAAAATATGAAGCCTGGATACTACACAGGAGGAAGTACACAGCCTGTATGCTTATACAGGAGGAAATACACAGCCTGGATAACTACACAGGAGGAAATACACTGCCTGGATACCTACACAGGAGAAAATACACAGCCTGGATGCCTACATAGGAGGAAATACACAGCCTGGATGCCTATACATTAGGAAATACACAGCCTGGATGCCTGTACATTAGGAAATACACAGCCTGGATGCCTGCACATTAGGAAATACACAGCCTGGATGCCTGTACATTAGGAAATACACAGCCTGGATGCCTGTACATTAGGAAATACACAGCCTGGATGCCTATACATTAGGAAATACACAGCCTGGATTCCTATACATTAGGAAATACACAGCCTGGATGCCTATACATTAGGAAATACACAGCCTGCATGCCTGTACATTAGGAAATACACAGCCTGCATGCCTACATAAGCAGAAATACACAGCCTGGATGCCTACATAGGAGGAAATACATAGCTTGGATACCTACATAGGAGGAAATACACAGCCTGGATGCCTATATACTGTGAGAGGAAATACATGGCATGGATGTCTACACAGAAGGAAATGCACAACCTGGATGGCTACACAGGAGGAAATACACAGCTTGGATGCCTATACAGAAGGAAATACACAGCCTGAATACCTACATAGGTGGAATTACACAGCCTGGATACCTACAAAGAAGGAAATACACAGCCTGAATACTTATGCATGGGTGTCCTGGAGGTTACAGTTAGAAAATACACAGGCAAGATACATACATAAGAGTGTCCTGGAGGTTATGGTGGAGGCAAAGACCAGGCCACGGGACAGCAGTGTGGGGTTGGGGTAACGGAGGTCCTTGTACAGTGGAGACTCACCCACCAGCGTCCCAGACAAGGTATAACAAGACACGTGCCCACCAGATACCAGTACTGTCACCTGGGGGCATATGAAAGTTAGGAAGAGTTTGTTTACCTTGAGAGATTTTTGTCCATTAGCAACTTTTTCCTCTTAATGCAGGGACAGAATATGACTTTACTATGGCTCTACATCCTTTGTCATAGCACTTTAGTGTGACTGGAATCATAGTCTAGTACTAATATCTTGTTACCTCTCGGCATGGAGAGATGGCATTTTTTAGGTCTAGTCAGAGTTACTGGAGTGGGTGGTGACGAGGGGTAATGAGGACAAGGATACACAGCCAGTCCTTAATTCTCAAATGTATACATTACTTATCTTCATCAGGCTAGCACCAGCTGATTTTACTCTACTTAAGGAGGGCCATTAGTAGTGAAGGGGCTAGTAAAGTTTATGTGTAACCCCTACAATTAGAAGTATCTCTCAGACTAAATAAAATTGTCTGGAGATATGAAGATCGCAAGACATCCTCTGTGTGACTAATGTAACAGCTAATCCCATTTTATGCTCTTCAGAGTGCAGGGGCCTGTCTGGGGATAAGAAGATACCAAGATATCCTTTGCGTAACAGTAATGTAACAGCTAATCCCATACTGCATGGTTTGGAGTGTAGAGACCTGAGGCTAGGCTACCACAGTCCAGTATAATAATGGCCAAATGACCAGCCTAGGCTACTTCCCTTGATGTTGCATTATTGACAAATTCCAGTTACCTTTTGAGGATCAAAAGCTATTTTTAGGCTGCATCATCCCATAAAGGATAGCTAACATGGGATTTACTGCAATAGCAGAAGACAGCATCAAGAGAGGACCTGATGAAGATTTCTACTGTAAAAGTGTTGTGGAAAGGTTCACCAATAATGGCACTGATATAAATGGCATGGTAATACAGACATCCCTGAACTCTCTCTGTCCCTCACAAGAAGGATGGTGGACTGTAGGAGAAGGATAACCTTTGCCTTCAATTTAATGGGTTCAAGTCCTGGTGAAACTGAAGTCACAGCAAGAACTGTAATCTACTACTAAACCACCAGGCATCACAGGAAACATTTGGACAACTCACAAAGCCATTCCAGAGGTCCCAGATGAGGGGTGAGGATGTGGTGGTCAGGCGGCCCAAGAGAGTCAACTCCACACTGGTATGCGACACCAGCTGTGCCTGATACACGACCAGGTGGTACTCGTCCACCAGCTGTGACATCACCAGCATATGGCCCTCACAGCTGTGGATAGGGGCTAGATTGGTGACAGGAATGATGTAAAAATTAGTATTAGAAGGACAATAAAATGAGAGTAAGATAAAACTTGGTGTTATAGGAACAATAAAATCAGAATGTGAAGCTGGTAAAACCTTCTGTTCAGGGACAGCAGAAAACTAATAGACCAGTTATGACATCACCATTTTATATCACTCAGCTGCAGGTATGGGAGGACTAGAGTGAGTTGGTGGCAGGAGTAAGGTTAAAAAAAAAAATAACCAGACATATCCTCTATGAGTCTCTTCAGTATTACAGAACCCTTTAACCCTGAAAAAGAACCATCAGGTGGTAATCTGAAACCTCCTCAGTTTGATGATACAGTTTCTGTTTTATTCATGTAGCTATTTCATTCCCTCATGAAGGAAAGAGTTTGTGAAGACTGTACTGTCTGACCCCTTTAATCTGAACAGTCTCTCATAAGCTGGATAAAATTGCCAGGACTTAGCAAGAATAAAACATACTGTAACAAGCATGTCATCATGGGAAATTTTAGTTTATGTATTATATTTTTCACTCTGATATATTGTCCATTTTATCTGTGCTACAGTTTTATCATTCTCTTTACCTTAACAGTAACTTTTCAAGCTGGAGGGATTAAAGTACAGCATATACACCATTCATTAACCTGCTCAGTGGGGGAGATTTTCCCTAAACTGAATAAGATCACGGGGAGGAAGAACAAATAAAGTACTGTAAATATTACATTACAGGTTGTACTAGTTGTTATGGCCCCAGGCTTATTTGAACATGAAGCCAGTGACAGTAGGCTGAAGTTGCCCTTTTCATGTAGTCCTTCCTCCTCCGTTTGGGGGATGGAGTGGACACTGAGGTACCTTTTTATAACAAGCAGACAGCTATGCTGTATGGCCATATCAGTGCTTTTGTGCATAGGCGTCATCTCCAACAGTTATTGAAGTGAATGGGTTAAAGGAGGCCAGTTGTACTAGAGGGCTTAAATACGCTTTTTGCATTAACTCGGCCCAGTATCTCTCCATCTTGAATACTGAGTTGTTACAACAGACCAACACTGTAATATGGTACTAGTAACAAAACAATATCATGGAAAAGATGTAGAGCCATGGCACTGTTTTTTTCTGCTACTGAGTTATGAGGAAAAGCTACAAAAGGACAGAAATCTGGGGCCAGCTAAGGTGAAAGAGCTATATTGTACTCACCTTATCCTTGAGTCGACTGAGAGTTGTGGTGTAATGCTGAGCGGGGTGAGGGCGTGAAGGTGATGCTGTACCAGAAGAAGCTGTAGCTCTTTATCCACACATACCGCCAGCATTGGGGGCTCACCTCCACCCTCCATTACACACACCTGTAATATAATGGTAGTATCATCATCACCATCATTGTCATCACACACACACACACGCACACATTCTATTTAGTGATTTTTTTGCTTTGTATGTGTGTGTGTGTGTGTGTACCTTCTTACTGACTCTCCACAGGACTAGTTTATGCTCATATGTCCCATATTCATTTACCCTCCCCCCCCCCTCTCTCTCTCACCTTATTAACAGTGCCAGTGAATGACGTATGGCACTCCTCTCCCTCCTCCCCGAGCAGCACCATCCGAGCTCCACTTCCACAATGTGTCACAACCACCATGAAGCTATCTGTGGAGTGAAGAAGGTGTGAACTGGAGAAAGAAAGGGAGATGGGTGGTAGGAACGACAAAAGGATGGAAGGAATAGAAAGGACAATGGATGATGTGGAGGATGGTAGATTACAGGAGGAGGAAACTTCTTGCAGTCCACTAGGTTCACTTACAACAACAACAACTACTACTATTACCACTACCACTACTACCCCTGACCTGTTGATGCAAGTAGAGCGACGCCGGTGAGTTGTCTGGAGACGGAGCAATCATCGGGTCTCGTGGTGAGTCGGGTCCTTACCACCATGCGGGTCACCTCCAGCCAATCCACACCTCCATCATCGTCTTCCGCCTCCACTGTAAATATTTAAGTAGGTAGGTGTGTAGGCAAAATGGCAGTTAGGGTGGGGAGACTGATGGAAGGATGAAGGTTACGGTGGGTAAGTTCGTTGGTAGGTAAATAAGTAGGTAGGTTGGGCAAACAGAAAGAAGGATGGATTGTATAAAGGTGGGTAATTTTGTTGGTAGGAAGACAGGTAGGAAGGTATGTGGCCTACAGAAGGCAGGTAGAATGGGAAGCTAGAAGGAAATATGAGGAGTAAAAACGAATGTAAATGAACTAGTACACAAACTTTGGAAACTGATTAGGTTGTCCTGTTGTCGTTTACGATTGTGTTATTATGTGCATAAAGTTGCATGCCCAAAGATGACCCAATTGAGATAATATTAATTCGTTTACACTGTCACTGTTATGTGACGGTAGTGTTAAATTGGATGGGGGGGGGAGGATATGAGACCACGAAAATACTGTAAATAGGGTTATCTTTTATCATAGGTCTAATATGTGTAAAGTTGCATGTCCAAAGGTGTCTCGGTTACAGAAAGGCGACATCCACTTCCTGTGATTAGTGCAGGAGAGAGGTGGAGGACCCAGAATCTTGAAAAACCGTATCCCTGACCATTCACCACTCTCACATACACTCTCCTAGCCATTGTCTTCCTCCACTCTCTCCACATGGCCAAACCATCTTATCTAAATCTTTATCATTACCTTCCATATCATCATTGGTGGGTGGAGGTATGGGTGAGGGGCTGTCATGGCGGTCATCTGGACGTACATTGGTCGTTGGCGTGATGTTAGGGGCGTTGAGTGTGAGTTGGGCGGCAGAGGGTGTGATATTGTTGGCGTTTGGTGAGGTAGAGGCGCTCTTGGAGGGCGTGTGGACTGATATGAGTGGCCTATGTGCTGGGTTGAGCGAAATGTGGGCTGGATCGGTCGAACGTTTGGACTTGATTGGGATGTGGCGAGCGAGGGAGCACTCGTGGGTCAGCTCGACCAGGAGACGGGGCGGAAGGAACTGGCACCGACGTTGACATATTCTGAAAAATTTATTCACTATAAGATGGTAATGTTTATGTTTACGCTTACGTCTTTGAAAGGCTTGGTTATGCAAGTGTGTGTGAGCCTTTGGTCTTCTGTTGATGACAACCGTGATGCTGTGTGGCATGCAGCTCCAACACCATCGTTGTGCCACCAGGGTTCTGCCCAGGGTTAGAATTTGGGATTTTCCTTCTCTTAGGTCGTTCTAGGAACAGACCGAAGTTGTATAGCAATCTGTATAGGCAGTAGTCTCAGTCTGGACTTCTATGGTTTACACGGAGTTGAGTCCTCTGCCTGGGAGTTTTTTGTGCAGGGCCAGCTACCAGGTATATGGCCCAATATCAATACCAGGGCAGTACCTGTCACGGTCATTCTAGTAGCCATCCAACCCCTCCCTACGATATACAGTATATATATATATATATATATATATATATATATATATATATATATATATATATATATATATATATATATATATATATATTGTTATGCTGAGTGTTTTTAGGTCGACTCCTCGCCCTAAAAACACTAGCGACTGAGCGGGGTCCTCTTTCCGGACCGGAAGTAAAGCACCAACAAAGGAACAGGACATAAAAACTAGGCAGTATACCTTAACACATCTATTGCCTTAATTCTAAAACCGTTACAATATGATACAGAGTGATATTTAGGATATAGGATACAGGGACACAGAGTTAAGTTGGGATGACAAGAGATACCTGTACTCAACACACGATATGATACACATATAACAATGGCTTTAGTTCTATAAGTGTGGATGACCGTCTTTCATTGAAACCCAAAATATCTATATTCACAGTAGCAAGGGGAATACACAAGATTAAGAGTCTGGGGGAGGAATATTACTATAAGGAAGTCAGGGTGCGGATCATGACACTCGACTCAGTTAACTACCGCGGCGACACTCCACAGGTTTTGGTTCTCCCGCGCACCCTGATTGTCATTCACACTTACGGGAAGTTCCTTTATTTTGGGAGGGTGATAGCACTTTACTTATTATTATTGAATTACTTTCCCTTAAGGGACATGTGAGTTTGTTGGGTTAAATAACATTAGCCGCTGGTTTCATATGGATCACACTGTCACTCTGTCACTGTTCACTGTTCCTCTTTCTCGGGTTTACAAGTAGGTCTAAAGGGCGTCACTGATTTACCCGTGTTTCCTGGGTTAGTTCACTCTGTTCGAGGGGGAGGACCTCAGGGGGACTCTGCCTGTGGCGGGCAACACACTACCCGCAGGGGAGTCACTGCCCGGGTCCGGTCCGTCGGTGAGTTGCAGGGAGGCCCTCCTGTCTGGGGGCCTCGACCTGAAGGTAGACCCTTACCTCAGGGTCTCGTCGGTGGGGTGCAGGGAGGCCCGCCTGTCTGGGGGCCTCGACCTGAGAGGTGGCCCTCGGGGCTGGGGCCAAACAGTTGGAGGAGGCGGGTCTGGCGTCGGTGGCTCCGCGGGGTGAGGGGGTCAGTGTTACCCTCACCTGTAGGCTGCTGGGCTCGCCTGGGGGTCCTGGGGCTGCGGTGGTCTGCCAGGGGACGCGACGTCAGGGTTGGGATGCGGCCTCGTCTCCTGCTGGTGCCTGGAGAAGAATCTCCCAGGAGTAGGAGGCAGGTCCGGTCTCGGACTTTGCCTCCACTCTGGTGACACCTTCGGGGCAACTCTCCCGGGTGGTGTCAAGCTATTCCCACAGGGGAACGCGGAAGGTGGAGTGCACACGGAGACCATGTCCTCTCCTACATACAGGGAGGGAAGCACAGAGGCGACTCTCTCTCCTGTCTCTGTCACAGCCGTGGCTCCAGGTTGCTTTACCCTGGGACCCACTTTTCGCTTTCTACTAGGGCCTCCTGCCCTTGGAGTGGCGGAGGGTACTGGCCCCTCGTGGCACACTGTAGGGCCTCCTGCCCGGGATGTGGCAGAGGTATTGTTCCCTCGTGGCACACTGTAGGGCCTCCTGCCCTGGATGTGGCAGTGGGTATTGCTCTCTCTTGACACACTGTAGGGCCTCCTGCCCGGGATGTGGCAGAGGGTATTGCTCCCTCGTGGCACACTGTAGGGCCTCCTGCCCGGGATGTGGCAGAGGGTACTGGCCCCTCGTGGCGCACCAAAGGGCCTCCTGCCCTGGATGTGGCAGAGGGTATTGCTCCCTCGTGGCACACTGTAGGGCCTCCTGCCCTGGATGTGGCAGAGGCAGGGACACCTCGTGGCTCACTGAAAGGCCTCCTGCCCTTGAGGGGTGTAACTATGGCCGTCCCCAAAATGTTACTAGGGACTGACTCTTGTTCAGTGCCACCCCACTGCTGTCGATGGTTGTCCCGCCTGCGAGGTTGTTTCCGATCCTGGTTCACCTGGTGTCGGGGCAGTTCCGGGGAAAAGGGGCACAGGTCAGTGGTGGGTGGGTGACCCTCTTGCCATGGGTCATTAGCCCCCCTGTTGTCTCTTCCTGGGGTGGTGGTGGCCCGGTGGTGGGGTGGGGGGTGGCGGGGTCGGTGGTCCGGCGGCGGGCATTATATATATATATATATATATATATATATATATATATATATATATATATATATATATATATATATATATATATAAGGCGATACTGTAAACAAGCTTAAGAAATTTTTGACGTGTGGTTACGGAGGTCGTTTAAAGAGAAAATTGTTAATTGTGTCAGTGCAAGCCTGTGTTCTTAAGAATTTGTATCCCAACCAAGATCTAAGGAGATACCTAGCACTCAGCAATAGTCCTGCGTCGCCCACAATCGTAGTTATACTCGGATGCATCTGAGATTACGAGCACTACTACTGCTATCCTGTGCCTCACTCCTCGAACCTCGACCATGTCTGGGTCAAATTACGATTGTGAGCTGCGGAGGACTTCTCTTGTGTGTACATCATATATGAACTCCATTTAAATTCATAAATGCATCCTTCTCGGTTTCTTCCTGACAGCAGCTTACCATTAAACATAGTTTTCTATCGTGTCGAATGCTTATGTGAAACTAAAGTAAGTTACGGAAACGTCATAAATTCCTTACTAACTCACAGACATAAACGATATTTTTTGGAACCAGCCCAGAAATGTAGATCTTTCTGTACCAGTGTATTAAATCATCAAGCTAATACATGGCAACAAAGTTTTACTGAGGAATCCCCCGATCGACCCCTTTCAAAGCACGCGAGACTATTTTACTGAAGTTATTGCCGGTGACGGTAAGATTTTTTTTTTTTTTTGCCAAATTATTTAGTATCAAACTACTGTAGTAATAAAGTATTCAGCAAGTAGAGAAAAGATAGAAAAATATATATATATTCAGGAGTGTTATCGGAGATCCTTGAGGGCAGTCACCCACCTTCTCGCTAGATGCCTCCACTGGCGGCAAACACAGGCGACTCTCAGAAGGTCGACAGAAGGGAGGTGGCTATGAATCACCTCCCATATTTCGGGTGGAAAGTGAGATTCCATGACGGAGTAACGCGACACGATATCGGTGGAAGATCATGCACAATTTAAAAAGAGTCACATAGCACTGGACCCCGTCATGGAAGACTTATGTGAGTGCCAGAGTGAGCAGGGTGGTGATGTGGGCGGCACTGGGACAACACGACGACTTTGAACCAGTGGCGCTAAATTCAATTTACTTAGCACACTTGTATGCTCTGACGTTCCCGTGACACAATGACAGAATTTGTTCTGTTCACCTTGACCCCATGTAGACTGTCACTAATGAGTACTACTATTTAAGTAAACTTTTTCATCATACAGGAGGACGGAAGCCTATTCTTCTGGTATCAATGTATTTATTTGAACAAAATAATAATTGTCATTTGATTGTTATGTTTATCACTCAATCGCCCTGCGGTTTATGAAAACTCCAGTGTTTATTATACGAGTAAGAATGAAGGAATTGCCTGGAGAATTAAACTAAATATAACGGAGTTAATGGCCTCGCTGCCACCACCACTTAAGTTTGGCTACCACTATCCTCTCGGTAAGCCTACAGTGTAGTCTTTACACTGCGGGAGTCTGTGCTGTCGTGACAGTGTTCTTGACCCATTTTCTCCTCAGTCAAGGAGAGGGACCACTGTGGCTTCAGTTAATGGGTGTACTTTCATGTAGCAGACCTCCACACCGACTTGACCCAAACTGACCCACGAATGGGCTGGGGGCTGGGTTCAGGTGGGGGGGGGAGTGATCTTTGGGTTTGGGTGGGTTTTCCCTTGGGCAGTTCTTTAGTTTGGAGCAAGGGTCTCTCTCTCTCTCTCTCTCTCTCTCTCTCTCTCTCTCTCTCTCTCTCTCTCTCTCTCTCTCTCTCTCTCGTATGACTGTCAGAAAGTAATCAATTTCTTCAGCTGTTGTTGTTGTTTACGAGTGTTTCGTAACAGGGGTAAACATGTCAAAAACAGATAGTGAGAGTGAAGACCTTGGCGTGAGAGCGAGAGAGTACTCAATCTGCCATTTTAGGAATGTTATTACTACTGGGAAAGTAATATTACTTCAATACCATTTCAGGAATGTTATTTCCATCAAGTAGTTAAAAAGTGGTCCGTTGGTTGAAAGAACTCGAGTTTCATCGCAGGCTTGGATCAGTACCGTACCATACCTCATTCTCAGGTTGAGAAGTCATGATGATGGTGGTGCTGGTGCTGGTGGTTGTAGTGATGGTGATATTAAGAGTAGCACACTTATCCTTAGGTGCGGATGAAATTATGATGACCATGTTAAGCACTGTGCCTCGAGGCACATCATGAGGTCGGAATGATAATGATGATGATGATGACCATTTTAAGAATATTCTTCCTTAGAAAAATATCCTGACATTCCATAAAAAGAATATTGTAATTAGCATGAAAAGAATGTTGTCTTACTACTAATTTAGGAATAATGACCAGTAAAATGTTCTAATTACCACCATTTGAAAGATTCTTAATACCATTTTAGGACTGATCTCTACCATGAAAGTATTGTTCTCAGCAAAATTTTACGAATTTTCTGCTATATTGCGATTTTTTTTTTTTTTTTTAATAGAAACATTCCCTCTGCCATTTTAGGAAAAATTCTCACTCCCATTTTAGAATAATTGTTTACCATTTTAGGAACAATTCCACCATTTCTGGAATAGTTCTCACAATCATTCTGGGAACATTATTTATCTATCGATTGCCAGACGCCATAATCCCGTAAGGGTGGCCACAAACAAAATAATATCCACGTCGCCCTGTCCCCTGCCATTTCGCTACCCTCCTATCATTAAATTTTTTTTCTGTTACTCCGATTCTTAAAATATTCGTGTCCTACCAGTTTAGAAGTTACTGAGTGTCACCCTCTTCCCTGGTACCATATTCCTAAACTGTACACACTGCTTTAACAGTCGTAAAATTCCTATCTCCATCTTGAATATTATGCTGTAATAACAGATGAACACTAGAATGTGGTGCTAATCACGAAGAAGGATTATGGAAAGGGTGTAGAACCGTGATATTGTCTTTTTGGTTTTTCGTCTTTATGTATTTATTTCCCGTAGCTCAGTGGCAGAATGAGACACTCCGGCTCACCGTCCTTTCCACAGAACTTCTTGACTAGCATCATATTCTAGTGTTAAAGCTCAGTACTAAAGATTGGGAGATGGAAATTTTATGCCTTTTTAAAGTCAACACTACAGGGGGGAGAAAATTTGCGGTCTGTGCTGACCCATATACACGCTGGTCCGGAAATAGCGCTTCAATAGAAACTCGCCTTATTGTATCTTGCGTGTTGTGGACACGTCTCAGTCTGCTGATGTGGGGCGTGGGTATGGCAGCGGGAGTAGGAAATGAGTAAATAATGCAGGATAGACACTGATAACGCTGACTGATCCAGCCCCTCAACAGCGAGAAACAGCCACAGTGTTGAGGGGCGTTATATATAGACGATCCTGCATCATATATTCTGTTGTTATTTTAGCCCCATTTTTTCAGTGATTATTGTTATTAGTTTATTCTTGGCATCCACAAACGAATTGATTCAGTATAACGGAGAATCCTGGAAGCTTGGTGGTTAATGAAGGCAGTATCTAACCTGTCCATTCATAAAATCTTTCGTGAACTGAGTATAATCGTCTGTACATGAAAATGAAAAAATAAGCAATAATAAATAAAATTATAAATACGTTACCGGATGCACAGACTTAATATCGCACCTGTTCTAACCTGACAATCAAGCCTAACATCTCTCAGGTCGGTTGGCAGACGAGGGTAGTCAAATTGAAGGGTTGATTTGACTAGTAACCAAGGAGATTCATTCCTGCTTCATAACCACAGCTCGTCTAATTTCTTGCAAGCACGAATTAGTATTCAAGTTGAGATTAGCGCAGTTCCGTTAGATGAAAACTAAGACTGCAATTCATGATGATTTGTTCTCTTACCTACCCTATCATTGCCACAGGTGTTGTATATCGCGTTGGATTTCCCTATAATACATTCAGAGGGATTTATGCAGAGTTTTAAGTTTCATGTTATAGTCTTAACATTTTTCGTAATTGCATGCGACTGTGGACATTTGTTAAAACCCTCAGTCTAAAGATATGACGATGATAATAATAATGAAAATAATAATAATAATAATAACCGATAGTAATGGTGATGACGATGATAGTACTGTAATAATAATAATAATAATGATTCTAATAATAACTGCGATAATAACGATGATGACAGAGCGCTGGGCTGGGGATGGAGTGGTCGCAGGTTTGATCCTAGTTTTCGTGAGGAGGAGTTTGTGGATGAGGCTGCGATATCGCCATGCTCTTCCATATGACCCCCAACACTTCATAAAAACACCCACACCATTACCATAACACCTGATCTAAAGTATAAGTATCACACACACACACACACACACACACACACACACATACCATAATGATTATCTTCGCCTACACACGCATATACTGTTGATTATTATTATTGCTATTATTATTATTATTATTATTATTATTCATTAGTGTTATTCTCTCTCTCTCTCTCTCTCTCTCTCTCTCTCTCTCTCTCTAACACACACACACACACATGTACAGTACGCCCACATCCACATACCATAATGATTATCTTCCCCAACACACGCATATGCTATTCATTATTCATTAGTATTATTATCTCTCGCTCTCTCTCTAACACACACACACACACACACACACACACACACACACACACACACACACACACACACACACACACACACAAGCAATCAAATACATTAATGTCATTCACTTCCTTGTAGTGTCAGATACAAGCCACGTTTAATCGGGCAGTTATCAATCATCATCATCTTGAACTCCTGCCCCCTCAACGATTGGGTGAGGTAGGGTTCAGAGGGCAAGAAAGCTTGATAAATGGGCCACACCCCTAGTCTGTCACCACCCAAGCCCCCGGAATCCTGAGTCCACCTTTCTAAGCATTATGAAACCTTTGCATAATAGTTATTTATGGATAATACTGTACGTTGGGCGCCAAAAATCTCGTTAATGGGTTTTCAGAGTTATGGTTCTCTGCCTCCTTATGTATCGTTGTTGTTGCTGTCATTGTTGCTGTTCTTGTGGCGCCTGGATTTATCTGAAAAGAACTGGGTGGATTGGGCGCTGGAGTTGTCCTACAATCCACCATCATCTTTTTGGAGAAGAGGGATGGAGTTTAGGGACCGTCTTTTATAACTGAGTAGTGGAACTGTCCCGTTATTTCGATGCCACCACGTACAGGCGTCTCTGTCCACCACCGTTATGTATCGTATCGAAGTGTCTCGAAATTTATGCCATCAGCTGTGCTTACCTTGCCAGTACGTAACATTTCCACCCAGCACATCTGTCCAACACCTGTATGCCAGTTTATCATTACATCCCTACATACCAAAGCTGTGTGTGTGTGTGTGTGTGTGTGTGTGTGTCGAAGGTAGTATGATGTGGGTATATAATGTTCACCCGTTACCTATATATATATACATACTGTATAAAGCATCATATGTTTCCCATATTAACATTCTATGTATCTGTTAATCTATCTGTGTCTGTCTCTGCCAGTGTACCTGTCTATCTGTTTGTACCTGTCTCTGCATATCGTCGTCCATCTATCTGTCTGTACTACTGTATATCTAATCAGCACGGAACGCCGTGCGAGGAAGGGATAGAGACCCATTTGAAGGGATGGAAGCCGCATTGAGACCAGGCCAACCAATCGTAGGTCGGAGTGGATAAAGCTGGCAGAATGTTTATTTTGCACTGAACGAAAACACACTGGGGTATGCGGCCGGAGTATGTGCCCGGCTCAGGGAAGATGGACGTCCCTGCCCTGCATAGTCCCGGGTCACCCTTGGGCAAGGTGTAGTTGCACCCGTACATTAGCCCACAAAAATGGCAGTAGGTAGATGGTTACCATCGTCCCAGGAGGTACCACCATGGGAGTCACGTGGGGACATGGCCCGGTTGCTGGCCATGCACAACACTCCCAGACGGGGAACTCAGCGACTTTCATCAAGCAAAGTCCGAGCTGAGACTGCTACTCATACATATCTCTTATACACAGCTTCTTATCTTGGGGGCTATACCTCCTTCATTTTCCCTGCACCTCAGAATGTGGAAGAACCCTGTTCCGACCCGGGCGAGGCGCTGTCTGCAACAGGAAATTTGCTTGTGGATGATGGGTCTGCTTGGCCATACAGACCGAGGTAGAGCAACCGGAACAACACCCTATCATGGTTGCACCAAGTATAGTATTTAGTGCTAGCTAACGCCAGTCGATTTTATTCAGTGGAGAGTGAGTATGGGTGCCTGAAGTTGTTAGTATTGGTATCATTAACCGTCGCATGGTGTGGACAATTCTAGTACAGTAATAAGTAACAGTTAAAGCCAGACTGATTATATTCAGCTGAGAGTGAGTCATAAGAACCTGAGAGTGTACCCCTTCAGCCAGATGACACAATTTTTAGATCAGGGACCATATCTCGGTGCGACCCGTTCAGTCAGTAGCTCTAAGGATTTTCTGACGTAGTCTTTAGCGACGTGCCATATTACGACCCTAATGGTCCTGCAGCTGTCAGGCACTTTTGTTCATATTTCATTTTGTTATACTTGAACTGTGAGTCGCGTCAGGTAAAACATAGGTTGCTTCTGGCACCATGTAATCCAGTACTACCTGTTTCATTGTCGGATCGTCGCCGACTAAATAAGCAATCCGACTGGTTTTGTCGAGTGTGCGTGGTGGTGAGGGTGGGGATGACTAAACACCCAGTAGAATGAAGAACAATCTGAATAGCCAGGCCTGGTGGCCAGGGAACCCAAACCCCCGTGTGTAGGCAAGTGATGAGTTCTGACCTTGGAAGACGTAAAAACACCAACCACATCACCACATCTGTGTACGATAGCCTGCGTATCACAATAGAGGTGGTGGATAATACAATACCCGTAGTTCCCACGTGCCAGGTGACGTGTGAGGGTTGCAGATATTCCACCCTCTGGTGTGTCGTAGGTGGGCTACTAGACATCATGAACGGGAGTCTTAGCGTAACAGAAATAATATGCACGACCTTCAGTACAGATATGCCCTCCAGATACTTGACCAGGATGGGGAACATTGTTATTATTATTAGTGTTTATTATTATTATTATTATTATTATTATTATTACATGTATGTGGTGTACAGTTGATTAGGTTCTGGCTTTTTCTGGTATAATCTGGCATAACAGCTGTCACTGCACCTGTCATCCCCCACCCACTCCCCATCTCCCACCTTACCCCCTTCCCACCTTCTACCCTACATCCTCACCAGCTTTTCCCCCCACCCCACCACCTCCACACTACCCCTCCCCACCCCTATCCCATTGCCCCACTTCTGATAGCCTATGTACAGTCCTCCTCTTTTAGTGTAAGGGGGTGGGGGATGGAGGGGTGGGGGCGATGCTGGGTGAGGGAGGGGGGGGAGGTCTTCAGTGCACCCTCCTGACCCTAAGTTGTTTGTTTACGTTCTTTCCTACCTTGTTATGTCTCTCTCTCTCTCTCTCTCTCTCTCTCTCTCTCTCTCTCAAACAACGCCACAATCACACCTCTTCCATAATTACCCATATATCCCAAACCTAGTACAACAGAAGATTTAATACCATAGTCGCCCTTCTTTCATCTGATGGAACTGGGCCACTCCTGTAACTTAAATACTAGGTTGTGATTGCAGAAACTTCGACGAGTCTTAGGCAGAAACGAGTCTCCTTGGTTACTAGTCAAATCAGCCCTTTAATGTGGCCATGAAACGAGCTGAAAGGGGTTGGAGATCTTTTGAGGGAGTAAATAGGCTTTAGTGCCCAAGTGGTGATATGTATGGGGGCGAGGGAGAGTGGTGCCTTGGGTTCGTGCTTGGCGGAGAAAGTATAGTAGTGGACAAAATTTCGCATAATACTTCAACTCTTTTGCTTCTCACATCCCTTTTCTGGTCTATGTTCTTATGTTGAGAGTCCTGCTATGTCTTTGTTCTTATGGTCAGGGACTTCGTATACTCTTTTCCGTGTGGTGAGCGACTGTCTTTTTCTGACAATCCGTCATCCTCCTTTTGAGAGTCAGGGGGAGAGATGAGACTTTTTCTTTTAAGTGGGCAGTGAGTCTTCCCGGTTATATCGGTGCCACCACGGGAAGGCGTCCCTCTTCAGCACCTGTCTTCACTCACAAAGCCACAAAACACTTCACAGTAAAGCTAGAATTATTACTCGAGATAGAAATCGAAGGAACAAAATTATTCAGTGTTATAAGTAACTAGTATGGACAGTTGTTTATTAATTTGAAAAAATCGCTAACCCCTTCAGTTCAGTGACGTTTCAGTTTAATTTTCACTATATCCAGACGGTTTTCTTCAATTTAGGAAAGTTTCACGGTACTGAACCCTATATATGTAATGAATATTGTATGTAACGCATTAAGTCGAACGGTCTCTCCAAAGGTGAATAAAATCATTGGGGAAAGAGGAATTAAACAGGAAAAAATGTTCTCGTAGTGAAAAAATCCTTTGTAATTTTAACCCGAAGTCTGTACGTCGGAGCGTTTGACTGAATTTAGATGCATAGTTGCTTCCGACTGAGTGTATTATAAAGCTTTGTCTTATTTTTCACACGGCAGCTATAAATGAAAAGAGGTCGCATAATACTATAAAAATGTAGAAGAATTAGTGGTAGTAGCAGTATAGTAGTTGCAGTAGTAGCAAAATAGTAGTAGTAGGACAGTGGATGTGCGCAGTAAAGTTGGCATGGTTGTGTGTTTGTTTTGGTAGTGCCTCTGTGTGTGTGTCGGGGGGGGGGGCACTGAGGCCGTATTAGACTGTACAGAGTATATTGTCTGGTTAGTGTGTGTGTGTGTGTGTGTGTGTGTGTGTGTGTGTGTGTGTGTGTGTGTGTGTGTGTGTGTGTGCGCGCGCGCGCGCACGTGAGCATAAATAGGCGATTATGTGTGCGTCTGTCATGTGTGTGTGTGTATGTGTGTGTGTGCCTGAACATAAATAGGCGATTATGTGCATGTCTGCCCTGTGTGTGTGTGTGTGTGTGTGTGCCTGAACTCTGACAGGCGAGTATGTGCATGTCTGCCCTGTGTGTGTGTGTGTGTGTGTGTGTGTGTCGTCTGGCACTAATCTATTGGAATGTTTGTTTATACGTGCATGTCTGGCACCCACCGGAGAGAGAGAGGCATCTGCTTGTCACCTGTGTTTGGATACTGTTTGTATGTTTATATATTGCGTGTGTGTGTGTGTGTGTGTGTGTGTGTGTGTGTGTGCACTACTACGCAAATGTCCTCCCCACTGACCCCTCTTCCCTCTTGATGCCCCCCTCCCCCTTCTCTCTCTCTCTCTCTCTCTCTCTCTCTCTCTCTCTCTCACGTAATCGGCATAATTGTTTCAAGGTTATTCGCACCACCACATACCCGCACAACCAGACGCCTTGGACATGCTGCACTCCTATTTACACCACTCTCACCTCTTGTTTTTTCACCTTTACCCCTGCATGCTTTTAAATTCTTGGCTCCGTCTCACAGGCTGGTCAGGTGATTTTAGTAGTGGTTTGGTATTCTAAAGTACGCAAGTTCGATGCCAGATTGGGGCAGGAAACGATTATTTTGATTTTCGTTGAGACATGCTTTATTGATCATCCACAAGACCCAACGTACAGTAATAATAATAATAATAATAATAATAATAATATGATACCAGTCCTGATGCAGTGTGACAAGGAATATGACGGCTGGTCCACAGGGAACGGACTACTCATTCTGTGCCTAGAGTCGGACACAAAAAATAATTCTTTCTTTGCATACATTCAAATTCTCGGCTGCATCTCAGGCTGTTCTAGCCATAAGTCGCATCATGTCGTCTGCGAGTTATTTCGACAATTCGCCTGTTTTATATAAGGAGTGCAATCCTTGTCGTGCACAAGCTTCATAATATTTGTTCCTGTAATTTGTCTGAGATGCCATGCCATCCTCAAACTGGTCAGTATTGAGAAAAGATCCGTCTGCTTTTTCGCTGTTATTACCTTCATTGTTTTGGTGTTTTTGTGCTCATACATTCAAGAGCCCTTAAGTGTCCGCGGAAAGATGTTTGTAGATTTTAAAGTAACAGTGCCAAACCTAACTTTAAGACTTACTCTGGGGGAGGAGGGAGTATTTTGATTGGGGATGCAGCACACCAGTGTACAGTAGTTGGGCTTGGCGAAATAGTACGTTGGCTCTCCACATCTCAGACCATAACACGTATTCCTTATAATATTCCTTTAGTTGAAGCTAGATGACGTTACGTTTAGGTTCTGAGAACGCATTTCAGCGGATCATTTAATGTGTCTCGAGTAAGGTAACAGCACAAAAACACTGAGTCTAGGTAAATAAAACAAAATCAGATGGATCATTTTTGCATTTGGACCCCTCGGATTTCATACCACGTTTCTTCAGTGGGCGTGTAGGAGTGCACAGATGAACCAAACACGAGAGATGCGAGATGCGTCGCTGCCCCCACCTCCACCCACCAGCCGCCGTCTCTCTCGGTTCCCGCCAATCTTACGTAAGCTTTGTTTGGTAGCGTGGTGTGGTGGTGGGCGGCGTGGTGTCCCTTCCCGCCTCACCTGCCCGCCCATGTGCTATCCCGCCGCTATAAATAGACGCCTCGTGATGTCGCCCGGGACACCTAACCCCATTTTTGTGTTTATAGAGCACTGCAACACATACCACTTGTTTAGTTATGCTATTCTGTATCAGTAGCATTCCATAAATGGTTCTTCTCAGGGTTGGACCTTATCATCGGTTAGAGATTGTTGTGGTTGTGGTCTCAGCCTCATCTGAACATAAACCGGTGGACTGCAAGGCTGAGTTGCCCTTCGTCAGACTAGTCCTTCTTAAAGAGGATGGACAAGGAGCTGAGAGAGTAGCGGTGCCGCTCGGTTAAGTTGGTGCCATCGCCGGACGCCGTCCCTCTATCGCTGGATCAAACGCTTCCCACTGCTGACAGAATACGAATTGGGAAGAGCTGTCTATACGTACACTATTGGCTGTGAAAGCCAGGCTACGTTATGTGGACCAGAAACAGAGCCAAGCATATGAGAAAACCTTGTATTGCACTTATTTTTACTGTAACATGGCTTCAAAATGCCATCGGCTTAAAATTGCCATTCCTCCATCTTGAATACTGAGTTGTGTCATTAGACTAACACCAGAGTATGATGCTTGTCACGAAAAAGTGCTATGGAAATGATGTCGAGCCGTAGTACCGGCTTGAGAACAACAAACGTTTAGGGCAAGTGAAGGTGAAAAGAGTACACCTTGTTTAAGCTCTACCATGGCTTGGGTTCAGATCTTAAACTCTGGACACAAGCATCTCAATAGTTCGCTAACCACCTTACCTCCCCAGCTCCTGTGTTGCTAGTATTGAGCCATGATAGACAAGGCGCCAGAATCGTCAGCGTATATTCACTCTCAGCAAGATCTTAGTCATCACCATCATCCACACACACACACACACACACACACACACACACACACACACACACACACACACACACACACACAGCCTTCACCTCCATTTAGCTATTTGTCTTTTCCTTCCAAGACAGACATGCGAATATCATCTCACCATCACGTCCTCATCCTTCCTCTTCCTCTCATGTACTCTTAATTGCCACAACTTCTCCCGCCCTCAATAACCGAGAGATGATTCAATATAAACGGTTCACTTGACCTTTTTTTCTTTTGAAAGATGAAATGTTGTGAGATAAATGCGGTACATATACAAAGTGAAACGAGACAAATTAATTGGTTAATAGACTCATAGACCGATAGATACAATAAGAGGATAGACATTGGCGGATTAAATGTATGTAATAGGCTGAATGCAGTATACTCTCTCTCTCTCTCTCTCTCTCTCTCTGCTGGTACCTGCATTAGTGACAACCTTTCATTCAGGTCATGATCATCTTATTTAGGTCACGAGTTATATATTGTGTCACGTAGGGTGATATTATTATTATTATTATTATTATTATTATTATTATTATTATTATCATCATTATTATTAATTCATCAATACTGCTAATGTAATGTGTTATCTTAGTTGTCAATCTTGCATTATCATCATCAGCATCATTTTCATTATTATTATTATTATTATTATTATTATTACTACTACTACTACTACTACTACTATTACTACCACTAATGCGCCAGATCGAGTTACTGTTACGGAGAGAGAGAGAGAGAGAGAGAGAGAGAGAGAGAGAGAGAGAGAGAGAGAGAGGTCTCCAAACACTTTTACTTTCACCAAAAACGCACCAGTAACGTAACCCTCACACCACCCCCGTCTGCACCAATGACAAGCCAGCGTCTGTACCCACCCCCCTCATGCTGGCTTCTGATTGGCTAGACCTTGTGACGCAGTGAGTGTTACGCAACCTTAATAGCAAAGTGCGGCGTACACACACACACACACACACACACACACACACACACACACACTTGTCTATGTATGTGTTTACTGCATATAATTGAGTTTATTAGATCTGTTGGCCTTGTTCTTCCTCCCCTTCTTCTTCTCCTCCTCCTCCTCCTCCTCTTTTTTCTTATTATTATTATTATTATTAACTTTTCCTCTTCTTCCTCTTGTGGTCTTTCCTTCTTTCCCTCCTCCTCCTCCTCCTGTATACCGTGTGCAGCCCAATAAACAGGACTAAACACTTCCTCAAACCTTCCCTACATAGCCATTCACTCCGGTCACTTCCGTGTTTATCCGGCAAACTTCCCTATTTGTCTTCCGTTTTGGTATGCTAATTTTCGCGTCCTCGTGCTCCTTCTCAGAGTTGCATATTATTATTATTATTATTATTATTATTACCTCCGGCAACGAAGTTGGAGGTTGTGTATTCACATATGTTGGTCTGTTTGTCCACACGATATTTCCAAAAGTTCTTTGTGAATATCAATGAAATTCTGTGGCAGGGTGGGCCATGGGCCAAGAAAGCTTTGATTAAATTTGGGGGCGGATCCGGATGCGGATCCTATGTATCCCGCACAATATCTCCAAAAGTTTTCAATGAAATTTTGTGGAAGAGTGGGCCATGGGCCAAAGAACAATTGATAAAATTTTGGGGCAGATCCAGCTGCTATATATTCCACACAATATCTCCACGGATCTGGATCCGCATCCGTTATAATGACAATGGAATTGGCGGAGGTATGCGCTGTCAATGCTTTCTAGTTATTACTGTATTATTACCTGTAGATGTTTGTCATAAGTTAGTAGTTGCAGCAGGAATGTGTGTGTGTGAGGGAGAGAGAGAGGGGGGGGGACAAGAAGAATGGAATGGAAGGAAGTGGTATGTGACGAAGGAAGGGAAAACGGAGAGGAGGCGAGGTAGGAAACAGAGAGATGTTAGAGAAATGAAAGGAGGTAATGTAGAGAAGAAGAGGGGTATCAGAGGAAGAAGAAAAGAGGAAGGTAGTGAGGAATTGGAGAAAAGAAGTTCAGATGATGACAAGAGGAAGTGAGGGAGTAAAGAAGAGATAAGAGGAAGGGAGGAGGGAATGAAGAGGAAAAGGAGGGAATTAATATAAAAATGTTTAAAGAAAGGAGAGAGGTGGAAGAAGGGGAGGTATTAAAGAGGAGACAAGAGGATGGAAGGGGAAGAGAGACAGTGGAGAGGAGGAGAGTAAAGCAGAGGAAGAAGAGAAAGAGAGAGAGAATGGAGAAGAGAGAAAGGACAGTGTGTGAGGGTGAAGGGGGTTGGCAGTGACCTTGGATGTAGTGTGGCGTAGGGCATGACAGAGACGCATCCTGAGAGAGAGAGAGAGAGAATCCATAACATCTGAACGTGAGAGTGGCCAACAGAGATAAGGTTAATAAAGATAAGAGCTAGCTTTAATCACGCCCCCCCTCCCTCGCCCCTCCATCCATTGTGCATTGTAAACATCGTGAGAAGTCAAGGTTGGTGAGAGAGAGAGAGAGAGGAGGGGAAAGGGTGTTAGGTGTGTGTGTGTGTGTGTGTGTGTGTGTGAACGCGTTTTGATGTGCGTTGTTTGAGAGAGGGAGTAGTGTGTTACGCGTGTGTGTGATTTAATGTGGGAGGGGACTGTGCATGAGTAAATTTATCTGTGTGTGTGTGTGTGTGTGTGTGTGTGAATATGCGTGTTTGTGTGAGAAAGGGGGTAGTGTGTTACGTATGTGTATGCGTTTTAATGTGTGAGCAGGGAGGGGAGTGTGCATGAATAAGATTTGTGTGTGTGTGTGTGTAGAAATTTAAGTCCCCATGCTCATCTGAACGTGAACCCTGTGAACTGCAGACTGAAGTTGCCCCTTTCCTGGAGTCCTCCATCCTTCTTTTGGGGGATAGGTAGGGACCCGGTTTTGTCGGTGCCACCACGGGAAGGCGCAGCTGCATGGTGACAGAGGAATTCAGAGGTATAAGTGTCAGCCTTTTCTGGTAAACTCCGGGATTAGGCTTGTTTCACAGTCCTTACGTAATAACCCGCGGTATTTCCACTCTTACTAAGCAGGGGTATTTATGTTGATCCTAATAAGGCTTCCGCGCGCCCATTTCTTCACTCGCTGTTTATTTTTTCTCTCTCTCTTGGCTCTCTTGATACCTATAAATATTTTCTGGTTGTATAGTCCCTGGTTTCTCATAGGTTTAGTATACGGTGTAAATAAAATGGCCATGTTACCGGAATTGTTAACTGAGACTGTTTCCTGTGTGTTTAAGAGAAAAAAAAAAAATGAAAGAAAATATGGTAGTAAAAAAAAATCGCGTGACGGCAGCCCGAGCACAGTGTATAGCTATAGGAAGTGCTCAGGAAACACAGCAATGGTGCGCCCGAGCTCGGACCTTGACCTGCGACCTTGTTCTTTGATTCATCGGCGCTAAAACCAAATAACATCACGATATATGTGCTAATGATTCCGATCTTTCATTCAGGACATTTGTTTAATCCACCGGTAAATGGATAAGTAGAGAGAAATTGACGATCACCATAAAATAGTTTGAAAGTAGCGAGAAGAAAATGTAAAAGGATATCCCGATAGTGGAGGAGCTACCATAGGGGTATGGGAGGTCAGCCAGACGACGACCTTGGTATGAATAAGACAAACAAGGCCCAGAGGCTGCCCAAGGCCAGACCAGCGTGGCGTGGTGGTGGTGGCTGGTCATTGGCTGGGGGATGCGTGTGCCGCCTGCCTCATAGTGGTCCTGGGTGGCGTGAGAGAGACCGGATTGGTGGAGACCGGGGGTGTGTGAGGACCTGTGTACTTCCGAGCCGAAAAGAAGAAGAAGGAAGGAAAGAAAAAGAAAATTTGGAAGTTTAGATATTTTGTCTGGGTCTCGATTTTTTCTTTTTTTTCCTTGTACAAAAATTTTCTCAACATTCTTTCTTCCAGTTTACTTATCTGAACATTGTATTGATGGAGGCTGTGTGTGTGTGTGTGTGTGTGTGTGTGTGTGTGTGTGTGTGAACAAATAAACTCCATAATAAATGTTTGCCTTAATGGTCTTCGTGTGGTCAATAAGCATTAATCTGAGCCTTCCTGTTACTCTTGTAAGGTAATTTATCTAAAAATTATCGTTGGCCTTCATAACAACTGATAGTACTGTAAAAAAAAAAAAAAAAAGTGTTCACTGTCTAATTTAGGTTTCCATTTTGGGTCCTGTATTAGGGATGCTTAGAATAATAAAACGAAATGGGACAAATAATGAATACACATTATATTTGGTTCTCAGTGTTTTAGAGTGCTTTTCTGAATTTAATAACAATAATAATAATAATAATAACAATAACGACAGTAATCACCATAATACTAGTACTAATATTACCATTCCTGCTACTACTACTACTACTACTACTACTAACGCGGCAGATAATAATAATGATAATAATAATAATAATAATAATAATAATAATAATAATAATAATACACTTACATTATATAAAAGTAACATTACAATTAGCTGAGTGAAAGAAAAAATAACTTCATATCAGTGGAAATGCAAACTCTCTCTCTCTCTCCACACACACACACACACACACACACACACACACACCTGCTCGCTCGTAAAATTCAGACCCAAACTGACCTACCCCACACTGTTACCAGATTCTCACCTAAACGTTGTTACCATAAACGTTGCCTACTCTTGCCTAACGCCAAACTTAAACTATCGTAACGTACCATCTAACTTTAACCACTCCTAACCTAACATCATAACGTAATCGGTCCTAAACTTACCTAATCCTAAATACGAGTTTACCATAACTTAAAAACGTAACCTGACATTTCTATTCCATCCTAGCCTAACCTATCATCCACTGTCTTCTAACCGAATCATATCCTATCGAAGTTTATCTAAGCTAACGTTATCAAATCTAACTTATCCTAACTTAACAGAACCTAACCTAGCCTAGCCAAACCCCCCATATACACCGTTACCACAACCCCTCCCTCAGTGAACCCCACCCACCCCTGCTCACACAAGGTGATAGGGGCGCCCAGAAGAAATCTGATGAGCATAACAATCATACAATACCGTAGTACCTACCTGCCTACTTACTTAAATACCTGCCTACCTCTCTGTGTCTGTCTGTAAGTCTGTGTTGTCTGTTTATCTGTCTAACAGTCACTTTATCTGTCTGTATGTATGAACTTCATCATCATCGTCATCATTAGCCATTACAAGTCCACTACTGAACAAAGGCCTCCCCCAACCTTCACGAATTCTTTGACTGAGTCAATCTCTGCCTCCTTTTGCCTGTACTTATCTATCTCATCTCTCCACCTCTTGTCTGGTGTTTTTCTGCTACTCTTACAATCTCTTGGTGTGCAGTTAGTCAGCCTTTTGCTCCAGCGATTATCCCTTATTCTTGATCCATGGCCTGCCCACCTTCATTTTTGTTCTTTTATAACTTCTTCAGCATAATGTCTTTGACTTTAGTTTGCTGTCTCACCCAAGTTGATCTTTTCCAGTCTCAGTGATATTTCCAACATTGATCTTTCCATTGCTTTCTGAGAACGGATTGGTTTTATTTTCCATCGATTTTGTTAGTTTCCAGGTCTCACAGCCGTACGTCATAGCTGGAATTATACGTTCGTTATATATAACGAATGTATGAAGTTAGTGTGGCTTATTTATCGTACATGATAATTACAGTAATGTAGTAGAAGGGGGTCGCCCACCTTCCACTCACTTGATATAGTGCTATCTTTAGGTGACTCAACACTGAGTGTCCTGTAAAACGGATCACGTAAGCCAGGAAACCATTTATAGCGGTGAGAAGTAACCATATAACCAAGTGGAGGCCTGGTGGTGTAGTCGGCTTGGATGCTGCAACCAGATTTGGGTCATAAATGTTTGTATCCGAGGGGTGGTTGGGGTCTCTTGCCCACATAATGCCACTCAAGGTAGGATTACTGGTCAGCCTTACCGTAAATGTGTGAAATGAGTGACTTAAGCCCGAAGCCCTACACTTGATGGGAGTAGTAAAGGACTGATAGATGAATACACGTAGCGAAGGAGATAGACAGACACAGTTAGATAAGATAGAGACAAGCAGATAGATATATAGATAGCTGGACGGGCAGACAGATAGATAGATAGGCAAACAGATAGACACTCTTGTACCCATTGCTCTCTCCCTCCCTCCACTGTATTGCGTCGCGCGGCCTTCACCCACAAGGCGGTTTGGGGAAGGTTGGGGCACGATTTTTTTCTTTTTGTTTTTTCTTTTTTTCAGCAGCTGTGGGTACCCTCCACGACTTTGATAATTTTGCGGTTCCGCCACTTGTCCTCAGGCTTGCGAGAGAGAGAGAGAGAGAGAGAGAGAGAGAGAGAGAGAGATCCAGGTCCCAGTCTTCCCCTTAGCAGTAGCATCCAGATTCCAAAAAAATACTGCTGGATGACGAGATTAACAAACTGAGTGTACCAGTCTGACCGGCGGCACGAAAATCAGTCTCAGGTCCTACCACTTGCGAATTGTACGTGCTAACCAATGCACCACCTGGTCTCCTATGGCGGAAGTTAGCCCATATATGTTTACTATGATATATATATGGGATGTCCAGGAGGTGTTATAGTGGGATCTCTCTCTCTCTCTCTCTCTCTCTCTCTCTCTCTCTCTCCGGGAGGTGGCATGGGTGACAATGAGGCTATGGAGTTTTTAGCAGCACTTCCTTGTTGGGACTGCATACTATGGTGAAGGCTAGTTGTATTTCCTCTCTCTCTCTCTCTCTCTCTCTGACTTTTCAGTTTCGTGTCATTCTGTTGTCTTCATCGGCTCGCTTCAAACTTTTCACAGTAATTCCTTGGGTAAATAACCCTAGACTCTTCATTTTTTTCTTTAGGCCTTTTTAAGGATTTGATGCAAAGGTCAAGCCATACAGATTTGGGGGATCGTATGTTCTTGTATGTTTATTAATCATGATAGTTTGAACTGAGGGCATGCCAGTGTACCATAGCTGTGTGGAGACCATCTTGCATTCCCTTGGCAGTGTTGGTACTCTTTAACTGCTGCTGCCTTGTCTGCTGCGGTTGACTGCACCACCAGGACAATAAACACGCATTCAAGATTGACACAAGAAAATTCACAGGTAATTATCACCATTGTTGTCATTATCAAAGCCCCACCACCAAAACCATCACCACTTCATCATCATCATCATCATCATCATCATCATCATCATTATCATCATCATCATCATCATCATCATCATCACCACCACCACCACCACCACCACCACCATCAACATCGTAATCATCGTCAAGACTACAAGTAAGACGCAGAAGTGTATAACCCACGCCCCTCTCGTACGCACTGAACTCAACGCCATCCCTTGTAACACTAGCTGCCCTCCTTGTACGGATTGCATTCGGGATGACTGGAGATTTCGTAACACACTTTCCTCAGCGATTCATTCCTCAGCTTACAGGTCAATATCCTTGCGTAAATTATTGATGCAGACTTTATCAGCATGAAAAATGAATATTAATAACACACAAGATGTTAAGACGTAATTTGCAAATTAAATCGCAGAGAAAAATGTGCTACGGAGTCTCCAGTGCCTCCTAGAGCACGCACAGTTGCCAGAGTTTGTTTACAGATATTGCGTAAGCGTGGATGTTTATGTCTGTGAGGTGCATTCCGGATTCCTGGGGCTTGAATGGTGAGTGAATGAGTGTGTGTGCCAGATACAGTTTGGCAGAGTTTTGGTTTATCCTCTCTCTCTCTCTCTCGACCCTTCTGAGTCGCGGTTGCATGAAATTTTTAGCCCCTGTTATGGGGTAATAATGAGTCTCCTTGGTTACTAGCCTAATCAGCCCTACGATCTGTCTGCACTTGGCCGTCAGCTGAGGTGAAATGGGTTAGTCTTTGTCACTATAGAACAAGTGCATTATAGTTTTGATACCTTTGTCATAAAATATAATAATAATAATAATAGTAATAATAATAGTAATTGGTCAGATAGAAATAAGCATTGGATGGGTACCCTCTGTTTTTGAGACTTGTTTTAGCAAAAGCTGATATACCATTTCCACCCAGTTTTCATTTTGTGTGTGTGTGTGTGTGTGTGTGTGTGTGTGTGTGTGTGTGTGTGTGTGGAATGACGCCTGGTGGTTTAGTGGGCTAAGGCGCTGCAACAGGATGTTACTAATAAGGGTTTGCATCTAAGGAGTGGCTGGGGATTATTTTTCAAGTAATGTCACTCCGAGACGGGCGAGGCTGGACTCCCACTTTTGAATGTAGGGTCTAGTAGCTTAACTCTGGACCCCTACACTCCTAATGACGGGAAAAAAAAAAAAAAAAAAAAAAAACGTGTAATAGAAGAGTGCATAAAAAAAATAAATCGCTACGGAGAAGGTACTACGAAGCTTCCATTGCCAGCTAAAATACGAACTCAGGAGTGAGACGCGGATCGCGATGCTCAGTTTTTCTTGTTTACATCTGTGCCTCAAGGTCGTATGGTGGTGCCAGATTCCGCTGTCTAGGCGTCGCCGTATTGTATAGCTAGTTGCGTTATTGCAGAATGGAATTGATATGTTTATTGGAGAGAGAGAGAGAGAGAGAGAGAGAGAGAGAGAGAGAGAATCTTATCAGAATTCACCCGATGCGTGGTCAGTTAGTGTAGTAGCTGTAACAGGATGCACTGGCGGGCTCTTAGTAAGCTCTACACCGCATACTGTGAGAGATGGCTTCTGTAGAGAAACATCCAGGTCTTTCTATCCCTTCTCAGCAACTCCCTCTCCTACGAAACGCCGCCGTGGGTCATATTCTAAGCGGTTTAGGGAATAATCGTAACACCTCTTTTTTAGCGGTTTACTCTCCACACTGTACTACATTATCGTCGTGTGTGTTATTGGTGTTCAGTAATTCGTGTTGATATTAAAGCAGGTACCAGTCACATCCAGAAGAACGTTAGTGTGTAACATGCAAATAAATCGCCAAGAAAGAGGTGCTACGAAGTCTCCTATTCCTCGGTTTCCCTCTCCTCTCAACCATCCTACTTTCTTTCTCCTTGTCAGGCTTTCCTTTTCCATTCACTCCATGTACCTGAATGACAGAGATAGTTTGCAATAAGAGTAATGTTTGGCATGGAAGACTTCGTAGCGCCTCTGCCATAGCGACTTATTTTGCACAGTACACCTTAGTTTCCTCTTGCATGCTGTTTGTACCGTTTGTTTGTTTTGTTTTGTTTTGTTTTTTTGCGTGAGCGAGAAAACTATACTTTGGTCGAAATTTGATGCGTAAAAATCTTGCTCCATATGGCGTGTACAAATTTCCTCTCTCTCTCTCTCTCTCTCTCTCTCTCTCTCTCTCTCTCTCTCTCTCAGCTGTTGAACCAATCGTTGAATGCTGTACCATTCTGAAACTGTCACGAAAACTACCGTCCACTTGAACCGGCTTTATTTTTGGATACAGCTAACCAAATATAACTGAGAAACAAACAAAACTAAGCAAGAAGAGCACCAGAAGTTTGTGTGTGTGTGTGTGTGTGTGTGTGTGTGTGTTCTTTAGCTATTAAGGCAGTCATAGCAGGTCGTATTAGGACAGACAAATGTAGCCAAAAGTTCAAAAAATAATACCTCGCTCACTGACACACATATCTTTGGTGAGGATTTTTTTTTTTTTTTTGTAGGCATAATGTGTAGAATAAATCGCAAGGGAAGAGGTGTTACGCAATCCTCTAAGCCACTAAGAATATGACCTTCTTACTCTCCATATGGCCAGGATGACGTACATAGTCTGAATTAAGGTCACACAGAAGCGACTGGTGTGGAATATAAATGTGTGGTGAGAGAGAGAGAAAGAGAGAGAGAGTTTTGCCTATTTCACTGCACTTTCCTTCACTTTCCTTCCTGGCGCATCATATCAAAGAGAATCATCTGTGGAAGGAAAAACATACCAAGCTTCTTTCAACTTTGGAATATTACCCAGCAGAAGAAAATGAGAAGCTGAGAAGATAAACATTATGTAACTTTTTGTCCTCGACTGTGCAGCCAGTTTCAAGATGACATGCATCGAGGATGAGACTATCAAAGCAAATATTCAGTTAGTAATGTATTTGTGGAGGAAAATGCCACACACTTGGTAATACTCTTTTCCTTGCTCATATTTGTTCCATTCTGAAAGTCTTTTGTCTGCGCTGTTTGTCTGAGTTGAGATATCTGGGGTTCCTCGTAAACACTGACAGCATTTGAGTTAATCTGTATCATCATCGTCACCATCACCATCACCACCATCCCGACCTCTTATTCCACTTAAGAAGTAAGGCATCGTCCAGAAGACAGAGGGAAGGAGGGAGAAGTAATTAGTATCACGCACAGTGATGTGAGCCACACACTCATTTATCACCATTCAGCTCCCAGGAATCCTACTTAACACACTTTGCCATCCTTACACTATTTTTTTTTTTTTTAATTACCTCACCTCAACCTTAGACAGGGAATATATCAGGATGATGATGATTTTCTCTGGTGTTCCGCATCACATTACCCATTAGATGGAGAGGTAATCTGTCTATCTGTCTATCATCTGCGTCTGTCTGTCTATAAAATTCCTTAAGCGGAGGAGCCTGGAGGAATTTCTGCTCACTCCTCACCCTCTGGAAACGCCTCCCTTCCTTGTCTTTGACTCAGAGTGCGTATGGCGTTTGTCTTGTGCAGGACTGGCTAGCGAGAGGCAGCCATAGTTTTGATAACGATGAAGCTTTTATATTCCTTCCCTTGTGTTTTCAGTAAATGGATAAACAAGTAAATAAAATAAGCAATAGTTCACGATAGCTTTTCTCTCGTAACTCCGACAATGTCCTTTTCCTTGTCCTACCTGCAAAAAATGTTTAAATTATGAGGGGAGTTGGTGGTAAGTTAGTTCATAAATCCCTCCTTAAAGTGCGTATATTTCTTCTTCCCGTAAATAAAATTCCCACTTGCGGGAGGGAAGTGATCTTAAGTTTGTTTCTGAATCTGCTGAGTTCCCCGCGTCCTTCACTACTAACGGGACCTGTTGAGAGATGGAGAAAAATTGGTTCCTGAGCTCAGTTGCTGCTCGAAGTTGCGTAACCCTCAGAAGTGTATCCATTAAGCAGCTTGTGCCTGAGAGAGAGAGAGAGAGGGACTTGGTTTACCCTTGAACTCTTCCCTATCATCACATCTTCTTTAAGTCTGTCCTTGCCACCTCCAGATACCTATATTCGCTTCAGTAAAGACTTCGACATGGAGAGGACAGAATCAGATGCAGCCTTCTTTAACCCCTTCACTACGAGGGGGGAGTCTTCCGAGGTTAATAAAATCGTCTGGAGGCAGCTGTACCCCCCCTACAATATGCATTGGGGGGGGCATATTGTAGGGGGGGTACACTATTTGCAAGTTACACAGCAAGAGTAAACAACATTTGGACGTAATACTAAATGGGTGAATTTTGTCATCTTACATAATTCCAGATGCAGTAAAGAAGTTAAATATCATTTGAGGGGAAAACACCCTTACTAGAACCCCGTCTGGCTACAAACCAACACTCACTCCTTTTCTGTCCAGATCTCTAATGCCTGAGTTAACTGGTTCTCCCACACCATATATACAGCAGGTCATCTGAGTCGGTCTTCTTCATACAGTATTTCCCCATTGCCTTTTTCCGGGCAGTTTAATTGGTAGATCTTGATTTTTTTTTCCAGTTTTCTCTGTAAATAATTTTGTAGCTTCTCAGCCTTCGGTTCTTTCTTTCTGCATAAAATAACGATTAGCTACTATCCTGTAAAAACATATTCATTAACTCTTGTCTTATGATGACTGTCTTGGTTATTATGTATTTGGCTTTGGTGTGTGTGGGTATAGTGCGTTATCTCTGTTGTTGTTGTTGCCACACATGCATTGTCTGGACTTGAATCAGGTGGACTGCACCCTGAAACTGCCCTTCTCCAGTCTACCCTCCTCCTGGGGGATTGGGAGAGAGTCGAGGGACCTTTATTTTTTCTTTTCTTTTTTTTCCCCCCGAGCAGCGGAGACACGCGATTATATTGGTACCATCGCGTAAGACGTCACTCTCCGCAGCGGTCCCGGGTGTGTGTCTAGGTGAAGCGCAGTGCCTGTGAACCTGATGACCGACTGGCATTACGATAATCATCATTACTGTAGCGATCATGCAGCTGCCAAGGACCCACTGCCTGCCTGCCTGCCTGCCTACTGCGCATGAACAACTTTCCTACGCCACTACCTCCCTTCCCGTGGCATGCAGCTTTTATTTATCTGTTTTAGTTTACTGTACCAATTTATTTATTAATCTGTTTATCTAAAGTCATTCATTTTTAGTTATTTGTTTACTTATATTGTTTTCCTTTATATTTATTTTACTTGGCGTGCATCTGGGACTGTTCATATTTATTCTTCTGTTTATTTGTTTGTTTTTATTTTTACCTGTCTAAGTTACTGAATTCCGGCAAATAATTCCATCTCTAAGTAAGATGTTAATTATTACTTTTGCACCTGAGTTGATTCTTTGTCGTACCTGACCATGCCTCTCACATCACTCCCTCTCACTGTAAGACGCTGTATTTTTCTCTCTGGCATTCTTTAAGGGCTTGAGTGTGCTTGTTAGAATCCATTATGAATGCTCTGTTTTGTCCACCAAGCACTGACTCATGCATATTGTACATTGCCTCCACAGACCGGCTCGTCATGCACACACTCCCGACTCACAGAGACCTCATCTCCCACGACTTTCTTCTCGTAGGCTTAGGACGCTTCGTAGCACTTCTTCCTTAGTTATTTATTTTGCCTGTTGCGCGCGCGCGCGCGCGCACACGCACACGCGCGCACACACACACACACACACACACACACACACACACACACACACACACACACACACACACATAAACGCTCCTTAGTGTATCAAGCATTCATTCTCTCTCTCTCTCCCCCCCCCCTCTCTCTCTCTCTCTCTCTCTCTCACATGCGATTTTACTCAGCTTACGACTGTCATTCCCTCCTCGATGGTTTAAAATTCTCTCATATGTGGTCGGGTCTTCATAATATCGACATGTTCCACAGATAACACCAAAAAATAATATCAGTGCGGTTTCTGTCCTCCTGTGCCTTCGTATTTAATTTTCCTTTCAGTATTTCTGTATCTGTGGTTGTTAATGGCCACTGTTCTTCTGTTCTAAAACACTGTAATGGCCAATGTTATTCTGTTCTCCAAAAGCTATATAATGGATCTAATGGTGTTCCTTAGGGCTCTTGTCTTTCTTAAACCATACTCTTTTCAATTTACCTAGGCGTAAAGTTGCCATCTCTCCATCTTGAGTACTGGGCTGTACCTAGAGATTGACGCTAGAATACGGTGCTGGTCACGAAGAAGTGCTGTGGAAAGGATTAGTACTGTCTTTGATTTATGAGAAATACGCTGCAAGAGGACGAAGAGCTCTACCTATTAAACTGAGGGAATTGTATTAGGCGTTATGTTCCTTGAGATTCTTTCCTTTCACCTTCCTCCACCTCCTCCTCATCATCATCATCAGCATCATCACCATCATCATCATCATCATCTTCTTGTTTTCTTCTTCTTTACTTATCAATAGTGGTGTTCCTCAGGATTATCTCCTTTCACCTACACTCCCTCTTCTCCTCCTTCATAAATCGGTAGTGGTGTTCCCCAAGGCCATCTCCCCTCACCTACTCTCTTCCTCGTATTCATGAGTGACCTGAGCTGCATACCTAGTCCTTCTCCCAGTCTCTTGCCTCAGAAGAAGAAGATATAGAGAAACCCAAGGAAGACATATTTAGCTACTGAAGGCTCCTTGGTGAATCAAAGGCCTCTCTCTCTCTCTCTCTCTCTCTCTCTCTCTCTCTCTCTCTTTCTCTCTCTCTCTCTCTCTCTCTCTCTCTCTCAGACGCACATTCACACAAATCTGCTTAATCGTCAGTATAGTTTTTCACAATTCCACCTCACATTATTGCATATTATAGTGGTGATAAATATAATGGTGATAATAATGAGACAGCTACTGCTGCTACTATTACTACTACTACTACTACTATAATAATAATATTAATAATAAGAACGGTGGCTTCTTTCATAATGTAGTAATAATAATGAAAAAAAAATAATAATAATGATGGTGGCTTCTTTCATAGTACAATAATAATAATAATAATAATAATAATAATAATAATGGCATCCTTCATGGTGATGGTGTGACGCTCAAAGCAAAGCCGAGGTAAGGTGAGGTGAGTGGAGGCTTCAAGGACGTGCGCACCCCGTTTGGTTGGTGTGTGCGTTCGAGGAAGCTTACGGTACTCACACACACACACACACACACACACACACACACACACACACGGACAAACGTTGAGAGAGAGAGAGAGAGGAATCCCAAGTCGCTGATCTTACAACTACAAGGCATCTTCCTCCCCCCTCCCCCTGCCCGCCTCACCCTTATAAGGAAGTTTCTGATCTGCTTCAATCTCAGTCACTTTGTTGGGTTACTTTGTTCTTTACTTTAATAAGGAAAACACACACACACACACACACACACACACACACACACACACACACACCTGACAAAGCTCCCTAACCCCTTTTATCTTTAGATGGCCAGGTGTGGTCAGATTAGAGGATTGATTTGACTATACGTCATCCACTTGGCAGTCTATTTCTCGTAGTCCAGCATCGGAATAAGATAATACTACAATCAGGCATCATTATTGCACTTCTTCGTCATAGCACCTCACTTTAGCGTCAACCTTTTCCTGTATCTCAGTATTCAAGACGGAGAGATCGCAATTTCACGCATAAAGTGAACAGAGAATAGTAACCAAGGAGATCGTTTATATCGAGTTTCATGCAGTCACATTGTAACGTTGGTGTTGTAGGAGTGACCCAGTTCCGTCAGGTGAAAACAGACCGACTTCCAGCTCTTCTCACCGATTTATTTATGGATATAAAACGTAAATATTCTCTTGTTTGACGTTGATTCAAATTATGTTGATGAGAAAGATATAAATAGCACACAAGAGCATAGCAGTATTTAGTATGCGAAATAAGTCGGTAAGGAAGGGGTGCTACGAGTCCTCCTTTGCTTACGAAAATACAACACTAAGAGGCTCCCTAACGCATTTTTATTTTTAACTTAATTCATCACTGACTTTCACATGCATCCCTCCTTCCGGCACCCGCTTTCCCAGTTACACTTTGCCGGCATGAGAAAGATTAATTCTCGCTATCGCTCTCCCTCCATGGACCTGATATGGACTGATAAAGATAAAGAAGTACGTAATGACAGAAAGTATGCATTGATAAACATTGGTTCGTCTTATTAACATTCGTATCCATTTCCTCAGTTATCAACCCATCCTTCCTTCTCTGTTTATTCCTGTCTTATTCCTCTTACCTTCTTGAGTCACATTTCTTTTTCATCTCCTTTAGGTCCCCCTCTCCTTTCCTCCCTCTCCCTTCTCTCCCCTCCCTTCCCCCTCTGTCCCTTTTTCCCTCTCCCTTCCCCCTTTCCCTTCCTTCTTTTCCACCCCTATCCCCACCCCTTCTTCCTTTCATCGCTTCTCAGTCCTCTTCGTTCCATTTTTCTCCCCTTCTCTTCTACAATCCTCCCTTGCCCTCTCTCACCCACCCTTCCCTTTCCCACACTCTCATCTCTTCATCCCTCCTATCCCCTCTACTCTTTCCCCTCCACCCATCTTCCTTTCAACCCAAATCATCCCTTTCCTTCTCCCTTGCCTCGTCCTCCCTTCACCTCACCTCCCTCCTTCACTCTTCCCTTCTTTCCCGTCTCCTCTTTTATCTCCTCCTTTCCCTTTCTTCCCCAGCCCTCCTCTCCCCCCTCCCCCTTGCTTTCTCTTCTTCCTTGCTCCCTCTACCTTTCTTTTCATTACCTTTCTCTAGACAAGCCTTTTCTTTCCTTCCCCGTTCTCTCCTCTCCCCTTAACCCTCCTCTTCTCACTCCACTGTTTTTCTTCCATTTTCCTTCCTCTCGTGCCTTCCCCTTCCACAAGTTTCCTCCCCCACCTTCTCTGTCTTTTCATCTCCCCTCTTCTTCCCCAACCCTCCTCTCTTCTCCCTGGCTTTCTTTCCTCCCTCCCTCGTTTTTTTTCATTTATTCCTCTTCCGTAACCTTCCTCCCTCCTCTCCTTTTCTCTCCTCTCCTCTCTCTCTTTTTTCTCTCTCCTCTCCTCTCTCTCATATTTTCTCCTCCTTGCCCCTAATCCCCACCCGCGCCCACTATGGCTTCCTCACCTCCAAGACGCAATTGACACGCTTAACCCCGTTCACTCCCATGGCGTAGTGCTGGAGAGAGACTCCTTCATGGGGTGGCACCGATATAACCAGCCGGCTCATCTGCCTGATCATACAAACGTCCCTTCCTTCTCCCCCTATACACACACACACACACACACACACACACACACACACACACACACACACACACACAGGTAAAACAGATGAGGGATTGCAGAAGGGTATTACACGCCTGCAGTCAACTGGGATTGCATTTCAGATGAACCTTGGGCTGCAACAACACCAACGCCGATGACGCTGTTCTTAGTTTATTCCTGCTACTCTCGGGGGCTTTTATTCAGCTGAGCAGTTCCTTCCCCCTTGCTCTTTCTTTCCTTTTTTATTTGTTCTTGTTTTTAGTTGAGGGATTAGATATAGCTTTAGTTAACTCATTCACTTCTACAGATCTTTCCAGTTTCACCAAAATTGTCTTAAAAAAAAAATTCTTCATTGGCTTGTAGATGGTCAGGGGAAGCGGTATTTATTGACACTTTCTATTAGACTCTGAACCCCTTCGGCCCAAGCACGTATTCATCATTCATTCTTGACGCTATAATCTGTTTACTGTAACGTGGCCTAAGATTGTCACCTCCCCATCATCAGTGCCGATTTGTAGCAACAGAGTAACGCTAGAATATTATGCTAATCACGAAGAAGAGCCATGAGAATGCTGTAGAGCCATTGCGGTTTCTATTTCTTCCACTGAGATATGTGAAATTAATTGGAAAAATACGAAAATTTGGGCCAAATAAAAGTGAAGTTACTATATCAGAGAACTTTCTTCAGTATTGATAGGCTTTTGAAACTACAAGGGTTAGACGTAGCCTTTATCAATCTATTTGTCAGTAGTAGTAGTAGTAGTAGTCGTGCTGGTAGTAATAGTAAGAGTTGTAGTAGTAGTAGTATCATTATTATTATTATTTATGTTATTATCATCATTATTGTTATTATTATTATTATTATTATTCCTCCCCTCCCCCCATCTTAACTTCCTCCCCCACGAAGCTCTTCCTTACGTAAACAATGACGCATGGGGATGACTCATAGGCCAGGCGTGGGAGGGGGAAGAGGGAGGGGAAGAAGGTAAATGATAATAATAATAACAATAATAATAATAATAATAATAATAATAATAGCAGAAGTAATAAACAAAATAATAGTTGTAGTGGTCGTAGTATTAGTAACAGTAGCAGTAAGAATAATAATAGTACTACTGTTACTGCTACTACTAATAATAATGATAGTAGTAGTAGTAGTAGTAGTAGTATTGCTATTGTTATTATATGTAGTGGTTTAGATGTGGTACTTGTAATAATATAAAAAACAACAACAACAAAAATAATAACATACATTCCTCGCCATGATAACAGTCTCTCGCTTTCCATTCTCTTCACAGGGGGAGAGAGGGAGGGGGCGACCGAGGAGGAGATGGAGGGATGGAGTGGAGAGGTATAATGAGTGAGGGGAGGGGGGTGAGCTGGGAGGAAAGGCGGCGAAATGGCAGGGGACAGGGCGATATGGA
Organism: Coenobita brevimanus; assembly: GCF_032717465.1. Classification (NCBI taxonomy): domain Eukaryota; kingdom Metazoa; phylum Arthropoda; class Malacostraca; order Decapoda; family Coenobitidae; genus Coenobita; species Coenobita brevimanus. The sequence goes on from NC_136961.1 coordinate 47,670,009, forward strand.
GGCGAATTGTCTGTGGCCACCCCTTACGGGATCAAGGCTTCTGACTATACTGTAGATAATAATAATAATAATAATAATAAACTGAGATAAAGTGTAGGGGGAGAGAGGGGGGGATGGGAGGGAGGTAAGGGAAGGAAGAAGAGGGGTACTGAGAAAGTGGGAAAAGAGAGAGGGGGAAAGGAAGGTAGGGAGAGAGGGGGAGGAAGAGAGAGATGAGGGGCATGTAGGGGTGAGGGGATGATGGGGGTGTGATAGTAGGGTGAGTGTGAATGGTGCATGTGCGTGTGTGTGTGTGTGTGTGTGTGTGTGTGTGTGTGAAGAGAGGAGAGGACAGTGACAGAGAGAGAGAAAGAGGAAGGGAGGGAGAGATGTTTTGAGGAAGTGCATGACCGGTTAAATTTAGTCCTGGAACGTGCCTTCTCTCTCTCTCTCTCTCTCTCTCTCTCTCTCGGCGGCAAAGCAAACAAGTGACTATCAGGTGCGCAGGAGTCACCGTGCCAAGATCACAACAGTTTCGGGGACAACGCTTTTGTTTTTATCTCTTATATTTATTCCCTTCCTGCCCCTTTCATCTTGTGTTTCCTAGCTCTAGTATATTTATTTTATTTATTTATTTATTTACTCAGCATATCAGGGCTGGATTTATCTCGTTAGGGTCCCAGGCTATGCTATACGGCCTCCTGCCCAGAGTAAGAACACAATATGAAAATTTAAATAACCATCACTGGCGTTTGTGTGATACCATCTGCTGTAATTTTCATCATTTGTCCATATATTTATTTAGGATTTTATACGCATATTCTTTTTTCTAATAAATGGGTCCCCTTCAAAGGTGTGGGGCGGTCTGCAGCCTAGCCAGCTCAGTGGTTAATCCGCTCCTGACCATCATTAGATTTTGTATGATGCCAACTGCTGTATATTTCATCGTTTATCTACTTATTTAATGGGGCTCTTTCAAGGGTGGGGGTCCTAGGCATGTGCCTACTGAGTAATCCAGCACTGTAATCAGTATGCTCATTATTGTTCCAGTCTCTCTCTCTCTCTCTCTCTCTCTCTCTCTCTCTCTCTCTCTCTCTCCTTTATATTTTCGTCTTGGCCGTTGTTTACATTTTCTGGCGACAACACCGGTGATTTGTTCACTTTCGCCTCGCTTGAAAAATAAAATGGTTTAGTCGATTTATTTTTATTTCAGGGATCTAAACGTCAATTTTTTTCTCTGCAATAAGTATGTGTCCTCTAAAATACCAAATTCACGTGTTGTCATTTTTTTCTCATAATATTTCGACATGAAAAATGCACTTGCCTCATTTTGGCGGGAGTGAGTGACGTAAGGGGTTGTATTCTCTCTTGATGGAGGAGATATCGTAACGCCTACTCCTCTGCGATTTACTTTGCATATATTACATCTCTATATATCTTGTATGGTGCTGGAGAGAGACGCCTTCCTGTGGTAGCTTAAACAGGATTGGGTGACACTGCTGCCTAGTTATACAAATGTCCCTTAGCTCCACCCAGTCCCCCGAAAAGAGCATGGTATATTGTTTTATAGGAAGAACAAGAAGTGGGTAGTGCAAAATATCTCCATGCCACTTGATATTCCTGGAAAAAGAAATCGCAGCGACGTGTAATAGATCGGAAGAGTTGAGATTCACAGACTTATGAGAATCCCTTTCGTGACTTTTTTTTTTTTTTTTTTTTACGGGAAAGACAAGAAAAGAAGAATGGAGAATCTTCTCGTGTCTCTTGTTCACGCAACAGAAAATACAGATAAATGAGTTACGATGGGGTGTAGATCACTTTAACTAGGCGTAAAATTACCATCTCTCCATCTTGAGTGCACACCTGTAACAAGAGAGTAAATTTCTTCTTGCAGGAAAAAACAAGAAGAGAACAAAAATCTTCCCAAGTCTCTTTTTCTCCTTGTAAATCAAAATCTGAGTTACGAAAAGGAACGTGCTTGCAAGTTCGTTTGAGAATTCTGGCCGCGCATCTCGTTTCACAACACAGCCGTCCATCCCGCCAAAAGAATTCCCAGGGGCGGCTGGAGTGCGGCAGTGTGTCACCACCCGAGCGTGTAGAAGCGCAGGGGGCCACATTCTGGATTTATTTCAATATTTTTTCTCCCCAGCGTGCAGTGCCGGTAGAGGACAAGAATTCTCCATTGTTTTAGGATAGTTTTCCCTTGTGTGCTGTGGCGCGGAAGACGAACATTTTATATATATATCTCTCCTGTGCGTAGTGAGGACAGGGGTCAATATTTTGGTTTATTTCAGGTTATTATTTATTTATATTTGTTCATCTATTTATTATCCGATGTGCTGTGGTGGCAGGGGGCGAGATTTTGGTTTGCGATTAGGTGTTTTTTAACTACTGAATATCCAGAGGTGACAGGGGAGATTTTTTTTTTTTTAAATCTGATGTGCATTGTTGGCAGGTCAGATTTTGGTTTTATTATTTTTTTCCTGATGTGCAGAGACGATATTGTGACATCCCTTCTCCTCCTCCTCCTCCTCCTCTCTTGTGCAGGAGTGATGTTTTGAAAATTGGACGTATTTTGCTTTTATTCTTCCTACCTCCAGACGATTTTATTTAGCTTTGGAAAATACGTGTAAGAGTGAAAGGGTTATTGAATGTCATGTATAACCCCTTCATTTCTAAATGTGTCTGAAAAAGTTGAGAAAATATTGTGGATAGCAAGAATGAGAGAGAGAGAGAGAGAGAGAGAATACGTGAGCCTTAAAAAAAAGTCCGTGAGTGTGTAGATTACGTTTATGTTTTACGCATATTCTGTGTATTAAATTTTCTTAGTTATATTTCTGATATTTTTGGTTTGTCAAGTCTTCGAGCCGAGTTGGTTGGTTGACGCGCGATTTCCAGTAGCCTAGTCGATTTTCGAACACTAAATAAATAAATAAATAAAGGAAAGAAGAAAGGAGGAAGGAAGGAGGAAGGAAAAAGAAAAAAAATCATAACCAGTTTCCTGTTGCAACTATGGCTTATTCGCAGGGAGAACAGAGAAAGGAGGGAGCAGATACCATGTCTCTTGTACACACACACACACACACACACACACCTACGATTTGCTTGTAACTCCAGGAAGGACAAGCAAAGGAGAGCACAGACTTCTCATATTTATTTGATATTTAAGAACAATTCCTATTTACGAGAGGGAATTGGAAGTGAGTTCGTTGGTGAGTCTGCTTTTAGGCTTTTACAGTCTTCCTTTATTTATTTATTTTTTTTTTTTTACCTCCCATACATAATCTACAAAGAAATAATCGTAAAAAGCTCGTACACGTGATCACTGGGCACTGTGGGGGTTGGAAAATAATAATGGGGAGTATATAGAATGTTAACTTGTAGACCTAATGAACTGAATCGCCAGCCTTGCCTCTGTTCATTGTTTTTAGCGTGTTTCGTCACCGTTGAGGTTAACAAGTACTGTGCTGGAACAGAAAAAGTGTTCATTGGTCGCGTGGATAGGTATAAAATTTGCGACTTGTGGATCTCCGCCTCTTCCAAATTCCCGAGCCGAGTTGGTTGGGTGTGCCGTGATCTCCAAGACACCGTCACCCCGCCCCCTCCTGAAATAGAGCCTTACGTGCTTTGAGCCTCCTCCCCTGCTTCAGTGACAGGCCCCACGTGACCTGAGAGAGAGAGAGAGAGAGAGAGTAGTAATAAAGTTATGACTACTAATAAAAATATAAAGTCGAGAAGAGGGTGGGGGTGAAGATGCGATTCAAATATTTGCTGGGACTGGATGGAACAGACTAACAACCACTAGGTCAGAGTGGAGAAAGATGGGAGAAGCCTTTGGCCTGTAGTAGACTCATTCATGCTGGTGTTGGTGATGATGTTATTGATGACGATGGTGGTGATGATAGTGATGGTGAGGGTGGTGGTGATGATGATGATGGTGGGGGTAGGGGTGGTGATGATGATGATGATGGTAGGGGTAGGGATAGTGATGATGATGATGATAGTTGACTTAGAGTACCCCTACGAATCTCTAAACATAAATTCACTACTTTTACGAATTATCAGAACCAGACAGAGGCACACGTGTTCTACTGAGTGCCCTTCTGGAAATTAATATTGATGATAATGTTGTTGTTGTTGTTTACCCCAGGTGTTGTTATATATTGCTTTGATGTTGTCTGTGTGTATGTATATTGTCACAATTCTCTCTCTCTTTCTCTCTCTCTTTCTCTCTCTCTCTCTCTCTCTCTCTCTCTCTCTCTCTCTGTTGATGATGTGTTGCTACTGTTTATTTGTGTGTGTGTATGTGTGTGTGTGTGTGTGTGTGTGTGTGTGTGTGTGTGTGTGTGTGTGTGTGTTATTGTCGTTGCTTAACCACGGTCTGTCAGATTGAGCAGACCCATCGACCACAGGGAAGCAACAGCTTTCGGACCCTCGTACAGGTGAACTACGGTACACAACGCGCAGGGTTCTGGCACCCTCTTGTGGTGGACAGCGTCTTGCCAGGGTGAAACCAGGGTCCTTCCCCACGGCGTGGTGCCGCGACAGCTGCTTCGCTCAACCCAGGGTACACAACACCTCCACGTGTAGGCTCCTCGTGAGCGCCTGTGTGTGTGTGTGTGTGTGTGTGTGATGTCAGGTAATTCTTTTGTGGTCTAATCTTGGCAAGTGAGGGGGCAGGTACAGTCTAGGTCAAAAATTCGCCCCTAGTTCTGCAGCGTCTGATCACAGTTATGTCATACCCACCACTTCCCTCCTGACGCATCACTTGAAATCTTCTGTGGGCGGAGAAACATACCAAGCCTCTCACAGTTCAGGAATACTTGTCAGCAGAGTAAAAAGGAGAACTGTTAAAGGTGAAATGTTAGGCGAACTTTTGTACCCGTCTGTTCACACGTCAGCAACAACAGCGGGAATGACGACAACAAAAATGCCAGCGACAATAGCCATAATGAATAAACAAAGGCGAAACAACAACTGTGTTTTAAAGCAAGGGGCGACTTCTGGAGGCCTTCATTGTTTTGATTCATTTTCAGTAAACACACACACACACACACACACACACACACACACATACACACACACACACACACACACTATTCATTCCACAGCAGGACAAAGACTCTCCCATCTTGCTATGTCCAGTCTCAGGCAATCTCAGAATTTCATCTCACCATCTCGTCCTCAACTTGCCTCTCCCTCTCCGTCCCTGGGCTGCCACTCAGTTACCCTGGTTGTCTGTCTGTCATCCGTTCTGCGAGGGATTTGACCTGCCCGCATCCGTTTAATGTTTTTTTAATGCAGTAATTATATCCCTTGCTTTCATATGTACCTTAACCGAGGAGGCTCTTCTCTCTCTCTCTCTCTCTCTCTCTCTCTCTCTCTCTCTCTGTCATCTTTAGTATAAAATCCTATAATCCTTTTCATTCCTCTCTAATCGCTCCTAATTTTACGTTCCAAGGATTTTTTGTGGCTCCAGTTTGCAAACCCTAAATCAGAATAAGGAGAAGACGCTGACAACATAATCATCTCTTCTGGCATAATGGCGATTACATTTCGTTCATGTAGTTACTTTGTTTGCCACAAGTCCTCCATCCCATTCTTATTCTTCGCTTAGTTTCTTTGTCATGGGGTGGATCTGTCTGGACTGCCTGCCCAGTGTATGAATGTGTTTCTCAGCATATTCTAGTTCACCTGTTTTTTACTGGACAGGAAAGAACAGGTCTGTCAAGCATACTTTTCGTCATCATAATCATTTTTAAGACCACCTTCAAATCATCATATTCATTTTTAAGACCACCTTCAAATCCTCCCTCTTCAGTCACTTAACCATTTCCTGTGGTTGATCCCCTGATCTCTTGGTCGAGGCTTTTTGAATATTAGTGTAGGTATGTTATTTGTCTCTTAGGATTTAGTATAGGTTAGCGATTTGTCTGTTAGGTGGTTAGTTTTAGGGTCTTTAGATTAGGTATTTTGTTTATAAGTCATATAAGGTTAAAAATATAAAAAATAAATAAAAATAAAAATAAAACTACAAAAAATAATAAAATAAAAATTATTATATATATATGTACGTGTGCATGAAAGTGTGTATGTTCATATGCATGGATGTGTGTATGTATGTATGTATGTATATATATATGTTTGTATATATATGTATACATGTGTCAATATATATACATATATATATATTTGCCTTAATGACCAGAGGCTTCGGCCTCAATGGTCGATAGCAAAAAAAAAAAAAAAAAAAAAAAAAAAAGATCCCCTTAGTCACTGAAAAGGATTGTGTCGTCTGTAGATATAAGATTGTTCAGGTGCTGACCATTTGCGTTAATTCTTTTTACATCTTAATTTAAATTCGAGGAAACTTCCTCCAGGTACGAAGTGAATAACTTTGGTGAAAATGTGTCTCCCTGTCTAACACCGATCTTTATTGGTATTTTCTGGCTATCCTTATGATGTTTTGTAATGGTCGTTGTAGCCCAGAGAATATCTGAAGGTAATTTTACATAATGTAGATAGATAGGTTGCGGCCGTATGTCTGCTTATCTGCAATGCGAACTTTGTGCTGAGCATCATGCTATAGCGATAAGCAGTACCAACAAAGTCCAAAAAATAAAAGTTGTTAAGGAGTCTTTGGAATGCGTTTTTCAGAAGAAAAAAAAAAATCCAGAAACCATCCCAGTTTGTCTTCTAGCTGTGCGGGGGGGGGGGGGGAGAATGGCAGTCTCGTAAAGGCGAATTATAGGAAACAACAGTGCTCTAACAGAAGTGATCGGTGGAGCCAGGACCTGCGGAAGGTATCATGCGGAAGCCGGGCAAAAGTTAATCGGAAAAGTAGCCCCTTTATTATTTTTGTAATATTTTATGTTTTGGCGAAGCCAAAAAGAGGCATATATATATATATATATATATATATATATATATATATATATATATATATATATATATATATATATATAGAGAGAGAGAGAGAGACACGACAGGGTCCGCCAAGCCAAACATTGCACCATTAGCCCCAGGCATGCGTCACCAGTTTGTTATTAACACCTTACACTGTCCCTCCCCACCACACGACCCCACACCCACAGCTGTCATCTGCTTACTAACTGCACACACCTTGCTTTCAACACACCCCATCACACCGAGCTCAGTGCCCTCCTCAACTGTCCTTTGACGGGTATAAGATGCGAGCTGTCTTTAAATTTCATTCAGGTTTTTCTCAGACGATTTATTTAATGTAGGAAGTGGTTGTCGTCCACACACACACACACACACACACACACACACACACACACACACACACACACACACACACACACTACAATAACCTTTTTAGGATGGCAAATTTAAATACCATATTTTTGCAACCCCTATACAGTATCTTATGGTAGGAATGTCGTCGTGTATTTAGTGGGTGAGGTAAGCAACTGTCTGCTGTGCTGTACGTGTTATTTTTGGAGCTGTAATTCCATCTCTGTTTTGTGTAATAGTTCAACGGTGCCCTAGAGAATTATGGAAGAATTGTGCTCACCTGTAAAATAACTTCTTTTCAATGAGCATTTTTCTTTTTTACATATAGATATAATTATTCTCCTCGCACTCCACTCTTCCTTTTGTCGTAACCATTTCGGCATAATGACTCCCCCACGAGGTCGGTCTTAAGCAGAGTAAAACTGTTTGCTGGTAGCGAGACTTTTAGAAAATCAGCCATCATTCTGTTGTAGTAGTGGTGGTAGTAGTAGTAATAATAATAACAGCAGTAGTAGTAGTAGCAGTAATAGTAGTAGTGGTTGTTGTTAATGTTGTTGTTCCCCAGTGCTCATCTGAACGTGAACCTGGTAGCCTGCAGGCTGACGCTGCCCTTCACCTGCAGTCCACCATCGTACTCTTGCATGGGTGGTATGAAGGGACTTTAGGGACGTTTGTTTAACCGGGCAGCGGAACTTCACGGTTGTATCAGTATCATCGCCTGAAAGGGTCCCTGTCCAGCACTGTTATTATAGTAAATCCCAATATTTTTAGAAAGGATTAGGGCTTAGAACCCATACAATAGATCCTTTCACAAGAAATGTACCGGTTAACAGAGAGAGAGACAGACAGACAGACAAACAGACAGAGAGTCGTCAATTTAGATGTCTTCCTTTGCGGTTTATTGCATAGTACCTACTGTAATTACAACTTAACTTTATGGTGTATGCCACTTATATCGTTTTAATTTCAACACATATTGTATCAGTAACATACAAATAAATCCTGAAGTGTAATATGCGGAATAAATCGCTATGAAAGAGGCGCTACGTAATCTCCAAAGCCACCTAGAATACGCCACTGAGAGAGGCAGGCCTAGCGATGACCTTCGTGGCCGTGATTGTGAGTGACATATCCACAGAACCGCCCTCACCCCCCATCCCCCTACCCATCCCTTCCCCCCAACCCCTCATCCCCATCCCCTCCACCCATCCCCTCCTCCCCAAACCCCTCATCCCCATCCCCTCCTTCCACTCATCCCTACTACCAGTCTACACCGCTTCCTCTGATGAGAATAAGAGCAACACACACACACACACACACACACACACACACACACACACACACACACACACACACACACACACACACACACACACACACACGCAGAAGTAAGGCGGATTTGGTGGGGGAGAAAGAGCCAGTCACGATACCTTTCATCCTCCTTCATATACCTCCATCACGATTCTCCATTGGCTGTGGAGGAAGAGTGTGTGTGTGTGTGTGTGTGTGTGTGTGTGTGTGTGTGTGTGTGTGAGAGAGAGAGAGGGGTGCTTTTATTCATTCATTCCAATAATGCATACATATCCGTTTATATGAATTTCACGACGTTCCTTTTCACTTTTTTCTTCCGGCTTCGATTGGATGTTTTGGCGAATTGGGGGAGACGTTTCCATGTTGTCTGTATCGTATGGAAAACGTCATATTTTCCTCCTGGTCCTTTACGTCTAAAAGCCATCATTCATGGTCGCGTATCTGGGTTTTCTCGTCACAGTATTAAACCACTTCCCTTCTCTAACCTCTATCCTGAAGGTCTCCACGCAGGACCTTTACCCGCTTCTTCCTCTACCGCTTGGCATTCTTTCCTCCACATTGATATTTGTGGTTCTGTTCAGCCAGGCACCTTGAACACCGTCTCATCGTACCAGTTTGCAACACTTTCCTAATAGCTTTTGCCAGTTTCTTTATGTAAAATACTATTCTCAGTTCTGTTATTCATTGATGTTCTGCTCATCCACCTCAGCATTCTCTTATCAGTGCCTTCCAGTCCGTGGCCCCTTCTTTCACCGGCCATCTCTCACTGCCGTACACCTTAGCACTTCCCACACGTAGTTTGTCGAGAGTGCTTTTTGCAGGGAAGGAGAGCCGTTCATAGTCAGGAGAGTCACCACTTACCTAAGCTTCTTTCTTACGGCAGCATAATTACCCCCGCAAAGGAGCTTCTGTTTTTAGCTCATTAGGTAACAAACAGGTGCTAAGAAACCTGCGAAGGCCAAGCGAACATGACCCTTAGTCCATGGCGTTGTGGTCGAGCCTAATGAGATTATAGCCAAGCCTTTGTTTACACTGACTCACCCTTCTATGCTCACCCTTCCTTGTCTCATATCCTCACCCTTCTCTCCACCCTTCCTCACCTTGCTTTTCCTCTCTGCCTCACCTCTCTCCTCATGTTTCACCATCCGTTCTCTCTCTCTCTCTCTCTCTCTCTCTCTCTCTCTCTCTCTCTCTCTCTCTCATCCGTACCTTACCTCCCATCCATTTCCTCTCATATCTGTTCCTCTTCCTCCCCCCTCTTCCCATCTCCCATTCTCCCTCTCCCCCCCTTCCTCTCTTTCACTCTCCCTTTCTCCCCCCTCTTCCCTTCTCCAACTATCCCTGTCTCCCCCTTCTTCCCTTCGCCCATTTTCTCCTTTCTGCCCTCTTCCACTCTCTCATTTCCTCTCCTCTCTCTCCACCGTCTTCTGCCTCATCATTCTCTACCCCTTTATTCCCCCCTCCCCAACTCCCTCCCCCCGCCTACGCTGTCCGGTTAAGGTAAGGGGCGGCGGACCCTGTGACGTCAGCACAGGTGTGAATGGGGGGGGGGGATGGATGTGCCCACCTGCCTTTGTTGTGAATTACTGAGCGCAAAAATCGTGACCGTAACCAAGCAATCGCATAAAAAAAACTTGTGAATAAGAAACGAAAAATGAAAAACGAAATGATCTGCCATAAGAACTAACTGATGAAATAAGCCTGTAGTGCTGTAGGAAAAATTCAGCTGCTTACCGTGCGGGGGATCGAACCCAAGACTACCGGATGACAGTCAGGTAACCGACGTCTGAAACTGACCTTGTAGATTTTTTCCCCTGTAAAATGGCTATGATGCTTTATTAATAAGCCGCCAAGAACAGTGTGGAGAAATATGTTAACGTTTCATGGAAGGAGGCATGTTATTGCGTCTGTGGCAACTAAGGAGTTAAGTTTAGATTTTGTTTAAGGTTAGGCCGTATTGTAGATGCATCTTTCACCCAGGTCATATACGAAAATACAGGAAAAATAGTTTGACAGCCGGTAGATAGATTGATATAAAAATAGATAGATATACAATTAGATCATGAGCGAAGATAAAGGAGAATATACCCGAGGATTAATGGTTAAAATTTGTTTTGATGTATAAATGTGTTCTTTCACCCCAGCTTGTACAGTACTTGCTTTGGTGTATGCTGGGTGGGCAGGGTGGGCTCTCCGCTGACCCCTCACCCACACCACCCGCACCCCTCACCTTTCTGTCTTTTCCATCCTTGTCTTTAGCTGATAGATTAATTTTGTTAGCTTTAACCTTATTCCCTATACCAAACAGCCAGAAAAAGACTGTACTCCCCCACCGCTATCACCCCTCACTCACACCCCCACCGCGCCTCACCCACATCCCCATCACGCCTCCCCCACACCCCCACCAAGTCTCAGCTCCATCCCCACCACGCCTCACTCACACCCCCACCACGCCTCACTCACACCCCCACCACGCCTCTCACACCCCCACCACGCCTCACTCCTTTACCCTTTATCCATCCACTCACGTCTTTGTCCCTTTTCATAATACCCTCTGAATTTGACAAAGATCCGTATACACTTTCAGCCCAGGTATCGTCAAAGCTTTGTATCTAGTGACCAAGGAGACTCAATTCTGCCTCAATACTAAGTCTAATCTAGTTTCATACAGACACGACATAACATAAAATTGTGGAAGTAGTTCAGAAAAAAATGAAAAGAAACAGACAATCATTTTCTAGCCACCCCGACCCCTCCGCCTCTCCAGCCCCTCCTCCTCCACCTCTCCACCCCTTCCTCCACCCTTCCTCCACCCACCTCCTTCCACCTGTGTCCCTTACCACCTTTTTAGCCCCGTTCTCTTCCACTGCCACATCTTTTTCCACTTTCTTCTCTTACAGGGCCTTAGAAAAAATCAACTGTCACCGTAATCTGGGACCTCTCTCTCTCTCTCTCTCTCTCTCTCTCTCTCTCTCTCTCTCTCACACACACACACACACACACACACACACACACACACACACACACACACACACACACACACACACACACACACACACACACACACTGTACCCAACAAAACCCAAACCCACACACCTGCGTTCTGACCACTGGGAACAAAGAGAGAGAGAGAGAGAGAGAGCAGAACAAAGAGGAAGAAAAGGGAAGTACTGACCAGGGCAGGACAGAGTGAGAAAAAAAGAAAATTAGAAAGGGCAGGACAGGGTGGGAAAAAAGTTAGAAAGGATAGGATAGACAAAGAGTAAGAAAGGGCAAGACGGAAATGGAAAGTAGAGAGAGTGAGGCAGGACATGGCAGGGCAGGGTAGAGTGGGGCACGGCAGGGCAGGAGAGAGTAGGAGAAAGAGTGAGAAAGGAAAGAACACGGCAGGAAAATGGAGTGAGGCAGGGCAAGGCTGGAGTGGGAAGGACGAAGAATACAGACTGGACAAGGCAGGGCAGGGTAAGAAATTGAGAGGGAGTGGAGAGTGACAGGCAGGCACAAGGTGAGGCAGGACAGGGTACGATGCGACAAAGACGATAAGCAAGGAAGGTAAACGAAACACACACACACACACACACACACACACACACACACACACCAAGACCTGATTCTGGACGCGATAAGAGGGGCCGTGTCCTCATTGTTATAAGAATCGTCTGGAATATCTGCATTATCGTATTATTTTTCCTTTAATTACTCCTTGGTATTATAAACAGTGTCATGATTACATGGCTTATTTTTTTATTTATAGGTGAATAATACTGCTTACGTCCTCTGAGCGGGGTGACTCATGAAAAACACCAATACTCCTATGACTTTCAGCTGAATAAAATCGTCCAGTGTTAGTTTAAATAGCATACTAGAGTTGCCCAGACCATGAGAGGGCGAAGGGGTATTTCATATTCGCCACCTCCAAGCGATTTTCTGTAATTTTTTGAGTAGGCTTTGAACAGGAGCTCAGCGGCAGTAAAAGACAATGCTACAGCTCTTCATCCTCTCCAAAGCACTTCTTGATGACTAGCGTAATATTCTGGTGTAAATATATTGTTACAGTTCAGCATTCAAGGTGGATAGATGGACTCGATGGGCACTGATCTTAGCTTTCATTTATTTTGACACATTTCTTCTACTTCAGTTAACAGGAAGTAGAGAGAGAGAGAGCGATTTCTGGATGTGAGACGGTACACTCTTCTCAACTTCAGCGATAACGAGATTACACCACACCACACCACACCACACCACACACAATCATCATCCCACACCACATCACACCAGGATCATTAACAGAAGGGCCATATCGTTTCTGTAACTAATACTCTGTGTGTGTTGTGTGTGTGTGTGTGTGTGTGTGTGTGTGTGTGTGTGTGTTTATCAATCCTTGCAGCACCCTTTCTTTCATCTCTCTTTCATCTTCAACCTGAGAGTATATTCCCCATCTCTTTCGGCTCAGTTGATGGTCAGATGTTGTCAGACTGGATGGTTGATTTGACTAGTGACCAAGAAGACTCATCCCCACCATGTAATTAAGGCTTATCGAATTTCATGCAATCACGATGCAGCATTAGATTTGCAGGAGTGGCCCGGTTCCGTCAGGTGAAGACATTTTTGGTTATGATACCTTGTTTATGTACGATGTAATGATACCTGGTTTATTTATAATGTAATTTTCATTCTTACCCTCCTGCTTTGGTGCTAACTATTACCATATCCTGTACTGTCTTCCCTTCTTCTTCTTTCCCTCCTCCTATTGCTTTCTTTCCTCCCTTCTCCCCTTTCTTCTTTCCTCTTTCCCTCCCTCCCTCCTTCGTTCCTTCTTTCCTTCCTCCCTCCTTTTCTTTTTCCTCCTCTTCTCCTTCTTCTTGTCTCCCTCACCCCTTCCTTTTTCCCTTCTTCCTTCATCTTCCAAGTTCCTTCCCATTATTTTTTTTTTCATCCTGTACATTCCTTCTCTATCCCCGTCCTCTCCCTTCTTCCTTCTTTTCTTCCTCCTCCTTCGTTTCTCACCCTTCCTCTTCATCTTCAATCCTTCTCTCCCTCTTCTTCTTCTCTTCTCCTCTCCCTTCTTTCCTTTCCCTTTCTCCAAGTTCTTTCCTACGGTGTTCTCTCTCTTTCTTCCTCCTTTCCTTTCCATGCACCTTCCTTCCCTCCCTCCTTCCCAGTCTTCCGCGGCAGTAATTCGTCCTCTTTGACCTCATTTCCCTATTCTCTCTCTCTCTCTCTCTCTCTCTCTCTCTCTCTCTCTCTCTTTCTCTCCTTTTTAATAATTTCACGGCTTACGTTAATCGGCTTTCACAAACGACTCGTACCAAAATTAAATATGAAATACTGAAGGCCAGCATTCTGTTTACACCTTTTTAGAAGACTGCAACTTTACCCGTCCCTGCTCGATTTTAGGTCAGGTAAATGGAACTGTACTCTTTTCACCTTATTTTGGCAAAGATTTTCGTCCCTTTTCAGCCTCTTTCTCATAGCTTAGTGGCGGAAAAGAACGATACTACGATTGCCCATCCTATCCATTGCACTTCTTCGCAACTTGAACGGCGTTATAGTGTTTATCTGTTGTTAAGGGTTCAGTGAATAAGTCAACACTATGACTCTACATCCATTCCATAGCACTTCTTCATGATAAGCACCATATTCTATTGCTAATATCATCCAGCTCGGCATTCAAGACGGCGTGATGGCAAATTTAGGCCAAGTTAAAGTAAAAAGAGTATCAATTAATCACGGTCCTGCAAAGCCCCTTACCCACACGCTAATGCCTCGCCACCAAAGCGACGTCATGGAGGAAGTATTCAAAAACGGCTCCAATTCCCGCGCACGTCTGGCCTCCACTTTTATATCTCCCCGATCTCCGCTCCTGGGAGGGGTGTAAATTAGATCCAGTGTTGTTTTTATTTGTCTGAATGTAAATGTAACCCAGAAAATCGTTTACTACGCTGGGTGGTAACCATGTCGCCACCGAATAGACGCCTGGTGGTCTGGTTGGTTAAGGTGCTCCAACGTGATTATGGACCATAAGAGTTTCAGTCCATGAGAGGGCTGGGGTTTATTGCTCACATAACGCCACCCATGAGTTGGCGACCTGTAAACACACACACACACACACACACACACACACACACACACACACACACACACACACACTGTGGCGCTATGCTCCTTGGTGGGGCGATAAAGGCATGATTAATAGATAGACGTAGACTTTTTTCCATTCGGTCGTAAAAACACTTGAATCTCTTGAGAACGTATGAATTATCAGTGAAAGTCAGAGATAGGCTGATAGGCTGTCTGTGATCGTTTGTACTCATCATAACTAAATGTAAGCAACGATGATTTTGCAGCATGTAAGTCCGGTAGCCCTTCATTTCCCAACCCTTTGAACGCTGGGAGGTATCCTTAACAAAATCATATTGTCTAAGGGCGTTTAATCTAATTCAACGGAGATCCCAAATCCCACAAAGCTGAGTTGATGGTCAGGCTTAGTTATATTGGAAGGTAGATTTGACTAGTAATTAAAGAGATTCATTTTTACCTCAGAACTGGGACTTATTAACTTTCATGCAACCACAGCTTAAAACTCAGATTATGGGAGTGGCCCAGTTTCGTTAGGTGAAAATAAACCTATAGTGACAGCCTTAAAGTGTTGGCCATGAGCAGTACCGAGCGTAAATAAGATAGGATCATATATAAGTGAATATCGATTTTTTTTTTTCATCATCTGCAGGAATTTCTGGTTTATAAAGGGTGATCCATTTATAACACTTCCCTTCCACTCGTGTGTTACGGGGATGACTCAGTCAACGTTATCAATGTTTGTCCTACGTCGCTTATTAAGTTCCTGCTCCAACAGTCATACCCACACCTGCAGACTGAGCCATCCCCGTAATGTATGGTAGCACTAGTTTAGTTTTTAGGGGATCTGTTATAAATGCAAAAATCGATGGAAATTCGGGCCATTGTGCCATATTTACATTGCTAAGAATTTATAGTTGTTAGTTTTATTAAAACGTATAGGGTTTGTAGATCTGTTACTATATAATTTCAGCCTCTAACACACACACACACACACACACACACACACACACACACACACACACACACACACACACGCCTCACCCCCTCCCTTTTGTTACTAATGGTATCGTCAATGACAGTGTGCTTGTCTGTTTATATTAACCGCAAAGTTCGAGCATTGCAGCGTCACAGCCACATCCCAGCGTATCTTATGTTAGCGATGACCGGAGGATGAGGGATGTGGTGATGCGGTAACCTGGGAGGGATGAGGGAGTATTAGGGTGAGGGGGTATTAGGTGTCTTGCCAAATTAGGCCACAACATTTGCTGAAGTCTGGTAAGTGCTGCTCTTTATCGATTTCCTTCTCCTCATCTTCAGTTTTTGTTGTGCTTTCTTTCTGCATAATAGGGACGCCTTCACGTGGTGTCACTGATTTAACCGTGCGGTGGGCTTGCCTGGTTATACAAACGTCTCTCTGCTGCCTCCCTATCCCCCTAAAGGAGGATGGTGGACTGCAGGAGAAGGTCAGTTTCAGCCTGCAGTCCACTGGATTCACGTCCACATTATCCTTGGAGCACCACCATCACCACCACCACCACTACAACAACAACTACTACCACTACTACTACTACTATTACTACTACTACTACTACCACTACAACTACTATTACTACTACTACTACTGCTACTACTACTACAGGCTTCCTGCCAAAAATAAGGTATAACATGAGAGAGGTGAGTGTTGGTTGTGTTGCCAAATTAGGCCACAAACGTTTGCTGAAGTCCCGTAAGTGTTGCCCTCCATTGATTTTCTGACGCTCAGCTTTAACTTATTTCTGTATATTTTCTGAGTATATTTCCTCTCCATAATGGGATTCAAAGTCCACAAATTAATACAGTGAGCATATCGCAATTACATGTGCTGTTTGGAATCTGTTAAAATACTGAAAGCGAAGGTATAGTGTTGCGTAGTGTGTTTCTTTCCAAATATGGTTAAGCAGGTGAATACCTTGTCGCCTTGAGCAGTGTTTGTTGTTACGGCTGTGGCCTCGGCTTATGTGACTGTGCACCCGGTGGACTGCAGGCTGAAGCTACCTTATTCCTTCAGTCGACCAAACTTTTCAGGGGATAGAGAGGAGTTGAGGGACATTGTATAACTCACTGGCCAGTTATATCGGGGTCACCACGTGCAGGCTTCCCTCTCCAACACCGGGCCTCCTTTGCACCTACACTACGAGCACTGTTACCTACGCGAGTGACCGATTTCAGAGGATTTTCATGGATTTCTCACACGTCCTTAGTGATGAAACTCTGACCTGTCTAGATAGCACAAAATAATGGTGACGCCACATTCTCTCTCCGTTATCTGTAACCCATCTTTATTTATTTATTTATTTTTTTCAGTATAGTAGATTTCAAACTTTCCCCTAAAGAAATAGGCATCTTAAAATTACGTTTAGTATATGCGTAACATGTAGCACTTTCTGGTTTCATTATTAGCTCTCAGTTGAATAAAATCGTCTAATAATTGGAACAAAATACTAGAGTTATCACTATCATTAGAGGGTTATTGAGGGCAGTATTAACACCCAGGCTCCTATGACTCCCTCACAGCTAAATAAAATCATACGGCGTCTACTGGAATAAAAGACTAGATTTATCCCGACTAGGAGAGGGTTAATATATAGAGCAAAACATAGGCCCGTATTCTCGTCGGGTAAGGAAGCTCCCTAACACCTTTTCCTAATCGATTTATCTTGCGTATTACAACTTTACTGTCCTCTGTGTTATGCAAATTCCTCTAGTATCGCTTCACCTTACATATATAACGCACAGAAGGATATGAACCAGCCATATCTAAAAGCAAATCGCTAAGGGAGAGGTGTTAGGGAGCTTCTTTAACCGAGGTTGCCCTTTTAAAGTCCACCATCCTTTTGGGGGATAGGGAAGAGAGAGTTAAGGGACCGTTGTAAAGCCGGGCAGCTCCACAGCCCGGTTATATCAGTGCCACCACATGAAGGGGTCTCTCCAACGCCAGGATTCTTTAATACTTGTTACCAGCGTGGATATGACTACTTTTTCAGGGTAATTCCAAGGAACTCCCGCCAATACCCGGTGATTAAGATTTTTGTCCTACCCAGATAACGTCAAGATAAGGAGGAAGCCACGCTGTTTTTGCCGCCTGACCTTGTACCGGGTGGTGATAAGGGGTAGTGTGGTGAAACTGTGCCACATTAACCCATTCACTACGGCCACGTGTGTGTGTGTGTGTTTTTAAGGTTGTAGTCTCTCTCTCTCTCTCTCTCTCTCTCTCTCTCTCTCTCTCTCTCTCTCTCTCTCTCCAGATGTCAAAAATAAAAAGATAATGCGTCATCGAACTGAAGGGGTTAAGAGATGTCTACGGCCCGGCCTTTTTTTTTTTTTTTCTTTTTTTCATACTACACCTTTTCTGTAGTCATTTATATTGTCTTATTGTCGAGGATATTGAGGTGTAATGTGCAGAATAAATCGCTAAGGAAGAGGTGTTACGAAATCACCAAAACTACTTGGAATGCGACCCAGCGTAGTGGATCTGAATGAGATTAAGCACAGTCACCGGTTCTTGAATAGTGTTACCTGCGGCGAAGCTGACAGGTTTAAAAGTGGTACAGTTCACGTGTTTTTTTTTTTTTCCTTCTTCATGGAACGTTCGAATATCGGCTCTTGGAGAGCTCTGCGTCATTATCTTGTGAAATACAACGTTGCTTAACTTGACATTTTGAGTTGATTTAACATGTCAGCGGTTGCGTCAGCTGACGCATCAGCTGATTGTAAGACGATTTTCAAATTCGGCTATAAGGAGGCAATTTAGCGACTTATTGATGAGATACAAAGTTGCTCAGTTTGAAAATTTGAGTTGGCTTTACATGTCAGCTGTTGCATCAGCTGATGCACAGTTTCGGCGCAGGTCTTTGAATATGGTCTTTTCTTGTTGTTTGGCGTACAACACAGTGTTTACAGTTTTACACAATATAATAAGCAGAAATTCGAAAGTAATTATTAATATACATACTCTTATCTTTTTTGTGTGTTAAGTATTACCAGGTATATAAGCATAAGCATATACTATATAATATAGTTCTTATGCATACGAGTACCGTTGACTGTTCAGCTATCGTACTTTATTTCACACAAGTATCTAACCTAACCTATATTGACTAGAGGCTATAAATTAATTGTAGAGTTATTTTCTATAGTTCTTTCACCTTAACTTGGCCCTTATATTTGTCCTTTTGCAGCTTATTTTCAGTAGCTCGGTGATGGAGACATTACTACGACTCCGCATCCTATCCACAGCACCTCACCGTGACTAGCATCAAAATCTAGTATTAGTCCAACATTAAAATCCAGTATTCAAGGTGGATAGATGGCAGTTTCAGGACAGAGTAAAAAGAGTATAACTTGTGAATATGATAATCATATAATTGGTAATCTCCTCAGGAATAAGTGAGTGATCTAAGGTGACAAGTATCTAGTCTGTGTATATTGAAATCCGGTAATTTGTGATCTCCCCACGAATGAGTGCGTATCGATACTATAAAAGCAGTTTTGTGTGTGTGTGTGTGTGTGTGTGTGTGTGTGTGTGTGTGTGTGTAAGTCATCTTGATAGAGCTTCGTGGCTGGGTGGGTATATTGGTCGACTGATGAGTGGGGGTGGGTTTGGGAGTGGATGGGTTGGTGGGCGGGTAGGTGGGCAGAGTAGGCGAATAAGAAGACGTAGTGGGGTGAGTGGGTGGGCAGGTGGGGTCGACGGGTTGCCTGACTGGGTAGGTAATGGGAAGACAAGTCCACGGGGTGTAGATCCGTGGGGAGAAGAGATCGTTGAAAGAGACAGCTTCATATGGGAAAGGGGTTCACGTGAATTATGCCCCTGGGGATATTGGCCTAATGGTTAAAAGAGATCCATGAGGGAAATAAGTCCATATACAGAGTCAGTGTTTCCTCTTAAGAACATAGTAAGGGAAATTAGGTCCAGGGGTAAAACCAGTTCAATGGGAAGAATAGGTCCAAGGGGAGAAATAAATACATGAGGGGAAATTTGTCAGTGTGGGCTGGAGATGGTTTATGTACAGGTAATATCTAAATCGCGGATACTGTTATCACATAATTTTGAACTCCCCACCTGCAGTGCGTGGGGGAGTGAGTAAGAGAGACAGGGGAGTGACAGAAGGCCTGACAGATAATAGAGTGAGTGAGTGAGTGACGGCCTGAGAGAGAAAGAATACCAACACGACCCGTCAGATATTGTCCAGGAACAAAGTACAACCATCACAGACCGGAAGTAAGGACGTCCTCACCTGATATGACGTCACTTCCGGTACTGCGTTAATTATTGCAACCCAACGCTGAGCAATTTGTGTGTCATTAATATTAAGGAAAATAAATGATTCTAGGTTTTGTATAGTTTTTGCTCATTTTATTGACTTCTGGATGGTCGCTTTAACTTTGAACACACACACACACACACACACACACACACACACACACACACACACACACACACACACACACACACTGAATCTCTCTCTCTCATGCCGGTTGCCAGACTCATGACGGTGTGACTGTGCTACAAGTCTGGACATAGCGTCAACTTGGCATTCGCTGAGAGAGAGAGAGAGAGAGAGAGAGAGAGAGAGAGAGAGAGAGAGAGAGAGAGAGAAGGGGGGGATTAACAAAAGGAATGATGAACAACTATTGAGTAAAGAAAGAAAATGCGTTCTTCCTCTCCTTCATTTTCCTCCTCCTCCTCCTCTTCTCCTTCTTCTTCTTCTTCTTCTTCCTCCTCCTCCTCCTCTTCTTCTTCTTTTGTAAGTTATCATAAGTTCTTAACGTTCAGTATACAACACCCTTGACATTGTTGGCACCATCATCGCGTCCTCATCTCACACGGACTCACATCATACCCAGAGAGTGAGAGAGAGAGAGAGAGAGAGCATCAACCTCGTACTCATGTATCACAAACATACCCAGAGAGAGAGAGAGAGAGAGAGAGAGAGAGAACATCAACCCCGTACTCATTTCATATCATACCCAGGGAGAGAGAGAGAGAGGTGGAGGTGGGGGGGACTTGCACGGTACACGACGTCATTGGCTATACTAGTGCATACTAATGAGGTGAGTCATGCTGAAGTGACATTTGGGGCTTCGAAGCACCTTTTCCTAAGCGATTTATTTTGCATAGTTCACCTTCGTCTCCTCTGGTGTGCTGTCTGCATCTATGATATCAACTCAGTTTTAGTCAGACATTAATGTGCAATAGGTAGAGTGACTCGCTCAAGTGGAATTACGAAATCTTGAAAGCCACTTCAAATACGACCCCTGACTCACAATCATACCCAGAGAACAATAAAATGGACAGTCTCTTTCGTAGCATCTCCTCCTTGGCGATTTGTTCTGCATCTTATACATCCATACTCTCTTGTATGTCACTAATGAAAATTTATATCGCTACTGAAACGCAATAACAAACAAGAGAATGCCTGAGAACAATGATACAAAATAAACATCTAAGGAAGAGGTGCCCTGAAGCCGTCCAGACCACCTAGAATACGGATGTTTTGTAAAAGATATACTTTTTTTTTTTAATTGTTGTCTTTTTGTTATTTTATTCTGCATAGGAAAGATATCCCCTCACCCCATCTTTCGGGGGGAAAAGAGGTTGGGATGATGATTATTGTGGTGATGATGATGGTGATGATGGTAGTAGTAGTGGTGATGATGATAGTGGGGGTGATGATGATGATGATGATGATAGTAGTAGTGGTGATGATAGTGGTGGGGGTGATGATGATGATGATGAAGGAAAGACATCTGATAATGATCGTGTTATTGAAGGCTGTGTCCACGTTCTCGAGTTATAAAATTCAGGTTTAATAAGTCTGTCCAGAGATACAAGAACTAACAAATGTAATCGGTGTAAAGGCAACAGAAATACCCAGTTCCATTTTACCCCCGTCGAGGTGTAGGGTGCCGAGGCTAGGCCAGGGCAGTCCAGTACATTTAAGGGTAGATGACCGGGCTACTTCCCCTGGTAGCATTGCAAGAAAAAAAAAAAAATCATTTCTTTGGGGATCGAACTCACGCCAGGCCCACACCTCGACAGGGGCGTTCTAATCACTACATCACCAACTCCCTAGTACCTCTTCCTAAACGATTTATTTCGCTTATTACACCTTACTTTCCTCTTCCGTATTACCCACATCATTCTAGTATCGCCATACACTTCATAAATGCCTTGCAAATTTATATTAACCAGCCGCATCAAAAAATAAATCGCAAAGGAAGAGGTGTTAGGGAGCTTCCTTAACCGACGAAGATACGGACCCAGGAATTAAATATAATATCGTGAACCTAATCTGGCAAATGTACAGATATGTCATGCACGTATTTTTAGATCAATGTAGGGAGAGTGTGGAATGGTAGGGGTAGTGACGTTAGCGATACTCTCTCTCTCTCTCTCTCTCTCTCTCTCTCTCTCTCTCTCAAAATTTCGAAAACGATTTAACTACTAAAACAATGATGATAATATTGACGATGATAATGATACAAATTCTGATGTTGCAATTGATACTAAAAATAATAATAATAATAATAATAATAAAGAAACAAACCTGTCATACAAAACTTTATTGAGGATATCCGTTTTCCTTTGTTGAGTGTGTTTAGTTGTTTACCTCTTGAGAGTATGGGCGCATCCAGTGTGTGTGTGTGTGTGTGTGTGTGAGAGAAAGAGAGAGGGAGGGAGGGAGAGAGCATACTACACCTTAACAGTATCTCGTATGGTATCTAATTCGTTGTAATACCGACATAGTTTCCGTCAGTGACATGTAAAGAGTCAGGTGTCATATAAAGAATTAACCTGGTGTGACGGAGGTGCTAGAGTTGTTTTACTTTAACTTGACTCAGATATTCCTCCTGCAGTTTATTTCATGCATCAGATTAAGATAATACTGTTTTTGGTTTTACATTCCATAGCACTTCATCGTGACTAGCATCGTATTCTGCTGCTGATCTGGTGGAACTAAGTATGCAAGATGGTGAAACGATCCTGGGCCAAGTTCTGGTAAAAAAAGGTATAGTCTTCATAACCAACGTCACATGACCGAGGTAAAAGGTGATCGTCGCACTGAGTAACGATGGTAGTGACTGTGATATTCCGCCCTCTTATCGGTAGTGACGGTGGTGGACACTCCACACTGGTGTCGATAAGTGCTGGCTTGACCCACAGTGTAGACCTTGGTTTGACCTATGTTTTTTCTTCCAGACGGTGCTTGAGAGGAACGCCTTCACGCGGTGCTACTGATATAACCGGGTTGCTCCACTGCCCTCCATTATCCACTGCCCTAAAGAAACGTCCCTCAGTTCTCTTCTTATCCACTGAAAAGAGGATTGTGGAATGCAGGGAAAGGGCAGCTTGGACCTGCGGTTCACCGGTTTCAGGCCGTGATGTAACTGGGGCCACAAGAAGAACTTCCAAAGGAAGTGAATCACGCGGGAATAACTGGGGAGAGAGGAGAGAAAGGAGAAAAGGGAGAGGGAGGGAGTAGTGGGGGTAGAAGTATTTTCCCCAAGGTGAAAACACGTCCAGTAAACATTTGGCATCGACAGAATCTCGTACGATCTCACGCCATGCGAGACCTTCCTGACCACCATGGTTCAAGGATTATCAGACTAGAACCATATTTGTAAACTTTCTTAAGTTTTAGTTCTGTAAGATTTTGCCTTTTCTTTGCCTTCACTCATAAAACTACTATGCACTTGTTAACCGAACCAGAATGAATATGAAGAGAGAGAGAGAGAGAGAAACAAGACATTATGACTCTCCCAAGCTGGAATGGAAACTTGGGTACCCTGTAGATTGGTTAGGAGTCTTTATAAATACTGGGCTGACGGAAGCAAGAACTAATTATTGTCTAAGCTGGTACTTCTCAGTTTACTGTGTTTTTAAGATTGGAAGTTATGTCAGAGAACGTTGGCTTGGTGACAGGGATTTTCCTTGATTGATAAGTTGCCAAGTAGTCCATTTTCTGACGTCGAGCTGATCAAAGAAGTTATCAGCAAGTCAGAGATAGTATTTAACTACTTCACCCACCGTACCTATTTTTTTTTTTTCATTTTTGCTGTTTTCAGAAAGTATTATTAGGCTTAGGAGACTTTAAGCTGGGGGGCGGGGTTAAGACAAATCCGTATTCTCGTCTTCCTAAGCTATTTATATTACTTATTATACCTCACTCTCCTGTTGTTTGTTATATAAATCCTTCTAACATTGTCCAGTACTGCATAAATAACGTACAAAAGGACATTAACCACCCATATCCAAGAATAAATCGCTAAGGAAGAGGTGCTAGGGAGAGTCCTTACCCGATGAGAATACAGGTCATAGCCTTCATTGATCCCCCAACAGGACTACATGTAAAGGATTAGAGTGAATGGGGTATAGTTCCCTTGGTGAGGAATGTTGGGGATATTACCGGGTAGTGGACGTCACACAAGGCACCCCGGGATTACGTACAGCATTCCATTTTGGTAAGGAATTCGTAGCATGAGTGGGTAGACAGCGAAGTGTACATACCCATTTTCGTATATTCCCATTTTTGTATGTTCTTATTTTGTATTATTTCCATGTCGTATCTTCCCATTGTTATATGCTTTTCACATTTTTGTTTCGTATATTCCCAGTTTCGTCTGCAGTCCGCAGCATGCGCGGGTAGGTTGCGCGTTGTAGTCTAATGTATATTCCCGGAAGGCGTGGTGTCATTATGGTGCAATGGGACGTCCGCACGCTCACCCACCACGACAGGAGGCTTTGTAGCACTGCAATGTCAGCGATTTATTCTGCTAATTACAATTTAACATCTACATAATTGTTATATTGTTTTAGTATCAACAACGTGTACGTCAACAATATGCAAGAGGTTATTGAAGTTAATATGCATAATACTTTGCTTAACATGAAGTAGCCTATTACAAAATCTCCCAAACCAATTATGTTCGTATTCTCAACTTGCTACTGTATCTCTGCATATAAAACTTTAATGTTCTCGCTGATCATATGTATGCAGAATGTATAGATACTTAAAATTAATAACGAACATGAGAATAATAAGCAGTAATGCCTAATACATATCGTTAAATGTGTGTGTGTGTGTGTGTGTGGAGGTGCTAGAGACGCTCCTACCGATGAGAATAGGGCTTTTGACTCGGCCATGAACCCAGCCCAACCCCATCTTTCCCGCGCCATGTTCTTTGTTCACATTCTTAGCTCAGTACCATTTTTCCCCCAATTTGCCGTACCAACCGATATATTTGTAGACAGCTGCGAATGACGATGGGCTGTATTCTGAGTGATTTAGGAAACTTGGTAACACCTCTTTCTCAGCGATTTATTCTGCATATTACACTATGTCATGTAAGCATTAAAGCGAGATTAATAACTTGCACGAAATAAGGGCCAAATAAGTAGCTGAAGAAGAGAAACTAAGAAGTCTTTATGCCACCAAGAAGACAGCTGTGATTACGCCTGAAGTTATCGGTGCATGAGTGTGAACAAAAGGTGATTATTCTCCTGAACTGACTATTTTTACTGTATTTTGGCCTAAGATTGTCATCACCCCATCTTAAACGCTGAGTTGGAACAGAAAATTTAACACTAGAATGTGAAATTAGTCGGGATAAGTGCTTTGGGAAGACTGTAGACCCACAGTATTGTCTTTTCCTGCTACTGCGCTACATACTCATAAGCTGTAAACAAACGAAAATGTGGGCCACGTTAAGGTGTAAAAGGTATAGTAACAAGTGATATTAATTACTCTAACACATGTGGCCTTTACTTTTTTTATTGAGGGCATAGGTTAATGTAGTTTATCTACTTTAGCTTGGTCTGATATTGCCTTTTCCGTCTTGAATGCTGAGCTGTAAGAAGAGATTGATACTAGAACACAGCCCTTGTCAAGATGTAATGTGGAAAGGATGTACTGCCGTAGTACTGTCCTAGTTTTCCACAAATGGACGAAAACATCCGCCCAAGTTAGTGAAAGAACTAGGCCCATTAAACTTCCCAAACCTAGCGAGTTCTTGTTATCCCGTTCGGTAAGATCATTTTCTTTTCTGAGTGATGAATAGACGATTTTATACAGCTTAGGAAAGAGATTTGGTATTTACAGGATGAAAACCTATAACAAACCCCTGCAACTCGTAGGTTAGATGGTATTAGTTGTAGTATGGTAGTAGTAGTTGTAGTTGTTGTTGTTGTTATTGTTGTTTTTACCCCAGGCTCTTTAGTCTTGAACCCAGTGGACTGCAGGAAACCTACCACTTCAGCTGGTCGCACCCAGAGAACTTTTGCTGAGGTCATGGTGAAGGATTGTACACGTTTTGAATGCGGTTTATGAGGTGTGTTGTGTTGTGGTGTGCAGTGGGGGGTTGTATTGCAGTGTGAGCAGTGGATTATCTCTTTTTTTGGGGGGGAGGGGGATATTGTAGCATGGAAGGGTGGTGACCGCTTGGTTAAATCGTCAGGGGTTAAATTAATCAGTAGTAATCTTGTGGGAGCAAAATGCACTTCATTAGACGTGTGAAGGATTTATTGGCCGTGATTTTACCGTATTATTATTATCATTAGTAGTAGTAGTAGCAGTAGTAGTAGTATTTTTTGCTTTCTTGCTCTAGGTTCATTTAAAACGTGAACCCAATGGACTGCAGGTCGAAGCGGCCATCTCCCTGCAGTCCACTGTCCTTCTTGGGGAACAGGGAGAGAGTTGAGGACATTTGTATAACCAGGCAGTGAAGTCGACCTGTTATCTCGGTGCCATCACGTGAAGGCGTCCCTCCAGCACCAGATTTTACTGTAAGATGGTGAAATGGCTCAGATAATTCCGCATTTAAGCAGAATTTTCCTCTTTAATAACACTGAAAAAAAAACCTTGTGTATTACGTAAGAACAGCTATCGGAAACCGGCATTTTTATCTTTTGTAAGTTACAGGAAGGATGCACTCTTCCGGTAAGAAGGGTTTGTGTTCGACTCTGTCTCTCCTTGAATTCTCATTGTATTGGCTTCGTAACACTATATAATTTCTTATCTTTGTGCATCATCATCATTATCATCATCATCATCATCATTATTATTATCATTCATCATCCTTCCCATAGAAAGGCTTAGATCCAACCTCACCGTATAATTTATCCCTTCACCGTATCATTTATCCCTTCAGTACAATGACGTGTTTTCATTGTTCTTGCATTCGAACGAATTTATGTATCTGGACAGACCCCTCGCACTGAAGGGATTCATCATTATTATTATTATCATTCATCATCCTTCCCATAGAAAGGCTTAGATCCAACCTCACCGTATAATTTATCCCTTCACCGTATCATTTATCCCTTCAGTACAATGACGTGTTTTCATTGTTCTTGCATTCGAACGAATTTATGTATCTGGACAGACCCCTCGCACTGAAGGGATTAATGAAGGCTGTATCTAACCCGTGTAACTAGAAGACTCCTGAATAAAATATCGTCTGGAGGAAGAGGAATTAAACCAAAAAGACGTCCTCGGGCTGAAGGGGGTTAAGTGGGAATGATGATGATGGCGATGAATATTAAAACTCGCAAAAAGGATGTTGCCGTGAAATCCTTTAGCCAGTGAGAAAACGACATATTACACCTGACATTCTCTCGTGTGGTGTACTATCTAGTTTCAGCAATAATACAGTATATGTGTTCGTACCACTAAGAAGATACCTGGAGGTGTTGTGTGCAAAATAAACCCCTGAAGAAAAGGTGTCACGTTACATCCCACGCCAGCGTGTATGAATGGTAATGAATATTCCTTTGATTCACACGCCATCTCAAAATTCCAATAATTTGACCATCTTAACGGAGATTTTCGTCATTTTTTTAAACTTATTTCCCGCAGCTTGATATTGAAAAAGTAGTGTGGCTCGTCAGTTTCCTCAGCACCTTGTGACTAGCACCATATTCGACAGTAGTGATAAACTTAGAATACCAGATGGAGAGATGAAAGTTTTAGGCCGAGTATCGTGTGTTTTAACTGTGCGATTTATATTTGGCATAGTGTGTAAGGAAATACTAGGGGCCTGTGGTTGGTTTTATTGAGGCTACCGGTGGTGCAAGAAATGTGTATCCGGTGGGTGTTGTCTCGGTAAACATCGACCGGTTCATACTGTTCGCCACTCCCGGGACCAGAACCACTACGAAATATACGGTCAACTCCCTGTCGTAACTCAGATTTTGATTTACAGGGAGAATGAGGTATGGAAAGTTTCTGTACTCCTTACCTTATCAACTCCTGGGAAAACAAATCAGTTATGAACGTACGACGAGGAATGGATCGTGCGTGTGTTTGAGGGGAGTTTCCGTAGCTGGGTTTGTACACATATAAGGAGAGATAACCTATCGCGAAAAAGAAAATACAGTAATCTTAGCAGAACTGCTATTCTTAGTAATGCAGTAAATTTTCCATTAGGCGATGATGATCCCACAGAATAATGAGTGACCAAACAATTGAAGCTGTTTAGTACTGAAAGAATTTAGCTTTGCATTTTCTACTCATATTTTGCGTATCCCGAGTTTTGGCTGCTTCACGGAGAGAGAGAGAGAGAGAGAGGAAAGGAAAAGAAAAATGTCATGCGTTTCTGTTTTGTAAAATTCGAACTGGCAACTGAAGGGCCCACTCACCGAGCACAATCTTTGTTGGCGTAGAGTCTTTGGTTGTTATTATAGCTACTTTCAAAGCAATTTCCCTGTTAATCCGCGAATCAACACTCAGAGAAATATATGCATTCATAAATTTTAGGTTATATATATATATTGTTGTTCAAGTAGCAATGTTGGAGCAAGAGAATCGGCAACCAGCTTGATCGGGAAGGCCACTCAGCGAGCCAGGGTGATGCAGTGCGTCAAGAAGAGTGGGGTGGATAGCACTCACGTTTTGGACCTCTTCACTAAAACGACTTGCGTTCGTGATGTGAGTGAACCACAGCCTTCGCTCTGACATTAGTGATAGTTGAGGTTGAAGTGAACGTGCCCAGCGAGAAAATACGGCAGCATCACCTTACCGGCGGCGTGAAAACGTCTGGATTCATGTGTCTTTGTTATGTGTTCCCCCGTGGTGCACAGCTGATGGTAGTTGCCAGGAGAATGTGACTGTGGCGGCAACGGAACGAACCGATATCGCAATAACCATAAAAATACATGAGTACTAACGAATTTCTCCTTACTATCTCATTAGGATTGACATTAGTGATGCCGTAAAGTTAACCGAAATCCCGGAATTCGTGTACTTTGCGAGATTTCCCACGAAACGAGTATACTCCAGAAAACAGCGGTTGTGTTGTGTATTGATTTCCTCCCTAAAGTTCCCAGTCAGATTAAGGTGTGGCTGTGGTGATTCATCTGACACCCTAGGAAACTTGAAGTACTGAACGGGAGAAAGACGAAGCCTTGATTCCTCTCGCAACACTGAAAACTACCCAGTCTATTCCCCTACTTTGGCATCCCTCAGTTGGTATTCACTCGATTTGAAGTATCAAGTGTACATAGCGTTATTTTTTGTCAGTGTGGAACGTTGTTTAATGATGGCAAGTCAATATATAAGGCATACGTTAATGTTAGTGGTATTTTCGTTTTTTGTTCTACCGATAATTTAACGTAGTGTTAGAATATTCCTAAAGGTTATGATGACTTATCTGGAACAACACAGCACTCAGGAGTAAGGTTTGCTTGAATGTGAACTGGCTTAGGATCTGTTCAGCTCCTTTCTAGACGGAACTGGCTGCTTAACCTAACCCATGGGGACTTGTTCCGAATCATATTTCTCTCTCTCTCTCTCTCTCTCTCTCTCTCTCTCTCCTTTCATGTGTCTGCACAGTGCTGACATTCTGCTACCACAAACTTCAGTATTTAGGCATATTTCAGGCATTATAATAATGTCACACGAACTGAGTTTTGTATGCATACCTCGTCTTTATAATTGATAATTGTCTCAACCAGACTTTTTCTGGCAGGCTTGCTACTGGCCTTCGAACTTAAAATAATTTTCAGCCGAACTTCAGGGCGTACTTCTGCTATTCTTATAACTATCACGAACAGACTTGCTTCTGGTAGGCTTATTTCTGGCATTCTTTTATCATTTCCACAGCCTAACGTCAGTTTGTAATTGTTTCAGACATGCTATTGCCTATCGCACGAGCTAATTTCAAATTTAAGGCCTATTTATAACATTCTCATTTTTGCAACCCGACTGTCCTCGCGAAATAAGACTCGAGCTGATCGCCGATCGACCATGAGAAATCTTTTTAGTACTACAACTGTCACCACCACCGCCACCAACCACTGACACCACCACCAGCACTGCTGCTTCTTCTACTACTACTACTACATATTGTTCATGATAATTCTTATGGAATTTGGAACTACTTCGACATGCAGTCGTATATTTTTTCTTAAAACGCGATCAGCTGTCAGTGTTTATTGGCAGACGTAGCTGTCAGTGTAGGGATGTCGGTTCAGTGCCAAGTATTTACAAAGTGTCAGTTCCCTCACAATGTAAGTTTTGTTTTGCAGGAAGGGAACAGGGAATGTAGAATCTCCCCATCGTTAGTTCTTACAAATCACAGGTATGAAAGGATAATTATATATAGTAAGTTCTTTTTATTCATAGGAAAGACAAAGGAGAATGCAATATCTTCTCAAACCTCTTGTTCATTCTGCAAGTTATCAGTTAGAGTGGGAATAATCGCAAGGGCTACTGAGTCCAGGACGAACGTTCTACAAATGTCCCTGTCATAACTGCCTGTTAGAAACTAGAAGTTACAACCCCAGGCTCATCTGAACTTGGTGGACTGCAGGCTGAAGTTGCCCCCCTGCATGCCCCCAGCCCTTCTGTTGTGGGAGAAGGTAGTTGAGAGGCGCTTATATAACCAGGCTGAGTAACTACCTGTATGTCGGTGCTACCACATGAAGGCGTCCCTATCCAGAGGCTTGAGTTGCTTCTTTACTTTTCCTCTCAGTCCTGCAATAAATAAGTAGCCTACTACAGTATATTCTGTTCAGTTTGACGACGTAAACTTGCCATCTCCCAGTCTTCTATAGTGAGCTGTAAAAAGTGTTATTAAGACTAGAATATGGTGCTTGTCACGAAAAGTATAGAAAGGATGCTGGGCGGTAGTATTGTCTTATTCTGGCATTAAGATGCGGTACCTGAAGTAAACTGGTAAAGGATGAAACTCCACCAGGTTAAGGCGAACGAACTATACAGGGAACTAATCTTAAGTTTGTGACTCATCTTGAATTAGTACTGTTGGCACGAAATTACACAGTTTAACCATGAAATTTAGGGTTGTAAGTGGCTTTGGAGACATCGTAACGCCTCTCCCATAGCGATTTATGTTGGACATTATGCCTCATTATCCACGTGTACTGATGCAAACTGTGTAGATATTAAAACGATGGAAATACTGGTAATATACTGTACAAGAGAATGTTGAGGTGTAATATACTGTATACAAAATAAATCATTAAGGAAAGGATGCTGCGAAGATTCCGATGTCACAATATGATCCTAATACGGTACATAAAAGTTGCAATGCGATTTTTGTGTCATGTCCTGTTTCCGTGGAAAATGGGACAAAACATACTGGTGGTGTTTTGATGGAATGAGAATAGGTTGTGTAATTGCCACAGCTGTTTTACACACACACACACACACACACACACACCTGCCAAACTCCTACCTTAACCTACAGTACCTTGACTACCTACTTACTGACACACACACACACACACACACACACACCTGCCAAACTACCTACCTTAACCTACAGTACCTTGACTACCTACTTACTGACACACACACACACACACACACACACACACACACACACACACACACACACACACACACACACCTGCCAAACTACCTACCTTAACCTACAGTACCTTGGCTACCTACTTATTGACACACACACACCATAAGCTTTTATGGATGCGCATGTATATCATTGATATCCGCAAACCTGTGCACAAATATACTCGTACATCCTTTGTTAAACACACAAACACCTACCCACATACTCAGCCTAAGCTACATCCAGTAATTACACACACACACACACACACACACACACACACACACACACACACACACACACACACACACACGTTACGTCACTAAAGACCTGGCCTCTGTTATTAGACTTCCCCACAACGTTAATGTCTATATCAATCCCCTCATGTCTGAAGATGTCTCCCGTGCAGAATAAAATCGTCTGTAGTTGGCAAGATCAAAATATGAGAATATAAATGACGTCATTAGGTGTAAAGGATTAATATTGTGTTTCCGTTTCCTGTTGTACCTTGCTTACCATTTCATATTGGTTTTCCTACAAGTACTGCGTGTAGTTTTGTACGTTACCCTTTCCAGTTTCCCGTATATTGTCCCCTATGTACCTATCATCATCATCATTATTATTATTAGTTATTATTATTATTATTATTATGTTTCACTCCCCTTGTGTTTTTTTACTCATTTTTTCCATTAACTACTTTAATCAGATTTTCTCTCTATATTTTTTTTTTCCATTTCACATTCCCCATTCCTTTTCGTTGTAGGTTTCGCTTGTTTTTTTCTTTGTAGTTGCGTTTTCCTCATTAGATATCAACTTCCTTTTAAGTTTTTAGCATAGATACCGTTCCTCTCCTTTTTCGTGGTAGCATCCTGGTAACTTTTTTTTTTATTATTATTATTTGTCCTTTTCCTCTGCATCTATACTGATTAAGATGTAAGTTCCAGTTTGCCTTACAACTACCCACTGTTGTGTTGATAACCTTACATGTTAGAGTTACCCTTATCATAAACAACTTTGATGCTCTTCTTACACCTCGGTAAAATTAACCTTTTCATTGATCTACTTTTTTTGTTTATTTCTGATTACCAGGCTATTTTGTTTGACTTTGGAGAACCCTTCTTAGTGAAGGGATTAATGAAGGCAACATTTAACCCTCCAGTTTGAAATGTCTCAAGTTGAATAAAACCTTCTGGTCGTTGCAAGAATATGTTGAAAAAGGCAGGCTTATTGAAGGTGTTGTTGTTGACTTTGTGATTACCTCTGATATATTCCATTCAGTCTGCAACCCCCCCTCCCCATTTCTTTTGTCATTTTATTGCCAACCTCTAACGATTTTATTCAGCTTCGGGTAATTTTCAGAGAAGTTACATCCAGCCATGATTAACCCCTGCAGTACGAGAGACCTTTCCTAAGTTGAATAAGACCGTCTGGTATATGCAAGAATAAATTGGAAAGGACATCACCCAGATTCAGAGGGACACTGGGATATTCATAGGGCACACACAAGTCGATGAAATTTACCGTGGTAGAGATTATGTAAGTAGGGTTTCGATAATCTAACCTTGTATAACAGCTGATGAGGTAGCTAATGGGCTAGACTGAAACCTGATAATATCCTGCCCAGTATTAATTTCTTAACTGCATTGCAATAAAGAAAAATAAGTATCGTAGCCAGTAAATTTTAATCCATTCGATACTTGTACGATGTCATATTTTGTTCTTGCTGTTTGCAGACGATTTTATTGGGCTTAGGGGATAGGCCAGCTGCTTTTCGAAGTTGAGACCTCCTAACATAGCCTAGATGGACTGCTCTGCTGCCCGGATAAGCAAACTTCCCACAACTCCCTCCCTATCCCACAGACAACAAGTCCTTTCAGTACAAGAGGCCATACATAAGTTCAATAAAGTGGTCTGGAGGTATCAAGTTACGGCGCCATAGTTATTATTGAAGGAAGGTACCGGTACTACTATTAGCGTATGCGGTACGGTAGTGGACAGGTTTATTGGTTCAGTACCGGTAAAGCTCTTGCCAATAATTAAATGTTTACCATAAGAACATTCTAAACATAAGACTACTTTATTACTTTATTATTATTAGTAGTAGTAGTAGTAGTACGGTAGTAGTAGTACTGACAACTGTGTCAGTTCCGAATTTACCGCAGCACAAGTTTATTTTGTTAACGTAGAAGGGATTTTTGTTTCCCACTTACTCTTTTATCGGTGTTGGTGTTACCCAATATGTTTTTATTTGTAGGCTATATGAAGAAAGGTCTCTAGTCTCTATTTAAGGTCACGTAGTGGTGGGACTTCGAGGTAGCATAGACAATAAAGATTTGTGGACTTTTATACGAACATTAAGCATTGTATTTAACAATCGCATAGCGGTGTTTACCGGTATTGTTTTATGTTGACTAATGAATGAAAAAAACTTGCAAGTTTGGATTATTTATTTATTTGTATGTCAGTGATAGTGGAGCGTGTTTGACACGCAGCATAGACAAAAAGAATTTGAGGAATTTGATGAGAAAAGACGCGTTTTTCACTGTTATATTTACCTTGCATTTTTGTGAAGAAAGTTAAGTTGCAGCATATTTGGTCAGTGGTAGGCTAGTGTTAGGTCGTTATGTTGACCAGGTACGGTACTTCATCTAGCGATTTTCGTCTTCGATTACCCCAGTCGTAGGCCTTGGCGGCAAGCGTAAGAAAAACTGGACTCATGGATATTAATTGCGGAGCGTTTCAGCAGTTGTCTTTACGTGCTCACAAGCGTACGAGAGGGTGACTGTAGTTACATTGTACAGAAGAGTACCGGTACAAAGGGATCAAAGAACAATGCCTAGATGTAATGATCTTTTCGAGGCTTTTTGATACAGAGAAAACTATGACATTTAATTCTGTGAGGTGAGGATAATAATAGTGATTACATGACTGTTTGCAGTGAAATCATTTGTAGAAATTCAGAACTGCAAAGCTTGGCAGCCAGATTCCGTTTCACATTATATATACAGCATATACAAGATATAAAATATATTGAACGGTGATTATGGTAACTACATGTATATTACTGCTTATTATGGACTTAATTGTTCGTGAAAGTTCAAGAGTTTTACAGCTACTTTTGAGTTTAACAGCCAGATTGATACATCAAATTAACTACGGTAATTCATTCAAAATCACCACGTTACGGGGAGCTATGCTAGCATGATCTGTACGTAAACCCGTATATGGACTCAAGCGTATGGAAACACTGCAGGCCACATTTAAGCACAAGGTAGCAGTTAGTGTAACCTTTCAAAGCGCTCTTGATTGTTATGTTGATCTTTGCTTACGTTAAGGCCAGTAATGATAATCGTCTGTGGATTATTATTATAGTTCAAATTTAACATAACCTTTTATTTCCTTCAAACAGCAGTTAGTACAGAACAAAGGGGACTTGTGAGCCCCGCTAAGTTAAAAAACTAGAGTTTAAGAAGAGAATGAACTACATCGGCAAGTTCATATCCAACTTCAAGGACTTCTACAATGAAATCAACGCAGCTACTCTCACAGGTAAGAGAGAGAGAATGTGTGTGTGTGTGTGTGTGTGTGTGTGTGTGTGTGTGTGTGTGCGTGTGTGTGTGTGTGTGACTTCTACAGTGAAATCAGTTCATCTGCTCAGTTAAGGGTGCGATGGAAGGCTTTGTGTATTTGGTGAAAGTCGTTTGCTATACAAAGGGAGAAGCTTTGTTTGTGTGTGTGTGTGTGTGTGTGTGTGTGTGTGTGTGTGTGTGTGCGCAAGAGAGAGAGTTGTATCGTGTTTTGTGTACATATTCGTGTGCGAATTGAGATAGCAGTTTGGTCTACCTGTCTTGCACCTTTCATTTAACCTTGCACCGGTACCTTTGTGTGTGTGTGTGTGTGTGAGAGAGAGAGAGAGAGAGAGAGAGAGAGAGAGAGAGAGAGAGAGAGAGAGAGAGAGAGAATATGTTGTGTATTTTGTGTGCAAGTTTTTATTGACCTAATTGTATTCATTATCATTAACCTCCTAACCCGGAGAACGTTTTTATCTGCTAATATTTTTTGACCCACAGACAATCAGATTACGATACACTTGAGCTGCGATAGATGTGTCCTTCAATAACCACTATCAGGGGACTCCCAAGGTGAATAAAATCGTCTGGTAGCAGCAGGATTTACTGCCCAGAGACGTCAAGGGAATGGGAGGGTTGTTAGTGGATATCATTGGTCTCTTAGTAGCCTTTTATTTTTTCTAGATGTGATCACGCACCCTTCTTTGTCTGTATGACAGTGCGATATATTTTCCCTCGTGTGTATACTGTATAATCAGTTGGCTGCCCTTGATTATCACTTTTAACGTCGTCACTATGATGCCATTTATTTTCCTCACATACTTGTAATACCCGTACCTCTATGTCAGGTTAAAATGGCAGTGGGCGTGTTGCCTTCTCGCTCCCCTCACTCTACCAGATCATCATCGTTACTCAACATCCCTCCTTCATTGTAAAAAAATAAAATATGCCGTAACTCACTCGAGACTAAACATCCACATCAGTTAGGTCAGTTTAACTCGGATTTTCGTATTTAGGCCTGTTTAACTCGGATTTATATACCGGTAAATCCAGGTTTGTGGGTATTATTTTTGGTGTAGGCTGGGTCTATTTCTATGCCATCCACACCTAATATTATGCCCTGGGCCTGATTATATGACCTATACGAGTATACTTAATTTTATGCCCCGGACCTAATTCAAGGGTCTATGCGCTATACAGTACCGTGCTTAACTTTGTGGCCATTTCTAATTCTGTGCTCCCATTCCTAATTCTTTTACCACCGGACCAAATTCTGTGCCCCCAGACCAAATTCTATGACCCTCCGACCAAATTCTATGACCCCCAGACATCATTCTGTGACCCCAAGCCTAATTATCCTATATGACTCTTAGACCACGGAAGGATCCCAGCGGCAAGTAAAATCGTCTGACGATACCCAAAAATACTGTAGATCAGTCGTTCCCAGATGCTCAACCCCTCAGTCCAGTGACACATTCATTTCACTCTTGCTTCCAAGCGATGTTTTTGGCCCGTTCACAAGAGATTTCTCGAACTGGAGGTGTTAGATATATAGCCTGCAGCTTTTAACCTGGTCATTCCCAGGTTGAATATACTTGTCTAGAGGCAACAAGAATAATATTTTAGAAAAGTACCGGTACACTATGGCATAGGTGTCTGGTGGTAGCCATAGGAGTGAAAGTTTTAGGATCAGGCTGGGTCATGTACGGTATATATATATATATATATATATATATATATATATATATATATATATTTAATCCTTTATTATTATTATTATTACCATTATTCTTTATCCAATTTTAGGATAAACTTTCCGAACTGGTGAGGCCAGACAGTTTCCGTTAGCGCCATCACTAGTAGGCCTAGAGACATTCCCTGAGTTGAATAAGAGCATATGGAAATAGCAAGGATAAGTTAAGAGATACTGTGTCGTACATCATCGCATTAAACGAGTTACCTTGATTTTTTTTTTTTTTTTTTTTGAGTGGGTTGCTTATATTCAGCTTACGTAATCTCACCGCAGCGCAAGGGTTAATATTTTTTATTTCGTACAGTAGTTGCTCGGAGATTCAAGCTGTCTTTGTTCTCATAAATGTTTGCCCTTAGCTACCACCTGAGGATGCCTTGTCTCATGGTTGCCCTATTCCCAGTCACTTTGTTATTGTTAGGTACTGATTCACTGAACATTTGTTCTTTCCATTATGTCATCATCATCATCATCAGCAGCAGCAGCAGCATGTCTTCTCCTTTAACTTTTCATTTTCCATAGCTACCCACGGGCCATAACTCTACTGTGTAAGTGTCCATCATCATCATCATCATCATCATCATCATCATCATCATCATCATCATCATCATCACCACCACCACCACCACCACCACCACCACCACCACCACCACCACCACCACCACCACCACCACCACCACCACCACCACCACATTTTCTGCTCTTCACTACCGATACTTTAAGTTTGTGTCCGCATGGGTGGTACCGGTACTGGTATTGATCTAGGTGTCTGTCCCATCCTGCCTCACGGTCGGTTCTAGTCTAGCCCCACCATCCCCTTCACACCCCCAGGATTCGTCTAGACGCTGGTCCATTCCCCCTCCCCTACCCCGTGATGATCCTCCAGGCAATTGGTCCCCCCCATCTTTCCTCCCATCCCAGGCTTCCCTCCTCCCGCCCGACCCCACCCCTCTCCCCTCACCCTTTCATCTCTCCAGTCATTTCTACTTTTCATTTTCCCTCTCCTCTTCCCATCTTCCATTTCCACCTACTGCCTACCCCACCTTTCTTCCTTTCTTCATCTCCTTTCCCCTCTTCACCTTCTTTCTCCTCTTCTCATCTTTTTCCCTATTTCCCCTCTCATTTTCCGTTTTCCATCTTCCCTCTCATTCCTCCTTTCCCATTCCTCCCTCTTCCTGATTCCTCTTCCCCGCTTTTTCCTTTGCTCATCATCCCGCTCCCTTCTCTTCCTTTCCTCATCTTCCCTCTTTTCCTTTCTTCATCCTCCTCCTCCCGTCTCTTACTTCTTCCTCCACCCTCTGCCATCTCTTCTTCTCCCACCTTCCTTACATCATCCCTTTTCCCTGCAGACATTGGGTCTGTTACTGGGTTTCATATTACTATTACCGGTACTATTAATTTCAGTTGCTCTTTATTATATTACTATTATAATTACGTTAGTGGTCATCTATTACTATTACTATTAGTATATTATTTATGATAACGGTATTAATTACATCGAAAATGGTTTTTATTTTCATTATCATTGGGAGGTTGTTCCTCTGAATGCACAAGTGTGTCTAGACCACCTGATGGCCTGTTGACCACTCTCCATTCTGCACGGTCTCCTGTGGTGTGGTACCTGCAGTTTGGAGAGCAGCCAACAGGTAACCAAGGTGAGAAGGCTGTTTTTATTGATTATGGTAAACGGTATTAAAGAAGTGTCTGTAATGGGAAAGTAATATACAGTTATCTATTACTTTGCCTTCTGTTACTGTTACAATTACTATTACAGCCAGGAACTTGTGATCTATTACTATTACTAATACTGTTACTTTGAAAACCATGTAATAGTCTATTACTATTACTGTTACATATTACTATTATCCCATGTCTGCTTCCCTGCTCTTCCCGTCTTTCTTTCCCCTCCCCATCCTCTCCCCCACCCCTTTTCTCGTCTCCCCATCCCTACCTCTTCCCCCTCACTCATTCCCCAACACTTGTATCCCTCCCCATTTACCCCTTCCCTCTCTTCCGTTTCCTCCCGTCACTCATCCCCTTTACTGCAAGAGGTTTCCCCAAGCTAAATAAAATCGTCATGAGATAGCAGGAATAAAGCAGTAAAATGCGTCACTGGATTCAAGTTTTTTAATCACTTACTGCTTGGCCATGTTCTTTAACGTCTTCACTACAGTGGCGACTTTATTCAGTATTTCTTCTTTAGTCTGTACACACACACACACACACACACACACACACACACACACACACACACACACACACACACACACACACACACACACACACACACACACACACACACACACCAGTATCAGTCTGTCTTTCTGTATCTGTCTATCTGTGTCTATCTCTGTCTGCTAAGCTAGGTAAAATAATGTGAATGTAGCAGAAATACAGAACAGCTATACGTTCTTCGGCTGAAGTTGTTAAAAATATCCGCGGTAGAGGCTGTGTCCTTTCTGTCAACCTTGTGTGTGGCAGCTCAGGGATTTTCTGAAGGGTAGTGAAAGGAGTGTTGAGGCTGGGTACTGACCACTCATTCACACCCCCACACTCACATAGCCTAGGTGGAAAGGCAGGAGGGTTAGGAAGAGGCTAGGACGTATGTAAAGCACAGGCGGCGAAACGGAAGATAATGGCAGCTGGTAGGTAGGTTTCAAGGCTCAGGTGGTCAGACAGAAGGTAGTAGAGTGTTAAGAGGAGGTTATGGCAGAGACAAGACACTGATGGTGAAAAAGATGATAGTGGTAGACTGATAGTAGACGTTGGTATGGTGTAGGGAGGGTAGTTCAGATACAAAGGTACAAATGATGGAAAAAAGTTAGTGGTAGTAGACAGTGGTATGGTATAGGTAGGGGGAAGGGGGACAGCTACGGTACAAGGCACAGATGATAATACAGGGGACAGTTGTAGTAGAGTGGTATGGTGTAGGTTTCGTTATTTGACTGTTGCGGACTGGCGTTAACTTGTAAACTTCCACCTCACAGACTCAGTGGCAGTCAATGGGGTTTCAATGTGCATCAAGGGCGTCCCCTAAACAGAAGGCCAGTGCCAACCCAACCCATCCACCGAGTCGCCCAAAGGTGACTGGCCATTCATTCACACCCCCACACCCACATACCCTTGTCAGTTTTTACCCCTTCCCCCATCCTCCCTTCTTCCCTGTTACCCTGCTTCACCTCCCTGCCACTATTTTTACCCTTCTCTTACCCGCTTCACCTTCCTTCCCTCTCCTCACCCTCTCATATCTCGTTTCATCTTTATTCACCCCCACCTTTCCCATCTATCACCGTTTTTCACATTCTTCCCCCTCCTCCTTTTTGTCACCTTGTGTGTTTTGCTGGGCTGGGTGCTCACGCCCACACCCTAATGCTCTCTCCATCCCTCTGGCTCCCTTCTGTGCATTCTACCTTCCTTTCTTTACCTCCTACCTCTCTTCATCTCCTCGTCATCCTTCTTACCCCTTTTGCTTTTTGTACTTCGAAAATCAACGTGGAAAAATAGCGCGCGCGCGCACACCTTACCCCTTTTGCTTTTTGTACTTCGAAAAATCAACGTGGAAAAATAGCGCGCGCGCGCGCGCACACGCACACACACACACACACACACACACACACACACACACACACACACACACACACACACACACACACACATTTACCTACCCACCTGTGTGGAGTACATCTCGCATGTGTGGAGTACAACTCGCATGTGTGGGGAGGTTCTCCACAAACAGCTCTTCTCAATAGGGTGGAGTCAAAGGCTTTTCGTCTCATTAACACTCCTCCTCTTACTGGCTCCCTTCAACATCTGCCTCTTCGCCGCACTGTTGCATTTTTATCTCTTCTATCGCTACTTCAATGGTCGCTGCTCCTCTGAACTGTCTGCTTTCATTCCTCGACCTCTTTGACGGGCACGTAGCACCCGACAAGCAGCAAACTCTCATCCCTTTTCTGTCCAGCTCTCTAATGCAAGAGTTAACCGTTACTCCCAGCCCTTCATTTATGCAACAGGTCAGCTCTGGAACTGTCTCCCTCTGTCTATTTCCTGCTTCCTATGATCTCCAGTCTTTCAAACGCAGTGTGTCCAGACATCTCGAAATGATCGGATCTTGAATTTGGCTCTCTCTTGTATTTTGTTCTTCTCTTGGAAGGAACAGTTTTTGCGGGCTTGTAGCCTTTTGTTCCTTCTTCCTAGCATAAGAAAAAAAAAAAACTATGCATCCCCCCATGCACACATGTTCACTTTCACCAATTCATTCACACCATCAGTTATCCAGTCTGCTGGCTTACTCTCACTCACTGACAGATTCACTCACATATCCCAATTATCTCGTCTGCTGGCTCACTCGCCCACAAACTCCATCATGAATCATCCGCGGATTCGCCTTGGCTTCGCTACATCAACACTCACTCACACGTCTCACAACTCTTTGATAGCTAGATTTATCAGAGTTCCCCCTCACTGAACTTGCCTTTCATGCCGTATAGTATCTGTTTTGTAAGAACTTTATGCCTATTGAACGCACTCCATCGTTGTGGGAAGTAATTTTGAGCTTAGAAGAAATTAACAAATGTCTTTCATGCGTCGTAGCCTTCATAGTTCTGTTTTGTTGCCTAGACCTTCCCGTTTCTGATTCAGTCTTTGTTATGTAAGATTTTCACATGTCTTATCCACATTGCATCACCCCAAGCTGATTCTGTCTTTCTTGCCTTTTTTATTTGTTGTATACGGTATATAAGACCACGTGGCTCAAGCACGTTGCCACCCTTCCCTAAAATCATCTTTGAGGCGTTCTGTATTGTATAACATTTTTAAGAACTTCACGAGTGTTCAGCACATATCACCCTTAGCTGAACCTGTATGTCATGCCTTCTGTATCAGTTTTGTAAGAACTTCACGTGTCTTTAGCGTATTCCATTGTCGTTAGAAGTGTATGTGTTTGAAGGAAGTACGAAAATTGAGATTGGATGATAGTTAATCCATTAAGCCATGTGTCTTTTTACATTAAGCCATGTGTCTTTTTGCGACTCGGTATCCCCAGACGATAATATTCTCACTAGGAGATATTTGAAAGTTCAGGGGTCAAGTGTAGCCCTCAGTATAGTAGGTTTGTTATCATCTGAAGGAACTGGGTCGCTCCTGTACCATGAATCCTAAGTGGGGGTTGTGGGAAATTCAATGAGCCTTATGAGGTCGGAATTAATCTCCTCGGTTACTAGACAAATCAGCCCTCCAGTCTGACCACACGAAGCCATCAATCGAGCTGGAAGGGATTTAGTAGCATGGAAGGGATTTACTAGCTTGTTATTTTAAACAAGAACAAAGGAAGGGAAGAAGCATTAAATACCCTCCTTTTTTCGAGATTCTTCCTAAGTTTAACAAAATCGCTTTTTTTTTTTTTTTATGTGTCCGACTCTGTGCATAGGCTTCACAGCCTGCTATCAAGGCCCAGCAGTCCTCCTACATACCATACACCTATACATGTCACCACTTCGGCGCTAACACCCACCGTCCATATTGAATACATGCTAGGGCTGTCTCATACAGGACTGGTGTATTGGTATTAGCGGGGGTATTTTTACGACATGTCGGCGGGTCTTCTGGTAGATTAGTAAAGCCTAATTTAATGAAATTCAAATCCTTAAACTGTTCCCTGCCCCAGCTGGGATTTGAACCTGGGTCCGTTAGGACCGCACGCCACCTCTCTACCGATTGAGCCACCGCCTGGAGGTAATAACAATGAAATAAATAGTTTACCGTTACCGTATATATCATCGTAGGGAAGGGCTGATGATGGTGTTTTTATCGACCCACCGGACCGGTTTCTGATGCCGTAAGGGGCTTTGTAACTCCTCTTCCTTAGCGATTTATTTTGCGTATTACACTTTGACATGGTCTTCTGTGTTATTTAGCTATTTAGTTTTAATATCGACCTGTTTGCTTCAGTAGCTTACATGAGAGTATTGAGATGTACTGTGCGTACCCGGGTAATAAGTCGCTGAGGAAAATGTGTTGCGATATCTTTTATGCCACTTAGAAAACGGTCAGATCGTCTTATCCATCGACCTTTGAGCGGTATTACGAGTGAGTTTGGAGTTATCATAGCACCTTTTCCTTAGCGATTTATTCCTCACATTACACTTCAGTATCGTTTTCTTTGTTATTGATGTAATCTCTGTCGATACGAAAGTGTAAAATAGAACATAGATGTGACTGTTGTAATATACAAAATAATCGCTGAGGCAAAGGTGCTACGAAGCCTCATATGGCGCTTATAATATTTTGACAGACAACTGTCCTCTTCAGTGCTGAACTGTAACAGGAGATGAACACTACAATATGGTGCTAGTCACGAAGAAGTGTTGTGGATAGGATACAGGGCCGTAATGTTGTCTTACTCTGACATTGAGCTACGGGAAATAGACCACAAAAGGACGCATATCACCGCCAAGTGAAATCAATGACCTGTATGTGTATTTTGCCTTCCTCCTTCATACCCTGACTCATCCGTCTGTCCGCCCCCTGACTCATCTCCCCTGAGTCACCTTCACCTCCACACCCTCACCCACGCAACGTCTTTCCCCACACACACACACACACACACACACACACACACACACACACACACACACACACACACACACACAGAGGAAAACATGGGCTTAGCTCAAGTCCTGTAAACTATGGTACTTAATAGGTAACTCCCCCCTTTCTCTCTCTCTCTCTCTCTCTCTCTGTCTCATCCGGTCACATATCACGCAAGTTTGTTTGCATTATGCTTTTCTGGTTACTGTACTGCACTCAGGGGGGTACCTAACGATTTGAGGGCCTGAAAGGCTAGGTTCATTGCGGGGCCCCCCGCCTGGAGGGGGGGCCCCGCAAAGAACCAAGCCCCGCTAATTCTCAAAATTATCTAATATCTCAGTCGGGATTGTCGGGATGATAAATATATACTTTTTTTAATATTAATAAAAAAGCTTATAAATTTTTAAGGCTTTTGGGGACCCCTTCAATTGGGGGCCCGGGGGGCAGTTTCAAACAGCCGCCTCCCCAGGTACGCCACCGACTACACTCATTCTTTAGGAGCGGTTGTTTAGTTAGGCCTCATCGGGAGTGATGGAGAGAGAGAGAGAGAGAGAGAGCATATAGCCTGTTATCATGTACGAGTAGCTTGCCTCTGTGATGGTTGATGATGAGATGTTTTTTGTTTGTGATGGTGCGGTAGTTAGGTTGATGCTGTGTGTGTGTGTGTGTGTGTGTGTGTGTGTGTGTGTGTGTGTGAGTAATTGTAACTGCGTTTAAGCGTATTCAAATTTGTGGCGGTTGTGGTAACGATGATTGTGTGTGTGTGTGTGTGTGTGTGTGTGTGTGTGTGTGTGTGTGTGTGTGTGTTTTAGTAATGGTGATGATGAGTTTAATCATATTAGAATTTGTGATGATTGCGGTAATAACGATGGTTTTGTGTGTGTGTGTGTGTGTGTGTGTGTGTGTGTGTGTGTGTGTGTGTGTGTGAGAGAGAGAGAGAGAGAGAGAGAGAGAGAATAGTAATGGTTATACTTATTATGCCACCCATACTTCAATTATCTTTCACAGGAACTGCTACATATCATAATCAC
Organism: Coenobita brevimanus; assembly: GCF_032717465.1. Classification (NCBI taxonomy): domain Eukaryota; kingdom Metazoa; phylum Arthropoda; class Malacostraca; order Decapoda; family Coenobitidae; genus Coenobita; species Coenobita brevimanus. The sequence continues at coordinate 47,714,423 of NC_136961.1, forward strand.
CGGTATCCGCTAATCACGCGCAGGTGTGTCTGGTACCGGTATCATGCATAAACCTTTTAAAAACGTAAATTGCCCATGAAGTTGCAAGTTTATTCTTATACACTTGTTTTGCTGCCAGGTTTAGTCACAGTGAACATAAAGTTGTTTGGTAACATAGGCTATATTAGAATAAAGTAACTCTCTTCAGCTGTGGATGTATATATGGTTGCCCAAGTACGGCCGGTCGGCCAGTTCCCTGGTTATACAAACGTCCCTCAGTCACCACCTTATCCCTCGAAAGGAGGATGGCGGACTGCAAAGTAGGGCAACTTTAACCTGTGGCCCCCCGGGTTTACATTCAGATGAGCCCACAGGTGCCATTGGCATGGTTTTGTTGCAGCAAAGTGGTGCTGATAAAGTAGTCTAATCTATCTTGTATGACCCGCAGGCGCCATCGACGTGGTGGTCGTGCGGCAGGAGGATGGCAGCCTGCTCAGCTCGCCCTTCCACGTCAGGTTCGGCAAGATGGGAGTCCTTAGAAGCAGAGAGAAGGTGGTAAGTATTATGTAGCTGTCCTGTCTGACGATGATAGGGACGCCTGCATGTAGTGGTGCCAATATAGCCAGGTGGCTTTACTGCCTGGTTATACGAACGCCCGCCAGCTACTTCCCTGTCCACCGAAAGGAGGATGGTGGACTGTGGAAGGACAGTTTAAGCCTGTAGTGCGCTGGGTTCACATTTCTGATGAGCCTGGGAGTGGGGCCACAATAACATCAACACTGCCTGGCTTTGAAGTTCCCTACCATAACCCTTCAGTCCGGGGACGTATTTCTGATGATACTCCTGGTTACTGCAGGGTGTTTAGCAGTTTTGGCAGGCTACCCTAGTGGTGTAAAGATATTGAAGGCTCTTTCCGTATAACCTCGTTCAGTTCGAAAAGTCTTCTAAGGTTAAAAAAATACCAAGAATTAAATTAAAATACTTCTTCGGATTGAAAGGGATAGAAATGGTGGGCCGTCCTTGTGAGTATGATTTGTTTTTTCGGGAAAGATAACAACAGTACTTGGTTTCCACGTATCGCTCCCTTCCCTCGTTTCCCCGGTATTATGTAGAAGTACCGGTACCTCTTTCTCTTAACTATGGTTTGCAGGAAAGACAAGAACAGTGCTTTGTTTCCGCATATCTTATCCTTCCCCTCTTCGTCCTTTTTAGCTCCTCTTTCTTTGTTTTTTCGCTCCTCCTCCTCCTCCTCCTCCTCCTCCTCTCTTTGAAGACGATATCTTAACTCCTTAGTTCGTCCAAAGCAGTGGAAGGGATTATTGAGATCAACATATTTGCTTGGTTTGATATTCTTCCTCCCGCTACCTCTGCCCTCAACCACTTGCTTTTTGTTCCCCCCCCCCTCTCTCTCTCTCTCTCCGTCACAGTTTTCCTTTCCCCTTTCGTCTTTCTTACATTTTTTTTTTTTTTATTGGTCTGTAGTTTGTGGGTGCGCAAAGAACGGGCAGTGTCGCAAGTGTAACATTGTGAATAACTTGAATATGTGTGTTTACTGTAGTGAAGAAAGCAAGAATTTATTTACACGTGTCAGGTAATCAGCACATTCTGGACAGTCATGCTTAGATCATGACAGAAATATTCGGTCTTCAAACACCTCTGTGTTGTTTTTTCTGCTGTGAGTGTGTGTGTGTGTGTGTGTGTGTGTGTGTGTGTGTGTGTGTGTATGTGTGTGTGTGTGTGGCACCGATATACAGTAGCACGGCAGCGGAACTCCCTGGTTGTATAATCTTCCCTTGTCAACTGCTTCCCTATTCCCCGAAATGAGGAAGGTGAACTGTAGGAGGAGGGCAATAGGGTTTAGGTTTTAGGTGAGTCTGGGGATAGAACAGCAACAACAACAGCCTTACCTCTATATAGCATTGTTCAGTTTAGGTAGAAATTTCCGGCTAGTGACGTGGCAATAACAGTTTCCAAGAAGAAATTAGGAATATGTAACTAGTGTGATGCTGGTACAATGGGCACCCGTATGTTTATCCGGATTACACGATCTATCCGGCTTTTGCCTTCGCACAAGACTACCATTCCCCAGCCTCTTCACTTCCATTATGGCTTTTATATCCAGTTTTTATTACACAGATTTTGTTCATCGTGGGGAAGAACTCTGTGGGACTTTTATTTGTGTTTCCCGCTGCCTATGACCTCCAGCCTTTTCCAGGCGTCGTGAAATGAACTCACTGTCATTTTGGTTCTCTTTTAATCAGGAAACTTCCAGCCTTTGTTTCTTCCCTTCCTGTAATCAAATCTTAATCTGAACAAGATCGTCTCTAGAAGGAGGAATAGATAAGAGACGCCTCTCGATTGGAGGGGATGATGCGGTGTTTCTGAAGCGTGATGACATGTGCGTGTTCGTGTTTTTGTCCCTAATGTGTTGGTGAGAGGGAGTAGGAAGCTTCAGGTTCAGGTTACCCTTCTCTGGAACTCAGCTGTTGCCTCACCACACTCTTCCCGCATTCCCTCTCTCCCTTCCTTCCTTCCTTCCTGCTGATTCTATTCCTCCCCTCCCCCCCCCATCTCTGCTGCATGCTTTCTTTCCTTCCTTCCTTCCTTCCTTTATTCATTCATTCATTCATTTCATTGTACTGTCTTGTTTCATTTGTTCTTTTTCACCACTCCTGTACTTCCATCCCTTCATAATCCTTTTCATCCTTTGACTGCCTCTTTTCCTCCCTCCGTCCCTCCCTGTCTTGCTACCTACCTTTCCCTCTCCCATCCTTCATTCTACTGTACTTTCCCTTGTCCTCCTCCGCTCTCCTTCACTGCCCCAGCACTTTCTTCCATCGGTATATATCTTCCTGACTTTTCTCCTTCTTTCTTTCCTTCAGTCCTTCCTTCTTTTCACCATCCAACCTATTTTCTTTCCCTCTGCTGCCACTTTTCCCCACGTCACTGTCCCTGACTCCATTCCTTCTTTGCTGCCTGCCTCCCACGGCCTCACCTGGCTTCCCCCCCTCCCTCCCTCCCCATCATTCCTTCGACCTTTATTATGCCCAACCTGCCAATCCTAAAATCGTCTGGCTGTGGCAAGAGTAAAAGACCTCTGTACACTGGAAGCCTTAGGTGTCGTGGTTCCCTTGTTTTTATGTACTATTAATGCTGTCAAACGTAGGTAAGATGTCCCCTCCGCCCTCTCTCTCTCTCTCTCTCTCTCTCTCTCTCTCTCTCTCTCTCTCTTCCTCCCCCTGTAGTCGGATAGAAAATACAAAAGAAAGCAAGGTGTAAGAAACCTGTTAATCCTTGCAAAGCTGTGTGTTATAGTGTGGGTACTTAAACTAGCGTAACCATTCTCTGATTCAAAGACAAGGAAGGAAAGTAGGAACGAAGGAAGGAGGAAGGAAAGCGAGCTGATGGGCAGAAAAGGATGAACACTACATTAGGGAGAGGGAGAGGCCGCTGAGGAAGGGAAGGAGGGAAGAGGGGGGGAGAGGGAGGGAGGCAGGTGGGAACAGAGAAGGTCGGGTAGAAAGAACCATCACAACACCATCATATGTAGTTAAAGTAATGGATGAAATAGCTGTAGCCCAGGACGCCATTCCTAAACACACACACACACACACACACACACACACACACACACACACACACACACACACACACACACACACACACACACAAGACATCGCTAATATGCCAAGGTATATAAATAGTAAAAAAAAAAAAGAAAAAACTCAAGCCCAACACTAACAACAGGTAATCTACACCGAGCAGCTACACTCAAGCACTTTTCTGTTTCACATATTATGCCTTCCTTACCAAACCTCTTCCCTTGCATACAAATCACTCTGTATAATAATAATAATAATAATAATAATAATAATAAATTGCCATCTGGTCATGAAGGGAACACAAAAGGGAGGATATCGTCGTGAGGAAAGAGGAGGGAAAGGAGGAGATAGAGATGATGGGAAGGAGGAAAAAGGAGGGAGGGAGGGAAGGAGAGGAAGGAGAGAACAAAGGGGAGGAGAGGGAAAGTTCAAGAAAATGGGAAGGAGGGAACAGGGAAAGAGAAAGGGTGGGAAGAGTGAGGAGAAAAAGAAAATTAAGAGGGAGGGAGAAAGGAAGTGAACAGGATGGGGTGGGAGGTGAAGGAAAGGAGGGAAAAAGTGGAAGGAATGATCATATGGGAAATACCAGTGGTAGGGAAAAATGGTGAAACATGATGATGCGTCGGAGAGAGAGAGAGAGAGAGAGAGTTGGGAGGGATGAAGGGAAGAATGGGCAGGAATGAAGTAGGGAGGGACGAAGGGAAGGATGGAGAGAAAGGAGAGAGACTGCCAGCTGGCCAAGTGCTTAGCCCATCCCATCCCCCCCCCCCGCCCCTCTCCACAATCCGCCAGAGAATGAGGTAGAAGGGGAGGGGGAGGCAAGAGGGGGACAGACTTGGGCTACAGGACATGTGAGAGGCCGAACGAAACGTGGTTGTGTGTGTGTGTGTGTGTGTCTGTCTGTCTGTCTGTGTGAGAGAGAGAGAGAGAGAGACAGACAGACAGACAATCAGGGCACGGCGGGTATGAACCAGTTTGGGGTGTATGTGTGTGTGTGAATGCGGCAAGGCATGTTTTTGTGTGCATGGAGCGTATGTCTGCGTATGTTAGTCTCTAGAATGTGTGTGTGTGTGTGTGTGTGTGTGTGTGTGTGTGTGTGTGTGTCACCCGTTGGTTTGATGAATAGAGGCCTTTCCGATGTTTCTCTATACCCGCACTTGCTGAATAACTAAGAATTCAGGATCAAGTTGTTATATTTTTCTTTTATGAATGGTGTTGGAAAGGAACACCTGTGTATGGCGTTAGCGTTACCGATACAACCCGGCGATGGAGCTGCCCAGTTGTATAAATATCCTCCAGTCCCCTCTCTGTCTTCTGAAAGGAGGATGGAGGACTGCCGGAGGATGGTTTTTCCTTGCAGTCCACTGGGTTCACGTTCTGATGAGTCTAGGATGTGTAATCTAAATCACAGCAGTACCGACAACCACAGCAGCCTTCACCTTACCAACTGTGTCTTCTGACCCCCTCCCTCACTTCACGTCCCCTCCCACCCTTGTATGCAGTACAGTATTAAGAAAAAAAAAATCGTCCTGTTTTTTAGAATGTAAAGTAACGCACGGTGAACGTAACGATGTTTTTCGACGACTGTATGTATGAGTGAAAAATTGCGATTAATATCAGTGTCATTCCACACACCTGCCCTACACCTGGTCGTTCTCTCTTGCACTTTACTGATGGAGTTTTTGCACCTTTGAATGTAAGATAATTATATAGTTTTATGGTATTAATGGATGTATAGCCTATTTTGTACAGCCGTGAGTAATGTTCGCCGCAATCCCGTGCCAGCATTGTATCCCGCCTTCACATACTTTCCATTCCTCCCAGAACGTTAGAGATTATCCTGTCTTCTCGTACTCTTTCATTGTGAATTTCATATTGCAGTCACGTCAAAGCATTTCATAAAACACCTTCCATCGCAACAACCGAAAGGGAAGTAGGCTATAGACGAACTTTTCTTCATGGCTGTACGCATGTGGATACACTGTAGTCGTATATGGAGGTGTGTGTGTGTATGAAGGTGGTACATGTGTGTGTGTGTACCGGTGTTTGTATAATTTAGTTATCATATGTGTGCACAATTACCGCGCATGGTACACGAGAATGTACACAACTGTGTGTGTGTGTGTGTGGGGCCATGGTGCCCGAGTCACGCTTACCATAAACGCCTCTAAACAGGTTTGAACACGGTAACATGGTTACTTCACCCTCATCTCTCTCTCTCTCTCTCTCTCTCTCTCTCTCTCTCTCTCTCTCTTCTTTAATGTTCATTCATTCCACTTTTGTTTGCGTCAGTCATCGAATCACGTGTTTTCTAATTGTCCGCGTAATAAGTTTGTTTCTTGCCCCTCTGTTGGTTGCCTGGTGTGGGTTTCTTCACTTCTGTTGCCTGGAGTAGTTTTCTTTCTGTTGGTTGGTGTAGGTTTCTTTCTGTTGCTTAAAGTAGGTTTCTTTCTCTGCGTTCTGGAGTACGCTGCATCCTTTCGGTCGCTTGAGTTGGCCTCATTACCTCTGTTGCCCGAGTAGGTTTTTTTTTTTTTCCACAGTTTATAGCTTGTGGTTAGTTTCTTCCTCCCTGTTTGTTTCGTGGCTGCTCCCCTGTTCTTTCACTTGCTCAAACTGTCACGAGAATAAGGTTGTAGCGAGAATAACACAGCATATAATTGTTCTCTTGTTGTTGTTGTGGTGGTGGTGGACTCAGGCTCCTTTGGACGTGAACCCAGTGGACTGCAGTCTGAAGTTGACCTTTACCTGCAGCCCACTATCCTCATTTCAGGGGACAGGGAGGGAGCAGAGGGACGTTCGGTTATATCGGTGTCACCACGTGAAGGCGTCTCTCTGTACAGGAATGGGATCGAGGAGGTTAAATAACAGCACGACAATTACCAATCATGTCATCCCTCCTATCAGTGACAAGATGGTTACGTACAATACTCCCATATATATGTCAGTGACTTGTAGTGTCGTAACAAGTGGGGATGAATGGGTGCGTGGCTACGTAAGGGACGTGATAAAGGTTGATTAGGTGTGATTAGCTGATAGACAGGTGTAGTGTTTTTAGGGACAGGTATTATATATCACGGCTGATGTTTGCTTCATAAGTTTGTGTTACGTATATAAACCATCTGGCGTTAGCTGAAATACAATACCAGCTAATACCATGCAGTCTTAATTTAAGTGAGATATAGGAGCCTCAGTTTTAATACCGTGCGGTAACCATTAAAAGAATGAGAATATAATTTTATTGATGCACCGTGCGTTTTAAACTGAAAATAAAGAAAATAGTGTATAGCTATTTTAAACTGCACAGAAAATTATATTATGCGGTTGGCCTAATTGTAAAACTATTGATATGAAGCAGTGATGTGAAGAGCATAACAAGAGCTGGTGATGAATGAATAATATGCGGGCTTGAAAATATGAAAAATAGATGTAATGAAAACATGTGCCGTAGCAGAAATAACATCATTGAACAGAGTTTCCAATTTTACCGGTATCTGTTTATCTGTCTCTTGTCTGTCCATCTATCTGTGTTTCTCTGTCTATCTATGTCTGTCTGTCTGTACCCTGTCACTATCAGTTTCTGTGTATGTGTCTGTATCTATGTACCCATCTCTTCCTTTAATATGTCCATCTTTGTCTGTCTAAGTCTGTCTGCGTCTCTCTCCATATTGTAAAAGCAGAACCAGAAGCGAATGCGCGTGGGAGAAATATGAAAAAAATATCAGAAATGTGGAAAATGATGTTATAGCGCGGTTATATAAGAGCGAGGCCCCCTCAGACGGATGGCGGGGCACGTTGACCTTACTGATGTTATTGATCGCTGTCAGGCACTCCAAGGGGCGTTAAAGGTGAGAGAGAGAGAGAGAGAGAGAGAGAGAGAGAGAGAGAGAGGAGGTTAAAAGTAAGAAAAAGGACAGGGTGAAGAGTTACATAGATACACAGACCTTGCAATCCTTTCGGGAAGGGAGGGAGGGAGGGGAGGGGAAGTTAGAGGTGGAGTAGAGAGAAAAATAGAGGGAAAGAGGAGGAGGGGAGATCGGGGATAAGGAGAGAGAGGGGAGGGGGGGAAGGAAAAATCGGGGATGAGATGAAAGAGAGAATGGGAACATAGAGGGAGTGGAAATGAGGTGAGAGAAATAGAGAGAATGGGAACATAGAGGGAATGTTAAATAGAGGGAGGAGGAGGAAGAAGGAGAGTAAGGAAGTTTAAATACGGTAGTACCTCAGGTAAAGTACAGTACTACAACAGGAATGTACTTTTGAGTGAAATGCAGTAAACAGGAGTGTATTTTGAGAGAAGTGCTATTAGCAGGAGTGAAGCAGTGTATACAGGAGTATACTTTAGACTCTGTTATGTATGAGTATTTTTAGCGAAATAATGTAATTGTGAGTGTACTTTTGGGTGAACAGTAAGCTGGGGTGTACGGTTTATTGAAGTAGTCGACATGGGAATGAACATTGTTGTGAAGTGCTGCAGCGTAATTGAGTCGGCGTGTTGGTATGTGAAATGCCCAATCGTGAAAAATGCCGTGTGACATTTGACTGCATTCCAGAGAAAAAGAGAGAGAGAGAGAGAGAGAGAGAGGGAGGGAGGGAGGGAGAGAGAGAGGAGCAGGATGTTTATGCATGCTGCTGTTTTGGGGTGTTGGGCACAAGGGATGATCTGTGGGTGTCTGAGTAGGCCGTGGGTATGAGGAGGTGAGGGAGGGTGGAGGTTGGACACGAACAGTCTACTACAAAAGTTCTGATACTCCTCCTGACTTGAGTAACCCATATCTCGGTTTACGTTAAGTATTATTTAGTGACTGTAATCAGTTTGGGTAGTGAATTATTTGTAACTCCTACTTTTGACTGACTAATGTGGTGTTATGAGGTACTGATGGAAAGGTGGGGGAACAGAACTTTTGCAGGCAGCTGCACAAAATCCACTTGCCTCTCCTGTCTGTCTCTCTCACCACCGAATAGAACGCTTGAATGTGACGTAGTGGACTGAGGTGGATATTATCACCATTATGGGGTGATAATGTGCACCTTTTTTCACTACGTCTCCTTGCACCGCATGTAACCCCAGCAGTGAGAAAGAAACAGGGGAGGCGAACGGACTTTTGTAGCTGAATGTACACCCTATAAAAAAAGAATCGGGACCCTTACTGCACGATAAATATGCCACACCGCACGAAGGAATTTGAAGCCCCAAATGAGTTCTGGTGCGTATCAGTGGTCATTGCGAGAGGCATCAGCTCGTGGGGTCCCGATTCTTTTTTTATAGGGTGTACATAGGGTGGTGGGCTGGATTGTTGGGTTCAGTGGCTGGGTCGGTGTGGTATTGGCCTTGTGTTTGGGATAGGGGTCGTATTCTCAGTGGATTAGGGAGATTTAGCAGCACCTCTTCCGCAGCGATTTATTTGCACAGTGTACCTCAGTATCCTCTTCTGTGTTAGTGATGCAGATTATTCTGGTATGAAAAAGATATAAAGTACAAGAGAATGTTAAGCAGATATATGCAGAATAAATCGCTACATAAGAGTTGCTGCGAAGCCCCCAGTGCAAACTAAAATACAGGCTAAGATGAATAATAATAGAGATAGCCAGAATAAAGTACCTAAGTGGGGCCTTTAAGTGTTGAGTGTTAAGAATAAAATCTAAAAATATAGAGGAGGGAGAAGAGGAGGAGGAGGAAGAGAAGGAGGAGGAGGAGGAGTTTTGAAGTTATAATGGGTGGAGAAGAAAGGGGTCTGGAAATATAATGGGAGGGGTTGACGGCGCTGGAACAGTAGGATGTTGATGGATGTGAACTATGAAAGAAGAGTGAAAGTACTCTTATAATATGGGAGAAAAGTCTGTTAATACTGCTAATGGTAGAAGGGAAGAAATTGACAGGAAATGGTGTGATGGAGAGGGAATCTGTAAGTGACGTGGGAGTTTCCGTAACAATACTTCTTTTGCGATTAATTTTTCACAGAGAACCTTAGTGACTTTTCCTCTCGAATGTTATTGATACAACCTACATCGATAATAAGCCAATTAAATCACATACTAGAGAATGTTAGTGTTTAATGCAAAATAAACCGCAAATGAAGAGACGCTACGAAGCCTCCTATACTACCTAGAATCTGGGGAATAGAAGTGACTGTAAGTGTAATGGAAGCTATGGAAGTTGAAGGGATAGGTGATTGAAGGTAATTGAAGGAAGGAGGGGTCAGAAGGCGTTGTTCGTAAGGTGAAGGCTGCTGTGGTTGTTGGTACTGCTGTGATCTTGATTACACACACACACACACACACACACACACACACACACACACACACACACACAGTCTCAGCTCCAGACAGTGAATTAGGAGAGAGAGAGAGAGAGAGGGGGGGGGGAGTCTGCAAACCAAACGGGATGCGTCTGGTTAGTATCCTGATTGATTCAAGTACTCTCAAGGGCGCCCTCCTGTCCCCTGTTCCCTCCCTCACCTCCCTGTTCCCCACCCTTCATTCTGTCCCCATCCCCCGCCTCCCTTGTCCCCTTCCCTCCACCCCCCTGTCCCCTCCCCCACCTCCCCTGTTCCCCACCCTTCACTCTGTCCCCATCCCCCAGCTTCCCCTGTCCCCTCCCCTACCACTCCTGTCCCCTCCCCCACCACTCCTGTCCCCTCCCCCACCACCTCTGTCCCCTCCTCTACCACCTCTGTCCCCTCCCCCACCACCCCTGTCTCGTCCCTCCCTTCCCTTCTTCAGCACTCTCCCCTTCCCCCTCCTCCATCCACTAACTCACTGCTCCCTTTGTGCATGAGAGAAAAATATACACCCCCCTTTCTCACCCCCCCTATTTTTCTACACTCCTCTCCCCTTTCCCTTACACACCCTTTCCCCTGTTGCAACTTTACTGTCACTTCTTCCCTTCCTCCCACTTCCCTTATCCCCACCTTCTATTTTCCCCCTCCTTTCCGTTCTTCCATTCTACCTTTCCCAGACTTTCCCCCTCCTTCCTTCTAATCTCTACTCCCACTCCTGTCCCACTCTCGCACCTCCTCCATTTCTCTTCCATCTCTTTTCTTAGACTCTCTCCCTTCTTCCTTCTAAGCTTCTCTACTCCCACTCCCGCACCTCCTCCATTTCTCTTTCTTCCATTCTCTTTCCTTATTTTTCCATCTTCTCCATATTTCTCAGTTTCCGATTCACCACCTTTGTTTCGCTGTTCTTCTTTACACTTTATTTCCGTATGTCTTCCTTATTTACTTCTCTCTCCGTGACACATTTTCTCCCGATCTCCGCCTTTCTTACCCATCCCGCTTCCCCTTCTTACCTATACCCCTTCCCTTTCTTCCATCATTCCTCTCCTTTCCCCCACTGCCCCTCCGTCCACTTCCTCACGTGGGTATTTAAAAGGTCCCCTCCCCCCTGCCTACCCCAACATAGGTACTGTTGGTAGGTTAGGGAGGGGTGAGAACGCTGAATATATCTACACTACATGCTTTAGGTGTAAGTAGTATTTCTGCGTGGCTTGGAGTATTTCCTAGCACCTCTTCCATAGCGGTTTATTCTGCACTTTGTTCCTCAGTTTCCTGTGCTGTTCATATCGTTTTAAAATCGACATTGTATGAGTTATTAACATACTAGGGGATTTTGTGGGGAATAAATCGCTGACAGAAAGTTATTACGAAATTTCCAGCGTCGCTTAGAATATGAACCAAAGTAGTGATGCAATTGACCCATTTAATCCGGTGACTTTTTTATTATTATTATTGTAACTTTTTTTTTTTTAATTTCGGACAGACCTCCAGTAATGATGGGGTTAATGAAGGCTTTATCTGACCCCTTCAGCTTGAATAGTCTCTCCTAAGCCGAATAAAATCGTCTGGTGATAGCTGAATAGTCTCTTAAGCCGAATAAAATCGTCTGGTGATAGCTGAATAGTCTCTTAAGCCGAATAAAATCGTCTGGTGATAGCGATACAAGAACAAGATGTATGTCATTGGGTGAGGTAGTAGGGGGTAAAGTATAGGGAGAGAGAGAGAGAGAGAGAGAAGGGAGAGAGGGAGTGAGTGAGTGAGTGAATGTGCGTGAGTGACGTGTTTGGTGTGGGTGGTGATTCAAAGAGCAAATGAGTACCTACACACTCAGTCGTAAGTATTCGGGGGCAACTGAGGCAAGTACTTACATACCTTCTTACCTACCTACCAGCCAACTAACCAGCTTGCATACCTACCACCCAACCTGCATACCTACCAACCTACCTACAGCCATACCTACCAGCTTGTTACTGTGTTGCGTAAGTCATAAGTACCAGTAAGAAGGTCAGGCTGAAAATAGACCTGAAACGATGCTTTGTGAATGGTGGTGGTGGTGGTGTGGTGTGGTGGTGGTGGTGGTGATTTGATGATGGTGGTGGTGGTACACATAAGCTGCAGATTACATGCATGTTTGTAAATAGGGATATATCTGCAGGGATAAGCGAGGTAACTCTCTCTCTCTCTCTCTCTCTCTCTCTCTCTCTTTCCTTGTTCCTCCTTGTTCTTCCTTTTTCTCTTACCCGATACCTTTCTTTGTTTATACCGCCTTGTCACGTAGTCTTCCATTTCCTTCCTTTCCTCATATATCAGTAAGTTCCCCCTCTTTCACAACCAGTCCTTTCCCTCCCCTTCCTTCCTCTGCCCTTCCTCCCTCTGCCCTTCCTCCCTCTCCATCCCCTCCCTCTTCCTTCCCATCCTTCCTTTCTGCCCTCTCTGACACCCCCGGACCGGAAGTGACGTAATGATAAACACGCCATGTGAGGAAAGAGCGGGAAATTCTCTTATCGTAAAACCGATAAAAGTAGTATAATTCGTACAGGATAAAGGTATAATAAACTGATCTTATAGCCCAAAATAGTGTACCCTAACTGATATTACAGAGTTTACAGTGGTCATTCAGTACATTTGCATGATTAGTTTTTAGGGGTACGGTATGCTTAGGTGTGTATAGGGGTGTTGGTAATGAATACGGAATATTGATATGTTTAACACCCGGCCAGAAAAAGAAATAAAGCGAGCATCTTCGGTTTGCTTGTCTGTTTCTCTGCTTTATCCTTGCTGCCATCAAAGAGTTTTATTTAACTTATATGAGGGTGTTAATTAAGGTTCAATCTAACTCTTCTGTTTGATAAGGCTTTCCGAAGTAGACTTAAATCGGGTTATAGTTGTAAGAATAAACTAAAATTTACGTCAGGGGATTGAAGTAGTTAAGTCTTACTATACAGACTTTAAGTGCTTATGACTTAGTGCGGGTAAGAACAGGTGTGTGTATAGAGTGGATATACAGGTGGGTGTGAATATAGCACACCACTAAATACACAGGGAAATCTTTGGTGTTGCGGGGAAGGCTTGATATGCTGGTGTGGGTGTGCTAGTGGTGGTGGGAAACGATTATGTTGTGCAGGGTAGACATTGACTACGCTGACTGAGCCTTTCCCCTAACACAAGAAATAGACGGAGTAGAAGGGGAGTGTTACATAAGGACCGCTCTGAACAAGTGGTTGGTGATAAGCGATGTACCGTTATAAATGGGAGCCGGGTAGTCAGCTTCTTCATGGCTTCTCTCGCCCCTTCCCCTGCGTCATTCATCTATGTAACCTTCCCTACACGTTCCTCTTCCTTCTCCCTCCCCATCCCCCACCTTCCCTCTGCTTCTCCTTCCCTCTTCCCCTCCTTCCCTCTCCTTCCCTCCCACTTCCTTTCTTCTCCTACCCCTTCCGTGTTGCTGGTAGGGTGTTAAAGTACCGTAGATGTGGCTAAATATTCATAACTAAGTATATGTGGTACTTTTTTTTTTAGCTCTACTTTGGCCTGAAATTGCCATCTATCCATTATAATTGCCGAGTCTTAACAGTAGATGAACACTAGAATATGATGCTAGTTACAAAGAAGTGCTCTGGACGGGGTGTAGAGGTGTAGCATTGTCTTTTTCTGCCACTGAGCTACAAGACGTAAGATGCAAAATGCTGAAAGTCGGGGATTAAGGCGAAAAAAACATAGTAAGATTAGTCGGAGAGAGAGAGAGAGAGAGAGAGAGAGAGAGAGAGAGAGAGAGAGAGAGAGCAGGTGTCCAGGATGAGTTAGGTCAAGGGAGGTGGTGGCCGAGTGTTTGATTTTTTTTTGTTTCCTGGTCATAGTTTGATAGCCAGTTTTTGTGTGTACAGTAAGTTTCATTATTCCTGAGTGAATTTGTATGTGCCGTACACCTTCATGAGAGAGAGAGAGAGTGAGTCTGTGTAGAGGGGGCAGGTGTGTGGTGAAGGTTGAAGGTAGGGAAGAACATACAGTTTTATGCCTATTGACTGCACGACGGTCATTAAGGGCACTACATTTTGACTAAATTTCAGGGATATACTCTCAAGTTCCTCAGGAGATTTCGTAACGCCTCTTTTTAAGCGATTAAATCTGCACATTCACCACAACTCCTTCTAATGCGATAATGATGCATACTACACCGATATTAAAATGACGTATGGTAAATAACACGAGACACTGTTGGGATGCAGTATGCTGAATAAATCGCTTAAGAAGAGGCACCGCGAAGCCTCCTCAGCCCTCCCCCAACAACACAACCTACAGTACAGAAGTTTATTTACATTCAGTACTGGCGGGAGGGAGAAGACGTGTTGGCTGAGTAAAGTTATGGGAGAAAATTAGTGTATTTAAAGTGTTACCCGTGTTGTTTGCGTCCAAGGCATGGTTGAGGTCAGTAATGCCACTCAGGGTCGAGGGCGGCTGGTCACTCTCGCCGTAAATGTAGGAACTGAGTAGCTAAGCCCCATGCCTCTACGCTCCTGCTGCTGAAAAATAAAATTGATGGTGGATGGATGATGAAAAGGGTTGAGAGAGAGAGAGAGAGAGAGAGAGAGAGAGAGAGAGAGAGAGAGAGAGAGAGAGAGAGAGAGCCGGAGCTGCGTGTGGTTGTGTGAGTCACCTCTGCAGTGGTACGGTATATCCTGTTCTTCTGGGGAGTTGACCTGTCGATCTGAAAGGGTTTGGCCTAGACAGCTATTGTCTTCAATAACCCGTTCAGTAGAAAAAGTCATGCCGAAGCTGCGTATACTCGCCGGGAGGTAGTGAGATTAGTATTACATAAAGATTAAGAATTTGTGCATTAGGTGGGTTGTTTTTGTTGTTGTTGTTGTTGATGGTGGTGAGTGGCGTAGTTTGTTTGTGTGTGTGTGTGTGTGTGTACCTTGGGTCATCTGGACGTAAACCCGTTGGACTACAAGTTGAGGGACGTTTGTATAACCGGATAGTGGAGTCGCCCGGTCATGTCGGTGCCATTGCGTGAAGGCATTCCTCTCCAGAACTGTAGGTAAGGGTGAGAGATGCCGCTAACCTTTTCAGCGCCTTAACGTCTATTATTCGTCTTGCTACCTCCAGACTATTTCAGCTTTGGAGAGGCTTGAACTGAAGGGCTTAGATAGGACCTACGTATGTCATTATTATCGTTGTTGTTGTTGTCGTCGTCCATGAGAGAGAGAGAGAGAGAGAGAGAGAGAAACGCTGTCGTATTGAGGGGATGCGGGTGACAGTGACGAGGAAAGGATTAGGGAATGCTGTATAAATGAATGACGTAGGCAGGTGCCCAGGAAGCCATTAAAAGACCAATTGGATAACCAGTTTCTACATATACCGGTTCCCTGCTCTCCACAGAATATAAACTCCATCACTTTAACCCCTTCAACCCTGTTTTTTTTTTTTCTATCTATTTCCAGATAATTTTATTCTGATTAGGAGGCAGTTCGTAACAAGGAGTTAAAAAAAATCGCCATTTGCTTTTTCACTACAGTTGATCTCTCCTAAGTTGTGTAATACCCCCTTATGTATTTTCTGTTTTTTTTTTTCCTTGCTACATCCAGACGATTTTATTCAGCTCACAACAGATTTCTAATGCTGGAGGGGTTAATGAAGGCTGTATCTTTAATCCTTCTCTCCGAACAGTGTATCCAGAATTGAATAAAATCGTCTAGAGGTACGGCAGCAGAAATAACAATACCGGCACTTCATCGGATTACACGGGGTAAAAGCGTCCACCACCAGAGAGGATCAGATACTGGTAAAAGTACATCACTGAACTGAAGGGGTTAGGCTTCTGTCAGTGTGGCACAAGGAACGAGAGGTGTGGACATTGGCTCGCGAATATCCAAATGTTAAAAATAACGGTGTTTTGAGTTGTATGTGCACTAAAGACCAGTTCCACACACTATGACGAATTTAATTAAAAGGCGAACCATCCAGCCACATAACCAAACCTGCCGAGGTATTAAAAAAAAAAAAAATCAGAATTTAATCGTATTTTTTTTAATGGTCATTTTATCTGTAGTGCCCTGCAGCAAAAATACCCTATACAGTATGTCTGCCTTTAAAGTTATTTTCGACAAAGGACCCACGTTACGGTTGGAGTGGTATTTCAGAGTTCTTGGTCTGTGTGTAATTTTGTAACGCATCACGAAAGGAGCATTTTTTTTGTGGGGGGGAGGGGAGGAGGCAAATAACCCCTTAATTGCAAAGACGTATCTTTCTGCATATTTATGCAAGCATGCCCATTTTTATATAGTTACTGTTATGATGATGGTTAATATTATTATCATTTTTATTATTATTATTATTATTATTATTATTATTATTTTATTACCTTATTGTTATTGTTGTCATTACTACTACTACTATAATTATATTCAGAAGCATCTCAAGGAGCGGCCCCGTCCTTCTGTATTTCGTTGACGCATTTTATAAACGAAATGTTGCGCTCTCATGGACTTTAACGACAATAGCAAAGCCCCTTAGGCTATTAGGGCCCTAAAGCTTCCGTTTTACGCCCGTAGACTTCAGCGACTTTATCAGAGCCCCATGTAAGAGTCCTGATGTTTCCTCATAGTTCCTTTGTACGTACAGTATGAAGGGGGTTACTTCCATTTTTGGTCAGGACAACTGTAATATTCACTTTCAGCTAGCGCCAGGCTATTTTATGTAGCTGAATAACAAACATAGCCTAAGGATATTAATTCTTTATGATTTTGACAACTTCAGTGTTCCATTCCAGTCATCCCCAAACAGTTTATTCAGTTAAGTCATTATAGCATGGCATGACTATTAATGATGTCGACGTGAGCCTTCTTATGGTTGAAACTTTCCATCTAAAAGTAAATCATTTTAGGCAGGTGAATGAGTGATACGGGCCGGAGTGACAACAGTTAGTCAGAGTAACCACAATAATCACCTGTCGGTTATTGTAAATCCGAGACCGTGTTACCCTGTGTACTCTGGACACTGATGATGTAAGCTTAGAGAGAGAGAGAGAGAATTGTGTGTGTGTGTGTGTGTGTGTGTGTGTGTGTGTGTGTGTGTGTGTGTGTGTGTGTGTGTGTGTGTGTTTTACCTCCATCCGTCATTGCATATCATTTTTCAGTGTTCACGTGAGATGGATGTGCATGCCTTTGAGCCAAGGTCATTGTCCGATTTAATGCGGGTGGTAGGAGCGTGGTTTTAGGACTGGCAGAAAGTTGTTGCGAGCCCGAGAGAGAGAGAGAGAGAGAGAGAGAGAGAGAGAGAGAGAGAGAGAGAGGTCATTTATTTATATTTTTTTTTAAGGGGGGAGGGGGGCAGTACAGTACTGTATTTTGGAGAGTGATGGAGGTGTTATCCTATCTCACATGCTTATCACCGCGTCGTAACACCTAGCCACCGAGGTACTCCATACTATCGTACAGTTCACATACCGTTCTCATGTTATCGAACACTAGTTGACCCGTATTTTCGTTAGCATAGGAATTTTATTTGCACTTTTTCCATAGCGATATATTTTTGCCTGTTAGACTTCAGTATTCTCTTTTGTGTAATTTATATCCTTTTAATAATGATATAGTATGCATCAGTAACATGTTTAAGAATATTAAGGTGTCTATTTTTCTGTTTATAGCTGGAAGAGTTAGTCCTAGAATGCGTTGCCACAACCGAATCGCCTCTGTCACAGTGTCATCCGCTATCAGATTGACCTTTCTCTGTCTCACACCACCCGCCTGCATGCACATCTTCCTTCCACCCGTCCATCTCATCCACGTCACTAGCTAGTTAGGTACTCATTCTTCACTCTTCGCACATGGCCAAATCATCTCAAGGTACATCCCCTAATGATCTCTAGCAAATCTACAACACCACTACAAAGCTTAACTCTCTCTTTGTCATTTGTCTGTGCATGTTTTCATTAACAATGTGCAGAATAAATCGCAGAGAAAGGGATAGTACGAAGCAAAATGTAATGTGTCCTCTGCCAAGAAGAATGCGACTCAGTAGCACGGATTGTTATCACCAGGCCAGCCACACACTTCATACCAAGGCCTTGTTTCATACTGCGCATCCACCACATAGCGCACCGCACTCCTGTCATCAAGGAAATGTGACGTTAGTTACTGGTACCCCGTGAGTGACCTCGCCTTTGCTGTTATCTCATGTTTCATTGTTTTGGTTATTGAGTTACTTTCCCTGTTGTTCTTGGTGGTGGTGGTGGTGGTGGTGGTGGTGTCTAGTCTTGATGTAAAGTGTTGATATTGTTGCTGAAGTGACATGTTGTTATTAAGTGTTGTTGTGGTTCGTGCGTTGTTTCTGGGTGATGTTTTTATAATGTCGAGTGCATTCTTGTCGCCGTCGTTTTGTTCTTTATTGTTATTGTGTGTTAATTGTAGCTTGTTGTTACCTCCGCCAACGTAGTCGGAGGATGTTTTGTGCTCAGCTATGTTTGTCTGTTTGTCCACATGGTATCTCCATAAATTCTCAGTTAATTTCAATGAAATTTTGTGGAAGTGTGGGCCATGGTCCAAGAAGGAATTGATTAAATTTTGGGGTGCATCCGAATCCGGGTCTTGCAACGGCATTGGCGGAGGTGTGTACTTTCCGAGTGCTTTCTAGGTGATTCTTGTTATGTGTTGGTTGTCATTGTTGCTGTCATTTAGAGTGTAATTTTGTCATCGTTGTGTTGTTCTTAGTGTTATTTTGTTATTGTTCAACTTGGCGTTGTCAAGTGTGGGAGCGTGTGCAGGTGTGGTGTCAATGATCCAAGGGACTTTGGCCACCAGCTGACAAAGGCAGGCTTGTGTCTGTGTGTAGTAATAAAGGGCTTGCTGTGTGTGTGTGTGTGAGAGAGAGAGAGAGAGAGAGAGAGAGAGAGAGAGAGAGAGAGAGAGAGAGAGAGAGAGAGAAATCTTTGTAGAATGTACCTTCATCCTCCTTATGCATCTACAATAAGGCGGATCCAGAGTATTATTACACACACACACACACACACACACACACACACACACACACACACACACACACACACACACACAGACCCGACATAAAAGAACACAGACAGGGAAGGTGTGTGTGTGTGTGTGTGTGTGTGTGTGTGTGTGTGTGTGTGTGTGTGTGTGTGTGTGTGTGTGTTGGTGCGTGTACGTGCATATGCGTGAGGGAAACACAAAAATCCCTTGTTTTTATGTGGAGATAATTATTTACCCTAACCGGGGAAGCCTGTCTCGTTGCTGTTCCGTACTTGCCTTTAATGTACTCGGGAAAATATATTATTATAGCTAGCATGTGTACAAGGTTTAGATGCAACCAACTGTATTTCTGTGTGTGTGAGGGTTACTAGAGAGAGAGAGAACGTTGAATTAGAAACGATCACGCTATGAAGAAAAAAAAAAAATTCTTTTCAGGTTACACTATGATAGTCTCTATTCTCCTTTCACACTTTCCTGTAAAATGTCCTCGCCAGTTTTTCTATACGGCGTGGTGTTCTTTCTGACTTTTTCCTGCCGGCTTCGGCTGGAAGGTTTGGAGGGCGGGGGAGAGCCTTCTTCTTTGCTATCCTTATCTCATTTTAGTAGTTTAGTTACTCTTCTAGGAGCTGCCTAGCATGGGCCAACCGGCCTACTGCAGTTATCCTCTCTTCTTATGTTCTTATATGTTCTTATGAAGGCACATGCCTCTAAAGTGCGCGCGCACGCACACGCGCGGGTGAGGGGGGGTGATGTGAGGATATCCTGAACGTGGGGAGAACTTGATAAGGTGTGGGTATTGGCATGGCTCATGGGTGTAGCGCGTTCATTCTAACCTAACAAAAATCCCTAACCCTTTTCAGCTCGATTGATGGCCAGATGTAATCAGATTGGAGGGTTCATTTGGTTGTACTCGTATTTTAATTTGGTCTAAAATTGAAATCTTAGTTTAATTTAGCCCATAAGTGTAATCTCGCCATCTCAGTGGCTGAGTTTTGACAGTAGATAACACTGGATGCTGATGCTATACCGTTTTTACTCAGACATGGCCTAATATTGCCTCGCATCATCTGGAATGGTGCATTATAGCAATAGATTAACATTGATATACGGTGCTTGTCACAAACTAATTCTGTGGAAAGGATGTAGAACGTTAGCATTGTTTTTATGCTATTTATCGACGTGAAATTGGGAGGACGAAACCCTGAGCCACGTGAAAGTGAAAAGAGTATAGTCACGAAGAAGTGCCTGAGCTGTGTCCCGCCCTCTTAACTCCTTCGTGATTTTTGTGTTGTGTGGTGGAGGGTGGTGTAGCGCATGTCGCCTGATAAGAAATTTGGTGTCTTTGATAAAGGACGTTGTCAGGTGACGCTTGGTGAACGGCTTCTTTGTTGGTCAGTGTGTGTGTGTGTGTGTGTGTGTGTGTGTGTGTGTGTGTGTGTGTGTTGTTTAACATTGCGTTGTGTATTGTAGCTTGCATTCTATTGTTTATTTTGCATTGTGATTAAAGTTTGTTGTGTGTAATGTGTGTGTATGAATTTACAACCAGTAAAACGCCTTTGTCGGCGAGGTAAGGGCGAGGCCATTTAAATCCGAAAGCATTGAAATGTCGCCTTACACTCAGAGGATGCCTGGAGTATATTGATGGCTATCTACCCACTAAGTTTCATGCCCTTACGACAAACTTTCTGGCTTGTGGCCCTCTTCTGAAGATTTTCGACATGCTGCACTTGGCGCGTTTCACTTGCCATGTGCACCACCTGCGTGTGATGAAACCTGTCAAAAACAAATCTTAAAGAATTGGGCTGTCATATGATGCAAACCACGCGGTGGTCGGCCTAGTGGTTGCTGAGATATAAGCTTCTCGAAAGCATTACTGTCGGGCCGGGCCGAGTTGGGCCGCTCACACGCGAGAAAATGCCACAACTTGACGCGAGTCCCGCGAGCGCTCGTAATTAAGCTACATGACAAAGTTGGGTAACTGAGGTAGGTTTGTTGACCCATTATGTTGCAAGGCCAATCGCTGAAAAGCAGTTCTTTCTATCTTGATTTTTTTTTTTTTTTTTTAACTAATTTCATTTTTTTTTTTTCTGAATGATGCATAGCGGTGAAGGGATTACTGAAGGGTTTATCTAACCCCTCCTGTTCGAAGAGTCACCCCGAAACTAAATGCAAATGTCTGATAATAGAAAAATAAATGTAGGTAGGAAGGTAGATATAGATAGATAGGTAGATAAATAGGTCGATAACTAAATTTTAAATAAAAAGACAAAATAGGTAATGGGCGTGAAGATGTTAAGGCATGAAACTAACCACGTGGCATTAGACTCTTGACCCCCAAACACACAAAAATTGGCGTGACAGAAGCGTGGAGAGAATGTGCCGAGAATGTGATACGGCGTGGGTACTAGAGAGGCGGCGTGTGGTAGGAATTGTGTGTGTGTGTGTGTGTGTGATGCTGAGATGTAATGTGGGTGGAGTGTGTATATTGTGTTAGAGTATGACCTTTTTCAGGAGGATGCGTTGATGAAAAGCAGTGTGATGTGACATGGTTGTGTTGTTTGGCGGATGTTGTGTTGCATGCTATTAGGTGTGACGTAGCGTGGTAAGGTGTGGTGTTTTGAGAGCGCCGTGACGCTGCTTGTTTGTGTGGAGGAGGGTATAGCGTGGTGTGGAGGCGGCCGTGGCGTGTTGTCGCGTGATAGTGACGTAGTCGTGACGTTGCGTTGTGTGGTGTGTTACCATGTTGCACCACGAATTATCTCCCAAGCCGACTCACCTGACCTTTACCTGGAACGCGTGGTGGTGAACCTCCTCACACACATGTGCGCGCGCTTCACGATTCAGAAGTGTTCCGTCGTTGTTTATGTAGTAGTTGTTAGCCCCTGGCTCACGTGGACGTGAAGCCGGTGTTCTGCAGGCTGAACTTACCTTTCTCGTACAGTCCACCTTCCTCCTTTCGGGAAATAGGGAGAAAGGTGAGTAACGTTTTTATGACTGGGTAGCGGACCCTCCCGGTCATATCGTCGCCACCACAGGAAGGCATCCCTCTCCTACACCAGTTCCATATGGTAACTTGAGCTTTTGCAGGAAGAAGGATAGAAATATGCAGAGTACTTACCGAACCTCAAGTTCTTCCTACAATATATAGTTACGGGAGGAAATTGGTCGTAAGTTTGTGAATGTGAGCTTTATTTCCAGCCACCATATTTCCTGTCACTGTTTATCCTTTGCCGTATTTCCCTATTTTTCTTTTTCTTTTCTTTTTTTGACATTCTGGTACCTTTCTTGTATGTTATTTATATACCGGAAATTTTTTTGTGGACAGAGTTTGCGTATGTTACGTACTGGAAGATATTTGAGGTTATTGTGCTGAATAAATCGATAAGGAAGGTGTGTTGCGAAATATCCATACCCATTACACTACCAGATAACAAAGTCAGCTAACGTCTTAATTTGTTCTATATTTTCGTCCATTTGCTGCATATTTCACGTACCTCAGTGGCACAAGAAGATAGTTAACGGCTGTACACGTGATTAATAGCAATAAATAGGAAATGTGATAGTAATTGGTAATCACAATAGCTAGTTCACATTGTTACTGGCAAATTCATCACCACCACCACCTAATCTCCCAGTATAAGACTGGTGACATTATACTCAAGGTATCAGTAAACAGTAAAGCTGCCAGATTTTCATGGATAGTTTAAAATGAGTTAGGTTGGCATTGGAGGGGGACGCGCAGCTCAGAGTCTTATCACCACCACTCACACAGTTTTAGTGGGGTAGATATATACGTGATACACACACACACACACACACACACACACACACACACACACACACTACTGATACTGGCCACTTAGCGACCGACCGACTCACGCAGGCTTACCCACAAGTAATCTGCCAGACCCAAGCACACTGCCCCGCGATCTTGCCACTGTAAAGCCTATATTCTTGACGGCGTTGGAGACTTGCTATATTCTCTTGCATTGTGTTTGTCTTTTTAACCCTTTGAGTATGGGTGACGTCATTTCCTGTTTATTTTTGCTGCTACCAGACGATGTTCCTAAAGGCTTATCGTATTGATTTTTTTTTTCTAAAGATATATCTAACCCCTACGGCTCGAGAAATCCATCCTGAGCTGGTCAGAATCGTCAGGAAGTGGCATGAATGAAAAAAATGGACGCAATGGATTACAATATAGGCTGCATAAACGTCATGGATGATAATATTAATGTGGTGTATGTTAAAAAGAATAATTTAGAAAGAGAAGTTATAGTAGCCGCGGCTCAGTGGGTTAGAGCGCCCCGCTCTGACTGAAGGGTCGGAGGATCGAATCCACCCAAGGTTCATTGGTAGACATCAGGAAGGGCATCCGGTCATAAAATGCTACACGCTCCAATCCAAAGTCCTCTACCCAGGGGCAACGCCTTAGTCCTTCGGGGATACCTGGCGTAAAACCAAATTATTATTATTATTATTTTTTTTAATTTAGGAAGAGAAGTATGCGGCTTTAATGCACCCTGCTAACACTCTTGGCACTGGCACACACTTGCAAGCAGTGACCTCCCCCTCCCCCTCTTCCTACACGCACACAAGCATACACCCTCGAGATCAGAGGAAAAATAGAGGGCATTTGGTACATTGTCACTCGGTAGCATCATCCACTTTTCGCTTCCTACGCCTTGTCGCTAGTGTGTGTGTGTGTGTGTGTGTGTGTGTGTGTGTGTGTGTGTGTGTGAGTTAAGAGGCGTGCAGTTAAATGAATACTGAGGAGATGAGGGGAGGTATACGATGTGAATAATGGAAGGAAGAAGGTGAGTTGTTTGAGGATATTGGAGATGTGGGTGAGGTGAATGAGTGAGGGTGTGTGTGTGTGATACAGGGCAGTAGTATTACAGCTGGTAATGGATGAGTAAGGAGATGAATAAAAAGTTTAGGCGAGTGAGTAATAAACTAATAATGTATGTGAGAGGGTCAGCAACGTATTATAAATTAGGATGAGATGAGTAAGCAGATGAGTAGAGGAGAGAGGTGAGGTACGGTATGAGATGAGTAAGCATATATATAGAGGAGGGCGGCGAGGTGAGTGAGTAGGAGCCAAGGTAGAACATGTAAGGGTTGGGGGGGGGGGTGAAGAGGCAATAACGTATTATTAGGGAAAGAGCATTGAATAATGTGGATCTTGACCTTGGCCACTCACTACCCCACGACTACCACCACCACGTATTTCCTGGGTGAGGCTCCTCCATACACCCAGTAGCCAGTAGGTCAGCATGTCGGTAGGTAAAGCATATGGGTGGCAGGGCGGGGAGATAAGGCACGTTTTGGTGAAAGTTAAATCCCGGATCGAGATAAAGTCGATCCCGACAGCGGATCCTGTTTTGGCAAGTTACGGTCCTTGTCCTGGATTGGAGATAAAGATGATCCCGGATCGATCTGATGCAGTCAGTCTCCCCGAAGTGGACTGAGGTGGGCGATCCTGGATTGTGACGTTACACCAAAACAAATACAGCGTCAGCTTCTACGTTGTAAGTGCCGTATTAACTTTTTTTTTTTTTTTTTTTTAAATATAATATACCGATAAAATGCTACTGCCAGTGGGTATGAGGGGCTCAGTTGTGGCTGGTTTCATCAGTAATGGGACCGTATTGCCGAAAATGAGAGCAGAATTACTGCTGACCAGATCATCCGTCTGAACTTTCAACCGCCATCGTTTTGTTTACAGTCAGGTGTGGCACTGGGGTGTCGCCATGGCAACAGGACAAGCCGATCCGAAACTGCTCGACTGTTTTGGTGTGACCCCTTCTGGATCAGTAATCCGCTCGATCCTAACCCGATCCCACTGACCCCGCCACAATTGGCTTATAGAGGACATATGATTGCCTGTATGTTCATTTATCTTCATTCTTGCAGCGACCAAATTATTTAGTCATATTAGAGTGAATCATGAAATTTAAGAATAAGAAAAAAATCATCCGCGATAATAATTTATTAATATGGAGACATTTTTCGCAAAAATTGTAAGGGATCTCTTAACAACTGGAAATTAATGCCATGTTTCTTATCTCCAATTAATACCAAACGAAACTTATGTACCTTTACAAATTCGTCACCATATCTCTTAGATTTCTTCCAGATTGTTCATATGTTTTATATATATATATATATATATATATATATATATATATATATATATCAGATGCCATAATCCCGTAAGGGGCGGCCTTTTTGAGCTAGTTGTTTTACAGGGAGGGGCACTAACGCCTCCACCAACCCATTTGACACGTAGGGAACAAGTGTGGGTTGGTTCAGTGTTTACCACCCAGCGTTGTTAATGGTTTCCTGGCTTATAAGAAACTTTTAGGCTTGTCACTCAGTGTAAGGCTATATTTATATTTATAAACATAGAAGGGGTGGTTAGAGTTTATTGCTTATGTAATGCCACTCAGGGACGAGGGAGGCTGGTCACTTATAAATATCAGGACCAACTTGCCAAGCCCCGGGCTCTTGCGCTCCTCATGGGACGGCATAGGATTGGATGATAGCTGGATGGATATACATCATAGATGTTTTCCGACTGGCATACACTAAAATGCCATAAACACCACCACATGGCCATAAACACCACCACATGGCCATAAGCATCACCACTTGGCCATAAGCATCACCACATGGCCATAAACACCACCACTTGTCTGTGAGCACCACCACTTGGCCGTAAACACCACCACATGGCCATAAACACCACCACTTGGCCATTAACACTACCACTTGGCTATAAGCACTACCATTCATCCATAAGCATCACCACTTGTCCATAAACACCACCGCTCAGCCATAAGCACCACCACTCGGCCATAAGCATCACCACTCGGTCATAAGCAGCACCACATGGCCATAAGCAGCACCACGTGACCATAAGCACCACCACATGACCATAAGCACCACCACATGACCATTAGCACCACCTAATTATTATCAGCCTGATTCGGTCAATTGCAGGACCTCTACACTGACTTGTTGTTTGTTAACTTGTTCCATCCTATCCCAGCAATTATCCAAATATTATCCTATAATCTTGTTCACTGTCTACCTCATCCCTGTCACTTCACCTCAGGGTTGCTGCACTTTTACTGTAGTTGTCCAGTCACTGTCTGTTCTACGAAGGGTGTGACCTGCTTAGCCTACAACTGTTTATGCTTTTTCGTTAGGACATCATCTGTCATGCCTTCCCTCAGCCAGGAAAGTGTCTTTTTGTCACCATCAGATGGTCATAAACACCACAGAATTGGCAGTAAACACTCTCACATGGTCATAAACACCACAAGAGGGTCATAAACACTCCCACATGACCATAAACACAACAGAATTGTGATAAACTCTCTACATTACTATAACCACTGAGATGTGATCATAAACTCCCACAATGTCATAAACACTTAGAAATGGTCTTAACGCTTCTACAACATAAACACCGAGAAGTGGTCATAAATACTCACACATGACGAGAAACATCACTGTATTTTTATAAGCACCAATACTGTTTGTGATTATAAATTTTTTTCGACAGCTATTAACATCAGTCAGAAATTCCATACATGTTCATAATCGCCTTTTGACATGTTCGTTGCAGTATTACTTATGAATTATAATAGGTACCCATGTTCTTATTTCAGTGTCTGAGTGCTTGAAAAATTTTTAGAACTGGCAAAGAAACAAAACATCAACCTTTCATTAATTTCCTTCTCGTTATGAAATGAACACCGTCTTTTTTATTTGTAAATTTAGTTAGTAGAGAGTTACATAAGAGAGTTGGGTATAAGTTCGGCGGAGGGCAGTGAATTGACAGGGAATAGAGTGACTTGGAGTTGATTTCTTTTGTGGCCACCCTCTTCTGGGATTTATATGTCTGGATTTAGATAGATAGCAATTTAGTTACTACTGTACAGTATTTTGTTGTGTGGTTAATTGGGGCTGGAGAGGGACTCTTTCATGTGGTGGCACCATTGCAGTACAAATCTCCCTCATCTCCCATCCCATTGCTGGAAAAGAGGACAACTGGAGAAGGGCAGCCTCAGCCATCAGTCCACTTGGGTCACATTTAGATGAGCCTGGGACTGCAGCAGCAGTAATAATAATAATAATAATAATAATTACAGTAATAATGATGATAATAATAACAACAACTTGAAAATGCCTCAACTGAAGTGACAAGTAGTAGTGAAGTGCATGTGTCCTAACTTGGTTATGGAAGGCAGTTCTCACCACAGCACATGAGGGATGTGGTTCATCACTTACAGAAATGCCAAATGTTTTTAGAATCTTTAACTTTTTTCAAGGCAGCCAGAACAGGAAAGCATGTGCCAGGAAGAGATGATCAGACAACAGACAGAAAGAAGAAACCTACTCATTACACCATTACAGAGAAAACATGGCTCAGAGTTGGAACAAATACTCTTCATAAAGATTTAATAGAAATGCAAGGTTTGTCATGATACAATATACACTCACTTGTTCTAGCTGTTCCTCAAATTTCTTGAGGGTTTCATGCCTCCCCAGCGAGAATGGTGATGATGATGACAGTGGCAGTGAAAATGTACAGTGACAGTGTTGATTTATGTTAATTATAGGTAGTTTATGGCAATTTGACGTTGAGATCAATGGAGAGCCATTGGACATTCATAGGAAGCTTGAGGAGTCTGGTGAAGCACTCATTTGGGAGGAATCAGAGGATGGTGACGATGATGATGATGATTGTGGTGATGATTTATTGATTAACTTATTTGTTGGCAGGTTGACATAGAGATCAATGGAGAGCCAGTGGACATCCATATGAAACTTGGAGAAACTGGTGAAGCATTCTTTGTGGAGGAGTTAGAGGATGGTGTTGAAGTGAGCCCGCAGCTGGGCACATCCCCGCTGCCAACATCCGTTCTGCATGATAAACAATTCATTGCCTCTTCTGCTCAAGACTCGAACACCAGACATAATGATTCGGGTGTTGAGAATTCTTTGTCTACTAGTTTGCCAGTAGTAGAAGACACTGCAGTGACATCAAGTCCACATGAAGCTGAGTTGAGAACAGAGGAAAGTAAGGATCACAATGATGAAACAGATCAGGCAGTGCAAGACACATGTGCAGTTGCAGCCCCTCAGTTGTTGGAGCAGGAAAAGATGGAGAGTGAAATTGGGGTGATACGCCGTGTGAAGAAAAGCACCGGGAAGCAGCAGCACCGGGACATATGCACTCAGACTGAGGAGTCCTTCACCCTGACCCCAGCTCCTCCCAAGAAGAATGATGCAGTTCCTGCTGGGATAGGAGGTGTCAGTTTATCTGCCACCAGCACCCTCACCACTGAACCCCTGAAGCTCAACTCCAGCCTTGTTGAAGGTCAGCAAGGCAGCAAGACAGATGGGGAGGAGATAACCAGGGGTGAGTTATATCTGTATTTTTTTATTTCAAACTTGTGCCTTCACATATTTGTGTTTATATCATTTTTGATGAAGTGTATCATCTGCGTTAACAGTGTGTGACTGTGTAATGTACATCAAACACAATAGCAATGCATACCACTAGTGTTTTATACATGAATCACTTCAAAATAATATTTCTGTTCATCAGTGGGCAAGGGCAGCCGGCGTAAGCGAAAGAAGCGTTGCTACAACAAGAAGCAGCGACCCAAGAGCTCAGGGAGTCAGTCTAGTGATGATACAACCCCCAGTGAGCCAGCTGATCTCACAACTCTGCCTGACTCACACCCAAGTACCCAGGAAGGCATCTTTGTTATGGATGATATTGAGGTGGAAAAGGTGAGTTGCTGTGCCCAGTTGATACTTAGGGTCATATGCTTAAGCCGTAAAGCACAAAGTGGAATACATTCTCCAAATTTTTTACGATAATTTTTGAAACGCAACAAAAGTGGAATGAGTTTGGCCGTCATATGTTATTACTGAGCAAACTGCCATGTGGGATGCAGGATAACTGTAGCTTCCTAATAATAAAGACACGCATCCCATAATTGATGCTAAAAAATTAGGAGCTTGCATAGCATTTTGCATTTTTAAAGTGTAACATATGGCTCTTAGTGTGGTTAGTTTTGTGGTTGTTACATGGTTGTGAGTAGTGTCTAATATTGTAGTGTCTTGAGTGAGTTAATGGTGTGGTGTGATTGTGACTGAATTAGCTGTGATAGAAATAGTGTTTCTGTGATAAATTGGGTTAATGAGAGTGATTAATATGAATGAAAATGTGGTTGTAAGTTAGAAGTTCAGTTTTTATGAAGTCTTTATGTGTTACATCTTTAGTTTTTGCTTATACCAGTAGATTTTTTTTCTACTGTTCATTCCTCATTGCCTGATGAATAAGAATAATCTTGCATTGTATATGAACAGATAATACTTACGTGTTCTGTACGTGCTTTTAAGCATCAGTCTTATTTATATCGTGTTTATCTGCCCAAATTAATTGTGTAAAGAGTGAGACTAGAATACCCATTAACATGTTCCATCTTACATTGCTGTATGTCTACAAGCATCTGTAATGGATGGATGTTTTGTGTGTGTGTGTGTGTGTGTGTGTGTGTGTGTGTGTGTGTGTGTGTGTGTTATCAGAATGGGGCAGCATGTTATTATGTATTATAGTATTTATGCATTTATGTGATTTCCCCACACTGCATGCTGTTATTTGGTTGTCAGTAATGCATGCTTTTTCCCCCCCTGTCATGCATGATTATTAAGAGGATTTATATCAGTTGTTTTAGGTAATAAATCAGTTATCTCTAGGCCCCCCCCATTTTTTTTTTTTTTTTTTTTTTTTTTTTTTTTTTTTTTGTACTCAAGCACATGTTGTGTGGAGAGTGCAGTGTTTTGGTTGCTGTTTGTCTGTCTTTCTTAGTGTTGCCAATATAGCTTAAACAGTTTTGTTCAGATTTAGACAACTTGGATAGAGGGTTGAGAGTCAGGCAAGGGGTTGTTCTGTTGCTTCTGATAGGAGGAAGTCAAGTGTCAGTTTCACATTGCAAGGTCAACCACAACAGATTTTTTCTGATTGGACCAGACTTGGTGGAAGGGTTCAGGATAAGACATGGATCAGGGGACTCAGTTTGAGAACAGTCATGGTCACAGGACAAGGTCAGATGTTCGACTCTTTAACTGTTGTACTGTATTCAGCATGGACCAGGCTTGGTGGAATGATTGCGAATCATCCAAGGATGACAAGATTTGATTTCGAGAACAATTGTTGACAGGGTAAGGTCAGCCCACACAGTTTTTATCCAACTTGACCAAATTTAGTGAAAGGGCTGAGGGCCAGACAAGAATGATGTACAGTACTGTAATTAGGTTTTGAGAACTCATGGTCAGAGGTCAAGTTCATAGGGCAAAATCAAATGCTTGGCTGTTATACCAGGTGTAGGCTGTGGGTGTTGCACTGTCTGAGTGCCCTTTCTTGTTGTGTTGTGTTTAAGTGCTGTGGTATTTTATGCATAATAAGTCCTCAGTATACTGAACTATTTGGGGGAAACAGCTGACAATATAGGCGATAATTTAATATTGCAGGTGTTTGTTAGTGAGTACTGGAACTGGACACTTCCACAATCACTCCCGCAGCTGCGGAAGTGTGATTTCATTTGCGGATTTGCGTGTGCAACAAATTCTAAGCACTTCCCAAACGCAAATCTGCCTGAGAACATCTAGGTGGCCTAGCCCAGCAGGCAGCGCCTGAGTGAGTTGCCGGCTTGGTATCACCTCCTGCCACTCCTGCACTGTTGCCATATGTACAGTGAATATTGTAGTATACACTGTATACAATAAATTCACCTTCAGTACAATGCACAATAGTATTTTTCATTATTGTGCATTTGGTGCGATAATTTTACAATTCCTTCAAATATACAAGTGTATATATATATATATATATATATATATATATAGGTGGGGGTGCTCACCATCCACTCACTCGATGTAGTGCTGCTGTCGGGTGTCTGCCCTTTCCTCTCCTTCATCCTTCTTTCCATCCATCCTCTTCTGTATTCCTTTACTTTTCATTCTTTCCTTCTCCTTCTGCCTACGGGTAACTTTACACTCCCTCTTCTGTCTTTCTTTCCTTCATTCATTCCTCTTCCTTCTGCTTGTGGGTGACTCTACACTGAGTGACAAGCCAAATGGTGTCCTGTACATCAGGAAACCATTTACTACGCTGGGTGGTAACCATATAACCAAATTTTGGCGCCTGGTGGTTTAGTGAGTAATTATTACGCTCCAATTGGATTGAGCCGGTGAAGGTTTATATCCAGGGAGTGGTTGGGGTTGATTGGTTATGTAATGCCACTCAGGGATGAGTGAGGCTGGTCACTCTCATCTTAAATGTTGGGACCTACTGTCTAGCCCCAGGCTCGTATGCTTCTGATAGGGCAATGTAGGATTGGATGATGGATGTTCAATACGTTTACAGAGGCCGTTATAACTGAAATCTGGTACAGTATATCTAATTTCAATTTAATAACGGTATATAGTATTGTATTCTGCTTTGATATGTAGTGCACTATGCATGTGCAGAGTAATGCATGGTTGTTTCCTATTGCACCATGAATTTTAAGTAGTACATTATTTTGTTCAGGCTCACTGCCCTGTGTTCGGACATGTTTATTGCAATGCCATTAATGTTTTGTATATTATCAGATACTGTGTTATTGAATCATAAGCTATACAGTACTGATAAGTTTTGAATGTGTAGTTCATTCTGACTTGATTATATGAAAACAGTCAAGTTCAGTTGTATTGCCAGCTGTTTTGATGGACTCGGAGGTGGCTACAGCATTATTGTAGGCTACAGGGACAGTATTGTACTCTGACTTCCGTATCCTTATTTTCAGTTGCAGCTCAGAGATTGTTATGTGAAAAGCTTACAGAGCAGCTCAAGTAATTGAAGGCACAAAACTTCACTATGTTGTTATTACAGTATGCAGTGCAATGCTTGCAGTCTTGCTGTGTATATGCATCAGCAGCAGCACACTTGTTTCTGATTTGGTTTGTGAATTATTTTTATTTTAGCTCAATCTAGGTGAATTTTTGTTTTATACAGTGCAGACTGTTAAATCCGAAAATCTGATTTTGAGAAACATCCACATTCCAAGATATTTTTTCACGCAATAGAGAAGTGTTGATATCACCTGTCCTCACATAGTGCATATTTGAAGACACAGTCTTTGTGCAGGCATGTACAACAACAGATGATGAATTACTAATACAAAGTACTTTATTGTATTTACTACTCGTGAAAATGTAGGCTTTTGGTTTCTCATAGTTATTATTATGCTTGTCAATTCCAAAAACTTTCCAGTTCTCCTGTTTATCATTATGTTTATATACTCCAAATTTTTCCATTTTCTGTAAAGCCACTGGTCCCAAGTATTTCGGATTTTAGAGTTTGTACAGTACATTATTTTTATTTTAGCCCAATCTAGGTGAACTGAATGTTGAGATGAAAGGTTTTTAAGTGTGAGTGTGATATACCTCCCTGGCAGTATGGGGTGCGCTCATCTCCCCCCTCCCCCGCCACCCCCCACATGACTCAGTCCTCGTCGCTGCCATTGCTGCGCGAGGCTGGGCGGGACGACGTACGCACAGAGGAATGGGAAGGAGGCTCACTGACCAGGGCAGTCGGACCAGACTTGCATCCCTTTAGTGACACCGACCTCAGCCCACCAGCAAGGTAAGAATAGTTGATATTATTAGTAGTATTAATATTTGCATGAGTGGAGGAGTAGGAAGGAGCTCACTTACCATGAAAATTGGAGGACCAAACTTGTATCCCAATAAAAACACAGACGAGGCATCCAGCAAGGCTCCGTATTGTATAACACTACTTATGAATTGAATTCAAGGTTTTGATCATTATTGAATTCTTTGAGGAGCTGCTGCATTTGAGAAACAAGAGGTTGGCCATTTTTATGGTGGTGCATATTTCATTTTATCCCTATCAGCCTGAGGACGTACATTTTATTTTCCTCTTGTTAACTACAACAGTATATTTGTATCATTGGCGTACAGTTACTGGTACATTCAGATATCATTATATGTATGCACAGTGTTCCATGCTATCACAACTTACTTGCTACTATGAAATGGGGAAAATGGCAAATTATCTATCAGTAAGAATT
Organism: Coenobita brevimanus; assembly: GCF_032717465.1. Classification (NCBI taxonomy): domain Eukaryota; kingdom Metazoa; phylum Arthropoda; class Malacostraca; order Decapoda; family Coenobitidae; genus Coenobita; species Coenobita brevimanus. The sequence goes on from NC_136961.1 coordinate 47,747,428, forward strand.
TGTCTTTTATTACTGTGGGTTAATAGCTAAAAAGGACAAAATAAGAAAATGCAGCAGACCCTTGTTATGTCAGACCTTGATATTAATGGATTTTTGATTTATCAGAGGCCACCGAACTTTTGTCAGCAATGCCAAACTAGGATCAGTAAATGGTGCGGCACAGTGTACAGTACATGTTTCCTACCCATTTTGCTCCAGCCTTGCCTGAAATTGCCCTCTTCTCATGATGATTGCTGAATAGTAATAACAGAGTAGAGCAGTACTGTACTGTACTTACCATGAAGAAGTGGTATGACAAGGATGCGAAGTAAGCTGCAAAAGGATGAAATTTTGGGCCAAGTCAGTGTAAAATGGGTATGGTTTTCATGTACAGTACTAGAATATGATATTGTAGTCATTTATTTTCAGTCATGTGTTTGAATTCCCACCTGGGAGGGTGACCCTTGGATTTAACAAACTTCCCCTCAGTTATTTTGATGTCATGAAAGTCTGCTGTATATAGCAGGGACTTATTGTACAGCATATTATAGTCATGTTTGTTAGCATATTTTTTTCATGGCTTCAGTCCTTCTACGTCGCGGCCACCAACTCCCATCAAATCTGACACTGAGTATGAAGTGGAGCGTCAGCGAACAGACTCCGCTGATGGATCCTGCCAGACTGATGACAAATGGCAATGGGTGTGGGGTGAACTGCCCACCCCCCCACCCAAGACACCCACCCGCACTACCCCACCCACCGACACTGGGTCTTCAGCAGACCACTCAACTGGTGAAAAATCAAACAAGAAGGAGGAAGGTATGGCATTGTATTTTTTTTTTTTCTCCCTGAACCTGCCTTATCATATCCTTAGTTGGAAAATAGAGGTTGAGATAATGATGATGATTCTCTAACCTCACAAAGATCCGTAACCCCTTTCACCTCAGTTGATGTTCTGGCGTAGTCATATTGGAGGATCATTCTAATATTGTGCATATATTCGAACCACATGAAGATCCCAAACCCCTCTCAGCTCTGTTGATGGTCAAGTATAGTCAGATTGGAGACATGGTCAAAATGAAGAAGATTCATTCTTGCCTAATGACTCAAGACTCGTCAGATTACATGCAACCATGACTTCGGGAACAGCCCAATTTCAAGGAAAAACAAACTGATCATAGCAAAATATATTCATAGCTAGAGCAGAGACTGAGTATCACTGAAATTGCACAAGAATGGATGTAGGTAAGAATCTACTTAAAAGCTTTTAATGACATGAGTTTTGGAGTTCAGAGGAAGAAAAGGCATTTAAAAAAAAAAAAAAAGCCTTATTGTGTGTCAGTAGTATTCTGTGCATTATATCAGGAATACACAGGGTGTCCACAAAGCTCTCAGAGGTGTGTGCAATATATGTGTAAATGGATTGACATTGAATTGTATAGTTTTTTTTTTACTTGAAAGAGAAAAAAAAAAAGTTACTGGTACTCCGTCTTAGGAAAACAATACATCTCTGTATGTTCAGCTGTTTTCATGCGACAGTTTTCTGTAAACCTAGCAGAACAGTATGGACACTCACCCTATACTTCAAGCTTTTTGAGTAATTGTGGGATGTACTGTAGTATGGTTGTAGGTATTTAACCCCTGCACGCCGGGCCGTTTATAGTGTTGTTATTCACTCATTATGGGAATTTTCCTGAAAATAGCCTGTTTTCAAATCTTAATACTGTATCTTGGAAACTATAGCAGTTAAGGAAACAAATTAAAGACCACATTACTCTACAGCTCTTCTTTTGCGAGTGAAAGTATCCCCAGGTGTGTAAGTCGTTGCGTCGATGAATAATGACGTGAAGAAGAGGACTAATTTTTACTGTGAGACAGGATGTGTTCATGTATTTGCCTGCGGTCCCGACAATGGCTTTTCTCTCAAGACGATAACTTTTCCATTCTTAGATAAACTAGACACAGTGATGTCCAAGGCACTCCCTATGGCACTATCACTGAGTCTTTTCCTGGTATCCTTGGAAAGAGACTTGGCAGGGGTGGATGAGGCAAAAATCCACGTGGGGAATGGAATCGGATGAGAATGGTTAAGGAAAGATTGTCTTACACCTGGCAAAGTCACAGAGACGATTGGGATATGGTTGGGTTAAGAAAAGATCGTTTTACAGCTGGCAGAGTCATAGAGACGACTGAGGTGTGGTTGGCTCAGCTGGTAGGAGTCCCTCCCTAGCTTTTGGTGATGAGATAAAGTGGCGGTCACTTCAAACTGTGGCCTGGAAACAAGTGCGGTTCCATCCAACACACGGTGCTGCCCGGCCACTAATTTCTTGACAGTTCTGACTGACACCCGGCAGTTAGGGGTTAAATTATCAAGCTATGTGTGGTGCCCTAGGAAGTGTATGTTCTGTTAGCTTAAGAAGGTTGTACAGTTTTAGAATACTGTTCTATTACTATATTCATTGGGCAGAAAGATTGCTATGGTAGTAAAGTAGTTTGCTTTACATAATTATGGTATTGATAATTTTTTTTTTTAGTTCATGAAATATAATTTTGAAGTTTGTTTTAATTTTTTTTTTTTTTTTTTTTTTTTTTTTTTTTTTAAATGACTATGTTCCTCATTCTGCGTCATACAGTCTCCCTGTGTACTAACTCAGAGCTACATTTTTCATTTATTACCTTAAAGCTTCTCTGTAGGGTACTGTGCATAAACCTTCAGTTCAGGGTGTTATCTGAGAGCCTGGACTTAACAGTTTCCTGTGTTATCATTTATGTTTTAAAAACTGTACTGTATAGTCCCTATATTGTAAAACCAGGACTTTATGATCATATATAAATATATATACAGGTATACCCCAGTTTAACGATGGAACTGGTTAAGTAAAAACCCATCGCTAGGTGGGGTATTCTATCTCTGGGTAGATTTAACATGTATAGGGATGCATTTTTGAGCCTTGGGTTTCCCCCCCAATCAAGTCCTAAACCCACCCAAATGAGTCCAAAAACAAGTTTCTAGCTAACCTAAACCCCAAAATTACTTTAAAACAAGCTAAACTGAGCCTAAAAGCAGTTTGTAAGTCACCTAAACCCAAAAATAAAATCTGAAAATCACTAAATATGTCTGTAAAAAATCAGACTTAGTAAACTGTACCCCAAAATGACAGTGTTCACCCTGTTTATGACTAAAACACATTAATCTAAGTCTAAAAACAGTTTATAAACCAACCTAAACACAAAATTTTGGTCTAAAATTTCATCTAAATTGGTTTTAAAAACTCTAAACCCATCGTTAAACTGGGATTTGGCCATCGTTAGACGGGGTATGGTGGTATCAGTATTTTTACCCTCATCGCTAAGCCGTGGTATCGTATTTCGGGGTATACCTGTACAGTATAGGGTAAAACGGGGTAATTTCGCCAAGATGCCAATAATTCCAGTTCAAAGCGCTCATGCCATGGCAGTCCCCCCCCAACCAACTTAACAGCTGTGAAACAATCAGTGAAACAGTGATGGAAGCCATTGACGTAAAGTTCTTTCAGTACATAGTATAGGCCCTACTGTATGGTTGCCTAGGCTACCTAAGCCTAGTTATAATCAGTTGTGTATGATATGTTGTGTGGTAATATAACAATAATAACAACAAGTAGTTTGTGGCGAAATTACCCTGTCGGTCAGGGTAATTTCGGCACGAGACACTTAGGAGGGAATTTTTTTTTTTTTTTCTTTTTAAATAATGATTATAGGTATCTTTAGGAGAAGGGCTGAGTGTATAGATAAAGCAGTAAAAATGCCAATATTCCATATGTGGTTTGTATTTAGCAAAACACACCATTCACGGTGAAATTACCCCGTTTTACCCTGCATATGTACTGTATGTATGTATGTATATAGTTGTCATACTACACCAGATATATGAGATTGTCATTTGGTTATTGTTTTGTTGGCCTTGTCTTTGTGCTAATCATCTGCATTTTGTAGAAGTATAATATTGTCGTGCTTTAAGTGTGGTGGTATGATAATTGTGTTTAGTGTGGAGTAGTTGCAAATGTGGGAATGCTGCAGAGGATGAGCGGTCAGTGCTGGGGAGTATGCTGAGGTTCATGCGGGTGACAAAGAAGGCACGTCACAACCCAGAGAGTGAGGGCATCTACCTACAGGATATCAACTTTGATGAACTGGATCCGGAGGTGGCGGCACTCTACTTCCCACGCAATTTCCGCACACCAGAGAAAACTACAAATGGTGAGGCTAGGGGTGCTGGCTGCATGTAGTAATAGTAGTATAGCATTGGCTAGTTGCAAGTGTTTCACTTTAACTCTGCTTAAAATTGTCAATTCTCCACCTTGAATGCTGGTAAAGTACAAGTTCCTTCACCAGATATTTGCCCAGCTTTTGTCATTTCACAGCATATTTCGTGATACTGGTGGATGATACAGTAGAGTCCATCCTCCAATCACTTGATGCAGTACTGACTACTGCTTCCTTCATCTTCATCATTTATTCTGTGTCTGCCCTTCTCTCTTCCTGTCCATTTTTATTAATCTTCTTTTTTTTTTTTCCAATAATTTGTTTGACTCTGGGCATTGGCTTCACAGCCTGCTCCCAAGACCCAGTAGTCCTGCATACCATACACCTCCACATGTCACCACTGTGGCACGAACACCCACCATCCATAATGAATACATGTAAGAGCTGCTTCATACACGATTGGTGTATTAGTATTAGTGGGGGGGGAGTCGTTTAATAAAACAGTGAAGCCTGCTTTTATGAAATTCAAATCCTTTATCTGTTCCTTGCTCCAGCGGGGATTTGAACCTGGGTCCATTTGAACTGCAGGCCTCCTCTCTACTGCTTCAGCCACCACCTCCTGTGGCTCTACACTAAGTAACAAAGCTGATGTTCTCCTGGAACCTAGGAAACCATTTATAATGCTGGGTGGTAAACATATAACCAAATAACAGGGTGCTCTGGAGTTTATTATGATGCCCCTGTTAACCAGGTGGAGAGGCGCAAATGCAGCGTCCATCTGGGAACAACCTGCATACTCTTCCCTGCGCCTCACTGTGGTGAGACACTTTGTCATAAGGGAAGATTGGTTCATTGCATGGGATGACCTTGCAGAGGCAATTGCTTGCATGCAGTTGATAAGTCTGCTCAGGCAGACAAACTGGGGTTGTTCAACAACAAGTGGTAGCTCAGTGCCAGAATGAGATAATGCTTGAGCTACACATCTTTCTGATACCAGTTTTTTGGACTAGCATCATATTGTAGCATTAATCTTTTGTTACAGTTCAGCATTCAAGGTGCAGGGATGGCAAATTAAAGCCAAGTTAAAGCAAAGGAAGTATAGTTATAGCAAGTTTGTTTAAATCCTACATAGATCCTTAACAGCTCAGATGTTGGCCAAGTTTAGTCAGCTTGGAGGATGGATTTGATAAGTAATGAAGGAGCAGATTCTTACCTTGTAACCAAGACTTATTGAATTTCATATGGTTTAGTATTCATGTTGTAGAAGTGGCCCAGTTTTGTCTTGTGAAAGAAGCTAACTGTAGTTAGTAACTTAGTAGTAGTGTGAATTGTCATCACCGTAAGTGTATTGTTGTAGTCTGGTGATTAAGACAGGTGTTAGTAGTAGCCTAGTAAAGGATGGGTGTGCTTTGCTGCTTCATTATAACTGATAAATATATATCTATGCCATATTATATTAATGATTTTTTTTTTTTTTTTATGTTTTACCTTTTTTCATACCTTGTAAGTTTAAAAATTTTTCTAATGAATGATATGTTGTAGTTTCATATTAATGGTAGAGCATTCTGTAACTTCAGTGAACTACTGTGTACCTTACAAGCTTATTAATAAGGTGGAATTACTGGTAAGTATGCATAGTACTTCATGTCCTCTTTTTTACGTTAGCAGTTGACTTCGTAGGTATGTAACTTTAAGGCTACAATCCAGATGTGATATTGCAGACAGCTTCCCATTTTCCAAGTTTGAGTATTGATCAAATGATGTACTAGTACAGTATATTTGTTAGAATTTCCTGCTGTGTTTATGATATATAGAGTTTTAAAAATATCTTGAGAGGAGAGGAAAAGGTGATGAAGATGGTCTTGGTAGTTTTCATATATATATATATATATATATATATATATATATATATACTGTATATTATACATACATATGTACTGGTATATACATATATATATAAATAAATATACATATATCTATCTGTCTATCTGTATATCTATCTATCTGTCTATCTATCTATATATGGTGGTAGGTGGGGGTGCTCACCATCCACTCACTCAATATAGTGCTGCTTTGGGTGTCTGCCCTTTCCTCTCTTCCATCCTTCCTCTTCTGTCTTTCTTTCCTTCATTCTTTCCTCTTCCATCTGTCTACGGGTGACTTTGCACTCCCCTTTCTGTCTTTCTTTCCTTCATTCTTCCCTCTTCCTTCTGCCTTTGGGTGACTACACTCAGTGACAAGCCAAATGGTTTCCTGTACACCTGGAAACCATTTGCTACACTGGGTGATAACCATATAACCAAATTTTGGCGCTTGGTGGTTTAGTGAGTAATTACGGCGCTCCAATTGGATTGAGCTGGTGAAGGTTTATATCCAGAGGGTGGTTGGGGTTTATTGCTCACATAATGCCACTCAGGGATGAGTGAGGCTGGTCACTCTCATCTTAAATGTCAGGACCAGCATGCCTAGCCCGGGCTCCTACGCTCCTCATGGGTCAGTGTAGGACCTGTGTGTGTGTGTGTGTGTTTACCTAATTGTGATGTACAGGAAATGAGCTAAGTTCGTGGGGTCCCATCTCTGTTTCTCAGTAAGTCAAATTTAGTTTTGAACTCGTTTAAGTTTTTAGACTGGATGATCTCGTTGTCCAGGCTCTTCCATAGGTCTGTACATCTATAAGGAAAACTATATTTCTTGATATCGTTCAAGCAGCTTGGCTTCTTCAATTTCATTCTGTGTCCTCTTGTTACTCTCTTATCCCCTACAAACAGATCTTCTTTGTCAATTTTATCTACTCCCATCATGGTCCTGAACACCGCAGTTACCGTATGTCGCCTCTCTTTCTTCCTTCCTCTAAGGAAGGCAAATCCAGCATTTCCAGCCTCTCTCTGTACGACAGATCTGCCAGACTGAGGACCATCTTGGTTGCTGTTCTTTGTATTCTCTCAGTCTTGTTTATATCTTTCTTTTTGTGTGGAAACCACATTACTGCTGCATATTCTAACATGAGGCGGATCATGGCCACTATCAGTTTTTTCATTTCCTCGTCCCTATAATGGAATGATGCTCTTATATTAGTCAGGAGTTTATATATCTCTCTAACTGTCTTGTTAATATGTTTTTCAGGTGACAAACTATCCTGCACCACCACTCCCAAATCTTTGTCTTCTCTCGCTTTTGTGATTGGTTCATTACCCATCAAATAATTCAGTGATGGCCTGTAGGTACTTTACCCATTTCCAGTATTTTACATTTCTTTTCATTGGATTTCATTTCCCATATCCAGCTCCAATTGTGTATCCTTTCCAGATCCTCCTGCAGCATTTTACAATCCTCATCAACCTGTACCTTCCTGAATCTTTTCATTATCAGCAAACAGACTTGCATAACTGTTCACTTCACCTACCATATCATTTACGTAAATCAGGAACATTACTGGCGCCGACACCAAGCCTTGTGGGACTCCACTTGTTACTTCCCTCCATCCAGACATCCTATCCTTTGTTACTGTCCTTATCTGTCTGTCTCTCAAAAAGTCTCTCATCCATTCCAGGAGGTTCCCCTTCCGTCCTCCTATATGCCACATTAGTCTCTTATGGGGTACCTTGTCGAAAGCATTCTCCAAATCTAAATACATACAATCCACCCAGCAATCTCTCTCCTGAAGCACGTCAATCACTCTTGAGTAAAAACTCAACAAGTTGGAAACATATGACCTTCTGTTTCTGAATCCAAACTGGCTATCAGCCAAAATATTCATCTCTTATAGATATTTTACCCATCTATCTTTCAGAAATCTCTCACACAATTTTGCGACCATGCTGGTTAGGGACACTGGTCTATAATTCAGGGGTTCTTCCCTGTTTCCTCCCTTATAAATTGGTACCACATTTGCCCTCTTCCAATCTTGAGGCACTTTTCCCTTTTCCAGAGAACACACAATTAAACTGTGAATCTTATCTGCCACTTGTTCTCTGCATTCCTTCAGTACCCAATTAGAGATTCCATCTGGTCCTGGGGCTTTCCTTACATCTTGAATTTCCAGTAATTTATATCCTTCCTGTACATCCACTTTTATATCTTTTATCACTACATTTCTAGTCACCCTCTCCTTCCACAAACTCCTTTTCATTAGTGAAAACTGATTGGAAACATTTGTTCATTATTTCTACTTGCATTGCCGCATCTTTATAATCCTCTCCTTCAACTTTTAGTATGGTGATTCCTTTCTTTTGTTTCAGTTTGCCATTGACAGATCTATAAAACAGTTTGGGTTCATCCTTACATTTGTCTATTATACCTTTTTCAAAATTCCTTTCGTCCTCTCTACGTATTCTTGTTTATTCATTTCTAGTTCTTTTATGTTCTTCCTTTGTTTTGTTGTTACCTCTCTTTCTCCAATTGTTCCATGCCGTGTCTGTCCCTTTTTTTTGCTGTTATACACCTTCTATTAAACCACTCCTTTTTCCTGTTTTCTTTCCCTCTTACTCTTGGCACAAATTTTTTTACTCCGAATTATAGAGGCCTACAAAAATATCCCGCTTCCTCTGTATCCCTCCTGTTTCTCTGACTTTTCTCCAATTTGCATTTTCAGAAAATTTTCTCAATCCTATAAAGGTTGCTTTCCCAAAGTTGAATCTTCCCTGCCTATAAAGCTCGTCTCTTGGCTTCACGTTCCCTGTTATCATCTGGAACTCAGTGACCACGTGATCACTTTTTCCAATAGGGCACAGATATTTCAAGGATTCTGTTACATCGGGTTCTTTGGTAAACAGTAAATCTACAGTAGTCATGCTGGTGTGTCCTCCCCTCGGAACCGTGTCTCTTCTTTGACCCATTGCGTCATCACATTGTTCATTGTTATATTTAATAATATAGTACCCTATGAATCTTCGCTGCCTCCTGAGTCCCATTCCTCCCAGTTCACCTCTTTACAATTGAAGTCACCCATTAAAATTATATTGTTGCTTTTCTCAATCTTTTTCTGTAAATAACTAGCCATATCTGACAACATCTCCTGGTATTCATCATCACTCCATGCTCTTGTCTTAGGGGGAACATACACTACCACCATATCTCTCTTGCTATTCTCTCCAGTTTCTAATTTCATATTTATCACTTCAGCCCTGCCTTCTCCCATTTCCACAATATCTACATTTATGTTGTTCTTCACTGCTATCATCACTCTTCCTCCCGTTTTTCTTTTCTGTCTCTTCTTCACAGTTTGTATTTACCATCTCCCATATGAACATCAATACCTTCTCTTAACTTGGTCTCTACAAAGCACATAACAGGTTCATGTACCCTCAGAAAATTGTTGATTTCTACCCTTGCCGATATTAAACCATCAACATTAGTATATCCCACCTTCACATTATTTTTTATGTTTTTTATATCCTTTTTTCTCCTTCTCTCCATTGGTACCACTGTGTGTGTGTGTGTGTGTGTGTGTGTGTGTGTGTGTGTGTGTGTTTGTCATTAGGCAAACTGTGTCTGAAGTGCTTGGTAATTTTAAAGTTTGTTTCTGGGTTATGTTAGATTTTTATGTTACTGCATACCATAACAGAATGTATGAAAATGAGATTGCCGACAGACATATAGTTTGTTATGCATGACAGTTGGCACAGATAAGGGTTGTAGTATGATTGACATAACCCTTTTGCTGCTAGGATTTCTCAGGCTTTTTTTTTTTTTTTTTAATAGATGGTGTGAGATTTGGTTTGGAAAGCGAGGAATGTGGGGGGGGGGGGATGGAAGAAGTAGTGAATTGATACTTGCACTCACTGGCTCACCAAGCAATGAGAGGGAATCCTGACTACACCTCACACTGAACAGTATCAGTAGTTAGCCTAAGAAAAATTCCTAGGTGCAGCGGCAGTATTCAGATCACTCAGGATAGTTTTTAAGCCTTTGACTGTGTGGAATGATTTCAGTCTGACAGAATATGTAGGGTTAACTTGGTTATAATACACAAGTGCACCAGTTGAAGAGGAAGGGTTAAGGATATTGTCACACTGCATTGTTTTTTCTTTTATAGGACCCCACTCTGATGCATGCAGGGACTTAAGCAAGACTTAAAAAAATCTTTGGGTTGAAGAGATTGTGGATGTTTGTTTCAGGGCTAAATGTGAAGGATGAGGATGCCGAGTCTGGGAATGGGCCATCTTTACCCCAGTCACCACACAGTGTGGAGGGTGCCATTGGTGGGCCTAAGGTTTCTAGTGACTCTGACTTCGAGGACTCAAGACATCCCATCTTTGACTATAAGTGAGTTACCATCTGTCTCTTACAACAGAGGAAGGAAGGAGAGGAGATTGTGTTGTCATGAACAAAAAATTCTTCATTAATCTATTGTTAGCATTGTGTCCTGCTTCCACACTTCTCATGGCTCTCTGAACATCAGAGAGTGTCCTTCCATCTCACGCCTTTGTTGTGCATGTGAAATTACTACTGAGGACACATAAAACCAGAAAACACTTAGCGAGTGCATATCTCCGCCAATATCATTGCAGAATCCGGATCTGGATCCATATCTGCCCCCAAATTTAATCAATTCTTTCTTGGCCCGTGGCCCATCTTCCACAAAATTTCATCGAAATTCATTGAGAACTTTTGGAGATATCATCTGGACAGACAGACAGACAGACAAACATGTGTGAATACACGACCTCCTCCAACTTCATTGATGGAGGTAAATAATTTCTTATAACACTTTACATCTCCACAGCCAGCAGAGAAGTGTTGGCAAACTTTTGATCATGATAATATGTGGAGATGCCTCTGTTGTCAAATTCATATTCCCAGGGAGTTCAAACAGCCACAGTCTTGATCTCCCTACCCCTTATGAACATGGGAATTTGGGTAGTGGTGAGTATGATAGAAAATTTTAAACACTTATACCACTGCATGAACTATTATTTTTGTATGTACTTTGCTTATTATGTGAAATGTATGATTATTTTAGTGTATTGTACTGTTGAAATGATATTTTGCTGATGTTTCCCCAGAAGAGATTTGGGTAGGGTGTTTGCTGTAACATTTTTGCACTTGGTTGTCTAATGTTTAGAACACCCTGGTCAGAATTACAGCCTTACATGGGGGGGGGGGGTGATTTCTCAAAAGCTGACTGGAGGTTTTTGATCATGTAATGCCACCAGGGGGATTTGGCTGATCATGCAGTCTTATGTATATGATACTGGACTACGGCAGCCTTGCATCAGACCCTAACACCCTGAAGGAGGTAACATGGAATTGTGTATTGTTGTTTTATTGTTAACAATTTTGTGTACCCAGATCTAGAGACATTAGTAGAGACTGGGCACAGAATAAAGTAAGGTGGAGGAATGCTGTCAGGTAAACCTGTCTGACTCATGCTGCATGGAAAGACCAAACATTATGATGATGATGGTGATTGTCTTCCTCTTTCCCCCTTCCCCAGAGGTTACCATGATGTAGCATTCTCTCTGTGTGGCCGTCTGTATGAGTATGAGAATGACTTCCCTGAGAGCCTGTTCCTGCAAAGCCTTGTGACATATGATGACTTCTGTGAGAACCCTGGCCTCCTGCAGAACCCTGACCTGGTGGTGAGGCTAGGGGGACGCTACCTCAACTGGCCCACTGCTGCACCTCAGCTTCTCTCCCTTGTCCTTTTCCAGCGACCCCTGCCTCAGGTAAGCTTTTTTTTTTTTAAATAAAAAATAAAAAAAAATCTTTCATTTGACCTTTTTCAGCAGCTGCATATTAGGTATCAGATTGGAAGACAGATTCAGGACCCAACTTTTCTATTTTATTAACCCATTGAGGAACAGATATTGCCCCTAGCATAAATTAAATATCCCCCCCTCCAAGGGGATTGGCAGAGTATAGGAGAAGTATTACTTCGGCCAGCAGTCCATTCAGATGAACATGGGGTTATTATAACCACAGTAATCCCTCTACTATCCGACGTAATAGAGCCAAAGGCATGTCCAGAAAGTGGTCCCGTCCGGAAAGTGGGCCCCTGGCTCCTGGACTGGTACTTAAGGACCCTAACCCAGCCTAGCTTTGAAAGCCACCTAAACAACTCGCTACCGGACATGCATAGCATCTATTTAAACCTATTTAAGACCCTGTTCACACCAATAATGGACGTAAAGCATGAAATAAATGATACGGAACCAAAGAATGAGGAATTAGAAGTGACTGTACCACAGGAAAGGTACTTACAGCACGTCTGTGGCCACCTTCTGTAAGGCTTTGACATGGTGAAATTGCTCTTGAAGCACATACAGTAATTCATTGTTGTGCTGCACTTACCGGTAATTCTTTGCACTGTGAATTATAATTGTTTAACTGCACATTGTTCTTAACTGCGCCAATTCAGTTTCAGCCGCCAATTTGCACTCCACAGTTAATCCTTTGCACTCTAAATTCTAATTTCTTAACTTCACAACACTGTAAATTCCCGTGTGGTCTAGTGTCGCGGTATTGCAGGTATTCACTGTTTATTCACAAAAAACGAGCATGTGTGGCTTCCATTGCGATAAGCATCTACTCACGATCTAAGTTAGGCAGTAACTGTTGGACAGTGTTGGTGACGAGGAAACAGAGTTGCCAGATCGCAACGGCCACATTACCAAACTCCTCAATTTTCATTGTGGTTGGTGGGGGTGCTCATCATCCACTTACTCAATATAGTGTTGCTCTCAGGTGTCTGCCCTGTCCTCTCCTCCATCCTTCTTTCCTTCCATCTTCTTCTGTCTTTCTTTCCTTCATTCTTTCCTCGTCTTTCTGCCTGCGGGTGACTTTACATTCGCTCTTCTGTCTTTCATTCCTTCATTCTTTCCTCTTCCTTCTGCCTTTGGGTGACTCTACACTGAGTGACAAGCCAAATGGTTTCTTGTACACCAGGAAACCATTTACTGTGCTGGGTGGTAACCATATAACCAAATTTTAGCACCTGGTGGTTTAGTGGGTAATTATTGTGCTCCAATCGGATTGAGCCGGTGAAGGTTTATATCCAAGGGGTGGTTGGGGTTTATTGCTCACGTAATGCCACTCAGGGATGAGTGAGGTTGGTCACTCTCATCTTAAATGTCAGGACCAGCTGCCTAGCCCCGGGCTCCTACGCTCCTCATGGGGCAACGTAGGATTGGATGATGGATGGATGGATGGAATTTTTCATTACCAAATTGGTAAAGCTAGCATTTATTCTTCACTAATTATATATACAAGTGGAAATACATGTAATTACTCTTCTTATAATTAACACCATGTTGATTATTTTCATGCTCTATAGGCTAGTAGATTAATCAGAGAGAGCAGACAGTGCACCAGCTCCATCCTGTGTATCCTCATACATGTGAAAAATCCATTTGGTAATGCATTATTCTGATTCATTACCAAACAAATTTTTCATTACCGAATTGGCCCACATTTGGTAATGAAAAATACCAAATGGCAACCCTGACAAGGGAGAGGGGAGGGGGAAGAAGGAAGGAGTGACTGAGCCGTGGTGTATGCTGTTCGGCGCAGTGCGGCAATTTCAAAGGGTGGGAAAAAATTAGGATTTTGGGGGGATTTTTTTTTTTTTTTCGGCCATTTTTGGGTTCTGAAGGTCCAGGTCCACAATGTCCGGTAAGTGGGGTGTCCGGAAAGTGGGCGCCAGATAGTATGGGGATTACTGTACTACCGCTGCTGGATGGAAGACAGAGTGTACAATGTTGATGATATTAGATGGTAATAGTAAGTGCGAACTGCAGTAATACAGAATAGGTAAATGTTTCCTGCAGAAAGTGGCAGAGGATCTGAGCAAGGAACACATGCCAAAGAAAGAAGTGCGTAAGCGATCAGCATCCCGTGGTTACTCTTGGTTTTCATCCTGGCGCCGCAACAACCAAGACGATGACACCCAAAATGCCCGAAACCTTAAGACATCCACTCAGAAGTCTGACGCTGAGGTGAGGTCATTGCTGTGATATGTATTTTTCTTATTATGTCCCAAATTGTGCTAGAGAGGGACACCTTCATTTGGTTGCACTGATATAACTGTGTGATTCAGCTGGTTGATAATACAGATGCCCTGCAACTCCCTCCTTGTTTCCAGAAAGTAGGAAGATTAAGTATAGAAGAAGGGCAGCTTAAGCCTGCATTCAACTGGGTTCATATTTCAGATGAGCCAGGGGCCACAACAATAACAATACCACCAATGTTCCAAGTGCTAGTAATTTCTTCAAAAGAATTTGAACTACAGTCTTGAGAAACAGAAGGCCAGCTGTTATTAGTATTGTCCTTAAGTCTTCGTGTGTATTGTGTTGAATAATATTCATGGTCCAAGTATTAGTTTGTTTTATGCCAACCTGCTATATGTTTGAGAGGTGAACAATCGAGCAGTAAGGTTTAGATCACTGTTTCTTTTCTACAGATCACTCATTACATGCCTCCATTTCATCTTAAGTTTATACTTTTGCTTTTTCATCTGTGTACAGTAAGTTATTATGTCAGGGATGTGTTCCAAAAGATAAAAAATTTCATACAACTGGTACTGTATATTGGAGGAAGCTGGTAAATCTTCTTCACTGGTAGCAGCAGACCTTTAACCCCCAAACGGCGGGCTATTTTCATTGCAGTCTTCACCTCACTACGGGCATTTTCATCAAAATCATTTGTTTTCAGACCTTAATATCTCAGAAAGTGTAGCACGAAGGGAAACAAATTAAAGACCATATTACTCACCAACTCTTCCTCCTGTGAATGAAAGTATCCCCAGGTCTGTAGGTCATTGTGTTGATGAGCAGTGACATGAGGAAGAGAACTAATTTTCGGCTCCAGAGCAGGACGTGTTCACGTGTCTGCCCTCAGCACCAACTATGGCTTTGCTCTCAACGTGATAACTTCTCTACTGCTAGATAAACCAGACACTGTTGCATCCAAGTTAGGCCTTATGGCACTATCACTGAGCCCTTTTCTAGTATCCTTGGAAAGAGGCTTGACAGGGTTGGATGATGCAAATTGGCTACAGGCGGCATGGATGGAATTAGATAAATAGGAACCTGAAGACATCATTGTACACCTGGCAGAAGCACAGGACAGACTGACTCTTGCCTGTGTACTATGGAGGGATTCCCTCCCTACCCTTGGGTGATGAGATGAAATGGCTGGTGGTTCAAATGGTGGTGGGAAGACACTTGCATGTACAGCCACTACCTGGCGGCCATGTAGCACCCGGATTGTGATGTGTATAGACATCACCCAGCAGATAGGGGTTAAGTAGACAGTCATAATATAAATGTGGACTTACTGGAAAAAATGATAAAATAACAAAGCTTTATTATATTTGCTTTTCATTAGCTTTTTCCTAGAATCCAGCAGTGTTTCTTCTTCAGTTTATCATTTTGCATTCTCATCACTGTTCATAATTACATTTCAGTTACTTTATTCCAGAACACAACCAGTGATTTAGGTGACCCAGGTGTGATAGAGGTGACAGCAGCTGAGACCCAGACCAGTCTCCCAGGCACCCCCAGAAAACAAGGACCCCGCAGCCGCAAGACAGGGATGGCGGGAGGGCCTGGGGGCACCGATTCATCAGAGTCTGAGGACCAGGAAGAGAGCAAAGAGCGGAGGCCTTCTGGAGAGCGGTTCAAGAAGAGCCTCAGACTGTCCTCAGATCAGCTGGTGAGATACATGTTTAATATCTTCAGTCTAGTGATGCTCCTATTTTTTTTTTTTTTTTTTTTTCCAACTTAGTAAGGAACTACCAGCTAATGAAAGAGAGAAGGCATTCTGAGGGACACTTCAAAAACAGTTTAAGACTATCTTTGGATCAGCTGGTGATATACATACTTAACTTTTTTTCATTCTTTGTGTCTGCTTTTCTACTGTATCTATCTCTGGCTGGTTGGTTGTCTCTCTGTCACTGTATCTATCTGTCTGTCTATTTCTGTCTCTGCTGTCAGACACCTTAGTCCAGAAGGGGTGACTCTAAACAGATTGCCTTCTTGTCACCCTGTCCTCCATCATCAGACTGCCTACTGCCCAGCTCACACCTCTCTTAATCTAATTAAGATAAATATTTATCCCATCAACTGCTAGGGTTTTTCTCAGCTAAGCAAAATCATCTGGGGGAAAGCGAGGCAAAAGAATTGTTCCCAGAATTGTGGGGGGTTGAATAGTGAATGAATGAATGTGTGTGTCCCATTTCATTGGGCATGCTATTAATTAGTTCTTGTATTATATTTTTTCTCTTTTCTTACTGTTTGGACTCCACATCACCTTATCTTAGTGTGGGGAAAAGTGTATGAGATAATAATGATGTGTGGTGTCCACAGGCAAAACTCAAGCTGCGAGAAGGAAGGAATGAAGCACTGTTTTCAGTGACAACCGCTTACCAGGGCACGACCCGCTGTAAGTGCCATATATTCCTGTGGAACCACGACACCAGTATTGTGGTTTCGGACATTGATGGCACCATTACCAAGTCGGATGTGCTGGGTCACATTTTGCCTATCATTGGCAAGGATTGGGCTCAGAGTGGCGTGGCTCAACTCTTCACCAAAATCAAGAACAATGGATACAATTTTCTCTACCTCTCTGCCAGGGCCATTGGTCAGTTAACTCACTTTTTGAACCTGATACTGTACTTTGTCTCTCTGCCTTGTTATATATATGACCAGTTTCCTAACTCCAGCACAGCAGTATTTAAGTGTAGTCATGAAGTGTCTTTGTATACTGGTAAGAAGAGGTCTGGTATGATGTAATATACAGGGTGTGCTAAGGCTTGATGTAGTAGCATAAGGAGGTAACGTGTGGGCCAATTTCATGGAAAATTAGCATACCAACATGAGTCCAGTTCCCAGGTGCCATAGAGCTACAGTTACTGTATAGATGAAGTATGTGGGAGACCATATTTGTCCATAAGGTCATCAGTGATTATAGCTCTGTAGCAACTGTGAATTGGACCGATATTAATATAGATGTTTTAATCAACATTAGCTCAAGAATCACCTTCTGAAGTTAGGACATTGCCCTGGAGCACCCTTTATTTCTTCAGTAGATAACCTGACTTACAACAATGAGTACCATATTTAAAGGTTCATTTATATTAAGAATTGTTGTCTGCATTCAGGTCAGGCAAGAATTACGCGTGAGTACCTGAGATCTATAAAACAGGGCGATCTCTCTCTCCCGGATGGACCACTATTGCTCAACCCAACTTCACTGGTGCAGGCTTTCCACAGGGAGGTTATTGAGAAGAAGCCTGAGGAGTTCAAGATCTCCTGCCTGAGGGACATACAGGCCCTCTACCCTTCAGACCGCAATCCATTTTACTCTGGTTATGGCAACAAGATTAATGTGAGTGTAAATACAGTAATACAGTATCCTCTTGAGATATATTAAGTCATATTCTAAGTGTATTTGAAGATTTCATAGCACCTCTTCCTTACTGATATATTTTGTACATTATTATGCAGTACTTTAGTATATGTTATTAATCAAAGCTTGACATTCATGCAGTCTAATCTATCTATCTACAGTCAGATGCTATAATCTCCCAAGGCATGGCCGTTTGTCTTTGGGTTACCTGTTTTATGGGGAGGGGCACTAACCCCTCATCAACTCTCTTTTTGGCTCGTAGGGAACATGTATGGGTTAGTTATATTGTTACCATCCAGCATTGTAAATGGTTTCCTGGCTTAAAGGAAACTGTTAGGCATGTCACTTAGTGTAAAGCCACCTGAAAAGAAAAGAAAGTAATAAAAAATGACAGGAATGTTGGGAGAAATTGAAAGAGGAGTACAGACACAGAAATAGAACAATAAAGGTGAAGGAAGAAGTAGGTAGTACTACATTGAGCAGATGGATGATGGTTGCAACCACCTGGAAATTAAGTGCTAAGGATGAGGTGCTACGAATCCACCTATGACATCTAGAATACAGTCCATTGTTTGAAGGACAGCATCGTGCATCATGTTTATGAACAAAATCTACATGAACCAGATGACTGAGGGTGTAGGAAAGTATTTTGATTTAAGTAACCTGCTGAAGAGATAATTTTTGTTCTTGTTTTATATTCATCTTTGGGGATGTATTTTACATTAAGATCTTTTGACCTCATCACTCCTAGAATGAGTAAACTGACTTTTTGGCATTGAGGATGATATATGAATGAAGTCATTGTAGTTATTTGGAATTTACTATAGTCACTTGTCATTTCCTCAGGACGTGTGGGCATACCGGGCAGTGGGCATCCCCATCTCACGCATCTTTACCATCAACCACCGGGGGGAGCTGAAGCACGAGCTCACTCAGACATTCCAGTCATCGTAAGTTTTGTCTGTCAGTCTGTCTCATTGGCTATCTGTATCCAGATGCCTTAATCATGGAGAGGGTAGCCACAAACAAAATGCCTCTCTGTCACCCTATCCACCTTCATCAGGCTTCCCTCCCTTCAACTCACACTGTCCTTGTTTAGGTAGCTCTCTAGGCCTTCACTCTACCTCATCCTTTGTGGGATTAGGGCGTCGGGCTATAGATAGATAGATAGATAGATAGATATATATATAATATATTGAGGGAACGAGGATCGTGTTGAAAGAAGCTTGATTGATTACATTCTCGTAGAGAGGTCGATGATGGGAACTGGTTGCTGATACAAGGGTTGTGAGAGGACGTGGAGGTCTGTCAGATCATATGATTGTGGTATGCAAGATCAAGCTGAGAGGAGTGAGGTGGATCAGGAGAGAGAGGAGCAGTCAGGGAGAAAGACTGAAAGTTGAGAAGCTGAAGATCAAAGAAATGGCAGATGAATACAGGACCAAAGTAAAGGACGAGTTAGAATTACTGAAAGGGAATGAAATGGATCTGGACAGACTGTGGAATGCATATAGGGATTGCTTAGTTAGGAATGCTAAAGCAGTGTGTGGTATGGCAAGAATAACAACAGAGAAGAAAGGTACGGCATGGTGGGATGAGGAGGTAAAGAGAGCGGTGGAGGAAAAGAGGAAGAAGTGGCTAAAGTGGTTACAGGATAGGGGTTCATTTGAAATAAGAACTGAATATGTTGAGAGCAAGAAGCACGTAAAGAGACTAGTGAAGAGGAAAAAGAAGGAGGTAAATGAGGGTCTAGGAAGAGAAATGAATACGAACTACTCTGAAAATAGAGAGTTATTCTGGAAAGAGGTGCGGAAATGTAGAAGTGAAAGCGGAAAGAAATGGGATGGTGTGAAGGATGCAGGTGGTAGATTATTAACCCATGGAGATGAAGTAAGGACCAGATAGAAAGAATATTTTGAAAGCCTGATGAATGGGGATAGAAAGAGCAGAGCAGCTGTAAACATGATTGGTTTTGGGGGTGTGCAGAGAAGGAATGCAGTGCCAGGAGACGTGACACTCACACAGGTGAAGAGTGCTGTGAAGCGGCTGAAAAATGGGAAATCAGCTGGGGTTGATGAGGTGTATGCAGAGATGCTTAAATATAATGGAGAGAATGGAATGAAGTGCTTGTTGGAGATAAGTAAGAAGGCATGTATGAGTGAAACTGTGTACCTGCAGATTGGAAAAAGGCTGTGATTGTACCCCTGTACAAAAATAAAGGTGATCGAAGTGAATGCAAGAATTATCGTGGCATAAGCTTACTGAGTGTGGTAGGGAAGGTATATGGAAGAATTATTATAGAGAAAGTATATATATATATATATATATATATATATATATAGGCAAACCCCAGTTTAACGATGCAATTGGTTATGTAAAAATCCATCACCAGGTGTTTTTTTTTTATCTCGGGGTAAATTTAACATGTAACGTTTAGGGATGCGTTTGAGAGTCGTGGGTTTCCCCCCCAACAAAGTCCTAAACCCACCCAAATATGTCCAAAAAAAAAAAAGAAAAAAAAAGAAAGAAAGTTTAACGCCAATCTAAATGGCCCAGCAGCTGTAAAAAAAGGTAACCCAAGCCCAAAACCAGTGCCGGTCTCGTTTGTGCCTGTTCAGGGTCTCTGGAGAATGCAATCTCCGACTCATATTCAAACTCGGTAGAGAAGAAATAGCACACTTATATACAGTCCCACTATCAGATGGTCCCGGGACACTTAGATAAACATCTGTTATGTATAATAATAATGTATGAATGACACAGAATCGTCCAAGGTGCGAATTGTTGTGACGGAGAAATGTTGATGTTTGAGGGGGAATTCTCTTGGGGAATGGGATCAGTGATTCGATCGGGATAGCCTTTTCAGTGGCCCCTCTTTATGTCATTTTAGTTACTGGTCTGGTTGCTTAGCCCATTTATTTTTTTATCTTTTATTTTCCAGCATTTACTTAGAAATTCCTTTGTATTTTCAAAGCATATCCCATGAGCAGCCTGAATGTAAACACATAATTTATCGATCGATGATGCGATCAGGATAGCCTTGTCAACGGTCCCTCTTTATGTCATTTTAGTTACTCTTGTGGTTGCTGAGCTCGTTTATTTTCTTCTCTGTTATTTTCCAACATTTATTTAGAAGTTCCTTTGTATTTCAGAGCATTTTTCCTTGAACAGCCAGAATGTGAACACATGATTTATCACTCACAGTTTTTGCCAGTGCATGAAATATAAATTCTTTAAGGCTTTCATAATTAATGATATTTATTTAAAATTATTATTATGTATTCCATGATAGGTTAGTGTTCAGTGGTCAGACACGAAATATTCTTTGTTGAGTTGCTTAGTTGTCCACACTGTTCTGTATCTCGTCTGATGGGCAAGAATCCGAACCCCAAATGACAGTGTTCACCTGTAACTAAAACATTAATCTAAGTCTAAAAACAGTATACAGATCAGCCTAAACACAAAATTTAAGTCTTTAAAAAAAAAAAAAAAAAAGGCAAAATCAGGGGTAGGCCTACGATAGGCTGGGTACGGTGAAATTTCTACCCTCATCGCTATTCCAGGGTATCACATTTAGTGGTATCATAAATCGGGGTTTGCCTATATATATATATATATATATATATATATATATATATATAGCTCCATCCATACATCCATCATCAATTTCCCATGTTGCCCCATGAGGAGCATAGGAGCCCAGGGCTAGGCAGTTGGTCCTGACATTTAAGATGAGTGACCAACCTCACTCATCCCTGAGTGGCATTACTATATATATATATATATATATATATATATATATATACACTCAAACCTCCATTTAAGGGATTTCGGATTTAAGGGACTCCATATTCTACCTGACAAACGGACAAGACCATTCCAAAATGTTACGTAATGTCTAAGTTATACGCATCAATATGTTTCTTTATACAGTACCCATAAAATAATATTCATAATCAAATAAATAAGTAAGATTAGTGAAACAGTCATTCCATTTCATAGTAAGATTGTCTTTTTATATGGTAAAACAGTGGACATTTTCAAGTAAGGGACAAGGTGATTCTCCATATAATCCCATAATTCGAGGTTTGAGTATATATATATAACCGGTATATATAAATAAACCAGAGAGGAGATTTTTCAGATTGCAAGCATTGGGTAGTGTGTGGCCTTCATTAACCCTTTCATTAATATCACCTGAAGATACCAAGAATGAAATATAAAATACATCATCAGACTGAATTTGGTAATATTGGGACTGAAATGTCTACTTAATATAACTCCATCAGTCTGGTAATGGAATTTATTGCTATCCTTTTGTTCTCTCTGGAGGATTTTAGTCAGTGAAGGACAGACTTCTCAGACTGGAAAGTTGGAAATAGACTTCATTAACCCCATCACTACTGAGGTCTGTGTAGGTTTGATAAAATCATCTGGTGATAGCAAGAATAAAATATAGAAATACTTCACTGGATTGAAGGGGTTAACTTGGCAAGGACTAATCATTCACCCCCTCCCCCCTTCCCCATTAAATATCAACTGTGTGAGAGGGACATTTCAGAAATGCAGTATCTACCTTTCTCTGTGCTTTTGTGTATACTGGTATGTTTAAGTATAAGATATTCTCTCTCTCTCTCTCTCTCTCTCCAGTCATGCTCATCTGCATATCCATTATTCCATTGTTATCCTTGTTTCATTCTTTGTGTACAGCCATATCTTTGTATTGTTTCGATGCTGGAGAGGGATCCCTTCCCATGGTGATACCAGTATATTCAGAAGGCTGCATTGCCGGGTCATGCAGACATCCCATAGTCCTTTCCATATTCTTTGAAAGGTGGATGGTGGACTGAAGAAGGGTAGTATCATAAGCCCACAGTCCAGTGGGTTCACATCCAGATGAACCTGGGGGACACAACAACAACATTTTATATTAACCAGTCATCTGTACCTCTGTACTGCTCATGCTTGCTTATGACAGCCTTACCATAACCCCTGCAGTCTAATATTATTTTATTTTGTTATTGCTGTCACAAAGTTTGATGCAACTTAGGGTAGTTTTAGTGTAGTACAGATAATGATGAATGCTGCACCTAACCTTCTTGTTTGAAAGTCTCACCTAAGCTGAGTAAAGTCATTTGCAGATAGGAAGAATATACTGTACTGAAAAGCATGTCATCAGAATGAGGTGGTTAACCCATAAAGTCTGATTACAGGTATTTCCATTTTTTTTACATCTCCCAGGTGAAGATTCTATTTAGCTTAGGCAAGTCTTACTTAAATGAAGGGGTTAGATATACAGTATTGGTAGCTTTCATTAACCCCTTCAATACAAGAGTCTCTTCCTGTGTTATGTAAAATTGTTTTGTGTCTGCAGGATTACATTTACAATAAAAATACATACTGGCACTGAAGGGCTTAACAGCAACCACTAAGCTTCACTACTCACTCACACTTTTACCGACTCATTTGCTGTTGGCTGCCTGGCATGAATTAAACCAATCTCAAAATTTCTTTAATGTGTGGTGCAGCCATTTATTTACTGATGCATTTAATGTTATTTCTTCCTTCATGTAGGTGTTACACTGCTGTTTGTTTTATGTTAGTTTGATTGTACTGGAGTAATGTATAACCTTTGCAGGTGATACGTAAAGCATTGTTCATGTGTGTGTGTGTGTGTGTGTGTGTGTGTGTGTGTGTGTTTAATTTCATAAACTGTGATGTATGTGGGTAAACAACAATAAGTGCTGAGGTAAGAACACTTTTACAAAGAAAGTTCACTGAATTTGTTAGTGTATTACGGTATGAGTATGTGTGCATGTGTGTGTGTGTGTGTATTTTCATAAACTATGATGTATCTGGGTAAACAACAGCAAGTGCTCAAGGCAGAACACTTTTGCAAAGAAAGTTCACTGAATTTGTTATGTATTGCAATGTGAGTTAAGGTGCTTCAACAAGATGTGGCACATAAGGGTCTGTTTCCAAGGGGTGGTTGAGGTTTATTGTTCACGTAATGTGCAGTGGTCACTCACTTTAAATGTTTGGACTGAAGGATGTATGGATAGATGGATTGATGGGTGAATTATGAAGTAGTTAGCTATGTAGTAGTTAGTTAGTACGCATATGTGCCATTGTTTGTTCTCAGCCCCTGCTTGTCTGTCTCAATATCCCTCTGCCTTTGACATTCAGTCTCGTAAATGCAATATGTCCAGCCGTTTTGAAATGAGGGGATCCTGAATCAATCGATCATTCTCTCTCTCTCTCTCTCTCTCACACACACACACACACACACACACACACACACACACACACACACACACACACACAACTTTTTTGAAGACTTCCAGTCTTGGCCACTTTATTATTTAAAAAAAAAAAAAAAAAAAAAAAAAAAAAAAAAATACAGGGAAGTCATAGCCAAAGCTTCACACTGAATGAAGACCTGTTTTCCATTGTTCTGATCATTCACATCTTTGGTAGACTGCATGATAAACATTCCCTGATGTCACCATTACTTGCGTAGCTGGACTAGCAAAGCTTCAGACTACCACCTGAACACTGGAGAATAGGTCATCATTTGGCGTGAAACCCTGGATACAATTTCCTTCCAGATACAGCACATTTGTTTTAACTTCATGAAGATCCCAAACCTCTTTTACCTCAGTTCATGGCCAGGTGTATAGTTGGTGTGTTTTTACATGCTAGAACTGTGCCATTCCCACAGTTTGAAAATTTAGTCATGGTTGCACAAAATTTGATGATCCTTTTATGAGGTAGGAATGAGTCTCCTTTGTTAGAAGTCAGATCCACCCTCCAATCTGGCAATATTTGGCCATCAGGTGAGCAGAAAGGGGTTAAGAATCATCATCAGGATAGAGCATCTGCACTTTAGTAAGATTGGAGTGTCAGTTTCACCAGTAAACCAAGACACTTATACCTACCTCAAAACTTAGGTTCATCAAATTTCATGCAACCTTGACTCAGCACTGGTACTTGAAGTAAGGAAGTACCTCAATTCTGTCTGGTGAAAATAAACTGACTATTGTGTAGTAATATAGGAAGATTCATTTCTTCCTTATAACTAAGGTTCATCAGAATTTATGTAACCACAGTTTAATGTGTAAGTTGTGGGAGTGACGGGTTTCTCAGACGAAAACAGACTCGCTGTAGTGGAAGGAGTACTGATCAGAAACCTTGTCTCATAAGTTTATATTAGTTCCATGCAGTGGATAGGTTCTGTGTGGTTTGTGTTAGGATTAAGTATTACTTTGCTTGTAGTCATTGTCTGTCGCATGGCTTTGTAGTTCTTCCTTTGCTGTCAGTAAGGAAACTGTCATAATATTGTATAATGTAGGTGTCATAGTGAATTTGGAAGAAATATCATCAGCAGGGAAACTGAATGATGATACAAATTCTTGATGAAGAAAGTAGATTAAAGAGTAAAATTTAGATGCATGGCATAATCAGTCTGTATCTTGCATACATAAGACATGTTGTGAAACTGTAATTAATTGAATACTTTTCAGTCAGCGTGTGTGTTTTTGGTACAGTTGGGGGCAAAAGTCTTCATCATCATCATTTCCAGTGTCTTGCTCCCACCTGGTAAACCTCAGGCAGGGGTGAGCATGACAGATGTGCCTCCAGGCCATCTTATCCATACATGCCTCTCGCACTCTGTTAAACACTCCTCTTTCTTTACCTTCTCTTTCACCAATATACTGTTCCACTCTTCTTCCACATCACATAAGGCATGCCTGTACCAGCACTGCCCTCAGACTTACTTAAACAAATATTCTTTGGCACCCTGTTTTTGTACATTCTTTGTATGTGTACACATCATCTCAGTGTATTACTCTTTGTCCAAAAGTTTTACTGCTACAGTATTCCACCGTGTCTGCTTCACACATAGGGCGTGTTTTTTATATTCCTAATGCATGGTATCAGAGAGAATCATGTATGGGCAGAGAAAAATACAAAGCCTCTCTCAGCTTAGAAGTACGGTACTAACTAGCAGAAGAAAGTGAGAAGTAGAAGAGATGAAATATTAGCCAAACAGTGAGCCCTTATATTTCGCACTATTTGGGTTTGCGAATTTACCCTTAGCACAAAAGCCCAAAATTTCCAAGAACTTATGTCTCACGATCAAGAATTCACCTTTCGCATCAATATACGGGGTGCCAGTGGGCAAGGCAATCGTCAGCTGTTGTCCGCCATGTTGTTTGCACAGTTCCTGCCAGCTGTGTGACTGTGTATGGTGCCCTGATAGTGATCATAGCCTGGGTCACTTTTTTTTTTGCCTTCATTCAGCTTTTGTTCTGTGGTCTACCTGTACTGTATTATGGCTTCCTCTTCATTCATTGGAGGACTTGGTAATAGTGGTGATGGTGAAATACTGGGGAGTTCAGAGGATGGAGGCAAGAAAAGAACGTCGTGAGTATGGAGTCGGTGTGAAGAGGAAAAAGTACTCAGTAGAGGATAAGGAAGATTTTTCTGGCTGGTGATCCCTTTATTTAATGTTTTCTAAAATTTTGTCATTGATATGGTAGTCACTTATTCTGGTATACTGTTTGATGTGAATTATATCTCAAAAGTGAGAAAAAGAGTGACTTTGGGAGGGGTTCTAGAACCAATTAGATTTTTTACCGTTGAATTAATACTTTTCGGTTCACGAAATTCAGGTTTCGCGCCAACCTCATGGTATCAGACACGAAACTTAAGAGCTCACTGTACTTTTGTTCCCAACTGTACATGTCAGTCATAGAACTGAAAATTTGAACAGTGTTAGTAGTTGAGTATGAAGAATCACTGTTGTGCACAAGGAATTTTACTCTTGTTAAATTTGGAAAAACAAAATATGGAAAATGCAGTAATTTTAAAGGGGTTAAAGAAAACATTGACTTAGCCTGTAACTGTGCAGTGCTTTTGTATATGTAGTATTTTTCTTTGTTTTGTAATAGTGAGTATGAGATTTATTGCATTGATCTCACTGGATTCACAGTTTCATTGTTTGGATTTTTTTTTTTGGGGGGGGGGGAGTAAACCATCTTTAAAAAGTCTAGTTTAAGGTGTACTTTGGGATAATTTAATGACATGTAGTTAATTTCAAAATGCACTTCAAACAAGTAGATTCTAACATGACGGTGTTTTAGGGCACTGCAAAGGGTTTGTAGGCAATCATGCAGTTTAAGTATGACTGCAGTTTTTTTTTTTTTTTTTTTTTTTTGGGGGGGGGGGGGGGGGTCCACCAACTGTTTGTGGATTTTGCCATTGACAGGAATATCAGTTATACATCGCTGCAGATATGGAAGGGCCATTCTGTTGTCAGCTTAAGAGAGCACGGTGTTTGAAGCCTAGATGTGGAATGATTGCTTAAGTGTGTTCTTTAACATGGTAGCATTATAGTTTAATGAATATAATGATGTAGATATGGTACAGTTGTTTCAGGAAGCTCTTGGTAACCATGGCTTTAGCATATGCCATCTGTTAACCCCTTGAACCTGAAGACATCTTCGTATAATTTTTGCCATCTGATTTTATTCAGCTTTGGAATGGACTTTGAATTGGAGGGTATTGCCATAGCAAACCCCTTCAGTGTGAAATTTTGTTTCAGAATTGAATAAAATTGCCTGGTGACAACAAAGGTAGACTAAAAAGGGTGTCATCCAGATTCAAGAGGTGAAGTCTGTTAACCCTGTGTAATAAAAGTATCATTTATCTTTGCAGTTACATACGGCAAAGCACAGTAGTCGATGAAACATTCCCCCCAGTTCCAAAAAGTCTGGATTATTATTATGGTGATGGTGATGGTGATAGTTGCCTGGAAGATGACAGTAGTGCGAGTGAGAGTGGGGAGTCAGCAGACAGTAACCTTGATAATGACTGGTTTACGTATTATCCTCCCTCAAAAAGCACTCAGTCAGTGTATTTCTAATACGACAAGAACCACTAGTGAATGTGTATGTAGAAATTACCAGCAGTGGTGAGGTGGGTTCAAGGCTTACACACAAGAGCTGTTTCACCAGTATGATAATATGCGCAATAACTGTTTTTTTTTGTGTGTGTGTGTATGTGTACATTGTGCAGAAAAGAAATCTGCTAAATAGTAATTCACAAAAATTATGTGGAAAAGAATCATCAAGTGGATATAGAGGAACCTGATGAACCATTGATATGGTTTCAAAGAAGGTAGTGAAGAAAAGGTCCCAAGAAATGGGCTGCAGCATGATTACTGAGGCGATTGATCCAAATGAGATGAATAATTCCACTGTGACGCCCCAGTCTGAGCAATGACAGGGTAAGCGTCTGGTATGCAAGCAACAACATCCTGTGTTGTCACCTTGTTTGCCACTGCAACCCATTTAACACAGCCAGCCATCCTAGCCCCTTACTTTTGCTTGCACATAGCTTGCTTGCAGAATAACCATAGTGCTAGAAAGGGTTACCTTCATGTGGTGGCACCAGTATAACTGGATGGCTTGCTTGTGCTAGCATTCCTCAGCTACCTTCTTATACCCTGAAAAGAGGATGGGGGACTGCAGAAGAAGGGTAACTTCAATGTGCAGTCTACCAGATTCATGTTCAAATGAGCCTGGGGTCACAACAACAACAAGAATATAACCATGAAGTGACAGACAGGTGTCAAGTACTACATGGAGAAGTTGGTTATAGGATTTTCACAGAAAAGTTTTGCTTTGAATAATATGAGTTCTTTGACTAACTTTGCCAATGGCTTGTTTATTGCTCCCGGTGGCTTTTCTTCATCGCCATTATGACCTACTACTACTCAGAGTAACAGATGGTTGGCTACATCCTACACTGGGAAGTACTTCCATGAAAATGAAGTGTTGCTACAAGCTTGGTAACTAGTTGCATAACCATCGTTTTTTAGCAAGAAACTCAGTCACAAGTAAATAGAGTCAAAGTTCAAGGTGTGAGACACACATTAGTACAAATCTTAGTACTTCTCTTAAATTTCATTTTTCCAAACAGTTGGTGAGTAATTAGCTGGTTTTGTCACTTGGTTTAGCTTCCAGCCCAGGGAAAACATTAGCTCTGTCATGGTCAGCCTCAGTACTGACATTCCTTAGAGGAAGCATGGCATCTTTTGGTTTGTCACCCTGGAAAGGTTTGGGTGGTGATGATGCTGATGATGGCTATACTGCAAGTAGTTGAGGATGCAGCAGCATCCTGGGTACTCTGATCTAACCCAAGGCTGACTATTGAAACTGTAATTTCCGTCAGTTTCTCTGTGATGGCCATATTGACACCATTGTGTGTGTCTGGTAGATGCTCACAGGAACTGTATTGGTGCTATTTATATGCTATTGCAGCATAAGACTGAGTTTTGTATTCAGAGTGGCTCTGGAAATTTTGTAACACTTATTTCTTGGTAATTTATTTTCTACCTCAGCATCCTTGTGTATGTTGTTGATGCAGAGTATGTCATTATTAAAATGATGTGAATAACATGCAGAAGAATACTAACACCATCCTTTTCTTTGGACATGAAATTGCATACATCCATACCATACCATCATCCAATCCTGCATTGCCCCATGAGGAGCGTAGGAGCCCGGGGCTAGGCAGTTGGTCCTGACATTTAAGATACAAAGAAATAAAAAGACAAATGGGCAAGAATAAGAAAAGCCCTTCCCATTCATGCCTAGCTGTCATTCTGTTTCATTCATGTCACAAAAATGGTTGTGCGAAGGAAGAGTTAAAGGTATAATATGCAAAGCGAATTGCTGAAGAAGAGGTACTGTATTGCTTCCTATGCCACCCAGAGTACAGCCCAGAATAATAAAAAAAGAGATATGTAGCATGAACACAGTTTGATTTCTAATTGCTAACTGAACTAACATTATAATACTGACTCTATGAGAGAATGTCAAGGAAAGGAAGAACAAAAAAAAAGCATGAAACTAAATACTGTACTGCAGTATGTGCATTTACTAACTATATGACTGTATATGCTAACGTGCATTGTACTATTTAACCAGTAAGTAGTGTACAGTGAAACTTACACTGTATTAACTTCGTATGATTTATTTTGGTGGTGGAAATGTGTTCTCTTTTGAAGGTCATGTTGCTGGTGACATTATTTTAGATTTTTTTATACCTGGACTTGTTTTGTTTTTGAAGGCTCCAACATGTTTGCATGCGTCAGTCTTTGTCACCTTAGGGCGGATCTTCGTGCCGCTTGATCTCTGGCAGCTCCCCTATTCATATTTAAGCCCCATATTGTAGTGGGAATTCAGGTTATGTTGATGATGATGATGATGATGATAATAGGGGAAAACAGTGCTGTATGGGCATACTATGGACATGCAGTACAGTATTTGTCACTTGAGAGGGAAGCTAGTTGTCAGTAAACAAGATGTTACATGACAGTGTTAGGATCCCTGCTCCCACCCATGGAAGTGAAGCTTTGACTTTGTTGGAAGGATACAATTCAGGTGTGAGAGGAGTGGAAATAAGTTGTTTGACAGGAGCATGTGGAGTTACATGGAGACACACACAGATAAATGAGAACGTAATTGGAAGTGTTAGAGGTAGTGTCTTGATGGCTTAGCCATGTAGAGAGAATAGAGAATGAGAGATTGACCAGGAGAGTGTATGTGAGTGAGGTGGAGGGAAAGTGTGGGAAGAGGGAGACTGAGGATGAGGTGGAGGGATGGGTGGAGAGGTAAGTGCAAGAGGGTGATGTGAGTTGGATGGAGAGCAGTCTGATGACAGAGGACTAGAATCATATTCCATTGTTAACCTCTGGTTACAGATCAGCATTCTAGATAAAGAGATGGCGGTTGTGGGAAAAGTTAAGTGGATAGAATAAAAGTAAATGTCTTTTCCCCTCCCTGAAGATCTTCTGACCTGGGTGACATAACAAGCCATATCTTCCTCAGAGATGGCAATTTTAGGTGTGGATGGGAAGCATTCAGGATAGAGGAATGGCAGCTGTAAGCCAGATTTACATTGACAGAGTATTTAACCTTCTTTTCCCCTCTCTCCATTAGATATTCCAACCTGAGTGACATAACGAACCACATGTTCCCTGCGGTGGGTCAGTTGGAGGCATTGGCTGAGTACTCTAGTCTGCAGTACTGGCGCACCCCCATGCCTGATGTTACCAGTGAGATTGAGGCTTTACTGGCTGAAGAGCGGAGCAAGTAGCTGGACTCATCACCAGTGCCATGCACAATGAGGTTGGTCTGTCAGGTTGTCTGTTAATCTGTCTGTCTGTCTGTCTTCCCCTACCTATCTACTTACAAATACCTACCTATCACTGCAGCCTGATGCCTTAATCCCAGCGGGGGTTGCCCATTATTGTTCTCTCCTCCATCATCAGGATGCCCTCTCTTCAACTCACATCATGCTCCACCCGATCTGTCCACCTCATCCTCAGTTTCCCCCTGGCCTCTTCTCCTCCACCTTACTCACATATACTTTTCTAGTTAAATTTCCCATTTCCCATTTAGTCGTGGGACAAAAGTACACCTAATATTTCACCTCTTTTTACTTTCTTGTGCAGTATTTGTGATAAGTGGGTGCATAAGAGATGTAATGGTATTAGAGGTGAACAGCGAGTTAATGCTGTTTTCATGTATGCAGTGTGTCGGGAAGAACAGGTGGAGATTGTCAGGCGTGAAAGGATTGAACTTGCTGGTGAGTCTCTTGAGTGTGTGGAAGAGTTTTGGTACTTGAAGGACATTTTATGTACTGGAGGTGGGGCTGAAGCTAGCTGTGTGGCTAGAGTGAGGAGTGATTGGAAGAAGTTCAGGGAGCTGTCGCCTTTCCTGACACTGAGAAGGCTTTCCCCCCATGCCAAGGGACCTTTGTATGCAGCATGTGTTAGGAGTGTAATGCTGTATGGTAGTGAGACCTGGGCAGTAAAGGAAGAGGATGCTGGCCGGCTCAAATGTACGGAAATGACAATGATTAGATGGATGTGCAGTGTGTTCCTGAGTGCGAGGCCTGGGGGCGCTAGGTTTATGATGGAAGAGTTGAGGGGTAGAATGGGACTGGAGTGTATTGCTGTTGTGATGAGGAGAGGTAGATTGAGATGGTTTTGGCATGTAGAGAAGATGGGGGATGATAATTCGGTGCAGAAAGTGAGAAGTGTTAATGTTACGGGTAGGGTTGCGAGAGAGAGGCCAAAAAAGACCTGGGACGAGGTCATTGAATGTGACCCCAGGGATAAGGGACTGAATAGGGAAGCTGCCAGAGGTCAAGCAGCATGGAGAGCCGCCATTAGGTGACCAAGACTGACGCATGCAAGCATGTTGGAGCCTTGAAAACTGAAACTATATGATTATAAATGTAGTGTGTAGTATTTCTAGGCTGAAAGATGCTTGCCGTGTTTCTTCGTCCTTTGATGATTCTCTTTGGTTTTATGTATCAGGGAAGTATGTGGTGGACATTTCCTGAATGTGAAGTAAATGCTGCAAAATTACAAGATCGGCAATTTTGCAAGAAGGTACTGTAATTCGGGTTCAGATTTAGTATCTGGGAAAATGATATCTTGAGCTTGGGTAACCAGTACAGTACTTTGGTTAATGGTTTTCAGAGTATGTCTTAATGAATACAGAGCAACTTTCATAAGAAAGAAATTCATTCAATAATTTCTTTTAAATTATTGTTATGCTTTTACGTGGTCGGATTATAGAATGAATATGTGACGGCACTGTATGAGCTTTTGTATTTGTAGTAATAGTTGCAACCTTAGGCTCATTTGATTGTGAAGCTGATGGACTGCAATCCAGAGTTGACTTTCTTTCACAGTTCACCATCCTCCTTTCTTAGGGAGGGCTTGAGGGCTGTTTGTATAACTGGACAGTCCTGCCCAGTTATTTAAGTATCATCACATGAAGACAGTGTTTATTGTGCATTTTGAGAACTTATTCTCCCACCCAATTTTCTCTTTTAAATCAGGGTTGACTGATGATGCTGATGCCGGTTGTGGCATTATATATTGTATACTGTAAAAAAGAAGAAGAAAAAAAAAAGTATTCTTTGCTAATTTCCTGTTTGTTGACAGATGTTGAGGATGTGTGGCTGTGTTGATGGAGAGAGGCGGCTGTTCAAACATTCCACAGAGACAGTGTTCCAGTGTCACACTTAGGGCTCTCCATTTATTCCAGTGTCTTATGCTCTCTTAGCTCTGGTCCTGGTTTCAGTGAGAAAATTGTAATCAGTTCTCTGTTGTAAATTCCCCTGTCACACTTAAGTAATTTCTCTGTGATGGGAAACATCTCTGGTACATACAGAGAGATCAAGGATGGGCTTTTGTGTTATATACTGATGTAGTGCTTTAGCCTTGTCGCTCTCATACAGTTTTGAGATGAAGGTGCTCCAATTAGATATGGCTCTGTAGGGTTTACATCCACGGGATAGCTGGGGTTTATTGCTCACATGATGCTACTCAGGGGTGAGCAATTGGTCACTCTCCGCATAGATGTTAGGACTAAGTAGTTTAGTCCCAGTTCCCTAGGCTTCTTATTGAGCAATTAGGAGCTGAATGATGATGATGATGAAGCATGATTCCTTTTTGCAGGTAGGATGTAGAGGATGCAGAATCTTCCCACGTATCTTGTTCTTCCTGCACAAACAAATGTTAGTTATGAGAGGACAGTCATCAGAATATACTTTTATTTTATAGGAAGGACTAAGAAAAGAGAGTGCAGAATCTTCCTGTGCCTCTTGTTCTTGTAAAAATAAGTCTGATGGTCGTATTGCAAGTGACTTGGGAGATTTTTGCAACTCTTTGTTAGTGATTAAATGTGCTTAATGCATTTCAGTATCATATTTCACGGTATTGATGCAGACTGTGTCAATATTGTAAGTATTGATGCATAAATGATTAAAGTATGTAATATGGTAAATAAATCACCAAAAAGAAGGTGCTCAGAAGCCTCCTGTGCCACTTAGAATGTGATCCTTAGTTATGACAGGGAATTGATCACAAGTTTTGCTCTTGTATCTGGGTCCTGGTTTTTTACTCACTACTTACTGCTGCTTAAGTTCCTCAGTGCTGCCGTTTATTGCTCGCAGACATTATTATTATTATTATTATTATTATTATTATTATTTTTTATGTTTCGAATGTATGTTCAAAAGGTAATGAAATACAGACATTGGCCATTTATGAAGAAGTAGGGAAATTCAGAACAAAGACAAACTAACCTAGTGAGCCCAGGGATGTCTTTTTCATTTTATTTTTATTGTTTTCTGAGATTTTATTCAGTTCTGAATAGACTTTTGAGCCTGGAGGAGTTAGGGATTACCTTAGTAAACCCATTCAGTACAGTGGGCCTTTTTAAGTTGAATAAAGATTATCAGGTAGCAGAAAGAATAAACTGAAAAGGATGTCTTCTGGACTCCAGAGGTGAATACCTCAGGGATGTGATGGAAAGTTTTCTGGCAATAGTTTGGCCATATACATGAAACTTTTCATTCTAATGATGTGTTGTATGCACTCGTCTTGCTGTCTCTAGACCATTTTATTTTCATTAAGATGGGCTTTATGAACTGGAGGGTTTAGATATAGCCTTCATTAACTCTGTAAGGTGTCATCTTAAAGTTGATTAAAATAGTCTAGTGGTAGCAAGAAAACTCTAATAGCAGAGATATGTCCTCAGAGTGAAGGAGTTAATTTGCTATGTCACTTATGCTGTTCTGTACAGCAGAAAACAATTATATAAACCAGTGTTTTTACTGGTTATGTTGTATTTTATTTTTTCATTGAAAATATGTATTCTTCCATTCAGATGATGACACATCCTTGTCCTACCCAGGTTATATGTGATGCAATGCTTAAATACCAAGGTGTATTTAAATCTGCTTCCATAGAAACACTACAGTAAGCTGCTGTAACCTTGGCAGACAGTCTTGTCACTGAGGAGGTTGCATAAAACCTCTTCCTTTATTATTTTAAATTTTAATCTTTAGTATTCTCATGTTTGTTAGTTATTTTTATATCATTATATCAACTCTAACTGCATTAAACTTATGCAGGAAATAACATATCAGGTGCTGTTGTTTTGATCCCAGGCTTATCTAAATGTGAACCTGGTGAACTGCAAGCTGACATAGCACCTCACTTGTAGTCTGCTCTTCGTCTCCCAGGGGATAAGGTAGGGGTTGAGGTCCATTTAAATAACAGGGCCATGGAGCTGCCTGGTTATATTTGTGCAACTGTAAGGTGTTCCTCTCCATCACCAATATAACCACATAAAGAAGTTGTGGGATAAGGAAGAGGTGCTGTGAAGTCTCTTATTGATGAGAATACAATCCCTATGTTGCTGAAAGTCAGGCAAATAATGTTGAATGTTCAGTACTTGTATGGAAGCTGTTTTGTTCCAGGATTATTCTTTGCAATTTTTCAAAATATGAGCGTCAAGTTAGAAGTAAGGATATGCAGAACAAATGGTAACGGAGCACCGGGTCATTTGAGCAGCTGTGAATCAGGACAGTCATATTTCCCATTTAATGTACAGTAAGACCTCTTTATATGTTGCATTATTATATTTACTTTTTATGGAGTTAGTCTGCAGTACCACACCCTATTCTTCTGTGAGGGGAAAAAGGGTGATGATAATCCAAAGCAAATTAAAACTGTTGCCTTCTAATCAGCCCAGTGACTCTTTTATGTTTATTGTATCTATCTCCAGATGATAATATTTAATTTTTGGTTTGGCATTTTGAGCTGGTGGGGTCAGGCATAGCCTGAATCAACTCAAAGGTGTTGATTCACTTTAACTTGGCAGAGGTTTTTGTCCTGTTGCAGCTAATTTCCCATAATTCTGTGGCACAATAAGATATTAATGCAGTTCAGTCTCCTTTCATAGGACATCTTTGTGACTAGTACCATCTTATAATGTTAATTTCTTATTACAGCTTAGCATTAAAGTTGGAAAGTGGCAATTTTATGCTTAGTTAAAGTGAACAGAGTGGGGTATAAGAAAATAATTGAAATACATTATCTGGAGATAGTAGCAATGAAATATTAAAATATTTGTGTCAGCCTTCTGACATTAAGCTGTGTTAATACCAATAATTTGACTATCCTTTATTTGCATTTTGTTAGAATGAATATCATTTCTACAGGCTTCCAACCCTTGATTTCTTTTCTTTTTGTATTAAAAAAAGAAGAAAAAAAAATAATAATTTGTCAGTTCACCCAATTTACAGCACCAGATGTATGGAAAAAGCTGTGAAAGTTTAAAGCATCCTTGATATATGGAAGTTTTCTTTTAAGAATACTCCTCTAATGTTTGGAAAAATGTTAATTTGGAACATCCTTGACATGTAATGAGGGCTTACTGTATATTTTATTATTTATGTGCCATTATGGTTAAGTTCCCACACATAGTGATGATGCTACATAGTCAAGGAAAGTATATATTTATTTTAGTTGTATATATGCACAGTGAGACATTTATTTGTTACTTGCCATTCAACTCAAGAGGTGAGTTGGAAGAAAAGGTGTCAAATCCATCATTAGGTATAAAGTTATTTTTTTATATTATAGATTTAAGTTCATAATTCATATCATTTCCCATGGTATTAATCAGGGAAGCTCTTTTTTTTTTTTTTTTTTTTTTTTTTTTTTTTTTTAATAACCTTCAGGCTGATATATTTTGTTATCCATTCTTGCTACCTACCACCGGATTGTTTTATTCAGTTTGAGAGAGTACTAAAGTTGGAAGAGAAAGATACTGTATAGGTTTCATTAATCACTTTTATGTGAAAGAGAGTGAGGGCAGCTTAAGGACAAGGGATGGGGTGGCATGGAGGCATTCAGTATGTGCTGCCCACCACAGGAATTAAGGCAAATGGCTGTACATTTGTTAGATAGGTAAGAGATGAAAGAGAACTTTCTAAAGATGAAATAAAAATATCTGAAGGTAGCAAGATTACGGTAAAATTAGGTGTTGTACTGAAGCGGCTGGTGAATGTACGGTACTGTATGTGTAGTTCCTGATTAGTTAGATATTCGTCTTGGTACCTGTGATGTGCGTTTTGTTGGTACACATTTTTCCTGGATGAAAATATTACACAATGCCTGGTGGTCTAGTAGGTTAAGGCACTTCAACTAAATTTGGCCCATAAGGGTTTAAATCCAAGGAATGGTTGAGTAATATGCCCACATAATACCACCCAGGTGAGTGGCGAGTTATTCATGCCGTAAAGATCCAGACTTCATATACTAGCCCTGGACCCTGTGCTCCTGATAGGGCAATAAAGGATAGGATTCAGGATAGGTAAATAGAAAGTGTTATGTGCTACCAGAGGTTAAGTCATCTACCCATAATATTTACTTTCATATGATACATTGTATATTTTATTCTTGCTACAGTAACTCCAGATGATTTACTTTACAGCTTAGAAGAGATTCTTGAGGCTGGAGAAGTCAGATATAGCCTTCAGTAACCTGATTATCACTAAGGGCTTGCTGAAACTTAGTAAATTTATGTAATTTTAGCAAGAATGAGATAGAAATAAAAGATAACATCTTCCACCAAAAGGGGTTAAATATTCAGGACTGTTTTGTGGTAGGTGGGGACACACACCATCCACTCACCTGATGTAGTGCTCCTTTCAGGTCTCTGCCCTTTCCTCTCTTCCATCCTTCTTTCCTTCCATCCTCTTCTGTCTTTCTTTCCTTCATTCTTTCCTTGTCCTTCTGCCTACGGGTGATTTTACACTCCCTCCTTTATCTTTCTTTCCTTCATTCTTTCCTTTTCCTTCTGCCTGTGGGTGACTCTACACTGAGTGACAAACCAAATGGTTTCCTCTACACCAGGAAACCATTTACTACGCTGGGTGGTAACCCACATAGCCAAATTTTGGCGCCTGGTGGTTTAGTGGGTAATTATTGCGCTCCAGTTGGATTGAGCCGGTGAAGGATTATATCCAAGGTGTGGTTGGGGTTGATTGTTCATGTAATGCCACTCAGGGATGAGTGAGGCTGGTCACTCTCATCTTAAATGTCGAAACCAACTGCCTAGCCCTGGGCTCCTACGCTCCTCATGGGGCAACACAGGATTGGATGATGGATGGATGTTAGTTTATCCACAAGCCTCCCAATTTAATGAGTTTTATAGGCCTGGCAGGCATCATTGTTGTTTCTGTTGTTGAAAAAATCACTAGTTTTTATCCAGCAATTCTCATTTGCTGAAAAATTAATTGCTAAGACATTATAAACCGTGTCTGTGATTAAGAGGTGGATAAAATTCCATTCTGAATTACAATTACATTCATCCTAGACTTGCATCCTTCCACATCTGCCCATAGTCCCGTACTTTAACTTGTCACACGTAACTATAGTCTATTGTGAGTTTGAATTACAGTTACAGGTGATGGAGTTCAGAGTGAGGGTGTATGGACAGTTGTAGGGGGGACGCAAGTTGTGGCCAAGTGTTGTTCTAATTTGTAATGGACTATAGTATTCTGCATATGGTTTGCTGTAGCAGTACAGCAGATTGGACATTGAATTTTGGTGGAGGTTCAGCAGTCTTGCTGTGTTGTACTCTCCATGTCTTATGTAACTCATGGACAGCAGAAAGTGTTTGTGGTGAGGAAGTTGTCAAGTGAGAATTGAGTATGTAAGTTGTCAGCTACAGTTTAGGGGTTAAAAGGGTAAGAATAAAAAAAACTCTAGTGTTATCTAGTGGCTACAGTGCCATAGTTGTGTTGATGGCCTTACCACTGTAGAAGAATTATGTTCCAAAGAGGTGGCTAGACTTTCCTCAGTCACATAGTACCAGTACAGGATGTAGACTGGTCCACTTTTAAATATACAAGGAACCAGGCAAATAAAACTTTGATAAAAATCTTTGAGGAGATGATACAGAATTGGATTTTTAAGAGAAAATAACTATCTCTTATGTTGGTTCATTGTCCAGCCAATCTTACAAGAATTCACATAGAGAGCACAAAACATGGTGAACTGGTTGAAGACCCCAAATGACTCAATTGTCCAGTTTGTTGCCACAGTCATAGTGAAGATTACCTCTTTATTCTGCCAGCTGTGATCTGTTGAATGAGTCATAGTCTAAGTGGCTGTGGAGATATTGTCACCTCTTCCTTGGCAGACTGTTTTGGATGTTAAACCTTAGTAATTTCCTTTATATCATTGGTGTAAAATATTTTGGAGAATGGCATTATATATATATATAATCTCTTCAGCCGTTTGAGTGTCCACTGCAGGATCGGCCTATCCCGACCAATGTGGGGACGATACAGCCAATGTATCTCTACCAAGTGGCTTAAGCCATTTGGTAGAGCTTGTATGTAGGGTGAGAAGTGCTTGTTAATGTAATTGTAGTGTTGGAGTGGCTTTGGATGTGTGTGTATTCTGTGAACCAAGTGTAATCGGCCAGTGCAAGCCAACTGGGTGCAAGCATGCTTTATAGTATGGGACACTGGTTCAACCACAGCACCCCTTAATGTCCGCCAAGCAGTATGTGGCCAGAAGAATGCTCCCAAAGTTTATTACCCTGGCAGGGCACAAACCCTCATTCTTCAGTGTACGAAAATGCACACTTTACCACTGTACCACAGAGGCACATACACATATATATATATATATATATATATATATATATATATATATATATATATATGTATATATATATTATGTATGTATAATATATATATATAGAGAGATAATGTTAAACCATACTATGGAAGAGGTGCTACAAGGCCTGTCATGCCACTTGGAGTATGGCTCAGTATCCCACCATGGTGCTGAGTAGGTAGCATTTGACATCACTGAATAACATTACAAGCCCCCAGCAGGATAGAAAAATCATTTTGATGGGCTGAAGATATTTATTTTTATTATTATTATTATTATTATTATCAGGGGAAGAGTGGCTATTCACCCTTGCCTCAAAGGTCGAGACTGAATAGCCTGTGCTGTACTTGGGACCTGAATGCTCCTGATGGGGCATTAATGGATTTTACTATTACTATATTATTATTATTATTATTATTATTATTATTATTATTACTGTTATTAATATTATTATTAATATCATCAGTGAGTGACAAGCCAAATAGTTTCCTCTACACCAGGAAACCATTTACTACGCTGGGTGGCAACCATATAACCAAATTATGGCGCCTGGTGGTTTTGTGGGCAATTAAGGTGCTCCAGTTGGATTGAGCTGGTGCAGGTTTCTCTCCAAGGGATTGTTGGGGTTTATTGCTCACATAATGCCACTCAGGGATGAGTGAGGCTGGTCACTCTCATCTTAAATGTCAGGACCAACTTGCCTAGCCCCGGGCTGCTATGCTCCTCATGGGGCAACACAGGATTAGATGATGATGTTATCATCAGGGGTTTCAGGTAGCTTTGTATTGAGTGACTAGCCTAATGGTTTCCTGTAAGCCAGGAAACCATTTACAAAGCTAGGTGGTAACCATATAACCAATCCATGCTTGTTTCCTGTGTGTTAACAAGTTGGTTGGCAGAGAGTTAGTGTCCCTCCCCATAAAACAACTAACTCAAACAGCCACCCCTTATGAGATTATGGCATCTGGCTTTAGATAGATTATCAGGGATGAGAGGCTAGTCACTGTTTCCTCAAAAGTGTATACAGTACTGAGTAGCGTATATTTGGGACCCTAATGATCATGATGGGATATTAAAGAAATTTATAATATTATTATTATTATTAGTGGGGCAAGTAAGGCACTCCAATCAGAGTGAGCCTGTGCATGTTTATATCCAAGGGGTGGTTGGGGTTTATTGCTCATGTTATGCCACTCGGATGAGTGAGGCTGGTCATTCATCTTAAATGTCAGGACCAACTTGCCTAGCTCCGGGCTCCTACGCTTCTCATGGAGCATTGTAGGATTGGATGATGGATGGATGGATGGATTGTTATTATTACTGTTGTTGTATTTTTTTTCATGGTGAATATCAGCAGTGGTATTGCAGTTCTTTGCATATTGCAGTTATATTGTTTCAGTCTTCATATACTGAAAGAAAGAGCATGTAGCATAGTGTGAAACTCATCAAATGATTGAAGTTAATATAGTTTCTAATTAGTCGTATTGGAAACCTTGATGACCGATGAAACAATTGAATTTCACAAGGTACCTGTACTCAGTTACATAGGTACCGTACTGTACTAGTAGTAACTAAACATAAGGGTACCAAATAAGCGGTTGCTAGGGTGGAAAAGAATCTACTAATTAATTCCATATTTTGTTAAGGACAGGATGCTACCCTCAGCTACTTTGATCCCATGACACCCTTTTTATATTTTATTGTTGCTGTCATCAGGTGATTTTATTCAGCTTCGGACACACCACTAGGAGTGAAGGAGTTAATAAGGGCTGTATTTAACTCTACCAGTTTGACAAGTCTCTCTGAAGCTGAATAAAATCATATGGTGGTAACAGTAAATGAATACAAAGTATGTTATTGGGGTGAAGAGGTTGTAGTGCCCCAATCATTCTTTAGGAGCTACAGGCAGGGTGCTTCCCCAGTGTCCCAGAGTTGTGTTAAAAATTCTGTCCTCCCCAGGAATCCTTTTTAAAGCAGGAGAGAGGATTTAATTTTTCTGGTAAAAATCCAGACATTCATCTACACCATAGCCAAAGAATAAATTCCTCCCTCATGCTTGCAGTTCCCAGGGGAAAAAATATGGGATTTATAGAGGACAGAACATTTGTAAGGACTGTACAGTACTGTCCTGTACAGTATAGCCTCTTTAACATCAGTCTCTGGTTCACCCTGTATTGATGGTTAAGGTAAGTTAAGCAGAGCATAATTGCACCAGAAGTTTCTGATTTCAAGCATTTCAATTGTCATTTTGAACTGAAGTACAGTTTTTTGTCTTGTTTAAGTACAGTAATGTGTATTCTCATAGGACTAGGCTGCCAGTGGCATTAGAATTGGTGAATTTAATTATTGTCAGGATGTGTGTATTTTCACTATAGTTAATTGTGTATTAAGTGTGAAATCATATTTGTTGCATATGTTTTTGTGTGCATCTTGTGTACAGAAGTTTTTGCTTGTATCAGGCATTATTAGATTTAAGATTTCAATAGTTACCTTAGCACATTTGATATAACCTTTTAAGTGTTAGTTAAAAGAAAAAAAATTGAAAACAGAATGTGCATAAAGCTGTATCAGCACCATTACCAGAAAATAAGAAAAAATTCAATGTACTGTACATGTTTAGGAAACCAGCAGTTTGCATTTTCGTATTTAAGTTAAGCACCTGCTAGAAAAGCATTTCATTCACATGATTGTATCTTCTTGGGTAATAAAATAGTGTTAAATTTGATAATGTATGGTATTGTATAGACAAGTTAAATACTCATGCTGGAGAGATTACCTGTCATTTACATTGAACTTTAGGTATTGAAACAATCTTTGTGCTCCCCTTAGTCAATACACTGAACTTAAGGTATTGAAACAATCTTTGTGCTCCTTTTAGTTATAACACCAGATCTTTCTGGGTCATGGAAATATTTAGTTAATGTTTTCAGTCATGAGTCAGCCATATCTTCTGGATTCGCATAGGGACACAGTTTCCACAACAGATTCAACTGTCGAAGTGAAGGGATTTAAATCCTACACTCATGGCACTCACATCATGTTAAGAAAATGTTGAACCTACATTACAAAATAACTCAAAATTCAGAGCTACAGGCACTCAGATTTTACTCTGTGCAGGTGAAGCATGCACACATAAACATGTTTATGTCATGAAGCTGACAACTGAATTTTCAAGTCTGATCCAAAATTGAGCATAATGGTTGTTATGTATCTTGTTAGTTCAGGTTGCCACCCGGAATATTGGAGACATCCCAGCCCCACACCTTTAGCATTCCTCCATCCACATCACCAAAAATATACCAGTATTAATCATTGTATGTTTTTTTTTTTTTTTTTTTTTCTTCCCCCCCACCATGATGTGTACGTGGAAGGAGGTAGTGCTAGTATGGATGATACATGGATACCGGTGATATTGATAGTCATTTCTGTAGCATTTTGTTTTGTATGGATATAGCATATGTAGATGGAAGTGTGTTTACAGTCATCCTCACCCACACCCTTCTGCTCACAGGGTACCTGGATTGATAATTTAAGCTTCCTGAGACTAAGGATACAAATTTTAGTTACATCAGTACCTATATTGTATTTAGTTTGTCCAAAGCGTTCCAGTTTTTGCCAAGGATAATCATCAATTTAGAAATTTGTCAGTATGCTTAATAGCTAGTCTTGCATTTGGCTTGTTCACTGCATATCCTCATAGGCTGTTCATAATCACTACTTAGATTGTTCATTGTTATCCTGTGTTCGTATGTCATAGTGTCAGTCAGATGATCAGCATTTGTCACCATCCAGCATAAATGCTCCTGTTATTTGTTGTCTTGCGATATGAACTTCACAGTAGTAAATTTGCAAACTTAAACTTTGTTTTTTTCCTCTTTCTCATTGAACTCAAGGTTTGAACATCCTTTGTGCACTGTATGCAGTTTTATGCCATACACTCCACTCATTGACTGGCAGAGGCATTGCTCCATCTTGAGGAATTTTGCTGAAATGTGTATTACTTTGCAACTGGATTCCATTCCTGATGTTAACCAATGGCAAGTTGGTGGGAATGAATGCTTAATTCCTTGGATGATGGCATGAGCTCAGACCCACTATACCATGCAGTTACAATACCATACCAAAACATTAGGCTCCTAAGGAACTTATCATATGACTTCTTGTTTCCCAAACTGAATCTTTGTTTCATTATGTTTATAAAGGCTCCAATATGCTTGCTTGCATTAGCCTTGGTCACCTAAGGGTGGCTCTCCATGCTGCTTAATCTGTGGCAGCCTCCCTATTCAGTTCCTTATCCCTGAGGCCACACTCCATGACTGTGTCTCAGATCTTTTTCAGTCTGCCTCTTGCAGCTCTATCCCTAATGTTCATACTTCACACTTTGTGCACCTAATTGCCATCCCCCATCCTCTCCACATGCTTAGACCATTCCAATGTATCCCTTCTCATCACAAGGCACTCCAGTCCCATCCTTCCTCACAACTCTTCCATTGTAAATTTAGCCCCCCCAAGGCCTTGCATTCCAGGACACCTTACACATCCACCTAATCATTATCATTTTTGTATGTTTGAGCTTATGAACATCCTATCCCTTTACTGCCCAGGTCTCACTACCTTACAGCATTACACTTGTAACATATGCCTCATGGAGATGCCTTAGTATGGAGGGAGAGCCCTCCCAGTGTCAGAAGAGGCAACAGCTCCTTGACATCTTCCAACCATTCCTCACTCTAGCCACAGAGCTAGCTCCAGCCCCACCTACAGCACATAACGTGTCTCCCATATAACAAAACTATTCCACACACTCAAGAGACTCGCCAGGAAGATCAGTCCTATCACGCCTACCAGTCTTCACATGCTGTCCCCAACACACTACACACGTGAAGGCAGCATTGTCTCGCAGTCTACCGCTAATACCATTACATGTCTTATGCACCCACTTACCACAAACACTGCACATGCACAATATGGCTTTACTTCCTACAACCTTGTGGCAAACCCCACCTGGCCAGTACCTCCACCAACCCAAGATACCCTCACCTTTGTTGTATGTGCATTTACTCTGAAGCCTTTGTGACCCATACCATCTCTTCACTTCCTAAATCTTTCCTCCACTTCTCTTTCATTCCCCACAATCAGCACCAAATTATTGGCATACAACATC
This sequence comes from Coenobita brevimanus, assembly GCF_032717465.1. Lineage (NCBI taxonomy): Eukaryota > Metazoa > Arthropoda > Malacostraca > Decapoda > Coenobitidae > Coenobita > Coenobita brevimanus. The sequence continues at coordinate 47,791,740 of NC_136961.1, forward strand.
CCCCACAGGAGTCCATTTCTGAAGTCAAGTGAGACGGCTTTGATGCACACCAGCATTCATGGAAAATACATCACTCAAATCTCCATCCACTCACCTGGGTGCGAACATCCACATACATAGCCATAACCACTCTTAACTGACCACTCCTCGATCCCAAACTTTCTTGTTGTCCACTTCATCATCTCCCTAGGGACCCTGTCAAAATCCTTCTCCAAATCAACAACAAAGTATAGATCCTAGTCTTTCATATATATATTTTTCCTGAAGTTGTCAAACAATGAATCTGGCATCAGTGGTCCCTTTGCCTGGCTTAAGCCCAAACTGCATCTCATCAATATTCACTGTTTCTCTAATCATATCTTCTAGAACTCTCTTCATTCCCATCATTATCTGGTCCAGAAGTTTTATGCCCATAATTTCCTCTTTCCAGCACATCACCTTTCACCATGAACACATTTACAATCACACTCTCTAGCCAGCCATCTGGGACAGTACACACATAAAAGTGTATTGATCAGATCGGTAATTAACCCCACTCCTATATCTTGATGCATTCAGCATTTCAGCTGTCAGCCCAGACTCACCTGCTGCCTTCCCCAACTGCATCTTGCCTATTGCCCAGCTCACAGTAGAAACTTCAGTCAAAGGCCGAGGGCCAAACTCTGGATCGGCTGACTTCAAACCTTCTCTGTTCCAATCAAACTCATTCAGCAACTGGTTGTAATGCTCTCTCCAGGTGTCTTTAATACCCTCGCCGTTCACCACTACCTGACTTTCATCATTGTTCACACACTGCTCATCTTTGATTTCCCTGTTTTCCCTCTACATCTGATTTGCCACCTCAAATATCATACTCTTCCATTCAAAACTACGGTATTTAGGTTATCCAGTAAAAGTCTTTGACACCCGGATTTCCCCCTGTACACCCCTTTTTCTAGCCCTACACTTGGCTTTGTTACCAGCTCTTTTACATTCTGGGAAATGCCTTCTTTTCGCTTTAACTGCAGCTGCTACACCCTCATCCATACCCTGTGTCTTGGAAGGGCCCCTCGTCCTTCCGCTCGCTGAATCAGTAACTCTGAGATTGTTCTTGAGAGCTCTGTATTTTTCATTAACACTTCTGTCAACAGCTCTCTATTCAGCCACCATTCTATTCATCTTGCTATAGAAGGCATCCCTTACTGCTTGGTTTTTCAACTTAAATATTATTATTCTTGGTGCATAGGTCCTCTCCACCACCTATTGCTTAAGCACCAATGTCACACAGTAATTGTGTTGCTGCACACACTCTTCACTCCTTATAACTTTAGCATCCTTCACCAACCTCTTATCAGCCCACCTGACCAAGAAATGGTCTATCTGACTACTATTTTCCACAGACTCGTATGTAATCAGCCAATTCTCTCTTTTCCTAAAATGTATGTTGCATACAATCAAGTTCATTGCCTCCCGAAAGTCAAGTATCCTTTCCCTTTCCACATTCCACGTATCATATGTGCATCCCCCATGTCCCTGAGCTGCTTCACCCACATGACCATTTAAGTCCTCTCCCAAAACTACAATGTCCCCCGTACCATGTACTGCATATATCAGTTCGTCCCAGAATTAATCTTCTTCTACATCATTCAAGCCAGCCTGTGGAGCTTATGCCAATAGAAATTAAAATGGGAGCCTACCAAACAAAATTTTCGCTACTATAATCCTTTCATTCACTCTCATTATATTCATGACATATTCCACCCATTTTTCCCTAACCATCACACCCACATAACCTTATCCAACCATATTTCCCTGCCAAAATAGCTTATACTGTACGTACAATCCCTCCCACGAATCATTCTGGCTGATTCTCCCTTGTACCTAACCTCAAAAACACAGCCAACATCCACCGATCTTCTACTCATGGCCTGAACAGACTACAGGCCCCACCCACTTCCACAGTCCCAAGTCCAGGCATGGTGGCTGTGGCAGTGGCCTCAGGGCATCCTGCCAAGACAGCTACAGGGACACCCTCCAAGTGTATCTTGGCACTGAAACTGTCTCGCCATTATGCATCCACTGATAGGGCAGTCTCCTGGGGTGCCACTCCCGGGTTTGGGCCCCTCTCTATTGGGCGAAATCGGCAGCTTGGGAACTACAATGCCCTGTAACCTATAGCACAGATCCGAGTCCCATCCCACCATGGTCCTACAAACTATGCTGGCAGAACTCGCGTCACACCTCCCCTCAATACATCTGCCACCAGGTAGTGCGGGCAAAGTTTTTTGACCGGGTGCCCTTGCCGGCGTTAACCCTTGTGACGTAGTGAGGTATGTTGTATGATATGTAAAGTGCATGTAGAGCAGTGCATCGGATGAGAAAAGTGGTTGGGAAAGTATGCTGGCCTACTGTCTCCATGTTAGTGTCACACTGAGAAGGTCAGCGAAAGGAAATGGTTAGGATATTCTGATGGCTAATGAAACGGGAGCTCCAGCTCTCCCTATCACCAAGCATTCCCATCCCCCCTTGGGAGTACCAACCTCATAGGGTATTGCTACAGCCTACTCCTAATTATTTTTACATAACTGAACATCCAGTCTGAAATGACAAGTGACCTGAAGAACATCAAGAAAGAAGTACATTGATGCTTCCATTAGTGACAATAGCTTTAGAACAACCGTGTGGATTAGGGAGTATAGTAGCTCACTTTGAAGAGGATAAATGAAGTATGTGTTTAAGGTTCACGTTGGAGTTTGTGTGCAGGGGAACTTTTCCCTCCATGTTGAGTTACCGCGCGCGCCATCAACCTGCGCCTGGGGTTTGGGCCTGGCGGACAGTCTGACTCAGGCCGCGCTAGTGGTAGGATGTGCACATGCCTAGATAAATAAATATCAAACTGGCCTCGCTGTTTCTATCTCCTTGGTCCTCACCCCAACATGGGACAGTGGAGTTCTATGGGTGACCCAGGGGCGGTGCCGCCAGTGCCCAAGCAGGCGGACCCAGAGTCAAAAGACTGGTTCCGCCACATGGCGCCGGAAGACCAACATGTACAATGTGCCACTACCCCAGCTACGAGCTCCAGGGATGGGGACAGCCTACCAGCTGGTGTACCCAACCCTGCACCCAGAGGCACTGGTCCAGTGGCTAGTGCCGGCACCGACTGTAACTCCCGGTAAGGCTACTATGGGAATGTTGCCATCCCAGTTTGAGGCGTGGGCCTGCAGCGTCGGGCGCTACAGCAGTGGTTGCAAGTGGGTCCCACCCTTGGCCGTGGGTTACGTGAGATTGCTGTGTGATCCTGAAATGCAGCAATGTGTGGACGCACGGGTGGCCAAGCATAGATTCCAGGCCACGTGCACGGAGGAGGCCGTCGGCGTGGTGAGGAGTGTTGTTGTGGGCCCCAGGTGCACTGCGGGAGTATGGTTGGACTTCTTCACATACATGCAGGAGTCCAGTGATAATGTGTGTTCATTTATGGTAAAATGTAGGGCCAGGGCGGTAGTGTGTGATTTTCAGTGCCCCCAGTGTGCTAAAAATCTTGATTTCATGCTATTGAAAAAGCTTGTGACGGGGCTGCGCAACCTCAGTGTAAAAACAGAAGTGCTGTGGCGACTTCCAGTGTTGCGATCTGTGGAAGAAATCGTAAACGCCTGTGAAGTGTTTGAATGGGCGGAGAAAAAAGGCAGGAACGCGCGGCCATAATGGTGTTGCAGGTGCTTCAGTGACGTAGAGGAAATGGAAGCGGCTGGTGCCCCCACCAGCAAAGGGCTGCCGGAGGTGCGGCGGCAGCAGGTGCAGCGGGGAGCTCCGGTGCCCTGCCGTCAAGGCCACCTGCCGCAGATGTGGGAGGGTCGGCCACTTCCAGCGAGTATGTAGGTCGGTGAAACAGCCCAGCCCCACCAAGACCACCGGCAGCGTCACGATAGCCAGTGCCGAGGCACCAGCGTGCCTCAGGGTGAAAATGAAGTGTGACAACCCACACGCATCATGCAAGGTGACGGCGGTAGCCAATACAGGCGCACAGGTATGCATAGCGGGACACCACCTCATGCAGGGCCTTAGGCTGACTCTGCGAAGTCTACAGAGACCTACTGTGAGTATTAATCACCTCACAGGCGGGAGCATACTCATTGTGGGATGCAAGGAATGCCGCTTCAGTGTGGGCGGAAGGTCTGCTATGGCGAGCCTGTACTTTGCTGACAGGGTGCTGCGACTGTATCTGTCATTGATGGCGTGCAAAGTTCTGGGCGTGGTGCTACATGACTTCCCCAGTGTGCTGGCAACTGCAGAGGTCGTTGAACAGGTGGAAGAGCCCCCAATCCCCAACCAATCTGCAATCCCCCCATACGCCCTGATGGAAGAAAATGTGAACCTGCTAGAAAAGTGGTTCCAGGAGCATTTCGGGCGCATGACATTCACAGTGACCCATGCCCCTCTGCCGGAGATGAAAGGGCAGCCCACCATATCCACCTGTGCCACTGTTCCAAACCCTATGTGGTGCACACGCCAGGGTCTGTCCCCCACCATTATTACGACGAAGTTCATCAACATTTGGAAGAGGACATAAGGAAGGGTATTATCGAGCCTGTTCCAGTTGGAGGACCCACTGGGTGATGTTCCCGTATGGTGGTGGTCCCGAAGAAGGATGGGTGGCTGCGCAGAACTGTGGACCATCAACGACTCAATCAAGCAAGCCAGCGGAAGACTCACCACACCTACCCCCCATTCGATGCAATCACCAGTGTGCCAAAGCACATACGTTCAAAATAGAGTGGAAGCTTATTCGGGGTATCATCAGATCACCCTGGACGAGGAGAGCCCTCCAGAGAATTATTGAAAAAACTGTCAGGGAAAGTGGTGTACTAGGACGGCCAACTCCAGTTCATCTTCAAGACAAAGCTTGCAACGGAGGGCCTTCAGTATTACAACGCTGCACGGCTCACAGCAGTGTTCATCGACTTCAGTAGGCTTGGCATCGGTTTCGTGGTCTTGCAACAGTACTGCCGGTGTGTCTCAAGAGGCCCCCCTGTTCTGCAAGGACGGCTGGAAACTGGCCCTGTGCGGCAGCTGCCATCTAACGTCAGCCGAGAAGAACTACTCAGCGTTGAAGGGGGAAGCCCTTGCCATTGCATGGTGCCTGAAGAAGGCACGCCTGTTCCTGCTGGGGTGTCTGAACCTCACCTTCATCACAGACCGCCGTGTGCTCACCAAGATCTTCAAAGACAACGAGCTGAAAGACATCAGCAACCCCCGCATACTCAACCAGAAGATGAAGACATTGATGTACTCATTTCACATAAAGTACCTGAAGGGGGACGTGAACCACACAGCAGATGCCTTCTCAAGATACTTCCTGCAATGAGGCGGACTGGATGAGACCGACCTGGCCGGAGATGAGGCTACATGTCCCGTGGTCACGGCAGCCATGGCTTGGGCTCTAGAAGACGAAAAAGGTGCCATCATGGACCTCCGCCAAGTGGAGGAGGAAGCACATCAGTCGAGGACTACAGGCTCCTCCATGAGCGCTGAGGACTGGGCCAACCGGAAGGACAAGGAGCCAATAGCACTCCGCCCATACTACAGGATGAAGAGGCACCTGTCCTGCGAGGGGCACATTGTCATGTACGCCAGCGACGAGGAGCACATGCGACTCGTAATTCCCACAGCCTTTCGACACAAGGCCGTCTTGATTTGAACAGGCCCGAGTCTCCCGCCAATATCTGACTGTGACGTCACAATCGGTGGCCAATGTATTTTTCCGCCAGTCACCCGCCACGTTATAAACAGTGAGGCACGCTTACAATTCATCCACTTATTCAAAATTTTCCTCTCTCCCATCTGAATTTCGTTCACGGTAAGCCATACACTTATTATTAAATATGTATAGCCATACTAGAATGGATGAAAAGCATCATTGCTATTACTGAAAGCATTTTAAATGAGAAATTAGAGGTATCAGACTGTCAACAGTGGATATCTTCTAGGTTAGAGTAGTTTTCGTAAATACGTTAGGCAACGAAATTACAACACAGCCTAAGTTTCTCGGTGTTCTTTATTAACTGTGCATAATATATTTTGGTGGATCACAGTCATATTGAGATATTAATTTGGTTACTGATGCCTTCATTCCATGCAAAATAACCTAGGCTACAATGGTGGCTTGATTTATTCTTTTAATTCTATGTATTCAGTGAAATATCTAGGTAACAAGGATATCAGTCGACAAGTATAGGCCTAGCCAAGGAAAAACATTTATGGGCCTTGTCTAGGCAGGAAGAAACATAGGCCTAGCCTGTGCCAAGAAAAATGTGTATAGGCCAAGCACAGGCCAGGAAAAATGTGCATACTGTAGGCCTTGCCTAGGCCAAGAAGAAATGTGTATGGGTCTGCCCAAAGCCAAATGTAATGCCTTTGCCTAAATCTTATGCCTAAATGAAGACAAGAATTGATAGCTAAATATGAATTTCAGCCAGGCCGGGGTCTATTTTATTGATACTCATGTTTCCTATAGTTTGAAGAGAGGGACTTAAAAAGAGATTTGCGCCGGTTAGAGCATAAATAGAAATGAAAATATACAAGAAACCTATTATTTAAATGACAGATATGAGTTTGGTAAAATTGCTGTAGGGCAAGTCTTTAACTAATACCCATTCTTTTGTATAAAATTAATTTTGTCCCCATTACATTTAGGTAAAGTTGTTGCACTGTTTTATGGTAGAAACTATTAGATGGATAATAAACTAATCTGACCATACCTAACAAGGAGAGGAGAAAAAAAAAAAAAATACCGATGATTGGAATATAGTTATATAGCAATATTCTTATACAATTATATAGCTATCTTCACCTATACTTAACCTAAGAAAAAAAGGCACATTATATATGCGATGCAATGCAATGGTAGTCAGAAGCTTAACCTATACAATATTGGTTCCGTACATACATATAGTGCCTATATTTTCTTCCGTTGGTGTACTGTTTCTACTTTCTTCAGCAATTCATTTTTTTACCTGTGTACTGTAGGTTACTTATACCTTATTTTTCAAATTCCCCGGGAATTCATGCAGATTTTAATTGTTATGCGAGGCGTTTTTAGCTCGACTTCTTGCGCCGAAAACGCTCGCGACTGAGCGGGGTCCTCTTTCCGGACCGGAAATAAAACACAAAGGAACAGGGCATAAAAACTAGGCAGTACACCTTAACACATCTATTAGCTTATTTCAATACACTGTGAAAATACAAACAAAGAGTTACAAGATATGATAGGGACAGGGTTACAGAGTTAACTTCACAATAACATATAGCACACGCTGCACACGCAGCGGGTAGAGTTCTGTAATTATATCTCGCTGGTGGATCGTAAGTTCAGTATACCCGTATTGTGTCTATAGGCAAAATGTGTATTTAATAATCTCGACCTGATGCACTATGGGTGGAGTGGGCCAATGTTCGAGAGAGTACTACTATAATGGATTATAGCACGAGCCGCGACACTCGAGGAAGTTACTTAGTCGCGGGGACACTTCACTGTCTTTTGGCTTTTCTCTGTGCTCAGGTTCTATGTCGGAGTTCACTGGTCTTTCTTGTTCTGCCTGGGTATTTTTATTCACTGTGTTACTAATATTATTCTGGCCTTACTCTCACTGTCCCCGGCACGTACAGTGGCCGATACCGCGGTTCTGCCTGCCCCACGGAAAGTAACAGAAGGTACAGTGGCCGATCCTTCCCCCACACGTACAGTGGCCGATGTGGCGGTGTTACTCCCGTAGTAGGAAGAGGTAGTGGATGAGGGGCGTACAGTGGCCGAACCCTCCCCAACACGTACAGTGGCCGATATCGCGGTTCCACTCCTCTTCTCCCTGCTAGTTGGAGTGCGCTCAATAGCTGTCACTCCGTGGTCTTTGCCAATCGGAGTGCGCACAATAGCTGACACTCCGAGGCCCTTGCCAATCGGAGTACGCTCAATAGCTGACACTCTGAGGCTCTCTCTGCTAGTCGGAGTACGCTCAAAAGCTGACACTCCGCTGCTCTTTCTGCCAGTCGGAGTGCGCTCAATAGCTGACACTCCGAGGCCTTCTCCAGAGGTGGCTGTAGCTGAAGGGTGTGCAGTGTCTGAACCTTCCCCCACACGTACAGTGGCCGATGTGGCGGCGCTACAAGGGTAAAACAACTGAGGGGCGTACAGTGGCCGAACCCTCCCCGGTACGCACTGAGGCAATACCGCGGTGATGCATGGGCTTGACTCTAGATCAGTCCCACCCCTTACCTGGTGAGTGCTGTCCCGCCCGCAGGGTCGTGTCTTCCGCCGGCGTAGTTTCCGTCGAGGCGGTTGAGGGTTAGAGAGACTCAGGACAGGGGGGCATTGATGTCCTTCTTGCCCCGGGTTGACCTCCCGGTGACCCGGCCCTCCGTGGTGTCCTCCTGGGGTGGTGATGAGGCGGCGGTTTGGTGGGGGGTGGTGGGGCGGCCGGTCTGGCGGCGGCAGGTATTTCATTAATGTTAATAGATGCATTAAAAACATTAAAGTGGGTTATTCAAGTGGGTTTTATTCAAAATCCAGCCAGGTGGACGTTGTTGCCAACCCGGATTTGAGTATTATTTTACCGTGCAAGTAAAACAGTTATTTTCAGTTTGTACAGTGATAAATAACCCTTACACAGACAGGTATCCTAATATTTTACAAAATTTGCATCTGAACACATCTGTTCATTACAATGTTTTAAGCCATAAATTCGGGAACAGTGTAATTTTAAATGTTTATCATAATAATAAATAATAATAACTAATATTAGTATTAACACTAATAATCATCAATAAATAATAATGGCCATACATAAGTAAGCAAATATTAAATGTGTATGCATGAGAGGCTGTGACGTCATCAGTCTCCTCCTCTCCTGTATATCAAGATGGCCTTGTCCTAGCCAACCACCACGCAGGTCACCAAGGCAGGGATTCCAGGCTCAGGCGTGCCAGGCAATGTATGTACTGGTCTGGCATAGATGCTGAGGTGGAGCAGAAGAGGAGGCACTGTCAAGTATGCGAAATCAACGCCCCATCACAACCTCCAGAAAACTTGCTGCCCACACCCGCACTTGAGTACCCCTTCCAGCAAGCAGTGGCTGATCAGTTCCAACTGCAGGAGTAGTACATCGCTTATGCAAATAGGTTAATTGGCTGGCTGGAGGTGGAGTATCTGCCCAGGGGCATTGTAAGCTCCTGTCTCATAACGGCCTTTTGTATGTGGTTCAGAATCTTCGGTATCCTGGAGGTCCTGTCTTGTGACGGTATGAACCTCATGAGTGGGGAAATGAGGATATTGCTATCCGCGTGGCGTGTTCAGATGAGATTGTTGTCGGCCCATTACCCGCAGTCCAGTGGCCGAGCAGAGGCCGCAGTCAAGGCTGCCAAGAGGCTGCTGAGGAACACCACCAGCCCGGGAGGCTCCCTGGACTCAGACGCAGCCACCAGGGCCATATTTCAGTACTTTAACACCCTGCTTCACGACACCAACGTGTCCCCAGCCCAGCTGCTGATGGGGCACCAGCTGAGAGACTCCATATCCACTGCCAAAGAACACTACAGGATCAGCAGGTGGTGGGTCGGGATGCTGAGAAGCATGGAACAGGCCATGGCCCGCACTGGGGATGCAGCGGCCACGTGCGAGATTCAGCCAGACAGCACACAACCCCGCCCCTCTCAACCCAGGACAGCGGGTGTGCCTACAGAACCAGGAGACGAGGCGGTTGGACCGTGTGAGGGTTATTGTTGACGCACCAGCCCCAAGGCAATACCTGGTGCGGCTGGACGGCAGTGGGCGAGCCTCCCTCAGGAATTGTCGCCACCTCCACCCCTGTGAGGAGACAGGGCAACAGACACCCACCACTCACGTTGACGGTGGTCCCCGGTGGGAGGACGACTGCTTAGGGGAGGACCCCTCAGCCTCTCCTTCCCCTGGAGAGGCCCTAGGCGTGCCCCACGACACCTAGAAAACTATGTACCGTGACATTGCAGTGTTTTGTACCCCTAGGCATGTTGTTTTGTAATGTGTATAACCTTGTTGGGCTTATACTAAAGCAGTGGCTGTTCCAGCGCATGTAATTGATTCCTTATTGTTGTAGCAATTATCCCATTCTTAAATCAGCAAATACGTAAAGTAAATTTTGCCAGCCTAGTCTTGAGTGTTAGTATCTGCCCATTTTGTTATTGCAGTGACTTCCTTCCCCCTCAACCAGTGTGCTTTGTATTAATACTGCAGGAAGTGGGAAATTCACTGCAATGGAGAGGGGGTGTTGGAGTTTGTTTTTGCGCGGGAACTTTTCCCGTCAAACGGAGTTCCCGCGCGCGCCAGGGGCTGGGCGAGCAGTCACGCTAGTGATGATAGGACATGCCCATGCCTCGTTGTTTCATCTCCCCCGTGGTCCTCACCCCAACAGTTCAGTAAACTGAATTTTCCCAACCATTATCAGAACCGTTTTTGATCACATTCCATGTATGGGTATATATCGTAGTACCAGCTTGCACATGCATGAGTTGAGCAGGCAATTCTGGCTTACATGTTCAATGGTTGTTTTACTTGTCAAGAAGGGCAGCTGATCCATATGGCTGAAGAACACCGCTTTGTCACTAAACAAGTGACTTATTCCACCAAAGGATTCAAGCATAGTTGTACAGTAGATGTGGAAGGCTTTTGAACTGTACGCTGAGAAGTGCATTTGAAAAATTGTCGTGTTCGAGTGGCTGTGTTTGTGAATGAATGTAGCCCACTGTATACAACATGTCATCGAGGGAACAGTGAGAGGGTATAATTGTGTGAAAACACAGGAAAGGACACACTATGCTGTATGTACCGTCCCCCTATGATATATCTGCACCCGGATGGGACAGATTAGATCATGAGGATTGGTAGATGTATACATTACCAGTCGTGGTTCCAGAAGACCCGTGACCACAGGAGGAATGAATCTTGCCAAAATGTAAGGGATGAAAAATGCCAGCAAATAAAAAATTGGCCGATGCAAAGCCTGTTTTGAAAAACTGGTGAATGACAAAGATGAGATCAGAGCAGTATATAACATACTGTAGCCTAATGGTTTTGGAGCTGCATACAAAGAATATGGTGCTAAAGAATGTGAAGGCAGTTCTGAAAGCGAATAAACTGCAAGACAACATTATTGTTGAAAGATACAGTATGCTGTCAGAATGGGGAGAGTGTGATGCCCTGTTATTTAGGTAGTAACAAGAGGATCGGTATTTCCACACTATGTCCTCTTTCACAACACATGGAGTCAAGCCCATTCCATTGATATTAAGCATGCCACCACTTCCATTCCATACCGACTTCAGGAAAAAAAAACGAATGATGCCATGCTATCCCATAAGGAACTATCATGTTGAGGTTGGTCGTGATAGGCCACAGCTGATGTTATTTGTGGACTTTAAGCTAACTTGCTGGAAACTGTTGGAAAAAAAGAAATAATGGCGGTGTAATTCAGGTATGATTTGTAAAAATGTCGTAGCTTGGATTTTAACTCTGTAAACTGTTCTAGTAGTTGAGTTTTCTGCCAAAGAGTGATTGTGTGGCGAGTTGCTTTTTAATCTTTGTTATGCAGCGTGTTCTGAGTCCCGACTTCTCTGAGTTCTTTGTTCCCGACCGGGTCAGTACTAGCAAGGAAGGAAAACAAACACCACTGGTCAAAAGGCACACTTATATATTATCAAAAGACAAACACACATCGTTCTGTGAGCAGAACTGAGGAATTTACAATGACTTAACAATCACTTTCCACCTACTTCAGCAAGTCTGACCTGTACACGGAGTTACACCTTCCTGAGGTAGGGTTATGTCCACACAGTGTCACAGACAGCATTTCACAGATATGTCAGGTATATCATATTCAACACACACAGACACAGACGGTATACCCAATATGCCAGGCGCGTGATATGGACGACAAGATACTGTATATTCAAGCCCTGAAACCTAGGTATTCGCGTGACATGACGAGGTCCTAGCTAATACTGTAGTGCTAGGTGTTTTAGGGTCGGCTTCCCGTCCCTCTAACGCCTAGTGTGTAGCTGGGTTCTCTTTCTAGACCGGAACTTAGACAAATAAGAGGCAGGACACAAAAGCTCAAGGCAACAACCTTACATATGCATTACTAAATTCTAGAGTGGAACGGGCAGATGTCACAAATACAGGTTTACTGGACAATTATGATTCTTAGGCTTAGACATGGGGTGTTAGTATCGCGCAGGATACAACTCGGGACAAGATCAGGTAAGGTGAATAGCACTTAAGGCAGAGAGGTTATGCACTATTATTGCAGGAAGTCTATGTTCTGTATATTAGTGGAGTTGGTGGCACTATTTCGCCGCTGGTAATTATTACTTTAACACTGGGGCCTACGTATGATCTTAGTGTGAGGCGGCGCCACTATCTGGTAGCGTGTTCACTGAGAAGATCCGCATTTCACTGCTATGTCGTGCTCACTTTCACTGTTACCGGTACCTTGCTTACTCCATCAGTCTTTTATATAGGTACTGATGCTTTTCTCACTGACTTCCTTTATTCTGTTAACTCACTGATCTGCCCTTACTTCACTATGTCACGGACACTGCTTCACTGTCACTCACTTTCGGGTCTGGGCGTCGTGGCGGTCAGGTACAAGGGCGGCGGAAGTGACTCAGCCTCACTACTGACGGGGCTGAGTTCCGCCAGGGGCCTCTGTATTCAGGGGCCACGTGATCACGCGCAGGGGCGTCCTCTCTCGTCCGGGGCTGCTGGTGGCAAAGGGTCCCGCACTTTCAGGGCTTGGGGCGGGAGTTTGGCCCTCAGGGCTTGGGCCAAACAGCTGCCTGAACCTCTCGCTCAGGCGCCTGATTGAGGACGAAGGTCTCCGGTGTCGGGGTGTAGGGAGGTCCTGCCTGGGAGTCCTGGGGGCGGTCTGGAGGTCCCAAAGGCTGCAGTTCCCAGCGGTCAGGGACGCCGTCAGGAGGGGCCTACGTTGGAGTCCATCAGGCGAGTCCTCTCAGGAACTGACTGCAGGGAGAAGAGCCCGGTGGTAGTCGCAGGGCCTCTCCAGTACTCCTCCAGGCTGGGAGCTCCCTCTGGGTCGTAGGTTGATGGGCAGGAGTCAGCACCTGATGGAGGAGCAGCTACCAGCCTTCTCCTACTGTAGGGCCCGGCTACTGGCCTTGGCCTGGGGAAGGGAGCAGCTACAGGCTGACTCAGGGGCACCTTCAGAGCGGCTACCAGTCATCTCCTGACGAAGGCGGGCACAGCTACCAGCCATCTCCTGGTTACCTCCAGAGCGGCTGCAGGCCGTCTCCTGCAGGAGGGTCAAGTGGCTACAGGCCATCTCTTGAGGGGCACCTTCAGAGTGGCTACCGGCCGTCTCCTGATGAAGGCAGGAGCGGCTACCGGCCGTCTCCTGGTTACCTCCGGAGCAGCTGCTGGCCGTCTTCTGTAGGAGGGTCAAGCGGCTACAGGCCGTCTCTCGGGGGGCACCTTCAGAGCGGTTACCGGCCGTCTCCTAGTTATCTCTGGAGCGGCTGCAGGCCATCTCCTGTAGGAGGGTCGAACGGCTACTGTCCATCTCGTTAAGGGCACCTTCAGAACGGCTTCTGGCCATCTCCTGATGAAGGCAGGAGTGGCTACCAGCCGTCTCTTTGTTACCTCCAGAGCGGCTGCAGGCCGTCTCCTGTAGGAGGGTTGAGCAGCTACCGGCCATCTCAGGGGTGCTGACTGGAGCTGGAGTAACAGCTCCACCCCATGGTTGGTGGTGGTCGGCTCGCCCGGAAGGTAGTCTCGCTTTCCTGCTATGGTGGCGGCGGGCGAGCTTCAGGTCATAGGGGCGCTCGGCCCGGGCGGACTTATGTCCCTGTCGCCCAGAGTCAAGTCGCATTGTATTTGCCCCTCTGTAGGCTCCTTCTGGGATTGTTGGGCTGCCCTCTGTGAGACTGCACTGCATTTTAAGTACAATACATCCACGTGACATGGACAGTGCCCTAGCTAATCTAAGGCTATGTATGCATCACATTGGACGAGAGTATATAATGTTTCACACTTGATTGAGGGGGGGGGGAAGGAGGGGTATTAGTGAGTCTATGGTGGGTTTATTCACGTGGGGATGGGAACTGGGGCCTGGGGAGGAGAGGGAGAGCGCACTAGGGGAAGGTCACACTGACGTACGGTATGTTGTCCTGTGGGGGCAACAGTGGGGGAGGGTTGTTGCTGTCAGGGAACTGACCTGTGGGTGGGGGTTGAACACTCCGCACACGAGATCACAGGTAGTAGAGTTCACTATGGCACACTGGGGGGGGGGGATCACACCGTGGCTGCCGGGAGGGGAAGAGAGGGGGGGATAGAGCACTGGGGAGGGTCGGGCAACACTGGGGAGATGCACCGCAGACACGGGGGAGGAGTCACAGGGGTTGGTTCACTGTGGATTGGGTCCAGCAGCACTGGGGAAATTTACAATCATAGGATTCTATATCATGATTCAGGCGGAGTGGAGAACATGGCCCATGGGGTGGGAGGGCCTACACCGGGAGCTTCCCACGGGGAACAGGAGGGCACAAGGAGTCGGGGGAGGCTCCTCTAGGCACTACAGACCCTGGTGGCGGGGAGAAGGTTCCTGATGGATATGCCTGGCTATTGCCACAGCTCCGACGGAGGCTGCTCTGTGGCCGTAGGGTCTGGGACTCCTGTCCCGGAGTCAGCACTGGGGGACGGTGATGTTTCGTCTCGTGTGGTACCTCTGTTAGAGAGTACCCTAGTGCCCGCCTTCCTCTTTGGGGGCTGCCGACGAGGGTCGTCTGGTGGACGTGCCGACATGGCGGCTCCCGAAGGGGGTTGGCAGAGGGTGGCAAACCGACGGTCCTTCCACCTGCAGTATCCCTGGCGGGCAATACTGTGCCGCTGCTCCTGTGGGGGAATAGCAGCCTTTGAGGTTCCTCCTGAGTCCTTTATCAAAAAGAAGGCCGATCCAGGGGACTCGTCGTCCGAGAGTCTGCTTGGGATCTTGTCACTACAAGTCCCACCCCGATTCTGGCGAGCGTTCCCTCCGCCGGAGTGTAGCGAACTTTTCCTGTACACTGCCGGGTGGTCTGGCTGCGGAGAAGAGGCGTTGGGTCGCGAGGGAGATAAGACGCTCTTGCCTGGAAGGTATGACAAGTGAGCCAGCCTCCCTGTCATCTCCTGGTGGGGTGGGTATCGCCCCCCCCCCGAACCCCTCTTGGATTGTGGTGTCCGGCTTACCTCTCCGCGCGGGTATTTCATTACTGTTTTGTAGTCACACTTCAGTCTTATGGTAAGACCTAGGGTCGATGATAGCGAGCTGTCTTCTACCTTACATACATATTTAACTCATCCACATCTCTGTCGTTATTTCTTTGCCTCTTTATCTTTCATATGTTTCTCATATAAAGCTGTCTTCAGAGTCTTACATTTCTTCTCCACCCCACCCCACTCTCACACTTAACATATATGCTTTTCAAACTAGTGTGGCAGGTGGGGGCGCTCATCATTTACTCAATGCAGTGCTGCTTTGGGTGTCTGCCCTTTTTCCTCTTCCTTCTTCCGCCTTTCCTTCTTCCGCCTTTCCTTCATTCTTTCTTCTTTCTGCCTTTTGCCTACGGGTGACTTTACATTCCCTCTTCTGTCTCTTTTTTTCCTTCATTTTTTCCTCTTCCCTCTGCCTATGGGTGCCTCTACTCTTTGACAACCCAAATGGTTTCCTGTACACCAGGAAACCGTTTACTCTGCTGGGTGGTAACCATATAACCAAATTATGACGCCTGGTGGTTGAGTGGATAATTAAGGCACTCCAATCGGATGGAACTGGTGGGGGTTTATATCCAAGGGGTGGTAGGGGTTTATTGCTCACGTAATGCCACTCAGGGATGAGTGAGGCTGGCCACTCTCATCTTACATATCAATGATATCAGGACCAACTTGCCTGGCCCCGGGCTCCTACGCTCCTCATGGGGAGACGTAGGATTGGATGATGGGTGGATGGATATCCATTGTCTGTATGATTATGCCATTCAAGCACACTGTTCTCCTCTTTGGTCGTCTTCGATACTCCACATCTGCCATCAGTCTATATTTACAGTATCCTACCAACACCACCCATGTATATGAAGCAAGTCCCATTATGACTGTCTCATTTGTTACCTTTATAACTACAGTACAATAAGATCCATACCCATCTGTTATGCAACTTTGTATCTTGATAATCATAGCACTGATCGCTGTATTCTTTTAGCTGCTCTGCTCTTTTTTTTTTTTTTTGCCGTCATTACTTTGTGTTTGCATTACTACTTCATGTTCGAAATCTTCCATAAGTTTGAGTCTGTTTCTATTCATCAAAACATCATACTGCCTCACCCCCTTACTCTGTGGAAGGTGGTGGTCAGGTGGCTTGAGCAGTGATTTGTTGTCTGAAAGGGCAGATCAATCCTAGACAGACAGATTCATTAAGTGTTCATTGAACTTCAGCAAGATGCAAACATACTGTTTACGCTAGTGCTTGCATACATTTGATGTGGAAGGAATGGGGACACAGTGTTTCAAAATGGTGATGTGAAGGTGTGTGGCATATAAGCGAACAGCTGGGCCTCAGGGAGCAGATTGCCCAGAGGGAAGGGGGATACCTTTATTTATATCCACAAAAGCCTTCAGAATTCTGTGATTTCACTATTAGCAAGCACAAGTGAGTGTGTGGGGTACCCACTATCCCCTCGCACAACGTGATGCTACCTTTGGATAACTGTGTGTGTGTGACTCTGGGCATAGGCTTCGCAGCCCATTCCCTAAAGTCCAATAGTCCTGTGTGCTTCACCTCCACGTCACCACTTCAGCACTAATACCCACCATCTATACTGAATATATGCTAGGTGTATTGGTATTAGCGGAGGTGTTTTTACAGCATGTTGGCGGGTCACATGGTAGATCAATAAACTCTGCTTTATCTAAATTCAAACCCTTAAACTGTCCCATGTTCCAGCCAGGATTCGAATCTGAGTCCATTGGGACTTTCAGGTCGCATCTCTGCCAACTCAACCACCACTTTCCCCACTGAGTGACAAGCTAAATGGTTTCCTTTAAATCTGGATGCTATAAACTACACTGGGTGGTAACCATATAACCATTAGAGGATGCATGGATAGTCAGGTTAAGCCACTTCAATTGGATAAGGCCCATTAAGGTTTGTATCCATGGGGTAGTTAAGGTTCACTTCACATAATGTTTCTTAGTTGATAAACTGGGCATCCTTGCCATAAATGATGGGACTGAGTAGTCTATCCCCAGGTCTGTACTGAGGAGGCAAGGAAGGGTTGAATGATAGGCAGAAAGAACACTATCAGCATGCATCACTTTGTTGTGATCCATCCCTCTCCATTATTTGCTTGCATCACTCCTGCTTCCATAATCCTTTTGACCTCTCATAAATCCATTCATATGAGTACACTGAATAACTGAACAACCAGTGGATCATCATATGCCCATTCTGACACTGATCTACTCACACAGTCATTCACTCAATATGCTTCATGCAATCATCCAACAACTCTAAATGAGTTTCACATTGTCTCTGAGCTTAAGTCAGAATATTGTTGAAGTGCTATCCTCATGAACTGTGTTATTCTTTATATTGTAAATTTTAGGTGATTATATATAAAGCATTTGTGGTGGGTGGGGGGTGCCCATCATCCTCTTGCTTTATGTAGTGCTGCCTCTCTATTCTCAGGTGACTCTACGATGAGTGACAAGCTCAGTGGTTTCATGTAACCCAGGAAACCATATATTATGCAGGGTGGTAACCATAAAACCAAACTGAACTGAAATTAATAATGGATTCCTAGTGCCAGGTATCTGACCATATGGCACCATATAACCAACTGATGCCTAGTGATCTTCTGAGTTTAAGGCACTCCAACTGGATGAAGCCTGTACGGGTATTCATCTCAGAGATGGCTGGAATTTCTTGCTCACATAATGCCAATCAAGGACAAATGCAGCTGATCAACCTTGCTTAATGTTGGGACTGGGTGGCCTGGCCTCAGGCCCCTACACTTCTGTTTATATGGGGCAAACAGGGATTAGATGAATGAATGAATAAATTAGGCACTAAAATGAAGAAATTTTCTGGCACTCTGTTTTCATATTTATTATCCAAATATTTGGAATCATGTAGAGTACTTGATATGATTTTGCCTGCATAATACATAGGCTTTAGTCTACAGACAATTTTGGACTGTTAAAAGGTGTAGTATGTAATGGCATATACTATGACAAGTTTTTAAATTTTATATGAACAAAATATTAGTGGTAATGCCAATAAAAACAATCTCCTACTATTAGGTAAGTCGAGCAATTACCCAAAGCTCTCATGGTTTGGTTAATATTCACTGGTGTCAGCAGTAATCCAAATTAAAGAGGTGAATCATAGGTAGACCACACAGTTTAATGATGAACTCATATTCCACATAGCAAGCTAGACATTCTCTTAGCAAAGTACCTCAAAAGTCAACAGAACCAACAGAGTAAACTACAGTATAAATATGCTTCTGAAGAAATATTAACCCAAATTTGGGCAGGTATAGATGAGATGCAGTACTGCATTCATATTAAAGACTGGTTGATCTTGGCTGCTTTGGAAGCACTAGTATAGGATAACTCTTGCTTGTCTTTTTCTGGCTGGGACGACTGCTTCACAAGTTCATTCCTAGATCTGTTCTTGTCATTCACCTTTTCCTCATAGTTCTTGAATACTACCCATGTCGCACTTGGGTACTTTCTTCTTAATGGGATATTTCTCTAACGCTTGCAGCAAAATCAAGGATGGGATGTTATGCTTTGTCCTGTGTAGTGCATTATCCACCTATCTACTACTTCCACTCTTGTTTATCAGTTATTTCTTCCCAGTTCTTAAATAAAGCTTAAGTTCTGTTCTCTCTTACTGATTCTTTCTTCACATTTTTAAATACAGTACAACCTACCTCTAATCAGTTACCATTATTCACTAATATCAGAGGTCAAATACACAGAATATACTGTACACATTTAGAGGCCAGTTAACCCCATCACTACAATGATGTCTTTTATAGTAAATTCGTCATACTTCCAAACAATTAAATTCAGACTATGGGAGGCTTTTAAGGGCTGGAAGGGTTAGATGTAGACTTCAATAACCCCTTCACTGCAGTAAGTCTCCTCTAACCTGCAAGAAATTGTATGTAAGTGGTAATAATTAATGGAAAAATATGTCCATAAATTGAAGGGGTTAGAGCTGTTTGGTCTACTATAGTTCTTTCACCTTAACTTGACCCAGATTTTCCTTCTTTTGCAAATTATTTCACATCACTCAGTGGCACAGAGAATGCTATGAATCTACATCTTTTCCATAGAACTTCTTCATGCCTAGCATCATATTCTGCTGATCTGTCGTTACAAATGATCGTTCAAAATAGAGATAAGCAGATCTATCGTTACAAATGATCGTTCAAAATAGAGATATCAGTTTTAGGACAAGTTAAGTGGAAAGAGTCCAGTACAGTATAGTCTTGGAGGAATGTCATCCTACATTGGTTTTTCTTCAAGCTGATGTACAGTGTAGAGGCAATAAAAGAGCTGCGCTACTTTTCATAGGAAGATTCTGCATGAGACACTTCAAGCACCAGTAGATTTCCACTAAATTGGCTATACTGTCATTTTTTTTTTTTTTTTTTACAGAATACTGAACACACTACACATGTACACTAGAATCTTGTGTCCTGATTCACACATATCCACACAGTCGGAAAATAAAACAATAGGGTACTTGCAATGTTTTTAGATAATGAATGAATGAATAATAATTTATCATGCATTACCAGATTCAACAAGCCTGAAAGTGACCAAAAGTAGCTATTTTTGTCATATTACCATGTAATCTTTACTCTGTGATATCTACTCCTTAGATCTCATATGCCTTTTCTGCTTAATCATTGACTTCAATCAAAAGTTTATATTATGTTTCATAGTTAATTTGAACTAAGGGAAAAAAACTTTTAAAGGGTATGTCATACTGTGGGGCATTCTAAAACTTGCATGTACCCAGTTAAATTTAAACAGCAGAGGATTACCAAGCACACAGTACAGGGTTTTTGTTTCATAAATTTGGTAACCGGAATACACAATAACAGGAGAAACATCTACAAACCCACCTTTTAAATCCCAAGCCTATCTTGAAAACATTCAAATATAATTATTAATACGGTAGCTATACAGTAAAACCTTGATATAATGGACTTCAATAGACCGGAATTTGCTTTTATCAGAATCGAGGAAAACGTCCGATAAAGCCAGAAGCTGTCTGGACTGCCTGACCACTTAAACTGTGTTCACCAGAATAAGGTAAATATGAGACATGTTTAACAGTGTACAGTACAGTATTATTATGTATATTATACCATTTGATTACTGTAGTGAATGTATAATAGTGTACAGTACTGCAATGGTAGTTATAACAGTTTAAAAACTGTTGGTACGATCCAGACTAATGTCTGATATATCAGAAAAAGTCTGGGTTAGCAGGGGAAAGCCCGGATGTTGCTTTTATCGGAATTTCACCTTTTTCGGAATGGCATGAGCCCCAGTTAGTCTGTTATAGTGAGGTTTTACTGTATGCTTAATTTAGCCATAACACAAAGATGCAGGGAAAAAAATATGATGGAATGCTTCCTCTAGTTCCAAACTTAAACAAAAATCCTGTTCATCAAACCATTTATTAATACAACCAATATCTATTCTTAAACTTAACGGTGACTTCCTAAATTAAACGTATGGAATTTGTTTCAACATATAAGTTCGCTGTTATTACAAAACTTGCTGGTAAGACACCATTTGACTTATCACAAGGAGATGCCACTGGCCAACCCAAAGCTCGAGCTGGATCAGTGAGTTTTGCATAATCGTATTTCATTCTTCAAATTACTATTCAGTAGATGCTAACTCTAAACTAGAAAGAGACTAAAGACAAAGCTTTCTTACTAATTACTGAAATTATGAAATAGTTAAGCTAAGGGACACATGCCAATTCAAGGTGACTGAGACATTCTCTATTAAACAAGTTGAAGAGACTGATCTGTACTTTAATTCACATAAGAAGCTTCATAGCACCTCTTGCTGTTTATTTTGCAGATTACACTCTAAAACTCCATCCATCCATCCAATCCTGTGTTGCCTCTTGAGAAGTGTAGGAGCCCAGGATTAGGCAAGTTGGTGCTGACATTTACGATGGGAGTGACCAGCCTCACTCATCCCTAGGTGGCATTATGTGAGCAGTAACTTCCAACCACACCTTGGATATAAACCTACACCGGTTCAATCTGATTGGAGAGCCTTAATTACCCACTACACCACCAGGCACCATAATTTGGTCATATGGTTACCACCCAGTGTTGTAAATGATTTCCTGGTGTACAGGAAACCATTTGGCATGTCACTCAGTGTAGTCACCCATAGGCAGAAGGAAGAGGAATGAAAGACAGAAGAGGAAGGAAGGAAGAGAGGAATGGGCAGACACCCAAAGTAGCACTACATTGAGTGAGCGGATGGCGAGCGCCCACTCTCATGCATATTATTTATCTTCTGTTAATATCAACATTGCTTTAATTAAAAACATACAGGATACTGAGGTGTAGTGTGCAGAATAAATTGCTATGGAAGAGGTGTTATGAAATCCGAAAGTGACTTGGAATACAACCCTAAGATAAAGATGAGCAGCCTTAAGTTATGATGATGAGATGATTTATGTACATATTGCTGAGATTACTGACATCTGGCCCTTTGAACACAAGGGATGTCTTTCATTATTTTCTTGCCATACGACAATTATATTCAACTAAAAATAAACAATTCACACTGGCGATGTTAAAGTACTGATATACCCTTTCAATACGTGAGGCCTTTCGTAAGTCGAATAAAATTGCCTGGTAGCAGCAAGAATAAACTAAACAGGACACCAACTGAATTCAGGGGGTCAAGTGAGGAGTTCTGAGAAGCAACCTCATTATACAGTAGCACTGATAAATGAACACATCATACAAGCTCTACTCCAAGTACTGTTGCAAACAACAATACCATGGATTGATGGAAATGCCCAAAACACAATTTTTTTTAAATAACTAAAGACATTTGGCTTACAGACACAATCTTCACAGTACCAGTAATGAAACTTGTAACTAAAGGATTCTCTAAAAAGAAGTATTACCCAATTTAAAAATAACTACTGACATATGATTTACTCAACCATATTCATAATGCCAGTAATGAAACTGAAAAATAAAGGCTTTAACCAGTTTAAAAATAATGACATCTGGTTTACTCAGACCATATTCAAAGTACCAGCAATGACACACAATAGTAAAGGATTGTGAAAATAGTAAAATAAATAAATAAATAGATTTGGCAATAGCAAATGAGAAATTTCAATGCCATACACACATGGCTTTGCAAGACTTGCTGTATGCTAAAGAAATTAGCCTAAGAAGAACACTGGACACTGAATATAGAAATTTGGTTATGTTTGTGATAGTATGCCACATTCTGTATAGTTACCTTAACAGCAGTTTAATAATAATGAATATATGTATATCATATAATGTACTGCATATGCATATGATATTGCCATATCATGTGAGAGGTAAGCTTGTTCCAGTTATGCACTTGCCAGAAGCTGACATACTGCTTAGCACAAGAACACAAGCATTCAGGAAGAATTTGTGATAGAGCAGCGAGCTGGGTACACAGGAGTGGGCACTGAGTTGGGGAGTGGCAGTAGGATCAGATGCTTGTAGTTGTAAATGATGGCCAAAGAAGTGTTGAAGAGATGTTGTGTAGCTGAGATACAGTGCAAGACAGGGATAAGTGATTGTACGTAAGGATAGTAAATGGTAAAAAGACATGTCAGCAGCTTAAGTGTGCAGCCAAGTGTGACTGAAGTTGGTGACTAAATGCCAAAGAAGTACTGAAGAGACGCAGAGCAGCTGAGATAGCATACAGTACAAGAGGAAGAAAGTTATCGTCCGCAAGGGTACAAGAGAGAGAGAAAAGAGAAATGTCAGTGGCTGAAGGGTGTAAGTGCCAAAGAAGTGTCAAAGAGATGTTGGATAGTTGAGATACAGTGCTAGGAGGAGGTAGGTGATGGTAAGAAGTGCATAAAAGGGGAGGTAATGTTGGCATTGGCTTGAGGGGTGTTATGAGGAAGAGGATGCATCTGAGTTGTCATCCTTGGTTCTGGTCTTAAGGGACTCGAGGTACTCTTGCTGACTAGCTGCGAGCACCTGGGCCAGGATGTCTGCCTCTGCACTCGAGTACTCACTCAGACCTGCAGAAGGAAAAGTATGTTCCTTAGACTTTAAAACATACTACTGTAATACTTACCCTATGGAATGCAACTCACAACTCGGACTATGTTAAACTCATACTTCAAACCTATATGCTTGGAAGGCTCCTTGAGGGGTTAACTGTATTCCACAGGGTAACTCCTTTACAACAATGTGCTTTTCATTTTATTCTTGCTGTCAAAGTCCATTTATTTAACTTGGGAAAACTTTAAACAGGAGTTAGATGTACCCATCAACAATCTTTTCAGTATTATAGGTCCACCAATGATGAATAAAATCAACTGACAGCAGCCTGATTAACTGAGAAATATGTCAGCAGACTCAAGGTTAAAGTACATTAATGTACAGTATCATTACGAAAGCTTCGCAGTCCTATCGAGCCATTCAGAACTTGCTCAAGTGAGAACCAATTCTGGACCGAGTTTTGCTGTGCTTGAAACCACTACAGCAAACACTTACCCACTTGCTCCTGTGAAGATGCAAGAAAATCTATGAAAACTTCCCAAAGTATTTTGCATTATGTAAAACCAAAGGGAACAATTAGGGGCCAAAACACTATCTATCTATCTATATACCTAGGCTGCTTCCCCCAAGGAAAGGGAGGTAACCGAGACAGGACGACACACTCCCCATTTAGAAATCCATTCAAACACATTCATTCGCATCTTAGCCCCAAAGGGGAGAACGGACAGATCCTCACCGCACCACACCGCACAAGAGTCAACTGCGCAATGCAATCAGTGACATCCGCAGCAGGGCCCGACAGCAGAACTGGTTTACCCCTGCCACATCATAACAGACCCATCCCCTTACCCGCACCTGACCTGACTAGCTGATCAGACCAAATGTGGGAGAATATCCCCTCAGGGCTGCGTCATTCACAATTTCTCTCCATTTCTTTCTGTCACGCACAGCCACTCTTCCTTGCTCAACAGACATCCCTCTCACATCCAGTGCTCTCTTCACACTGTTCATCCATCCTATTCATGGTCTTCCTCTCAGCCTTACACCTCTCACATCAGATCTAGTTATCTTTTTCACCAATCCCTCATTATCCATTCTCTCCATATGCCCAAACCATCACAACACCCTCCGCTCAACTCTACCAGCCATCTTCCGAACAACTCCAGTTCTCCTGCGCACTTCATCATTTCGCACTCAATCCGTACGCGTCACTCCACACATACTCCTCAGACACCTCATCTCCATTACATTCAAACTTTTCCTCTCTGCTACACCCATATTCCATGTTTCAGCCCCGTATAACACAGTTGGTACCACAACACCCTCATACAGCCTTCTCTTTACATCCATTCTAAGCGAACGACATCTAAACACTTTTTCATTCCTCTCAGCACCTTTCCTACTTCATTTATTCTAAACTTCACTTCTGCATCTATTCTTCCATCCACAGCAACATGTGACCCTAGATATTTAAAACACTCTACCTCCTCAAGCAACTCGCCATTCAAAACTATACTCATCCCCCTACCATCTACCAACCTCGTACACTTCATCACTTTACTCTTATTCTCATTTACTTTCAATTTCCTCCTTTCACACACCCTTCCAAACTCCTCTACCAACTGTCTCAATCTCTCCTCTGAATCAGCCACCAGTGCAGTATCATCTGCAAACAGCAGCTGCTTCAGATTCCACTCTCCACCATCAACATTCACCAGACTTAGACCTCCACCTAAAACTCTTGCATTCACCTCCCTTACAACACCATCCATGTAAATATTAAACAACCAAGGCGACATCACACATCCCTGTCGCAGCCCCGCTCTCACAGGAAACCAATCACTCACAGCATTTCCCACTCTTACACACGCTCTACTATTTACATAAAAACTTTTCAGCCCTTTTAGTAACCTACCATCAAGACCATACAATCTTAAAACAGTCCACAAAGCCTCCCTATCAATTCTATCATACGCTTTCTCTAAATCCATAAATGCCCAAAACACATCCTTGCCTTTCGCTAAATACTTTTCACACACTTGTCTCACAGCAAACACCTGATCCACGCATCCCCTCCCTCTCCTAAAGCCACACTGCTCATCACCAATCACTCCCTCTGTACCCTCTCTAACTCTCATAATTAACACTCTACCATAAACCTTACCTACAACACTCAACAGACTTATACCCCTGAAGCTAGTACATTCATACTTATCACCCTTGCCTTTATACAACGGGACCACACAAGCACTTGCCCAGTCAATTGGCACCATACCTTTCACAAAGCACACATTCAACAATCTTACTAACCAGTCAACAATAGTCACTCCACCACCCTTCAGGCATTCCACAGCACACCCATCCATACGTGCAGCTTTCCCTGTTTTCATCTCCTTTACTGCCTTCTCCACCTCCTCCTTTGTGATCAAAGAATCATTCAACTCTCCCAACACATTTATTCCTTGCACCCTTCCATCTGCCACAATCTCAGCCACCCTTTCCTCCTCTACATTTAACAATCTTTCAAAATACTCTGCCCATCTCTTCCTTACTGCATCCAACTCAATTAACATCCTTCCATCCTCTGCTTTTACTTGTTCTTCCTTCCCAGACTCTCCCTTTCGCACCCTTTTCACCTCCTTCCAAAACATTTTCTTATTCTGTTGAAAATTCTGTCAGCTGCCTACCCCACCTCTCATCTGCTGCCACTTTAGCATCACACACAGCCCTTCTCGCCCTATTCCTCTTTTCCTTATACCTTTCATGTGACATCTCATCCTTCCTCTGCAGCCACACTTCATATGCACGTCTCTTCTCAGCCACAGCCATACTTACTTCCTCGCACCACCATTCACTTCCTTTTCTCACACCACACACCTCTTCTGCATGCCCCACCACAGCACTCTTAAAAAACTGCCATTCCTCCTCCACACTGTCATTTTCCCGATCTTTCACTGCGTTCCACTCATCTTTCAATTTCTCCTGATACTCTATCTTTTTCTCTCTTTTATCCAACTCACTCACTTTCAAAACCTCCCTGCCACACCTAACCCTCCTAGCTCTCACCCATCTCTTACCTACTCTTAATTTTTCCTCCACCAAGAAGTGGTCAGACATACCTCCACCCTCCCCTCTCAGAACTCTCACATCCAACAATCTTCCTATTACATTCCTAGACACAACCACATAGTCCATCAAAGCTCTATCAACAACCCTTCCACCCTCCTGTCTCACCCATGTATACTTACAAATATCTTTCTTCTCAAACAGCGTATTTCCAATCACCATCTCTCGCTCAACACACATCGCTATCATTTGTTCCCAATTTTCAATTCTTCCAGCCACACCATGCATACCAACCACACCTTCAACTGCTACATTTCCCACTCTAGCATTCAGATCTACCATCATTACCACATTCACATTCGCTCCAAAACTCTGCAGACACTCATCAACATCATTCCAGAAAGACTCCCTCTTTTCTTCATCCCTTTCACTACCAGGCCCATATGTACACACAAACACCAACAACTCACGTTCAAATTTCGCTTTCAACCACATCAGTCTCAATGACACCTCTTTCCATTCAATCACACACTGCTGTACTTCCGGACTCACTAACAAGGCAACACCTTCTCTTGCCCTTCCTCTATCAACACCTGACAATCTTCCATTCACACCTCCAAACACTGACTCACCCTTCCCTTTCATCTTCATTTCACTCAAAGCTAACACATTCAACTTTCTTCTCACAAACATTCTCCCAATCTCCTCCCTTTTAGCCTCAAACGTACTACATCCACGCACATTCATAGACCCAATCTTCAGGATAAGGGGATAACTCAGTCCCCCATCCCTTTTTCTGGCCTGTCTCTTTTTAGGAACTAAAAAACAGAGGAGGGGGTCCCTAGTCCCCTCACCCCGCCCCTTTTAGTCGCCTTTTACGACATGCAGGGAATACGGTGGCAGTATTCTTCCTAACACAACCTGGCCGCAGAGTAGTAGTACCACCCCATAGTGCAGCCAGATTGTGTCCCCTACACCACAGGGGAGGGACACCCGTTTTGAAAATTTTACAAAACATGAAGCTGAAACAGGCCCACTTGTGACCCAGTTGTGACCATCCTAACAAGTATAATCAAAATCCTTTTTCCAGTTTTGGCTGCACTACATGCATGCACACAGAATTGCATTAGATATGACAACTGGTGTACTGCAGAATAATCACACCAATCTACCTATCTGTAGTCTAATGCTGCATTCTGTGAGGGGTAACTTCAACAAACTGACCTCAAATGCTACTGTTAGCTACTCCATCGCACACCCCCAGTCCATGACACACCATCCTTCTCCAAATACAGACTGTCCTTGTTATACATAGACTTACTTTCATTCCCTTTTTCTAGTATGTCCTTAGTAAATTTTGAAAAATTCCCTTCTTTAGTCCCACTGTCATTTATGGGATGAAGTACCAGTTTCCCCCAAATTACAGAAACAAATGCATGTAAAAAGTTGTAATATATATTACATTCATCCATCATCCAATCCTCTGTTGCCCCATGAGGAGCCTAGAAGCCCGGGGCGAGGCAATTTGGTCCTGACATTTAAGATGAGAGTGACCAGCCTCACTCATCCCTGAGTGGCATTACCTGAGTAATAACCCCAACCACCCCTTGGATATAAACCTTCACCGGCTCAATCCGATTGGAGCAATGTAGTTACTCACTAAACCACCAGGCGCCATAATTTGGTTATATGGTTACCACCCAGCGTACTAGTTTCCTGGTGTACAGGAAACCATTAGGCTTGTCAATCAGTGTAGAATCACCCATAGGCAGAAGGAAGAGGAAAGTATGAATGAACGCAAGACAAAAGAGGGAGTGTAAAGTCACCAACAGGCAGAAGGACAAGGAAAGAATGAAGTAAAGAAAGACAGAAAAGGAAGGAAGGAATATAGGGAGGAGAGGAAAGGGCAGACACCCGAAAGCAGCATTTCATCGAGTGAGTGGATGGTGAGCGCCCCCATTGCCTGCACTGTATTCTCATCCATCTCCATCGTTTCTTGGTATTCCTCTTATCTGCCAACCATCCCACTTTCATGAACTACTCTAGCCTCATGGTTTCAACCTCTGCACCAATTTCTTAAATAAATCCAGAAAAAATAAATAAATAAAAGGCTTACTGTAACTCAAAGACCCCTCATCACCACCACCATCATCATCATCAAAGTTAAGTACCGGTATCATCCTCCTCCTGCCTTCCCCCCCCCACCACCACCACCAGCAGGTGGAGTGAGGTAGTGTGCAAGAAGCCAGGAAAAGCTTGACTAATGAAATGGACCACAAATGCATTCATCCACCATACAAGTCCCTGGAATCCTGGCTCCACCAAGGTACACCTGTCCACATGTAACTATCAGATAAGAGTCTATTCTACAACTGCAAAGTTAAGGGGTGCCTAACCCATGTCATAGACTCCTCTGTAAAAAACCTATCATGCCAGCCCGATCCCATCTGTTCTCGAGCCTCAACAGCTTCCATACCTTCTTTCTCATACACACAATATTTATACAGCTTGGTCTACCATGCCTCCTCCCGCTGCCAAACTTGCTCTGATTTACTCTTTTCACCACTCTATTCACATCCATTCTCTTCACAGGACCATAATATCTAAGCAAGTCTATTTAGCCATTATCTGATAAAGAGTTTATATTCTTACCAAATATGTGAGGTGGGAGATGGTTCAAGAAAGAAGCTCTCTCATTGACAGTAAACTCCCCCATGGAAACAGAGTGCCCTGAGGATGAAGGCACTGGGTCTTTTGATGAGCCAGGGACAGCAGGGTCATGGTCGGGTTTGGAGGTGGTGTTGGTGGGTGAGGGGGATGAGGTGGAGGTGTCCTTAGAGCTGGAGGGTGCACGAGGGGAGGCAGACCCGCGGGGGGATGTGGAACCTCTGGGGGATGGTGCAGCTGCACGAGGGGACAGTCGGGCCAGGTCGGTGGATGCACGGGGTGAGCTACGAGCAGCCTCTGATGTGCCTTCTGCTCCAGCACCAACGAGAGGTGACGTGCGGCCTCGCTGGCACCGTTCACTGGGCCCAGAGCTTGAGGGTGATGATGGTGATCGCTGAACAATAAAAGAAATGAAGAATACACTTATGCTTTTTACAAATGGGAAACAATCACAACAGGTACCAGTAATACACTGATCAACACTCCAGTTCATTCACTTTCGCCTAGATTTTTGTCCTATTCCAGCTTATTTCACACTGCTAATTGACAGAAAAAGACAGTACTGAGGCTCTGTATCCTCTCCATAGCACTCTTTTGTGGCTTGTATTATATCCTATTGATTATTCTCCAGTTACAGCTTAAAAAAAAAATAATAATAAAAACAATACTACAGCTCTGGATCCTTTCCACAGCAAGAAACATTGTCTTACTCTATTGTTACAGCTAAACAACAACTCAGATGGCAATTTTTGGCCACGTTATAGTGACAAATGTTACTCACCTGGCCTTTAGAGCGCTGATCATTGTCTCGTAGCCACTGGAGGTAACTTTCATGAGCCACTTGTTCTTCAATAGCTTCTGATGTTGCTTCAAAGTCTGTGGCTCTGATCTTATCTTCCAGCATGGCCTATAATATTGCATGTTGTCAGTTATCATCATCATCAAAACTGTGACCTTTTCCTCATTTAAGTACACTCAACCCTCCATTTCCCAGACCAAAGGGGGGGGGGGGGAACAAGTCTGGGAATGCCAAAAGTCCAGCCCTACCCACCATTTCCCGGACTTTTAGCATACTTTGTCCAAATTCTCCAATATTGTCCAGCAAATATTCCGATATTCTAGAGCATTCTGGAATGCAGGGTACCTATAGCAACATAACTAACATACACAGGACATAAAACAATAACAGTGACACAATAACATAAATATAAATGCAGTACATATTCAAATAACAAAAATATAAATATATATACAGTATAAATGGAAAGTATTAATGGGTAATTATTATGTTCCAGTCGGAAAGCCTGTGAAGGTTTATATCCAAGGGGTGGTTGGGGTTTATTGCTCACATAAGGCCACTCAGGGATGAGTGAGGCTGCTCACTCTCATCTTAAATGTCAGGACCAACTGCCTAGCCCTGGGCTCCTACACTCCTCATGGGGCAACGTAGGATTGGATGATGGATAGATGGATGGATAAATACTGTACTTGCTAAAATGTCGTAGGTGAAACTATGTATGCCATGATGATATAGTGGGACCCCAGAATAACTTGTTATTCGGAGTCGGAGTCAGTAGTGACCTCTGTGGGGGGCTGGGTGACACCACTGGAGTCAGGTTGACATGACTCAGGTACAGGATTGGGGTGAGCAGCATCTGGGTGAGGCAACCGTGGCCTGCCGACCCGCGGTGCAAAGAAGCTCGAGATCTCTGTCTGGCAGCCCACCTGGTGTTATTCTTTTATTATTACACTACGTAGTAGCCGAATCTGGTCGTAGTGTGCTTGAACTTCAGGGTTTTCATGAGTTCCTACATACTGATGAATCTTGTCTATGGCATCCCTGATCACAGACAACTTGGGCTTTGCTGCCATCTCCATGTCTGAGTCCTCACTGCTATTGCTACTCTGGTGGCCGGGCCAAACCAGGGAAATATGAATGCCGGACTTTTGTGAGAATCCTGGACTTGTACGGGAATATGTCGGGCATTTGATAATATTGCCCGGCCTCAGCCCGTGTCCGTGAAATCCGAAATCCGGGAATTCGGGGTACGGGATATGGAGGGTCAAGTGTATAGGGTGATAGGATGATGGGGGAGGCAGTGACTCAATCGGTAGAGAGGTTGCCTGCAGTCCTACTGGACCCAGGTTCAAATCCCAGCTGGGGCAGGGAACAGTTTAAGGATTTGAATTTCATAAAATCAGACTATATTGATTTACCATCCCACCCACATCGTAAAAATACCCCTGCTAATACCAAAAAACCAGCCCTATATGAAACAGCTCTAGCATGCATTCAATATGGACGGTGGGTGTTAAAGCCGAAGGGGTGACATGTAGAGGTGTATAGTATGTAGGAGGACTACTGGGCCTTGGGAGCAAGCTGTAAAGCCTATGCCCAGAGTTGTGGGGGGGGGGGGAGCAAACACAACAAAGGGAGCTAATCAACACACAATACTCAATGAAATGGGCCATACACTCATCACTCACCAATGAAGTTCATATGTCTGTTAAATCCATTTTTCTTAATTAGCTGTATCAAACACAGAATATCTATAACCATGAGGGAAATCTACTGTGTAAGCAAATACTGTACTGAGCTGATCAAGTAGTAAACAAACATGATGTCAGAAAAATAGTGGGAACTATTACTTTAATTATATTGCAAGAAATTATGTACAAAAGTTACTAAGTCTCATAGCCTATTTAACATTTTAAAGAGTCCTGTTAAACTGGAAGGATTGAATACAATCTCTGTTAACTTCTTTATGATGATGATGTGGTGACACCTTCACATGGTGGAACAAACATGACCAAGTGGCTTGTATCTGGATATACAAATGCCCTTCAGCTACTTCCCTATACTTCAAGAAAGAGGACGGTGGACTGCAGAAGGGCAATGTCCACCAGGTTCAGATTTCAGATGAACATGGGGCCAGAACAACAAAAACAATCTGGGAACTCTAAATGCAAGCTTTTATTCGTCATGCTTCTCCAGTTACTGTGCAAAATGTGGATTCGCCTGGACCCGTAAATACATTAGCAGCCTGTTCACTGTACAGATACAACTGCAGACATACATATATGGAGAGAGATGCTTCATTACAATACTAAGGCAGTGAATGATGGACTTTTGAAACACTGTGATGCAATCTTTGAAGCCCAGCACACTTCTTAGAACAATGTGTAAGAGTTTCTTAACTGTCTGACTAAAAAGTGGACCAATATTACTGTCCTAAACTCTACATTACAATTTGGCAGTATAAACATAAAATGATGTTAGAGCGGGATGCTAGTATAAGATAAAAGCTCTGCTGCCTGGTTATGTAAACATCCCTCAACTCCCTCCTGATCCTCCCCAAAGAGAATGGTGGACTGCCCGCTGTTCACTGCGTTTACAACTTCACTATCATCATCATCATCATCATCCGGACCTCCTTTCCCACCCTGAGGTGGGGCGAGGAGTAGCAATGTCCAGACAGCCCAAGTCTGCCCGATCCAATGGTCCATGCTTCCATTCAGTCATCACTCAAGCTCCCAGAATCCTAACTCTATCTGATATGCCAAAAAACTTTCACCACATTCTGTAGCTTCACATAAATGTATCTGATAAGAGTCAATCTGAACACTGTCACATTAAAAAGGGGTGCCAAATCCCTGATCATGCACTTCTTCTCACAACATTCATCCAACCAGCTTGATCTCTTGTCAGTTCCCTAGCCTCACCGACTTCCATACCTCTCTTCCTCTCACACTCAGCCACCATATCCCTCCACCTTCATTCAAATTTGCTCATATATACCTTTTTCACCACTATTGTTATCCATTCTCTCCACATGACCATACCATCTTAGTAAACTATCTTCAATTCTGGTGTCCACAGACTTCCTCACTCCACACCTTCCATGAATCACATTATTTCATATCCTATCCACTCTCTGTACTCCACATACGTTCCTCAGCAGTGCCATCTCCACTACTCTCACTCTTGACTTTTCATTTTCGTGCCACATCATAGTCCCAAACCCATATGCTAAAGCTGACACTAACACTCCTTCATGTAAGCCTCGTGCAGCTGCAACAAGCAAGCCTCTGCTTCTTACCAAAGCCTTCATAGCACCAGCTACTTTCCTTCCTTGTGTCACTCTACTTTCCATTTCTTTTGCTCATTTTCCTCTCTTTTCTATCACTGTACCCGGGTATAAGAAATCTCTAACCAATTCCAGTCTCTCTCCATTCACTGTAACATCACACTGGGAGTCACCTTCTCTCTCAATTACCATCACATTACTCTTTCTACCTATACTCTCAAGGCGATGCTCACAGACATCAGCAAAACTCTGCACTAGTCTACCAAGTTCTTGTTCGGTATTTGCAAGTAACACTGCATCATCAGCATACAACATTCATTCATTCATTCATTCATTGCCTGACGCCGTGTATCCCAAACGGGGTGGCCAAGGGGTTAGAGTTAATTGTTTTACAGGGAGGGGCACTAATCCTCCACCAACCCCACTTGACACGTAGGGAGAACATTATGCCAACAGCATCTGGTGTTCCCAGGCGGTCACCCATCCAAGTACTAACCAGACCCAACAAAATTGAGATATTCAATCCATCACCATTCATTACCAGTGCCATCCCTTTCTGCATTACAAGTGTTTTTACTTGTCTCATCACCTCACCCATATATATATATTGAACAACCATGGAGACATCACACAACCTTGTCACACACCTACACTGATCGTGAACCATTCGCTTAGATGCCCATTTACCTGTACGCATGCCTCACTACCATCATAAAAACTCTTGATGGCACCTAGCAGCTTACCATCTACACCATACATGTGCAAAACCCTCCACATTCATTCTCTGTCTACTCTGTCGTATGTTTTCTCCAGATCCATAAATGCCATAAACACCTTATACTCCTTCTCACAAGCCTTCTCTGCTATCTGTCTTACTGCAAATATTTGATCCACACATCCTCTGCCACTCCTAAAGCCATCATGTTCATCACTCACTAGGACTTCTGATATCTCTCTTACTTTCTCTTATAACAATTCTTCCATGTACCTTCCCTACAACACTCAGTAAAATTGTGCCACAATAATTCTTGCACTCACTTCGCTCACCTTTATTTTTGTACAGGGGTACAATCACAGCCTTTTTTCCGCTCTGCTGGCACAGTTTCATTCATCCAAGCCTTCTTACATATCTCCAACATGCACTTCATGCCGCTCTCTCCACTACACTTAATCATCTCTGCATACACCTCATCAACCCCTGCTGCCTTCCCATTTTTCAGCTGTTTCACAGCATTCTGCACCTAGGCAAGTGTTACATTTCCTGGCATTGCATTCCTTCTCTGCACACACCCCAAATCAATCATGTTTACAGCAGCTCTGCTCTCTCTATTCCCAATCGTCCGGCTTTCAAAATATTCTTTCCATCTGGTCCTTACTTCATCCTCATGGGTTAAGAATCTACCACTTACAAATTCACAATAATAATAACACAAGATAACTGACCTGTTCAAGATGGACATTTTCACTCTGCCTGGTGGCTTCTTTCATAAGATTTTTGTCTGCCAGACCAGGCTGGAAACCTGGCAAGCCAAGACCCACACCAATAGTGGCCTTGTAGGGGTCAACTAAGCTATTATAGTGTGTCCCCATGTGATAGCTCAGTCGAATAGGCTCATTGTCTGTCTGGAGGCTACCTTGGAAGCTGTTGATGGGCTCTGCAAAGGTGGTGAAGAGAGTGAGGGGGACAAATAAAAATGAGATATATGACCACAGAATTTATGAACACACTGATTCCAAAGTGCAAAACAGATATTGGATACCTGTACTTGTTGTCTGTGGTTATGCACAGGATTCTAATATTAAAGCATTTCATCTCAGGTATATTAAAAAAAATGCAACACACTACAGAAAGAAATCTAATGAAATTACGAAGTGCTGTGGCGTTAATGTGGATGTGCTAGAAAGTGTTATGAAAAGTAGCCTACTCTGAGATGGTTTGGCCATGGGGAGAAAATGGAGAATAAAAGATTAACCAGGAGAGTGTATGTGAGTGGGATGGAGGGGGAAAGGAGGAGACCAAAGATAAGGTGGAGGGATGGGGTGGTATATGATTGAAGGTGATAAAAATTGTAGGTGGGGGTATATGAATGAGGGTGATGAAAGCTGGAGGGATGGCAGGGTATATCAATAAAGATAATGAAAGCTGGAAAGATGGTGTGGTATATGAATAAGGGTAATGAAAGCTGGAAAGATGGTGTGGTATATGAACAAGGGTAATGAAAGCTGGAGAGATGGTGTGGTATATGAACAAGGGTAATGAAACCTGGAATGATGGTGTGGTATATGAAGATGGGTAAGGGATTAATCCCCGAGCTAGACCCCATCAGATCATATAGCCCTGCTAGGGTTACAGGAGAGCGCTACCCCTCCCAGCACAGCAGCCACCAGGCGGGGCGCAAACTCGCAACCTCACGATTACAAGCCCGACACCCTACCACAGAGCTACCGCGCTCCCCATGAAGAAGGGTAATGAAAGCTAGAATGATTGTGTGGTATATGAAGAAGGGTAATGAAAGCTGGAAAGATGGTGTGGTATATGAAGAAGGGTAATGAAAGCTGGAGGGATGACATGGTACATGAATGAAAGTTGGAGGGATGACATGGTATATGAGTAAGGGTAATGAAGGCTGGAGGGAGGGCAACCTGATGGAGGGGGGTCAGGGTGATACTGTGACAATATTTTTTGTGCCCACCCCTTCCAGGATTAAGGCTCATACCCATAAAGGTACTACAGATAGATACGATGACCTATTAATTCTGTACTCACCAACACTGTAGCAGTAGACTTCAATAATACGGTTGTACATTTCTGACATAGCTGCTAGTTCGATGTGGTTGCCAAAACAGTCATCCCGCCTTTTTCTTTGGACGTAAGTCTGGAAATTCTCAGATACAAACGGTGCAAATGCATCTTCGTTGAGAGCCTTAAAAAAAAAAAATTTATATTATATATATATATATATATAGTAATATTCTAGCATAAATGGTATACTTTAAGCTGCAAGTGACAACCATACCAAAGTATTATGGTCCCTCTATCTGCACAATGCAGTACAGTATATAAATAGACAAAGAATAGATGGGGGAGTAGAATATAATAAAGACTTATTACAGTAGTCAGTTTTGAGTACTGCTCTGTTACTGGGGTAAGGTGTATGAGACTGGAGGTTCCAGCTTCCTTTTGCACCTGTAGGGCTAGTGGATTAAGATGCTCCAACTAGATGTGACCCATATGGGTTTTCATCTGAAGCATGACGGGGTTTGTTGCTTAAGTTATGTCACTACGAGGCATATGAATGGTTACCTTTATCTTTGACATCAACACTATGAAAGCCTGGCCATAGCCCCTTGTGCTCCTTGTAGGACAATAAAGGATAAGATAAGATAGGTGGACTGACTGAACGATAAGACAGACTGACTTATATAACATAGCTCACAATATAGTCCATGCAGTGCTTGCGGACACAGCTGTGCATGTCCTGGTCCCCATACACCTGGTCAGCTATGGCACGGAAAAGACAGGCCCCATCCTCGCGCATTTTCTTGATCATCAGCCCTTTCTTTTTCATCTTTTTCTCAAATCTTCTCTCCTTCTGTTGATAAATATACAGTGCAAGAATCAGTACCTCTAATGTACTGTATATACTGGAATAATACTGTTCAAGTTTAAATCACATCCTGTAAGGTCTTGTATTTCCGTATGACGTTTGGTTATTTGGTGATTTTCACAGATTTTTACTGTACTGCTGACTAGACAAATGTCAGCTGTGTTTTAGGGGATCAGGTGTGATCTTTTGAGTCATAGTGATATTCATACACTGGACACCCTGAATACTCAACCCATGTCAGGCCATCTTCTAATAGTCCCTACAGTTGGTTTGCTCATGCCTGATAGAAAGCTGCTGCCCTCCATATCAACTTATGTACTACTATAGGATGTGGGGCGCAAAATATGCTTCTAACTATGGAAAATTTTTATGGAAATGATTTACATTTGTATTACAGTATTATCTACATACAGTACTGCCATTATGCAATCTGTTGGGTTCAATTTTCACACTGACTGCAGACAACCACTTCTGCTAAAAAGGGTACAGCTATATTCCTGAATCCCTACAACATAACCTGGTGACTCCACCGCTTGGTTGTACAACTGTCCCTGAACTCAATCTCCATCCTCCAAAACAACGATGGTGGATTGCAGGGGAAGAGAAACTTCAGCTTGCAGTCCACTGGGTTCATATCCAAATAAGCCTGGTGCCATGACAAAAAATACCCACTGCAACCACTCAGGCAGCCACCAACTATGTTGAGAGGTGTATCCCCAAGTCGTGGCACCCCAATTACTGTCCCAACCAGTGCATGCACTACATGAAGTCTTTGCTACATGTTGTTACTCTACATTCTTTTGCTCTTAGCTTCATGGAAAATTAAGCAAAAATTACCAATAAAAGTTCCATCTGTATCAATAACACTGATTTGCCAGTCTCTCACAATACATAACATACAGTACTAGACAAGCTGCATAATAATTTACATTTATGAAACTCTGGAACCAATCCCTATCTTATAAGTAGTACATGGATGGCTAAAATGGATCCTGGTAGGTCCAGTTACAGTTATCCCTCAATTTTTCTTGGTGTTAGGGAAGAAACAATCATGAATGACGAAAATCTGAAAATATTGTAAACCCATGTAAAAGCGTCCCCACATCTATAATTCAACAACAGTATGTTACTGCCTGAAAACCCTTTGTGGTTTGCCAAAGTATCCAATGACAATAGAATGTAGAAGCTGTTTCAAGTGTACTTTCAGACACTTTTACATATTTTAAATCATTCCAAAACACAGCAAAAACTAGTATTTTGTGTTAACTTACCTGCAAATAACCAACACTGGCAAAGTCAAAATTGAAAACCATAG
Organism: Coenobita brevimanus; assembly: GCF_032717465.1. Lineage (NCBI taxonomy): Eukaryota > Metazoa > Arthropoda > Malacostraca > Decapoda > Coenobitidae > Coenobita > Coenobita brevimanus. The sequence continues at coordinate 47,829,824 of NC_136961.1, forward strand.
GATACAGTACAATATGTATGAATCCCCATTCTACAATGAGGAATGACTGCACTTACCTCCTCCCACTGTTCAGCGGTCAAATTCCACCCAAACGGCTCGTATTCATCTCCACTGTTGTATCCACTGTGATCATTCTCTTCCTCTTCCTCCTGATGCTGAGAGGGACCCGCCTGTACATACATGGTACATATAATTAGTCTTTGCCACTATATTCTGGTCACATTAAAAATTTGGCTGAGCTGTAACAACAGATTAATACTAGAATATGAAGCTGGTAAAAGAAGTATTATGGAAAGAACATAGTACCACAGCATTACCTTCTTCTGCCACATAGCTACATGACAGAAACTGCAAAGGACAAAAAACTGTGTCAAGTAACAGACAGGCAATTTTATTCAAGCTAGGTGAAGATGTTAATTAAGGTTCTATCTAACCCCTCTAGCTGGTAGTGTCTCCCACAAGCCAGGTAAAATTGTCTACACTCTGTTTGTTTTCACCTGACAGACTAGGCCATTCCAGCAACTTGTCTATTGTCATGGGTGTATGGAATTCAGTGCACCTTAGTTATGAAGCAGGAATGTGTCTCCTAGGCTGTTAGTCAAATCAATCCTCCAATCTGACTACATTTGACTATCAAATGCCCTGAAAAGGGTTAAAGATCTTCATCTGGTTAAAACAAGCACACTAAAATGGGGAAATAAAAAATGTATTCAAGGTATTAACTTTCTACATGGCACTTTCCCCACTCAGTTCCATGATCAGAATGAGTTACTCCCTAATACTGAAACTTAAACTGTGTACTTTCAGCTTACTCAATATGCTGTATAACAAGTGTGGATGTTTATGTCTATGAGTTGGAGTTTGGATTCTACAGGTCTGAAAGATAACAGTGTGTGACCCATTTAAATGGGCAGACATCAGATAGTTCTTTTTTTTTTTCTTTTCTTTGCTCAAGACCCCTACCTCATTCTATCCTTAGGAGGGAAAAGAGGTTGGGATGATGATGATGAATATGAAGTGAAAAGTAGGTGAAAGAAAAGAATTGTTGGGTATCACTGACTCACCATGAATGGAGTTTTTATCCACCTAATGTACCTAATCATGCCATGTACTCTAAGTCTCACCTATTTCATAATACAATATAAACAACACATACAGTGCTTGCACAAGTTTTAAGGTAATGTAATATTAAGTATACAGATATCTGAATGATAGTAACACACTAAGCCAGTTGGCTCTACTTGGTTTTCTTAGTGAGAGAGAGAGAGAGAGAGAGAGAGAGGACATTGGATGTAACTACAGTAGTACCTGTACTAAAGTCTGGAAGCTCCACAATACAACAGATAATCTTACTTCTGTATCAAGACCAGTACTAGTATCAATAACTACTCCTCCTTATATAAAGTAAGTGTGCAAACAAAAGCAATGATCAGTATCTTCCCAGCATACAGACATGAGCCAGTCTGTCATCTTCCAATGACTTCTCAATCACCAAAATGTAATCTCACAAGCATCTGGATCTTGTTTCACCTTAAAATGAATGAACCATTCACTAGCTCATGATTTGGTCTGCTGAGAGGGATATGAGTCTTGCTTTTGAGTGTATAGTACACTATATATATATATATATATATATATATATATATATATATATATATATATATATATATATATATATATATATATATATATATAAACTGTATGGTTATTAACCCACTTTCAGTGTCAAAGCAATGTGATAATCATCACCACTGTACCAGTGTGGGTTTGCTCACCTGAGGAGAGAGAGCAGCTGGGAGGGCAGGGGTGATTGAACTGGCAATGGGTAGTGAATGGGAATGCTGGTGTGTGTGTGGCAAGGGATGGGAGTGTGTGTGTTGGGAATGCTGGTGTGTATGAGGTAGTGAATGCTGGTGTGTGTGTGGCAAGGGGTGGTTTGGCAGGGGATGGGATACAGGCGCCACACCCCATCCACTGCTCGTGCTTGGGTAGGGAGGAGAAGCGTTGCCCCGGTGCTCCCTGTGGTCCCGGTGCTTGGGACGCACACTTCTGCAAGGATTTTGTGTTCCCATCAGACTCCACATGTCTACTATAAATACAGGCTGTCCCAGGAATTTTGAAAAACTTCAGAAGGGCTAATTTTGACTGAAAATACTACATCAACATGGGCTCAATTCTCAACCATTTCAGAACTACAACTACTGATTACCTTGTGGGTTAATTATGAAGATCATTTTTGTCCCGGAGGTCATCAAGAATTGTAGCTCCACAACAGGTAACATTTTGGCCCATGCTGATACAACATTTTTTTTACTCAAATTAGTCTTAGAACACCCACCTAAAGTTTCTCAAAAATCTTCCAAGACACACTGTATATCTACTTGCACGAATTTAAGGATTTTGTGTTTCCATCAGACTCTCCAATTATCTATTACAAATGTATCAACCAAAATGAATTCTACTGCAGGCTACTTAGTTAAACTGCAATCAGAATGACTTTCCACATCAAAAGGTATGTGAGCCATTCTAAGTACATGTGCTATGTGCCTCTGAATTGCAACCAAGCTTATTCAGTGAGGTAACTCCAAGCACAAGTTACACTATGTGGTGTATGTACTGCAGCTTCTGGTGTTACTTCAACAAATAAGCTGAGCTTCAATTCAGACATGTAAGATAGTGTGGCTTATGTAGCTTCTGATGTGGGGATGGCCTTAAGGAGGTATGATACATACTATCAAATTTAGAGGACAAATTTGGACACTGTATTTTCACAGTAAAGCATCACTAATTTACTAATAATTGCTATGCCAATGTACCTTGGTGGACTAGCCCAAAATGGAAATTCACAGCAATGCATTACAAATAAGTCAATTCACCTATAATGGACTAGCCCAGTAACAGATAACATCAGATTTTCACAGCAAAGCATCACTAATTTGCCAATGTACTTCAGTGAACTAGCCCTATGCCAATGTACCTTAATGGACTAGCCCGATAGCGACGCTTGCTGTGGGAGGGGCCGCTCTCATGTGTGTCTTCAAAATGCGATGGTGGTGTGTGGGAAGGACGCTTCTCCTCGCGGGGTGTGGCGGAAGGGGGAGGAGGGGGCCAGCAGGGGGGAGGGGACTGGGAGGACAGGTACAGAGTGCCTCGGCTCGTGCCTTCCCCTGTCTGTACCACCACCATATTATTATTATTATAATTATTATTATTATTATTATTATCATCATCACTATTAAGGGCCATACTCTAAGTAGCATGGGAGGCTTTGTACCATCTCTTCAATATCAACTTGGTTTGCATAATACACTTAGTCCCCTGTTGTTCTTGAGTATTTTCCACTCTATGGGACATAGAGTGCCATTTTTAGAAACCTAAGGTTAAGGCCTTCCAACTGGATATGGTCCATTAGGGTCTAATTTCACAGGCAGCTGGGGTTTACTGCATTATTTATACCTCTAAAGAGCAAAGCTATCCCAGATTCCTTTGGCATCTTATGGGTTAGATGATGGATATTCCATCTAAACATTATATATTATTTATTTATTTAAACAGTCTGTATTATAACATACAAGAGAAAAATAAATTGTAATGAGCAAAATACACTACTAAGTAAGAGACATTGCCAAATCTCCAGTGCCAATTAAAATATGCCCCTAAGACTAGCTATTATTACTGTACAGACACCAGCACATACAGTACTGTTATGTGGAGTACATGTTGTTTTATCAGCATTAGCCCTTTAAACTGGGTGATGTCATTTTCAGTTTGTTTACTACTGCCAGATGACTTTATTCATCTCAGGAAGTATTAAAGGGGTTTAATAATGCTACATATAACCCCTCCAGTTCTAAAATCTATCTAAAGATAAATAAAATCATCATGCGATGGCAAGAACAAAAATGAATAAGACATCCCCACACTCAGTGGGTTGAGTGAAAGCTTAAGTAAAAGCTAACATTATTAATCAATAAAGGTACAGTAATAAAACAGGATTGTTTTACTTTTTAATACAGCAAGACACTAATTATTAATGTTAAGTCTAAACCAATAAAAACTAATTAAGGATTGTGGTACCAGTACTTAGTGCTGTATGTGGTATGAAATAACATGCTGTTTATTAAGGCCAGAGTTGTTAAACCAGAAACAGTGAGATTCTTTTTAATGGTATGTTATGTAGTGTACCAATTATGATATGGTATACAGTAAACTCTCAATTATCTGATGTAATTTAGCCAAGCCCAATGCCAGTTAAAGCAAAAACCCAGATACTGCATAGTACCCCCAATCGGCTCAATATTCGGTGTTAAGCCAGATACAGTGAGTCCTTGAAATATGAAAACTCTAAGTATGAATTTCCGATGGTACGAAAGCGATAAATGTAGGAAAAATTCCACAATACGAAAGTATCTGTCTCGATGGTACGAAAAACGATGAGAAGAAATACGAAAAATTCAAAATGGGCGCACTGCACAGCGCCGCGCTCGCTTGCGGCGAGAAAACGAACTAACCCCTCTCTGGTAAATACATTTTCGCGTGCTTCCCAGTTGAGTTACATCCGTCCTCTCCTCTCAGCTCCGCTGTACGTTACGCTGTTTTTCGCTGTTCTTCACCTTTTCGTATTTTCACCATGCCTCCCCAGCGCCCTGCATCATCTCCAGCATCCGGGGAACCAGGTGCAAAGAAGAAACAGCATTGTACTCTCACTCTTGAGAGGAAATTGAAAATACAGTAGTTAGATTGATTTATTTACTGGTAAATGTACAATGAAAGACAACTATCTTCCCAGTTCAGTATGAAGAAAATTTACACCAGGCAAAATACAATGAAAACCCTGTTTCTACTAGTGCATGTTTCAAATGGTTCGATTTTTCCACGCTATATTCGTCAGACTTTGGGAAGATACTTGTGTCTTTCACTGTACACTTGAAGCAACAGAAAGACCTTAGCAATTCAATGCATAATCCTCCAGCTTGTTTCTGTAATTTTCTGACAACTTTCAGTTTGGCAAATTACTTTTTCTTGCTGAAAAATTTCCTTCCCGTTATTATTGTCACTTTCCCCTACGCTCGTTTTCAGCGCAGTGGAAGAAACTCAACGTGCTCAAAGGCGGATATTGTTTCCCAATTTTCCAACTGGAGGTTAGGTTAGGTTAAAATTATTAGGTACAGATAAGCTCGGTTAGGCCAGGTTTAGTTAAACACTTAGGGAAGGACAGTCCTTGCCGCAATTATGTTAACGAAATAAACAAGAGTTGTCACACCAGAACAGCTAAAAATGATGGGGAAACAGGTTTAATAAGAAACGTTTACTGTATTTACCAACCCAGAACTAATCTGAAAAATATAACAGACTATGCCAATGGCCATACCATGTTGAGTACACCGCTTCCCGTCCGATCAGCGGTTACGCAACGTTGGGTCTGGTTAGTACTTGGATAGGTGACCGCCTGGGAACACCAGATGCTGTTGGCATCCCTACGTGTCAAGTGGGGTTGGTGGAGGATTAGTGCCCCTCCCTGTAAAACAATTAACTCTAAGCCCTTGGCCACCCCATTTGGGATACATGGCATCTGGCAATGAATGAATCAGGAAGAACTGATTCGGTAAGGTGCTTTTACTGCTTAAAGTAAAATGTATGTGTAGCACCCTCAATGGCTGTGGGTTCAGATATTTGCGTGCTCCCGTGGTCGGCCTTGGGACCATTTTTTCAAAGTTCTAAAATCAATTTCTTTTTTTTTACATATGTGAAAAGACTCGTCTGGCACACCTGGCTTTTTTTTTTTTTTTCTTTTTTTTTTTTCTTTTTTCCCCCTCCCCTAAACCCATCCTGTGATTTGCTATGATTCGTGTAAGAATTAATTAAATTAGGATGCATGTTACATCAGCATGTATACATCGGCCGAAAACATCTGGGACGAAGTGAACTGTTAACGCCAGACTGCTTAAGGTGGTAGAGTAGTGTCGTGTAAACACACCAGTGACCCTCATTCCCTTCCCATAATTGCGTTTTTTTTTTTTAGCTCACCCTAACTCACCGTCACTGACACCAGTACAGTAAGGCGTTGTTCAGGGCCAGCAGCTATGAAAGCGATAATGCAATACATTATTGTTTGTATCAGTCCTCTCTCTTTCACTCATACACATAAGAACAAACAAAAGAATGAGCAGTAAATGTACACTAACTCTAAGGAGCAGAAATAACTGTGCTCAGTTGGTCCGAAATACTGTATATTGGGAAGAGTGATACCAAATGAAGAATGTGGAACTGAATGCTAACCTATGAGAACATGTGGGACAAAAGAGTAATTTTTTTCTGATTATCAAATATTTTTGTTCCATATCGTCTCTTAAAATTGTAAAACCCATAATCTTTCGTGTAAGCATACAGCCTGAAGACCTTACCAATTCAGTCCATATTCCTCTCGTTTGTCTTCTATATTTTTCTGACTATTTTTAGGGTGATAAATTATATTCTCTTGCTGAAAGAAACTTACTCAAAATTAGGTCGCATGTAACATAAGCATGTGAACATCGGCGTGGAGTGAAGAGAACTCCTGACTGATGGAATGGTATAGTGGGGTCATGTACACACACCAGTGACCTTCGTTCCCTTCCCGTAATTGTTCGCAGTTTTTATAATGCCCTAACTCAACGTCATTCACACCGAAACAGTGTTGTTCAAGGCCGGCAACTATGAAGGAATTAATGGAATGCTGTATGAAATGTCCCTCCTCTCCTCACAGCCTCGCTGTATGTGAGGATATTTTTGCAGCCCTTCACCTTTTCGTATAGTTTCGCCTTGCCTTCCAAGCACCCTGCATCATCTCCAGCTTTGGGGGAGCCTGCTGCAAAGAAGCAGCAGCAACGTACTCTAATTCTGAAAAGGAAATTGGACATTATAAGACCCCATGAGGAGGGGCAGGGAGTCTCAGAGATTGGGTGTGCTTTAGGCCTTGCTGTTTCCACCACTGGAACTGTGACGAAGAAAAAGGAGATGTACAAGAATATGGCCACCTCCTTCTCTACAATTGTATACAGGTATTGCTTACTTCTTAATAGGGGGAGTGAAGTTTAGATGGGGGTCCTGGGCCGCATCCCTCCATTTATATGTGTATTTCAATTGGGAAAATCGTTCCGATATACGAAATTTCGAATTATGGAAGTTTTTTTGGTCCCTATCCCTTTCGTATATCAAGGACTCACTGTACTGCCTTACTATCCATCGTGAACCACTATCCTAACAACTTTCCCACATGAAAAATGTTAAAATTAGGATAAACTACAATAATGATACAGTACAGTAATACAGTAATAATGTGCCAGTTGTATACGATTTACAAGCCAGCTGATACACCTCAATGCGAAAATTATGATAAAATACAATGATACAGTACAGTAATACAGTATTAATCCGCCAGCTGGATACCATTTACAAGCCAGCTGAAACACCTCAATGCCGGATATTGCACACAACCGCCCTTTACGTCCCGTTTCAGTGCCGAATATTGCTCTACTTCAGCCAAGCCAACAGCGCCGGATATTGCAACAATGGATAACTGACTTTACTGTATATCATTTTTCAGAGAAAAACTGGATATTATCTAATTCTGAAACTACGGTACATAAAATTAAATATGTACAGTACAACACAGCTGTTTACATTACTGTATCAGTAATCAAAATGTGTACATTTGTATTTCAAGCTCAGTTCTTTATACAAATTTGCATGGATCTTTATTTAAAAAAAAAAAAAAAAAAAAAAAAAAAAAGTTACCTATGACAATTTACTGTCTTACTGAACATTTTATCACCTTTCTCCTGTTGCACTTCAGAACTTCCCCCTGTTGCACGAGAACCTTCCCCCGTGTGTGGCAGTTCTCCAATGCATGCAGGGTTTTCACAGGTGGGCCTTTGTGTTTTGTACTGATATTGTGCATTAGCCTTGTTCTCACGCAATTTTTAGATACCTAGGCTAGTGGTGTACTGAGCTAGGGCACACCAACCAGATATGGACTATATATAATAATACACATGACATGATGTCACCAACCAATAACAAAACCAGAGGGGCACTCAATGGAGCATATCTCTCCGACAAGGGCAACATAATTTCAAAACCACTCTTCATAATGGGTTAGGTTTTCTCACTGCTTTGGGTTTCACAAAAAGTGTTTTCCAGATCCAGAATCTGCAATACGATTTTGATCAGTCCCTAAAGTTACGGTATATAATCGATTGTTTCCTGGGACATGGGCTATCTACCCACCAAATTTGGTCCAAATCTCATTTAGCTTTTGAGTAATCCTGCTAACAAACAAACAAACAAGGGTGAAAAAATACTCTCCCTTTTGGAGAGAACTAGTAAGTTAAGGAAGCCATGGGAATGTTTTATTTCACAGATTTTCATCTGAAAATAAGAAAGACAAATCAGAGAAGTTTCTGATTATGAAGAGAGAGAAAGAGAGAGACAGAGACAGAGACAGAGACAGACAGACAGAGAGAAATGTACTAGTGGCAAGATATGGCAACTCAGGCTAATAAAATGGGCAACCCATGCTGGCTGTATCTTGTTTTCTGAAGTCTGTTACCACTTATTTCATGAATAAATATATGTGAATATATACAGTATATACAGATACATACACGGCTGCAAAGGGCAGACCGAAAAAGACCTGGGAAGAGGTTATAGAGTGTGACCTCAGGAATAAAGGACTGAACAGGGAGGCTGCCAGAGACTGAGCAGCAAGGACTGTGACCATTAGGTGACCAAGACCAACAGATGCAAGCATGTTGGAACATTTATAAAGACTATGACAGAACCTATATGGGTAAATTATTAAAGACAGTGATTATAGTAATAACCGCCAAACTTCATCATTTAATGAAAATATATCACCTAGAACACAGGCAGTGTGAAATCTCTCAGCAACCATTTATTGTAGATGCAACATAAAGTGGCATCATCCGCTACAAGACCGTGCTAAACAATGTCTATAGTAAAACTTCATTTATTTTCTAGCAATGAGCTTTTGCAGCCTGAATTTCAAGTTGCCTTAACAGTAACTGATCCATTATAAATGATACTGTGTAGCAGGTTAGGAAATTCTAAGCAAATGTGAGTTACTTTAGACTGATGTTTTTGCCTTGGGATCTCCCTTTATTCCATGGCCTATTTGTTTGTTTCTTTGCTTGTTTTTCCGTAAGCTGTGTTACTGTTATGGATTTTGTTGACAATGCATTGCAATTAGCTATAATCTGAATCTTCTGCCGTCACTTTAGTGAATATCCATTTAAAACCCCTGAATTCTAAGTGTTAATTTATGCTTTGAGTGTAGCTACTTTATCTATGTGGAAGTTGGGTAAGCACACAACCAGTATGAGATAGGGCTTGTAGGAGGCAGAATTTGGTGATGTCAACACATCCAGTCTATAAGTCAACTTCCATGAAGTGGTTGGGCTTTACTGTACACATAATACCACTATGCAACTATGCAACTAATCACTCTTGCCTTCAATGTCTGGACTAAGTGGCCTAGCCTTGGCTTCCCACCCTCCTGACGATGCAATACTAGACTGGATAATGGAAGGATCTACTCCTTACTACTAATTCAGATAACTAATAAGTGCAGTATACCCAGTAGGGCTTGCTGTTACTGTATTTATAAACTATTTTAAACTCTGTGAAGTTACTTATCATCAAAATATAGAACAAGAGATTCCTTAAGTTTACACACTTCCAAAGCCAGGTTCCATACACATGTTCACAGTGATCTCCTTTCTTATCCCCTAAAGAAGGATGGTGGTCTGCAGAAAAAGGGCAACTTCTGCCTGCAGTCAACCAGGTTCACATTCAGACAAGCCCTGGGCCACAACTAGAACAGCTACAACTATGACCTATCCAAAACCTTCAAATCAATCTTCAATGCACTTCATATTAACAGACCTCTATCCTTCCAGACATCCTGGCTCCTCTCCTTGTGATATTTCATGTACTGTACTCAGAACTGACTCCTTCACAATTATATCTTACACTCTGGCTATACAGTATCAGATACAGTAAATGGTTACAGTACTGTGCTGCTTCCATCTGTGCTCTAATGTTGCAATGTTTGACATGTACTGGAGAGGGACACCTTCACATGATGGCACAATATACACAGGTAGCTTGCTTTCTCAGTTTATACAAATGTTCCTCAGTTTCTTCCCTATCCCTTGAAAGGATAGAGAACTGCAGGAAAACTTCAGCCTTCAGTCCACTGGGTTCAAGGGCAGATGAGGCTGGAACCACACCAACAACAACACAACTGGCAATTTCACATAAATACAGTACTGTCTATATTTATTAAAGAATACTGTACCTCACAAAGCAAGCAAGTAATACCAATTTCAGTGTTCAGTAATTATCATTTTCTCCAAATTATAAACAGCATAACTGCTCCACAACTGTTTGGTATATTTTCTGCTACTCTGAGTTTTTCCTTCTTGCACAGACAATATCCCATGTACAGTAAAAGTTCTATTATGGTATTCAGCATCTATGAGAGCGGGCTGATGCCGAGAAATTGGATTTGCCGAACAATCGAAATACCTACCCACTCGGTACCTTATATGTATTGGTGAACACTCATCACCACTTATGGTATTACAAATGTGTTTGGAGAGAGTACTATATACTGTACAATACTGTAATCAATACAGTACTATACCTGAATCTGAAATATATACAAATTAGTGAACATATACAAATGTAATGACACAGTAGGTCTACAACTCACAGATAGCGCTTCCTGGATGGCCGAAATGATACGGAATATTATCTACCAGCTCAATACCCAATTTGTATTGGGGAACACTGTCATCACTACTTACATTATTACAAATATGTTTAGAGTGAGTACTGTATACAGTACTCTCTCCAAACACAAAATAAAATAGTCGGAAAAGTACATGAACTGGAGGAATATGAATTGGTAAGGTCTTTCTGATGCAAGTTAAATATACATTTAGCACTCATTCTTATGTTCGTTTTTGTGTTAATATGTGAAAGAGAGAGTACTGACGCAAACAGTAATGTATTCCATTAACCCCTTAATAACCCCCTGCATTGAACAACATTTTACAGTACCGGTGTCAGTGACATGGAGTTAGTGTGAGCTATAAAAAAACGTGAACAATTATGGGAAGGGAACGAAGGTCACTGGTATGGTTACATGACTCTACGTTACGATTCCAAGCAGTCAGGCAGTCGCTTAATCTCAGATGTTTTCGCCCATTTGGTAAATGCGCCGTAACATTATCAATTCTTCCGTGAATCAGAGCCAATCATAGCATAGGTTTAGGAAGCTAAATAACACACTGCTAGGTGCATCAGACCATTCTCTTCATATCTTGAAGAAAATTAAATGGAAGAAATTTAATCCATCTTTGAGTACGAAAAGTTTCTTCCAATCATCTGAAATCAATTTAACTTTCTTCACGATGTGAAGAGAATCATCTGGCACACTTAGCAATGTGTTATTTAGCTTCCTAAACCCATGCTATGATTCACGGAAGAGTTGGTAAATGGGCTAAAACATTGGAGATTAAGCGACTGCCTGACTGGTTGGAATCGTAGTGTAGTCATGTAAACATACCAGTGACCTTCATTCCCTTACCATAATTGTTCACAGTTTTTTATAGCTCACACTAACCCGACGTCACTGACACCGGTACTGTAAAGGGTTGTTCAATGCCAGGGATTATTAAGGGGTTAATGGAATAAATTATTGTTTGCATCAATGCCCTCTCTTTCACATACAAACACAAAACCCAACAAAAGAATGAAACTACATGTACGTTTAACTTTCATCAGAAAGACCTTTCAGCACAAACTGACTTTCCATTGCACCAGAAATGAGAATTAATTTTACTTTTTTTATGCTTACAATCAGTTTACTTCAAAATATTAAAACTGTGATGGTTACGACAAGGTTCACCTGTATGTGGTTAGTGAGGGGCAGCTGGTGCTGGTGGGTGGCGTTGGAAGATGTCTCGCCAGCTTCATTTTCCGTCCCTCCCGACGCCTGCTGAGGCTTCTTTTTTGGCAATATGGTCATTTTTTCACGTTAATTGTGCTTCTTCCTCCCTCCAGCGAGGCCAATCCACCGAAATTTGATTGTAATTCTCAGGCTTTGTCCAGAAAATGGCGAAAGTGTAGAGTATAAGTGACTGAACCTTGTTTTCCGACTGTGGATTGGGATCAAGGGAATCTGAATCTATATAGGTGGCGTAGGAATAACACTTTAATATCGTTTTAAGACTATATTGGATTTGAATTTATATAATGTGGTGTAACACGGGATTGTAGACACATAATAGATGGGATGACTTTTTCATTGGTTTGTTGTCATATGTGCAGGAAACTGGTCACGTGATCAATCAACAGCTGATAACAGACAACACGAGGGGATGATCTGTGTGAGTAGTGATGGGCGATACTCGATTTTTTCTGTAATCGATTATTTCGATTACTTCTGTGGTCAGTAATCGATTACTTTTCGATTACTTTTACCTTAAAATTGATATTATATGGGTATATTGGTAAAGTCTGTATAAGGTAAAATGTTATGGCTTCATTGTAGTCTCTCTCTCTCTCTCTCTCCAAGCATTATGTTAAAGGAAAAGATCCGGAAAAAGTAAAAACAGTACTAATACCTGAAAATTTAATTAACCAGTAATCAGATCTGCTGAGCCTCCCGCCGCACAATCACACAACTCAGTTCTCACACAGCCACACTGCTGCCAGCTGTGCAGTGCACACTCGCCACAGTCTACACAGTACACAGAAACTGCACGTACGAGTTTGCTGTATTCGATTTGTCTACTCCAATATCTGAGGTCCCAGCTTTTTATTCTGCTTGTACATACAGCTATTAATTATCAGCTACCTCTTTTTTACATATATCTTTATGAATTAAAGTGTTTATTATAAAAGAGATTAATATTTATTGGGTAATATCCATTGAAATGCACCTGTCTATAATACATATTTAATATATAATATATGCAGGGAGTAATCGTATGGTAATTGATTACTGGGAACTGTAATCGATTAGTGAATAATTTTACCTTGTAATCAATGTAATCGATTACAAATAATCGATTATGCCCACCACTATGTGTGAGTCGTAGTTAACCAGTATCTTTCTCGCTCTCTCTCTCTCTCTCTCCTTGGCCAGACATAGAGCAAGTCTTGTTAATTTCCTAAGGGCACATATTACTGATAAAGGATCCAGACTAACATCTCGTAGGTAAGGGCAAGGGATACTTTATTATAGCCAGACGCAATGATCCTTGACGGGATGACCACGAAAACCTCGTCTGTCTCGCTGTTGCAGGCCGTCAGGCTGCCCTTTTCCTCCAACACGCATCAGCCTCGTTCATGTGCCTTTCCCCTTCCCTCCATTATCCGCGGCCTACCACTCTCAGCCACGCATACGCACTCTTCCAGCCAGTCCATTATTTTCAGTTCTATCCATGTGGCAGGGCTCTTACCACACTGTAGCACATTCCACATCAACTTGACAGTGCTCCGAGACTTCCTCTTTGTCTCCCTTATAACATCACAAAGCTCATGAGGTTACTCATTTCCACTCCTTTCCCACGTAACTGATGTCTTTTTAACAAATATATTCCCCTGGGGAAGGGGGTGGGGGAAGATTACTGTACTTCCCTGCTTGTTATAAGAACCGTCAAAAAGGGGATATTTTGTCTTCCATCTTTCACTCCTTGCTGTCCTCCTGCCCTACGTCTCATCTTGATATTTCCATGTTTCTTCGGACCTTTATACTCTCTCTGCTTTTATCAGGTTGGACAATTAATTTCATGACATGAATAGTTTAAGGACTTCCCATTGATGATAACTTCTGCCTTATACTACTTTCATGCAAAGACCACTTCACTGCCAGCCTAAGTGCCATATACTCATATTATGGCATGGTACCGTACTAGTTCTTCATTATTCCTTCCTTCCTTCCTTCCAGCAAAGATTATGGTATCACTTTTATCATTAATATGACTTGATTTCCTGTAAACCAGGAAAACATTTACAATGCTGGGTAGTAACCTTATAACCAACCAACACGTGTTCCCAATGTGACACAAGTGGGTTGGCGGAGGGGTAGTGCCCCTACCCGGAAAACAAATAACTAAAAGTACGAACAAGAAGCCTCGGACCAGGACTGACCAAAAGTTGACTAGAAAGGACACAGTATGGATGGCAACTTGGAATGTAAGGGGTGCAAATGATAAGGTGAAGGCAAGAGAGAGTGTTCAGGTGCTTGAGGGTGCTAAAGTGAATGTATGTGGGTTAACGGAAACTAAATGGAGAGGTAAGAGTTTGAGAGCATGGGAGTTTGGAAGGGGTATATACACACGAGTAAGTGAGAATGAGAAGGCAAAAGAAGGAGTGTATGTTGTTGTAACAGATGGAAGGAGAATATAAGAGAGTATGGATCAGTTGGCTCAAGGATTGTGTGGGTAAGACTGAAAGTTGGACTACAAATATGGGCGACTGTGTGTGTGTATGCGCCAACGCAAGATTGTGCAAGCAGAGTGAGAGAAGAGTTCTGGACAAATGTGGAAGCGTGCATAGAAAAATTTGAAAGGAATGAGAGGGTGTTTTTGATTGGAGATATGAATGGAAAGGTAGGGAATAGGAAAGTGGATGGAGTAGTTGATGAGTTGGGTATGCCTGCAGAGATGGATGAGAATGGCAGTGCTTTAGTGGATGCTTGTGCCAGGAGGGGGTTGGTGATAGCTAATACCCTCATCAGGCACGAAATGATCCACAGGTATACATGGCAAGTCATAAGGGTGGGTGGTGAACTGAATGAACGGAAGGCAGTGTTTGATTATGTGTGTGTGGATGAAAGGACGCAAAGGTGTATAATGGATGCAAGAGTATATAGAGGTTGGGGGAGTGGACTTTCGGACCACCACTTGGTGGTGGTCAGAATTAAAGTCCAAATAAAATGGAGAAATAGAAGAAGGGAAGGACAGGAGGAAGTAGTTTTTTTTTTTTATGCGAGGAAGAAGGAACCAAAGGCCATGAGCCGGCAATAACAGTTCCCTCCAAGAGAAAAACAATATACAAGAGAGAGCCAAATTCAAGATCCGATCATTTCGAGATGCCTGGACACAATGAGTTTGAATGACTGGATATCATGGGCAGCAGGAAATACAGACAGAGGGGGAGAGTTCCAGAGTTGACCTGTTGCATAAATGAAGGACTGGGAGTAACGGTTAACTCTTGCATTAGAGAGTTGGACAGAAAAGGGATAAGAGTTTGCTGCTAGACGGGTGCTATGTGCCCGTTATAGAGGTGGAGGAATGCATGCAAACAGTTCAGAGGAGCAGTGACCATTAAAGTAGTGATAGAAAAGAGATAAAGATGCAGCAGTGCGGCGAAGAGACAGAGGTTGAAGGGAGTCAGTAAGAGGAGGAGAGTTAATGAGACGAAAAGCCTTTGACTCCACCCTATTGAGAAGAGCTGTATGTGAGGAGCCTCCCCACACATGAGAGTTGTACTCCACACAGGGGCAGATAAAACCCCTGTATAGAGTCAACAACCGTGCAGGGGTAAAGAAAGAATGGAGTCGGCTCAGCACACCCAATCTCTTGGAAGCAGGTTTTATAAGAGATGTAATATGATCTTTCCAAGATAATACCTGAGTAAATGAAACCCCAAGCATGTTCAAGGATGATGCAGGATTAAGCTGAATATTATTAAACATTAGTGGGTATACCTGTGGAAGATTTTGTCGGGTTGATAGGTGTAAGAAATGAGTCTTAGATGCATTAAAAACAACCAGATTATTTTTACCCCGGTCAGAGATACGAGCCAAGTCAGACATTAGGTGTGCCATAGCCTCATCCCTTGTTTGTTGAAGTAACTGATGAGATGGGCGTTGCGGGAACCAAATGGAAAGGTGAAGGGTGGAGTCATCAGCGTATGAGTGGATAGGGTTAGATGTACAGCTTAGAAGGTCATTGATGAATAAAAGGAAGAGAGTTGGTGATAGGACAGAGCCCTGAGGAACACCACTGTTGATAGATTTAGGAGAAGAACGAAGACTGTCTACAACAGCAGCTCTAGAACGACCAGAAAGGAAGCTAGCAATGAAGACACAGATAGAAGGATAGAAACCGTAAGAGGGCAGTTAAAGATTTATGCCAGACATATAAGGAGAGTGGAAAAGTTATAAGAGGATGCAAAAAAGGCAGAATATGAGAGGGAAGTGGAAGAGCAGTTGGGTAAATATAGATTGGAGCAGATGGAGGACATAGAAGGTGTGTGCAGCATGTGAGGTGGTGTGTGGGGTGAAGAGAAGATGAAAAGGGGTGCAGGGAACAGCATGGTGGAATGAAAAGGTGAGAGAGGCTATGGCACAAAAGAAGAAGGTATATAGTGAGTGGATGAGAAACAGAGGCATGGAAGAAGTTGAGAGACAGAAGAGAGAGTTATATATAGAGAGGAAGAGAGAGGTGAAAAGATTAGTAAGAGAGAGTAAGAAGAGAGTGGATGAGGAATTTGGAAGGAACTTGAGTGTAAAGTGGAGGGAATGTAAGAAAATGTTCTGGAAAGAGGTAAAGAAAGTTAGACATGGTGCCAAAGAAGTTAGCTGGGGAGTGAAAGATAAAACTGGTAGATTACTAGTGGAGAAGGGAGAAAAAGTGAGCAGATGGAGGGAACACTTTAATGAATTGTTGAACACAGAGAATGAAAGTAATGCAAGCATGAGTGGCTGGGGAATGACTGGGAGAAAAGAGGGATGTGAGAAGAGAGGAAGAAAACAGTGTGATGGACATTGTGGAAGCAATGAAGAAAGTTAAAATGGGGAAGGCCCCAGGAATTGATGGAGTGTGTGGTGAAATGCTGAAGCATGGAGGAGATATAGCAGTAGAATGGATGTGGAAGATGTGCAGATTGGCCTGGGAGGAAAGTAGAATCCCAGAGTATTGGAAGTCAGGTATAATTATTCCCCTGTACAAAGGGAAAGGGGAAAAAGAAGTGTGTGTTAATCACAGGGGCATTTAGTCTTCTTATTGTAATTGGAAAAGTGTATGGTAGGATACATACTGACAGAGTTAGGGAAACAACAGAGGAGTTGGTTGGAGAAGAACTGGGAGGTTTTAGGAAGGGAAGAGATTGTGTAGATCAGATATTTATTCTTAGATCTTTAGTTGAAAAGTTTCTAGAGAAGGGAAAGAAGTTGTATGTGGCCTTCATGGATTTGGAGAAAGCATATGACAGGGTGGATAGATAAGGATTGTGGAAAGTATTAAGAATATATGGGGTAGATGGGAAGCTGTTGAAGGTCGTGAAGAGTATGTATGAAGGTGCTAAGGCTGCAGTGTGTGTGGATAGTGAACTGAGTGAATTTTTCTATTTGAAGATTGGAGTGAAACAAGGATGTGTCATGTCTCCATGGTTGTTCAATCTTTATATGGATGGGGTTATAAAAGAGATGCAAGGTTGGGCAGTGGATGTTGGAGCAGCCCTAGTGAGAGAGGGCAGTGTTTGGAAACTCCCTGTACTGTTGTTTGCAGGTGATACTGTGTTGTTAAGTAGAGACGAAGGGGAGCCGCAAGGCTTGGTGAATGAGTTTGGGAGTGTGTGTAAGAAACGGAATCTAACAAGAAAGTGTAAAGTTATGGTCTTGAAGAGGAATGAAGTCAACGAATGTACAGTGAGGTTGGATGAGGAGGAAATAGAAAATGTGTGTTTAAGTAGGCCACTTGGGTAGTGTGATGAGTAAGGATGGAAGTTTAGAGGGGGAAGTGCTTGAAAGGGTGCAACAGGGAAGAAAGGTTGCTGGTTCCTTGAAAGCAGTGATAAGAAACAGGGAAGTGAGCATGAAAGTGAAAAACC
This sequence comes from Coenobita brevimanus, assembly GCF_032717465.1. Taxonomy (NCBI): domain Eukaryota; kingdom Metazoa; phylum Arthropoda; class Malacostraca; order Decapoda; family Coenobitidae; genus Coenobita; species Coenobita brevimanus. Next base: position 47,847,737 of record NC_136961.1, read on the forward strand.
TACTACATGACAGTATTGTAATACCAACTGTAACGTATGGAAGTGTAGCTTGGACCTTGTTGGAGGGACAGAAGTCAAGAGTGAGAGCAGTGGAAATGAATTATTTGAGAGGAGTATGTGGAGTCACATGGAGAGACAGACTGACAAATGAGGAAGTGAAGGAGCATTGTGGTGTGGATGTGGATGTGATAGGAAACATTAGGAGAAACACACTGAGGTGATTTGGACTTGGTGATTGGAGAGCGAGAGACTGACGAGGAGAGTGTATGTGAGTGAGGTGGAGGGGAGAGAGGGAGGGAGAGGCCAAGGATGAGATAGAGGGATGGAGTGGAGAGGTATATGAGAGCGGAGGGTGTGAGCTGGGAGCAGGGCAGTGAAATGGCGGGGGACAGGGCGACATGGAGGCGATTTGTTTGTGGCCACCTCTAAAGGGATTAAGGCATCTGGCAGTAGATAGATAGATAGATAGATGACTTGATTAATGGGAAATTCACTCTCATCTTAAATGTCAGGATCAACGCATGCAAGCATGTTGGAGCCTTTAAAAACGAAAAAAACTTGCCTAGCCCCGGACTCCTATGCTCCTCATCGGGCAATGTAGGATTGGATGATGGATGGAGTAATGGGAAATTATTGATAGTTTGCTTGCACTGATGATTTCATTAAATTCTTTCCTTTATTGTTGATGAGATGATCATTTTAGAAGTACAGTACTGTAGTTTCACTTTGTACAGATAGCCTATTGTTTTATGGCAAAAATTATGCTGAAATTATTTCTCTGCAGAATGAGCTTAATACTGGATGGCAGTCATTCACAGGTTGATTAAGATAGATTAGGTTAGAAGCCCAATAGGTTTTGGAGGCTTGCTAGGTTAGGTTTAATCGCAGTCCTTGGTAGTTGAAGCTATGGTGGGTGTAACTTGAGTTAGGTTAAGATGCACTTATACATCCAGTTGACAAGAGCATATGTAAGCATGCTTTGCAGGCAGCACAAGGCAGACATATTATTTATAATAGCTAGTTATATGCTCTATAAAAAACAGGATATGGAATTGAAGCATATCCCCAGCTTGAGGGGTGCGACAAAATACTGAATCAGAGGTCATTTAGCTAATCGGCACATTGAACAGGAAAATATAATAAATTTGATCACCATACCGGTGTAGGTTCAGCCACACCTAACTAGTCTATGAGAAATCTGTTCAAAATTTTGTATTTGATTTAACTGGTGATAAAAAAATCAGGATTCAGAGTGAAAACTAGCCAAAGTTAGCAAAAGTGTTTTGCCTTTAGTCCAACAACTCACCTTGACAGACTTATAGTTTGTATAAATATTGATATGACATGCAGATACATTTATTTGCATTGTAAATTAATATTTATGCAAAATAAGGTCTGTCAAGGCATTTTAGCGATTTAAAGGGGAAATGTCTGCTAACTTTAGCACGTTTTTACCCTGAATCCTGATTTTATACTAATATTTAAAGTATGCACAATTTTTTTTACCAGATTTGTGATAATTAGTTGTGTATTAACATGTAAGGTTGAAAAATTATAATATTTTCCTGTTAAAAGTGCCAGTTTGGTAAAGGACTTCCAGGTCAGTATTTCGTTGCACTGCAGCTTGAGGAAGATGGATGCCCTAGTCCTGCATAGTTTCGAGTCTCCAGTGGGTAGAATATAGCACCCATACATTAGCCCACCAAAAAAAGTAGTAGCTACAGTTGACGAGTGGTTACCATTGCCCTTGGGAGTACGGTACTAATGTGAGACTGGAGAGAGGCCAGAGCCCAGTAACTGGCCTCGCGCAACACTCCTCGGTAGGAAATTCAATGACATTTATCAACTATAAGTAATCAGAATCTGAGCTGAGACAACTACTCATACAGTAAAGCCCTCAGTTTCATCCCTAATTGGTTCTGTGAAAAGTGCCATGAACCATGAAACCGCTAAATTTAGGGCATTGATCCTATGGGAAAGAAGCTAATTGGTTCCAGGTCCCATGCCAACTTCCCCTAAAACTCATTAATGCATTGCAAAATTTACTGATCCTGCCTGAAGAGACGAGCTCCCTGCGTGGGTTGGTGGAGGGTTAGTGCCCCTCCCTGTAAAACAAGTAACTCAGAATCAAACGGCCACCCCTTACGGGATTATGGCGTCTGGCAATAGATAGAATAGAAATAGATAGCATACTGTGATAGGCAAAGAAACTCACTTGGAAGGCTGGAGTGAGGTGCTTAATCCTTTAACCGCGGGTGTCATCCCAGAATGACATTGCAAAAACTGGACCAAACCGCGGTTGTCATTCTCGAATGTTTGTGAATATTTTGAATACCGCGCGTTATTTCTGTGCGCCAATTGTTTCAAGGGAGAGTAGCTATTAAGTTCTTTCACTCCAGCCGACCCCCACCTCCCTCCTCCCACCCCCCAGGCCCCCACCTCCCACCCCCCGGACCCCCCACCCCACCCCTGACCAAACACGCATCAGTATCTGTCCAGCTGTGTGAGTGACAACACTGCTGATGTGGCAGTGAAGTGCGGGCAATTACAGTGCCTTTTACCTGCTTCAGTGAACACAGACTGGGTGTTTATCGTATGTGCAGTGTTCATATATGTTTTTAGTATTATTATCAGAATGAGGTTGGCATTTGGTAATGGTGTGTGAGCGAAAAATAGTGATTTTAGATCGCTCACTTCTAATGGCACTGCCCATCCAGTGATAGTCAACGAAATCATGAAACCTACATCATTGCAAAGCCGAAGGTTAGTACTTTCTAATGGTACCTTATTTTTCGCTCTAGATTTATTCTGTGCAGAGTTATAAAGGTTTAAAGTTTGTTTACATTTTGGCTGGAACCCCCGCGGGAGAGGCCAGTCGGGGCAAAACAATGCCCGCGGTTAAAGGGTTAATGGGAGGGATGGGGGTGTAATTTCCGAGACAGGTGATGAGGCTACAGTGGTCCGCCACCTCTGGCACCTCCACCCTCCTCTGCCTCCGCCTCTCCACACAACACATTCATCCTACGCTGCATCTCTTCTACGGAAATGGTAACAAGCATGTGACGATAGCTTTCCACGCATGCAGTGTGTTTACATTTTCTCAACGTGAACAGAAGAGTTTTCTCATAAAACCTGGTGTTTGGGAATATTTGCAGGCTACCGCTAACCATGAAACCACAAACAAAGATGTTGCTAAACTTTGGGCTTCTCTTTACACGTTTCCTGTACACAGCTCATCCTGTTGGAGGCTATGCCTCCTGGTTTTTACTTGCACCACATCATGTGGAAGGACCCCTAGCAAGGCACTGTCTGATACAGGAATGCAACTGCTTGCTTGTGGTCAGTGGACCTGCCTAGCCCGACAGGCCAGGGTAGATCAACAGCAACAAATAACTGTCAACAAGATTGTCTTATTATAGTAGTCGCTGCAGTTAGTACAAATTTTGAAAGCTAACATGTCAACACTTCGGTGCTAACTCCCACCATCCACACTGAATACATGCTAGGGCTGTCTACACAAGACTGGTGTACTGGTATTAGTGGAGGTATTTTTATGACATGTCGGCAGGTCTTATGGTAGATCAGTAAAGTCTGCTTTTATGAAATTCAAATCCTTATACTGTTCCCTGCCCCAGCTGGGATTTGATCCTGGGTCCATTAGGATTGCAGGCTGCCTCTCTACCAGTTCAGCCACTGCCTCCTTCATCTCCCATCCTGTCCCCCTAAAGGAGGATGGTAAATTGCTGGAAAAAGACAGCTGAAGCTTGCAGTCCTCTGAGTTCATGTTCATCTCAGCCTGGAGCCACAATGTCAGCTAAAAATTAGGTGGGAAAAAAATTCCCCCACTGTATTGTACGTTTACAGTACAGTACCTCAGCTTTTACAAGCTAGCAGCAGTTTGCTTCAGAAACTCACTGAAACGAAAAAGTTTTACCATGGTTATCGTGTTTGTACAGATTTTGATTCAGTCAGAATGCTCCACTTGGATATGGCCTTTGATTCCCAAGAGGGGATGAGATTTTTCAGTCATGTATTGTAATGCCTTCACAGAAAGTAGGCTATTTATCTGCCCTTATATGTCCTGTAATTGTAGCCTATGGTAGGCTAGCCTTGGGCCTCTACACCTTGAGGGGGGTAATATGGGATTGTATTTATTATTTATTTATTTATTATTATTATTTAGCTTGGTAATTAATCTCTACATATATTTACAGGGTTGAAAATATGTTCTTTCCTGAGGGGTCAAGTGTGTTGTTTGTGGGCGAAGGTGATTTCTCATTTGTAACATCACTAACCAAGAAGGTGGAGGAGAGTTGTTCCAAGGTGAAGTTTGTGGCATCGTGCTTGCAGGAGGAGCTGTCAGAGAGAGCACAGAAAAATTGTGCTGTACTGCACAAGAAAGGTATGTATTGTGCAATTGTCCTAAGTTCATGAAGAGTCCTAACCCCTTTCAGCTCAGTTGATGGCCAGTTGTAATTATATTGGAGAGTAAATTTGAGTAGTAACCTCATAGACTTATTTGTAACTTAAAACTGAGACTCATTAAATTGCGTGCAGCCATGACTTAGTGTAGTCTTTGAGCTATGGGATTGGTCTGCCTCCATCTGATTAAAACAGATTGACTACAGTAAGTAGGAAATACACTTCTAAGCTCCTAGCTAACACTCGTTGCATTTCATGCTGCCACAAGTTCATACTTTATTCAAGTTTTTAGTTACCCAGTTCCATCAGGTAAAGGCACAGATAGTTTATTCATAGACTTGCAGAATGCACACTTGTTTTGCAGCATTTAGTACTTTTTATGCCATACAGTATATTAATAGTACCAGTAGTTGTTTCAGAGCAATAAGTAACCTATACTGTCTCCCGCTTAGGTTATTTTCTCAAATATTTTTCCTGTGTGTCTATACTCTATAGCCAGGCTCCCTGATTCCAGGAAGGGTGGTCGCAAATAGATTGCCTCCATGTCACCGTTTCTTCCACTATCAGGGTACCATTTCTCTAGTTCACATCACCCTCACTCATACCTCTCCACCTCATCCTTGGACTTCTCCTGCACATCACCCACATAGGCCTACACCTTGCTAGTCAGTCTCTCATTTTTCAATCACTCCACATTACCAGATTGTTTCAGGGTAACTCACCTAAAACTTGTCACATCCACATCAGTGCTGCGTAACATCCTCATTACCCTATTTGTCATTCCGCAGTACCTCACATGTCTCTCTCTCTCAGATAACTCATTTCCACCCATGTCACTCTTGACCTGTGTCCTCCCAGTAGAACCCAAACTTCATTTTCATTTATTACATTGGAGATTACAGTACTCTTGTGTGGTTACTTCTTATTTTATTTTATTGTAATTGTAATTTATGGAAATGAGGTAGGGAAGAAGATGAGAGAGAGAAGAGAGAGGTATATGTGAGCTGGAGAAGGGAGAAGAGATTGGTGATGGAGAGTAAGAAGAAAGTGGATGAAGAGTTTGGTAGGAATCTGAGTGTGAAATGGAGGGAGAGTAAGAAATTGTTTTGGAAGGAGGTAAAGAAAGTAAGGCAGTGTGTAAGTGGTAATAGTAGAGGAGTGAAAGACAGGAATAATAGATTGTTGGTGGAGAAGAGAGAGAAACTGAGGAAATGGAAGGAGCACTTTGAGGATTTGTTGAATGTAGAGAGTGAGAGCAGTGCGAATATAAGTGGTTGGGGAATGGCTGGAAGAAGGAGAGATGAGAGGAGGGAGGAAGAGATCAGTAGGGCAGAAATAGTGGAAGCAATGAAGAAGATCAAGATGGGAAAGGCCCCAGGAATTGATGGAGTGTGTGGTGAAATGCTGAGGTATGGAGGTGAGATTGTAGTGGGGTGGATATGGAAGTTATGTAGATTGGCTTGGGAAGAGGGAAGGGTACTGGAGGACTGGAAATCAGGTATAATTGTTCCTTTATACGAAGGAAAAGGGGAGAGAGAGGTATGTGGTAACCATAGGGGTATTTGCCTTTTTAGTGTGACTGGAAATATATATGGTAGAATACTCATTGATAGGGTTAGGCATATAACAGAGGACCTAGTTGGAGAAGAACAAGGAGGATTTAGGAAGGGAAAAGGGTGTGTAGATCAGATATTTGTTCTAAGATGTTTAGTGGAGAAGTATCTAGAGAAGGGAAAGAAAGTGTATGCTGCCCTCATGGACTTGGAGAAAGCTTATGACAATAGATAGACAAGGTATGTGGAAGGTATTGAGAATATATGGAGTGGAGGGGAATTTGTTGAGTGCTGTGAAGAGTATGTACAAAGGAGCTAGGGCTACGATGCGAGTGGCTGGTGAGCTGAGTGAGTTCTTTGATCTCAATGTGGGACTGAAACGGGGTTGTGTGATGTCTCCATGGCTGTTTAATATATACATGGATGGGGTTGTAAAGGAGCTGCAAGATGGGGCAGTGGATGTGGGGCTGGCTCTAATGAATGAGGGTGAGATTTGGAATATTCTGGTGTTGTTGTTTGCTGATGATATGGTATTGTTGAGTGAAGATGAATGGGAGTTTCAAGGTTTGGTGAATGAATTTGGGACAGTGTGTAGGAAGAGGAATCTGAAAGTTAATGTAAACAAGAGTAAAGTTATGGTGTTTGAGAGGAATGAAGTCACAGAATGCACGGTGAGGTTGAATGGGGAGGATACGGAGAATGTGAGTGTATTCAAGTACTTGGGTAGTGTGATGAGTAAGGATGGAACTTTGGGGGATGAAGTGCATGAAAGGGTACAACAAGGAAGGAAGGTTGTTGGTTCACTGAAAGCAGTGATGAGAAATAGGGAGCTGAGTATGGAAGTTAAGAAGTCACTGCATAATAGTATTGTGATCCCTACCCTAACGTATGGAAGCGAGGCATGGACCTTGCAAGAGGGGAACAAGTCAAGAGTGAGAGCAGTGGAAATGAGCTACTTGAGCATGTGGAGTGACATGGAGGAACAGGTTGACGAATGAAGAAGTGAAAGAACGTTGTGGGGTGAATGTGGATGTGGTTGAGAAGATTAGGAGATTACACTGAGGTGGTTTGGACATGTGGAGAGAATGGAGAATGAAAGACTAACTAAGAGGGTGTATGTAGGTGAGGTGGAGGGAGGGAGAAGGAGGGGAAAACTGAGGATGAGGTGGAGGGATGGAGTTGAGAGGTATATGAGAGAGGGGGGAGTGAGCTGGGGGGAGGGTAGTCAAATGGTGAGTGACAGAGTGACTTGGAGGCATTTTGTCTGCGGCCACCCTTTACGGGATTAGGGTGTCGGGCTATAGATAGATAGTTATTTGAGAGGAACATGTGGAGTTATATGGAGAGACAGACTGACACTTGAGGAGGTGAAGGAACATTGTGGTGTGAATGTGGATATGATAGGAAACATTAGGAGAAATTCATTTAGGTTGTTTGGCCATGTGGAGAGGATGGAGAGCGAGAGACTAAGTAGGAGAGTGTATGTGAGTGAGGTGGAGGGGGATAGAGGGACAGAGAAACCAAGAATGAGATGGAGGGATGGAGTGGAGAGGTATATGAGAGAAGGGGGTGTGAGCTGGGAGCAGGGCAGTGAAATGGTGGGGGGCTGGGCAACATAAAGGCGATTTGTTTGTGACCACCCCTTTCGAGATTAAGGCGTCTGGCAATAGATAGATTTTTAATTTCCATTCTCACATCACTGTTTCTGATCACTGCCCTCAGCTGCTGCAACCCTCCTTTTCTTCTGTATCCTTTCTAGCATTTCATCATTTAAAATTCCATCCTCCGTATTTCATTTATTGACAGTTCAGCCTTGTTATTCACTTCATGACTTCATTCCCTTTTAAGACCATAAATGTAACATTTGCTGTTGTGCATTCAGTTTCAATTTTTTTTTTTTTCCATACATGCTTCCAAACTCATATGCCAAGCAAACTCATATGCTGCAACTCTCACTCATCTTTGCCGACCACCACTATAAGCAAACAGCAGTACAGGCTGTCCCTAAACAAAACTGGTTCATTCAAATGTGAGGAATGCTACATTTGGAGACAAGTTATTGAACTACTCTCAGTTATATCTGCAAAAGTATGCATTATAAACAAATGGTTTTTGCAAGCTATATAACTAGCACTTCACTCTACATCATACCACAGTTAAATTGTTTATATGTTTTAATTTGGATGTTGTACAGATTATCAAAAGTTGCATGAGGAACGTTACCACGATGCTACCCCCTCTTGAACTTGGCATAAGCAGTTTCAATAAGTCTTTGATTTGACTGGTTCAGTCAAGGAGTGCTTTGTCTGTCTATCTATCTATTGCCAGATGCCTCAGTCCCGTAAGGGATGGCCACAAACAAATCGCCTCCCTGTCGCCTTGTCCAATGCCATTTCACTGCCCTGCCCCCAGTTCACACCCCCCTCTTTCGTATACCTCACCACTCCATCCCTCCATCTCATCCTCAGCCTCACCCTCCCTCTCCCCTCCTCCACCTCAGTTGCATACACTCTCCTCATTAGTCTCTCACTCTCCATCCTCTCCACATGGCCAAACCACCTCTGTGTATTTCTTCTAATGCTTTCTGTCACATCCATATCCACACCACAACACTCCTTCACTTCTACATTTGTCAGTCTGTCTCTCTATTTAACTCCACATGCTTCTCTCAAATAACTCATTTCCACTGCCCTCACTCTTGCCTTGTGTCCATCCAACTAGGTCCAAACTTTATGTCCGTACGTTAGGGTTGGTATCGCAGTACAGTACTGTGATATAGCAGCTTTTTTACTTCCATACTCACTTGCCAGTTCCTTGTCAGTGCCTTCAACGAACCAGCAGCCTTTCTTCCCTGTTGTTCCTTATCCATTACTTCATTCTCTAAACTTCCATCCTTACCCATCACAGTACCCAAGTATTTAAATGCACTCACATTTTTCATTTCCTCCTCATCCAGCCTCACTGTACATTCAGTGGCTTCATTTCTCTCGAAGGCCATAACTTACTCTTCTCTGCATTCACCTTTAGATTCTGTTTCTTACACACTCCCCCAGACTAATTCACCAAGCCTTGCAGTTCCCCTTTGTCTTCAATTAACAATACAGTATCATCTGCAAACAACAGTACAGGTACCTTCCAGACACTGCCTTCTCTCGTTAAGTTTGCTCCAACATCCACTGCCCTACCTTGTACCTCTATTATAACCCCATCCATATACAGATTGAACAACCGTGGGGACATGATACATCCCTGTTTCAATCTAACATTCAAATAGAAAAATTCACTCAGTTCACTATCCACACGCACTGCAGCCTTAGCCCCCTCATACATACTCTTCACGGCATTCAGCAACTTCCTATTTACTCCATTTATATTCTTAATATTTTCCACATTCCGTGTCTATCCACCTTGTCATATGCTTTCCCCAAATCCATTAAGGTCACATACAACTTCTTTCCCCTCTCTAGAAACTTTTCCACTAAAGACCTAGGAATGAATATATGATATACGTAACCTCTTCCCTTCCTAAAACCTCCCTGTTCTTCACCAACTAATTCCCGTTATTTCCCCAACTCTGTCAGTAAGTATCCAACCATATACTTTTCCCATTACACCAAGAAGACAGATGCCCCTATGTTTACCACACACTTCTTTTTCCCCTTTTCCTTTGTCATCATCATTATCATCATCATCATCCAGTCCTACTTTGCCCCATGAGGAGTGAAGGAGCCCAGGGCTAGGCAAGTTGGTCCTGACATTTAAGATGAGAGTGACCAGCCTCATTCATCCCTAAGTGGCAGTATATGAGCAATAAACCCCAACCATCCCTTGGATATAAACCTTCACTGGCTCAATCCAATTTAACCACGAGGTGCCAAAATTTGGTTATATGGTTACCACCCAGCGTAGTAAATGGTTTCCTGATGTACAGGAAACCCTTTGGCTTGTCACTTAGTTTAGAGTCACCCATAGGCAGATGGAAGAGGAAAGAATGAAGGAAAGAAAGACAGAAGAGGGAGTGTCAAGTCACGCGTAGGAAGAAGGACGAGGAAAGAATGAAGGAAAGAAAGACAGAAGAGGATGGAAGGAAAGAAGGATGGAGGAAAGGAAAGGGCAGACACCTGAGGGCAGCACTACATCGAGTGAGTGGATGGTGAGCGCCCCCTATAGGGGAATAATTATACCCGACTTACAATCCTCCAGAACTCGACTTTCCTCCCAGGCCAGTCTGCACATCTTCCATATCCATTCTACTACTGTGTCTCTCCCATGCTTCACAATTTCACTACACACTTCATCAGTTCCTGGGGCTTTCCACATTTTGACTTTCTTCATTACTTCTACTACTTCCAACCTATTGATTTCTTCCTTGCTTCTCAGCTCCTCCCTTCTCCCAGCGATTCCCCAGCCACTTATACTCACATCACTTTCATTTTCTATGTTCAACAGTTCCTTGAAGTGTTCTCTTTATCTGCTCACTTTTTCTCCCTTCTCCACTAGCAATCTACCATTTTTAATTTTCACTCCCTACTTCTTTAACACCCTGTCTAACTCTCGATACCTCTTTCCTGAACATTTTCTTACATTCCCTCCCCTTTACACTCAAATTCCTTTCAAATTTGTCATCCACTCTCCTCTTACTGTCTCTTACTAATCTTTTCACCTCTCTCTTCCATTCTGCATATAACACTCTCTTGAGTCTCTCAACTTCCACCACGCCCTTGTTTCTCATCCACTCACTTTATGCTTTCTTCCTTGGCACCTTGCGCCACAGCCTGTCTCACTCCTTCATTGCACCATGCTGTTCCATGCATCCGTTTTTCTTCTTTCATCATCCCTCACACCACCTCACATGCTGTGCAGATTAGTTCTTTGAATATCTTGCACGCACTTTCAATGTCCCCCATCTGTTCCAAATCATCTTTAACCAGTCACTCCTCCATTTCTCTCTTATATTCTGCCTTCTTTCCATCCTCTTGCAACCTTTCTATCCTCTTTGTGTGGACTGCTTCCTCCTGTCCTTCCTTTCTCCTATTCCTCTGTTTCATTTCAACCTTGACTTTCACCACCACTGTGTGGTGATCAGAAAGTCCACTCCCCCAGCCTCTGTATGCACTTACATCCATTACACACCTTCTCATTCTATCATCCACACACAGATAATCAGTCATCGCCCTCCGTTCATTCAGGTCACCACTCACCCTTCTCATCACTGGCCACATATACATGCGGATCATTTTGTGTCTAAAGAGGGTATTGGCTATCACCAACCCCCTCCCTGCACAAATGTCCACTACAGCACTGCCATTCTCATCCACTTCTGCAGGCATACCCTACTCTCTAAGTACCATATGCAATCCACCTTCACATTCTCAACTTTTCCATTCATATCTCTAATCAGAAATGCGCTCTCATTCCTTTCAGACTTTTCCATGCATGCTTCCACATTTGTTCAGAAGTCTTCTTTCACTCTACTTGCATGATCTTGCATTGGTGCATACACACACACAATCGCCCACATTTGTAGTCCAACTTTCAGTCTTACCTACACAGTCCTAGAGCTGACTGATCCATACTCTCTTATATTGTCCTTCCATCTTTTGCACGCAACAATACAAACTCTTTCTTTGTCTTCTCATTCTCACCTACGTCCACATATATACCCCATCCCTACTCCCAGTCTCTCACAGTCTCACCTTTTCATTTTGTCTGTTATTCCACATCTTTCTTTTGTCTTCTCATTCTCACCTACGTCTGCACATAGGCTATACCCCATCCATACTCCCGTTCTCTCACAGTCTCACCTCTCCATTTTGTCTGTTATTCCACATACGAGTACATCCACTTTTGCATCCTCAAACACCTGGACAGTTTCTCTCCCATTCACCTAATCATTCACTCCCCTTACATTCCATGTCGCAATCCATACCATGTCCTTTGTTCGGTCCTTAGTCGTCACCTGTTGGCCAGTTGTGGCCTGAGGCTTCTTGTTTGTATTTTTAGTTACTGGTAGTTGTTTTCCAGGGAGGGTTACTAACCCTCTGCCAACCCACTTGTTGTCATGTAGGGAACACATGTTTGATTACAAGTTTATCATATCAATAATGTGTCATTAGATATGGAACATAACCATGCCCAGCAAAATTGATTATTCTGAATAACTGATGTGCTATTAAGGAAAATGTGACCATCAGACACATTACCAGGAAAGTGAGAAATGTTACTTATGCGATTTTTATTGAAATATGATTATACAGTCAACTTCTGTTACTGTTACAGTAATTGTAAGTATCACAAACATAAACAAAATGTCTACCTGTGTGAAAGGGAATAGACAAAATCCACTCAACTACCGACCAGTATCACTAACCAGTGTTGTAAGCAAGGTATTAGAAAAGCTTATAAGAAAAGCTTGGGTAAATCATCTAGAAGAACACAATATGATAACGGAAAGACAGTTTGGTTTCAGAAAAGGAAGATCATGTGTTACCAATCTGTTGAGTTACTATGACAGCGTAACAGACACATTACAGGAAAGAGAAGGATGGGTGGACAGTATCTATTTAGATTTCAAGAAAGCATTTGACACAGTACCACACCAAAGACTTTTATGGAAACAGTACCATCAAGGAGGAATTCGAGGCAAACTGTATTGTTGGATGCAAGATTTTTTCATAAGAAGAGAAATGAGAACAGTACTAAGGGGAAATTACTCATTATGGAAAGAAGTGACTAGTAGAGTACCACAGGGCTCAGTGCTGGCACCAATCATGTTTTTAGTGTATATAAATGATATAGACAATAACACTGGAAATGAAAACTATTTAAATATGTTTGCAGATGATGCAAAAATACAAAGGAGAATTACTAACACAGATTCTTGTAAAGAGCTACAAGAAGAATTAAATAAACTTCATGAATGGAGTAATACATGGCAAATGGAATTCAGTGTAGACAAGTGTCATGTAATCAAGTTTGGTAAAAGTGGAAGACCTGATTGGGATTATACATAAGGAGATAAAACCCTACACACATCAGAAAGAGAGAAGGACCTAGGCGTGATTATCAATAATAGACTATCTCCGGCAGACCACATCAGTGAGAAGGTATGGAACATGTATACACTGCTTGCAAATATGATAATAGCATTCACATACATAAATGAAGACATGCTAAGAAAGATAATAACATCATTCATCAGACCAACCCTGGTGTATGCATCAGTAGTCTGGAGTCTTCATCTCAAAAAACACATAGACAAGATTGAAAAAGTTCAAAGGGCCGCTACAAGATGGGTACCAAGCTTAAGGGATCTGAGCTGTGAAGAAAGACTAAATAAATTGAATCTACCAACACTACAGGAGAGAAGGACAAGAGTTGACATCTATCTATCTATCTATTGCCAGACGCCTCAATCCCGTTTGGGGTGGCCACAAACAAATCGCCTCCAAGTCGCCCTGTCCCCCGCCATTTCACTGCCCTGCTCCCAACTCACACCCCCCTCTCTCATATACCTCTCCACCCCATCCCTCCATCTCATCCTCGGTCTCCCCCTCCCTCTTCCACCCTCCACCTCACTCACATACACTCTCTTCGTCAATCTTTCACCCTCCATCCTCTCCACATGGCCAAACTGTATTGTTGGATGCAAGATTTTTTCATAAGAAGAGAAATGAGAACAGTACTAAGGGGAAATTACTCATTATGGAAAGAAGTGACTAGTAGAGTACCACAGGGCTCAGTGCTGGCACCAATCATGTTTTTAGTGTATATAAATGATATAGACAATAACACTGGAAATGAAAACTATTATGCTATATAAATGCATATCAGGGAAGGAGAAAATAGACATAAATGATTACTTAACCTATGGGGAAGCATCAGCAAGAGGACACTGCAAAAAACTGCATAAGAAGAGAGGTGATAAAGATGTAAGGAAATTTAGTTTCCCAAATAGAGAAATTGATCAGTGGAATGCACTACCGAATGAAATAGTGTGTGCCAAAACAATTCACAATTTTAAGGATATGTACGATAAATATGGTTTAAGACACGGGACAGTACGAGCTTGACTCATTCCTGTTAAGATACAATTAGGTAAGAACACACACACACACACACACACACACACACACACACACACACACACACACACACACACACACACACACACACACACACACACACACACACACACACACACACACATTACTGCCCTTGTGATATCAGTTGGTAGCTATTCAGCATTTTCTTTCCTCCATGTGCATACTCAGCATCATCCACTTTCCTTTATCAAGATCCATGAAGGCAGTGTACAGCTTCCGTCTCTTCTCTGATACTTTTCTATTATTCTGTACATCACAAGAAGGAGTATCTGATCTGTACATTCCCAGTCCTTCCTATTTCCCCTTCCCCTCCCCTTTTCCTCGCCAACTAATTCCTCAGTTTTTCCCTAACTCTGTCAGCAGGTATTCTTTTATCTTTCCCACTAAATTGGGACAACAATAACCCCTGTGATAGTAATTGCCACACACGAATTTGTCCCATTTTCTTTTATAATAGGGAACCCCACCTTGGGGTGGGAAAGAAAGTCTAAATGATGCTGATGATGTCATACATGACTTCCAGTCCTTTGGCTCTCTTTCCTCTTCCAAGGTTGATCTGCACATTTTCCAGATCTGTTTTAGCACTGTCTGTCCCCTACATATATCACTATTTTGCTACATATGTCATAAAAGGTAAAAGAAGCCACTCTCATAACCATGGGAAATAAGGTTTTGATCATGATGATTTACGTACATACCAGTATGTTCATTTTAATTACTACAATTTGCAAATATTTGTGTATATGCTTTCAGGTGTGCAGGTTGTCTTAGGAGTGGATGGCACACAGCTTCACAAGCATCCAATTATCAAACACTGCTCTTTCACCCACATTGTATTTAATTTTCCTCATGTTGGTGGTAAAATGAGAATTGATATGAACCGCCATTTGCTGCGAGATTTCTTTGAAAGTGCAGTGGGTGTCCTGAGGGAGGGAGGGCAGGTGATAGTGACACTGTGTGCAGGACAAGGGGGATTACCTGTAGATCCGGTCACTCGAAGATGGGATGACACATGGAAAGTGGTTTTGATGGCATCTTATGCTGACTTAGTCCTTAGGAAGATCCATGCTTTTCATCCTGAGACATATCAAGGATATTCAGCTGTTGGGTACCGATCACTTGAGAAGGGGTTCTGTCAGCAGGGTGCATTGACATATGTGTTTGAGGTAGATCAACTGTCACTGGATTTGTCTTGCATTGACCCTCAAGCCACTGAGATACTTAACAGTTTCCAGTCTAAAGTCCCATTCTGTTTGTATCATCAGCTAAAAAGAAATCCATTACTGGATAAGACTACCATGCTAGGATGCTTATTTAGGTCATTAGTAAATTACTTGAGCACTGTTCTTCCAGTTCATGTTGGAGAGACATATATTTGTGAAAATTATGAGCAGCTGATTTCATTAATGAAAGATGGTGTTTCGTCATTTTCAGAGTTAGCTGTTAATAGCATACAGTTTAATCCAACATACAAAATTAATATGGAAAGTTGTTTTCAAGTTGATCCAGTGTTAGCCGTTGTATCTGGATCATGTGAAAGTAGGGATAACATGAACAGAAGATTTAAAGATTTTACTGTGCAGGTAATGAATTCTGGGAAAGATTTAGATTTAGAGATTAAATATGTAGCAGTTGATAATTTTATTGAAGAAAAGTTACAGATTGAACAAAGAATTTTAGATGGTAGTGAGGCGATAAATAAGACTTTGATAATTCACGTGGTTAGTTTTGGTGATTTAACAAGGAGTGTCTTTGAGGCTGAAAAGGAAGAATTGTGGGCAGCAGGCCATTCAGTTGAGATATTAGAAAACACCATCAAATACACACCAAGGAGTCTTTTTCCCCTTGAATACAGTTATGACCTCAGCTTTTGGGAACCACAGAATGATCCCAAAACTAGTTTATTAGATCAAGAGTTAGTGCGAATCATAATTGTAAATGGTGCAGGAGATATTTTGAAAAGCTGTGTACACTTGAGCACTTACTGTCACCCACTAAAAATGCGCTGGAGTCATACCTATAGGATAAAGTATAGAAGCTTTGTTGGAGCGCTGTCTGATAAAAAAGCAAAGGAGATTCATGCAACTGTGGGGAGGAAACTGGAACGTTGTTTAGGTGTTATAGTACGTTAGCATTTTATAATAATCATTATCATTATTTCATTCACTCATTCATTCTTTCATTCAGCTGTGGATTGGAAGTTGGAATAGTGTCTTGTGGTACATTAACTTTGCGTCCCATGTCATCATCATTATCGACATCTTCGTTGTCATCATCATCATTATCATCACCACCACTATCATCACTGCTAAAGTGGCCAGGTCATTAGTATTGCTTGATGTGATCCTGCTGGCCTGATAGCACCATGGTTCAAATCCTGGTGCCACTCAGCTCAGGTGTCCATGTACTCTTTGTGTGCGGTAAGGTAAATTGAATGCCATGGTAATCATCCAGGGTAACACTAAGGATGATATATTGACCTTGTATCTCAGAATAGAGGGTGAATAACCTGCCACAGGCTCAAAGACCTAAGTTCCAGTGATAAACACCATGACCAAGTGCCTCATGGTGTTGGCTCCCACCTTTACCTTTAACTTCACAAGAAGTTGTGATCATAGTGAAGGGGTTTATAAGATTTTGCACACTAATAATTTTTAATATTACTGTGTATATTGTTCAATTTTCAGAATACCCAACTCATCAGTAAAGAACTAACCTAGTAAACCTCCACCGCCATCACCATTATTATCATTGTCAAATCTGAAGGATAAAAATACCTTCCCATCTGAAGCTGTACAGTCAGCCAAGAAAGAAAAGAAAAAAAAAATTGTGGTGTGTAGAGGTATTTGGCAGAGATGTACATAACCTTATTATACTGCAGCTAAGTATATGTATGAGTGTAATTTATATTTTGATATTTATTATAACATGTATATTCATTTATGGATTTTGTATTTTGATGTACAGTATTAAAGGATTTATATTCTTTTGGTGTTTCTAACAACCTTACTGATACAGTAACTAGAAGCATGAAAGGAGACTATGTACCGAAGAACGTTTATTAACTGATTGGTTTCTGATAATCGTATGTCTGAAAGTGTGACTGAACTTAATGTTGATACGAGCAACCTTTAGTGCCATGAAAGAAGTTAATTGAACAATACTGCATATTGGTGAGAGAGAAGGAAGAAGAGCGGTGTCTGAGGGAGTGGAAGAAGTGTGTGAGGACCAAGCATTATGGAAGCAGTTCTGCCATAACCATCCCCTGTTGGGGGGTTTCCAGGAGGAAGCAAGGCACTGGAGATGGTGATGATTGTGATTATGATGATGAAGATGACAAGGATTTTGTACAGTATGGCTGACCATAAAAGTACATGGGTGTTGCAGTTTAGGTTTAAGGACTTAATTATCACATCAAGGTATTATTTTTGAAAGATCGTTTATATGTCGTTTTTTTGTTCCAGATAACCTTACTGCTATCTAGAAGCATGACAGGAGGACATATATGCCTAACTATGCAGCGACCACTGACATGGGTGGTGCAGAATAGATTTAGGGACTTGCTGCGACAGTCACAATGTTGTACTTCTTTCAGTACCTCTGTCAGCTACTGTGACTCTAACTCCCTTCAAGTTACAAGTTTGACAAATACCAACTCTGAAATAAGGAATGCACTCAGAGTTCCACCTCCAACATCCTTTGAATGGAGTAAAAAAGCAAAACAATTCTTAAAGATGCTTAAGGAGTGTCCTGTTGAGAAACTGGAGGATAAGTTTATACCACTGAAGAAAAGCAAGAGTAAATCCATTAAAACAAATGTAAGTGTAACATAGTTTTCTATTGTAGTTCCCCATATGCCTTAATTGATGTATATTGGCACTAGAGTGATCACCATTATTCTTTTTTTCTAATGTGAATAATATATATATATATATATATATATATATATATATATATATATATATAGTGCTGCCTAGTTCTTCCTTAGCCTTTATCATTCTTTTTCTGTGCCTGCCCTCCTCTCTTCCTATTTCTCCTATCTTTTCTGTCCCTACCTATTGCTTTTCTTTCCGCTACAGGTGGCTTTACATTGAGTGACAAGCCAGATGGTTTCCTGTTAGCCAAGAAACCAGTTACAACGCTGGGTGGTAACCATATAACCAAACCATATGTGCTCCCTACGTGTCAGGTGGGTTGGTGGAGGGTTAGTGCCCCTCCCTGTAAAACAAATAACTCAGAGTCAAATGGCCACCCTGTACAGGATTTTGACGTCTGGCAATATATATATATATATATATTCTGTATATATATATATATATATATATATATATAGTAATCACTCCAATATCCGACGTAATAGAGCCATAGGTAGGTCCGGATATTGGTTCTGTCCGGATATTGGGCCCCAGCTTATGGACTTGTACTTATGGACCCTAACTCAGAGAAACATCTATACAACTCCCTCTGGACATGCATAGCACCTATTTAAGACCCAAATCACACCAATAAGGCACATAAATGACTGAAATAAATGCAAAAAAAACATAAAATGAGGGTTTAGAAGTAGGTTCATACAATAATAAACATTCTGGTGACTGGCTCCTGGACTGGTACTTATGGACTCTAACCTAGCCTAACTCAGAAAAACACCTTCCTACTGCACATGCATAGCTCCTAACACCCTATTCACACCAATAAAGGACATTAAAGAGTGAAATGAGGTAAGTATAGTATGGAAAAAAGTACAGTATGAAACATTCTTATGTCCGGATAGTGGGGATGTTCGGATATTGGGTGTCCGGATATTAGAGTGATTACTGTATATATATATATATATACAGTATGCCTTCCACATTCGCAGGGGTTAAGGGACACAGACCCCCACAAATGTGAAATTTCCATGAATGTTTGGTGCACCCTTCCGTAAGTGCCTCTACAGCCACAAATCACCCCATGTGAGCAAGTGTGCACATACTGTACCTAATAAACCATATCTGGGACCTGAAGGCAGCATAAAATATCACAATTAGCTGCTGACTTGCCCATATGTGTGTGGGCAAGTCATCAGCTACATATATACACCAACTTCTTGCAATCATACCCATTATATTCAGTCTTGGCTCCACAGAGGGGCAATCCACGAATATTCGAAGCCTGCGAAAGTTGATTCCTCGAATGTACAGGGCCTACTGTATATCTGTCTATATATCTATCTATCTATCCATCCATCTATCTATCTATCTATCTATCTGTCTATTGCCAGACGCCATAATCCCGTAAGGGGTGGCCATTTGACTTTGAGTTATTTGTTTTATGGGGAGGGGCACTAACCCTCCACCAACCCACTTGTTGACACGTAGGGAGCACATATGGTTTGGTTATATGGTTACCACCCAGCGCTGTAAATGGTTTCATGGCTTACAGGAAACCATTTGGCTTATCACTCAATGTAAAGCCACCTGTAAAGGAAAGAAAAACAACGAGAAGTGACAGGAAAGATGGGAGAAGTAGAAAGAGAGGAGGACAGGCAGAGAAAAAGAATGATAAAGGCTGAGGAAGAATTAGGCAGCAGTACATCATGTGAGTGGATGATGGTCACCACCATGTACGACTATATATATATATATATATATATATATACTGTACTGTATATATAGTATATACATTATATATATATATATATATATATATATATATATATATATATATATATATGTATGTATGTGTACAGTCTGTCCACGTCTAACACAGTTAATTGCTTCTGAACCCCTACCGTGTTAGAGAAATTTCATGTTACAGAGACTCATGAAACCCCTTACAGTATTTTCTTCTGCACCCCTGCCCAAAGTCCACTTCTTCCCCCCTTGTGGTGCTAAATTTTTTTATACTCCCCAATTTTAACTTCATAGAAAGCATTAATATGGTTCAAAAAATTATAAATAGAGTTTTACAGTACTACAGTTAAAAGCCACATTTTATTTACCTTATGGGAGGATAAGAGGAGCAGGCAAAGTGGGGAGGCAGGTGGGAGCAGGGAGTGTCCTGATTGGCTGGGTAGTTCAAAAGCAAGAATGCGGAAGTGTGATTGGTTGGGAGTTAGATGACGGCTGTTGGCAAGGCAGCGCTCCTATGATTCATGTCATCACCACCTGCCCAGTTAAAAAAACTGTACTAGCATCATCAATAGCCTTGTTAGAAGTGATATTGCTTCTGGAAAATTGTACCTTGCTAGACCATTTTCATGTTAGGGAAAACTGTGTTAGACATTGGTAGACTATATATATAAACATATACTGGAACATATATATATACTGTATATATGTATATATATACAGTATATATAGTGGAAGGAGAATATAAGAGAGTATGGAACAGTGGGTGCAAGGATTGTATGGGTGAGGATGAAAGTAGGTATACAAGCGTGGGCGATTGTATGTGTGTATGCCCCGACAGAGGATCGAGTGGCAAGAGTGAAAGAAGAGTTTTGGGCGAGTGTAGAAGCGTGTATGGACAAGTTTGAGAGGAGCGAGAGAGTGCTGTTGATTGGAGACATGAATGGCAAAGTTGGGAATGTACGAGTGGATGGAGTGGTTGGTCAGTGGGGTGTGCCAACCGACGTAGATGGGAATGGAAGTGCTTTGGTGGACATCTGTGCTTGTAAGGGGTTGGCAATAGCCAACACCTACTTAAACAAGATGATCCACCGGTATACATGGAGAGTAATGAGGAGGATGGATGGTGAACTTGTTGAACAAAAGGCCATGATAGACTACGTGTGTGTGGATGAGCGAATGAGAAGACAAGTGTTGGATGCAAGAGTGTGGAGAGGGTGGGGGAATGGAGTCTCAGACCATCACTTAGTGATGCCCAAGGTAGAGCTGCAAAGAAAGTGGTTGAGGAGACGAAGGGGAAGACAGGAGGAAGCAACTCCTGTGAGAAGAGTGGAGAAATTGCAAGATAGTGAGAAAATGACAGAGTATAAGAGCATAGTGGAAGAAAGACTGGGAAGGTATGAGCTAGAGCAGGAAGGGGTGGAAGACGTATGTAAGATATTCACGGAAGAGATAGGTGCAGTGTGTGAGGCGGTTTGTGGAGTGAGGAGGAGATGCAAGGGTGTGCAAGGGACAGCATGGTGGAATGATGAGGTGAAACGAGCTGTGGAACAAAAGAAGAAGGCATATAGTGAATGGTTAGCGAGTAGAGGTAGGGGAGAAGATGAGAGAGAGAAGAGAGAGGTATATGTGAGCAGGAGAAGGGAGGTTAAGAGACTGGTGAAGGAGAGTAAAAAGAAAGTGATGAGGAGTTTGGGAGGAATCTGAGTGTGAAATGGAGGGAGAGTAAGAAATTGTTTTGGAAGGAGGTAAAGAAAGTAAGGCAGTGTGAAAGGGGAAATAGTAGGGGAGTGAAAGATAGGAATAATAGATTGTTGGTGGAGAAGAGAGAGAAACTGAGGAGATGGAATGAGCACTTTGAGGATTTGTTGAATGTGGAGAGTGAGAGCAGTGCGAGTATAAGTGGTTGGGGAATGGCTGGGAGAAGAAGAGATGAGAGAAGGGAGGAAGAGATCAGTAGGGCGGAAGTAGGGGAAGCGATGAGGAATATTAAGTTGGGAAAGGCCCCTGGAATTGATGGAGTGTGTGGTGAAATGCTTAGGTATGGGGGTGAGATTGTTATGGAGTGGATATGGAAGTTGTGTAGATTGGTTTGGGAAGAGGGAAGGGTTCCAGAGGACTGGAAATCAGGTATAATTGTTCCTCTATACAAAGGAAAAGGAGAGAGAGAAGTATGTGGTAACCATAGGGGTATTTGCCTACTTAGTGTGACTGGTAAAATATATGGTAGAATACTCATTGATAGGGTTAGGCATATGACAGAGGAGCTAGTTGGAGAAGAACAAGGGGGATTTAGGAAGGGAAAAGGGTGTGTAGATCAGATATTTGTTCTAAGATGTTTAGTGGAGAAGTATCTAGAGAAGGGAAGGAAAGTGTATGCTGCCTTCATGGACTTGGAGAAAACTTATGACAGAATAGATAGGCAAGGTATGTGGAAGGTATTAAGAATATATGGAGTGGAGGGAAAACTGTTGAGTGCTGTGAAGAGTATGTACGAGGGAGCTAGGGTTACGGTGCGAGTGGATGGTGAGCTGAGTGAGTTCTTTGATCTCAATGTGGGACTGAAACAGGGTTGTGTGATGTCTCCATGGCTGTTTAATATATACATGGATGGGGTTGTAAAGGAGGTGCAGGGTAGGGCAGTGGATGTGGGGGTGGCTCTAATGAATGAGGGTGAGTTTTGGAAGCTTCTGGTGTTGCTGTTTGCTGATGATACAGTACTGTTGAGTGAAGATGAGTGGGAGTTGCAGGGTTTGGTGAATGAATCTGGGACAGTGTGTAGGAGGAGGAATCTGAAAGTTAATGTAAACAAAAGTAAAGTTATGGTGTTTGAGAGGAATGAAGTCACAGAGTGTGCAGTGAGGTTGGATGGCGAGGATATGGAGAATGTGAGTGCATTCAAGTACTTGGGTAGTGTGATGAGTAAGGATGGAACTTTGGGGGATGAAGTGCGTGAAAGGGTACAGCAGGGAAGGAAGGTTGTTGGTACACTGAAAGCAGTGATGAGAAATAGGGAGGTGAGTATGGAAGTTAAGAAGTCACTGCATGATAGTATTGTGATCCCTACCCTAACGTATGGAAGCGAGGCATGGACCTTGCAAGAGGGGAACAAGTCAAGAGAGAGCAGTGGAAATGAGCTACTTGAGAGGAGCATGTGGAGTGACGTGGAGGGACAGGTTGACGAATGAAGAAGTGAAAGAACGCTGTGGGGTGGATGTGGATGTGGTTGAGAAGATTAGGAGAAATACATTGAGGTGGTTTGGACATGTGAAGAGAATGGAGAATGAAAGACTGACTAAGAGGGTGTATGTAGGTGAGGTGGAGGGAGGGGGAGGGAGAGGGAGAGGTAGACCGAGGATGAGGTGGAGGGATGGAGTTGAGCGGTTTATGAGGGAGGGGGGGGTGAGTGGGGGGGAGGGTAGTCAAATGGTGGGTGACAGAGCGACTTGGAGGCATTTTGTCTGCGGCCACCCTTTGCGGGATTAGGGCGTCGGGTTATAGATAGATATATACATATATACACTGTGTATATATATATATATATATATATATATATATATATATATAGTATATTTGAAGGAGGGAGGAGGCAAGATAGGCCAAGGAGAAGATGGAGAGATATGGTGGATGAGTGTGTGAGGAAAGAGGTTTGGAAGTTGGTGAGGCTAGGGGACTGACAAGAAATCGAGCTGGCTGGATGAATATTGTGAGGAGATGCGCATGATCACGGATTTGGCACCCCTTTTTAACGTGACATCGTCCAGATTGACTCTATTGGATACGTTTATGTGAAGCTACAGAACATGGGAAATGTTTCTGATGTATCAGATAGAGCCAGGATTCTGGAGGCTTGAAGGGTGAATTGACTGGAAACATGGCCCATTGGATTGGGCTGTCTGGACATTGCTACTTCTCATCCTGCCCTAGGGTGGGAAAGGAGATCTGGGTGATGATGATGATGATAATATACAGTATATATATATATATATATATATATATATACACAGTCAAAGTCCTTTAATCCAGACTGCAGCAGCCCGCAGACTGTCTGGATTATCAGATTTTCCAGACTATCAGACAGATACCAGAAAATGTTCATTCATTCAATCTTCAGTTTCCTTACAGAATTGTTTGGCCTTTTCAGAAATCATTAACCCATTGATAGACTTGCCCTCACATCGTTTGCCACACAACCATTTATAAAGAACTGTGTCTAACTGTGCCAATGCTGGTTTCTTAAGAGTTTTCCTTTTCTCACATCCCTTCATAGACTGTCTGCTTGCGGCATATTCCCTCATTTCCTTGGATTTATTTTTGCAATCATAAATGGTTGACCGGCCTGCATTAAACTCACATTAAGTCCTTCACCAGTGCACCTTTTTCCAGCTGTTGTATTATTTCTAATTTCTTACCAATGGTAATTGTAACATGCTTCCTCTTCTCACCAGTAGTAGGTGGTGTAGTAGGAGCCATTCTAGTGAAATACTGAAAATAAGAACAAGCAAATTCGGTAGACAATGCATAGAATGTACAACACCCACAGTCAGTTGGGTAAACATACAGTTGGGAGGATTCGGAACCTCCACAATGTTGGCGCGGGTTGTTGACTAAGCTTTGGGTGCAGAATTGGATAGTTCGGTGCACCGCTTTCGGCTATTTTTCGATAGTTCTCTATTTTTTCGTATTTTATCTCAATTTCGTACCCATAAAAGCTAAAAATGACCCTGGGTTGAAAAGTCCGAACAATTGGGATATCAGGACCATCGGATGTCGAATTAAAGGACTTTTACTGTATATGTATGTATATATATATATATATATATATATATATATAGATAGATACCGGTATATATATATATAATTGTATACATATCTATATATATATCTATCTATCTCTCTCTCTATCTCTCTCTCTCTATATATATATATATATATATATATATATAGATAGATAGATACCGGTATATATATATATATATCCAAGGGGTGGTTGGGGTTGACTGCTCATGTAATGCCACTCAGGGATGAGTGAGGCTGGTCACTCATTTTAAATGTCAAGACCAACTGCCTAGCCTCGGGCTCCTACGCTCCTCTTAGGGCAATGTAGGATTGGATGATGGATGGATGGATGTATATACAGTCAATCCTCATAAATCGCGGCAATTTGGGTCTGGACCATTGCTGTGATTTATGAATAATATCTCTTATGTGAAAAATTAATTTGGGTCTGGACTTTGGCCAACTTGCCCCCACAGCACCCTACCTGCACCTATCTAGGCACCATCAAACACAATCATACAAATTTTGGAATATTCAGTGCATTTATTAAGGGATCTCACCTTAATCCTATGACGAAATTGCGTAAGTGAATGGAGTGGGGTGGTGTTGGGAAGAACTTAGAACCTCTCAGGACATGTTCTTCCCAAACTCTTTCACCAGCTTTGAAAACTTCTCTCCCCTCTCAACACGACAAATGAACTCCAAACGTTGACTGTACGAGAACTGCAGCAGCTTCTTGACGCCATACTGCTTAGAGCGCTTCATTGGGGGGTCGGGTGGGGCCATGGCAGGTAGGAGGCGGGGGGAAGTTGCACAAAAAAGGCAGGTAACTCTCATACTCCACAGCGACGGTCTGTAGTGTGCGGACTGGCGGGACAAGAACAACAACAACATGGCGGCATTAGTATGCACACTTGCCACCAGGGATGCATGGTGATTGGTTGTTGGGTCACGATTTTCTGTTTGAATGCCGTGGTTTATGATTCTTCTCGGAAAAGGCCCACTTGGGTGCCTAGGTCTGCGATTTTCGTGACTTAACATTGATTTAAGGGTGCCGACAGTCTGACAGCCACTTAGCCGTGATTTATGAACACGCGATTTACGAGGATAGACTGTGTATATACATATATATACAGTATATATATACACATACAGTAATCCCCATACTATCCGCACGCCCACTTTCCGGACACCCCACTTACCGGACATTCTGGGCTCGCGTACTAGGAATTCGCGTACTGTGAATACATAAACTTATGGGAAAAATTACATATGGGTGACACCCCCCCTTCATGGGCAACCCTTGAGACACTTTTCAGACCTAAGTATTGTACTATACAGGGAAACTGTCTAAGACATATTACCTAAGATAAAATAAACCTACAAGATCATGGCTTTACTAGTTAAATCATTGGTGGTAGGTGGTGGCGACCATCATCCACTCACTTGATGTAGTGCTGCCTACTTCTTCCTTAGGCTTTATTATTATTTTTCTGTGCCTGCCCTCCTCTTTTTCTATATCTCCCATCTCTCCTGTCACTTCTTATTGCTCTTCTTTCCTTTACAGGTGGCTTTACATTGAGTGACAAGCCAAATGGTTTCCTGTAAGCCAAGAAACCATTTACAACACTGGGTGGTAACCATATAACCAACCCATACGTGCTTCCTACGTGTCAACAAGTGGGTTGGTGGAGGGTTAATGCCCCTCCTCATAAAACCAATAACTCAAAGTCAAATGGCCACCCCTTATGGGATTATGGCATCTAGCAATAGATAGATAGACCTTTACCTATTATCGCTTCTTGGGGGGGCAATGTCGTGTACTTGGGGTAACCCCGGATTTGGGCCACTCCTTGCTGCCCGTCTCGCTTACAAGGAGTTCAATTCGCGTACTAATAAAAAATACATTAAAATAAAAAAAAAATAGGTCCTTGCATACAAGGGGGATCGCGTACTCGGAACTCGCGTACTGTAGGGATGTACTGTATATATATACAGTATACACAATATAATAGTGAATGAATGTGTGTGTAACCTGTTTTTATTGGGTCACAGTGGAAGATGATGAAATGATAGTAGGAAATGAATATAAACTGAGGAAGAGTAGGTGTATATCTTGGAAAGGGAGGTTATGTGAGAAAAAGAATATCCATATACAGTATTTGAAAGTAGATATGGAAACAAGACTACATGAATCTTGTTCATATCCTGCATACTATAAGTAACTAGGTACCCAGTAAATACTGTACACTCAGATGGGGGAAGTAGAAGAGGGAGGGAGGAAGGAAAGAAGTAGAGGGGGGAGAGATGAAATTAAAGGGGAAAATAGCGAACAAGGGAGGAAACAGTGGAAGTGTGAGAGTGCCAGGAGAAGGGAGGGAGAAAGAAGGCTGAAAGGATTTTCTAGGGTAGAGAAGGAGAATAAAGGAGAGAGATAAAGAATTAATGGATAAAACCCACATATGTAACCTTTTACAACACTTTTGTTATGTACCAGGCACGTCACTTTGTGGACTATCGGCGTGTTCGGGTGGTGGGTGGTGATGGAGGGGACGGCTGCATATCCTTCCTCAGTGTCTTCATGAAGGAGTTTGCTGGACCTGATGGTGCTGATGGTGGCAATGGTGGACATGTCATCTTTAAGGTATACGGTAGACAGAATTGCTTGGCGAGCAAGGTTTTCCGCCCGCCATGCAAAGAGAGCGAAAGAATGACGTGGATCGGTCAGCACGCTCCCGTGTTTGTATACAAAGAATATGGCAATCACCATCAACTGTGTACTACATGTGCTCCAACTGTGGACTTTTTTCTCTCTTATGAGGAGGCTGAACTTCACCAAATTCATTGTGTTAAGTAATGAAACATTGAAGATCCTTTGGGTGTAGTGACTAGTTTATAGGTTTGTTCGTAAAACCGTTATGAATGTGTTAGTGACAAAGCACCTATCTTTAAGCTAAGGCGAAGTATAAGGCCTCCCATCATCATCATTACGTGGTCACTAATTGACATACTTAACATTCATTAACACCAGTTTTTTCACTTGTTTTAAAGCTATTTAAACATTTATGACTTGATAACTCACATAACATTATCCTGACTTGTATAGGGCTTAGAGCCTTAGACGTTGCTAACAAGTGACACAGGAAACTTAGTACTAAGTATATGATGGAGGGGGAGCCCAGTTGAGACAAACAGACTGACATCCAAATAAGAGCGCATAACTTTTTAAACTTCCTTTTACTGCCATTCATGGAAGTAAGCAAGGGGGCAAGTGGTTAGTTTCAAGTAGTCATCCCCTCCCCTTTTTTTTTAACTGGCTGCAAAAGCACCGATATGATGTAAGTAAACTGAGGTGCCCATGTCTCCTTCTGAACATGCCGGGCTGCACTAACTCAGCAGTATGTACCTAGTTGTCTGATGGGTTAAGGCTTTCCTATTGGGTGTGGCTGGCACATAAGGGTTTAGTTGAGGGAGGGTTGATGTCCACATAATACTGTTAAGGGAAAGTAACTAGTTCCCATGTATTAAATGCCTAGTTATTGGAGTTGTTGTTAGGGGTTACATCATAGTAACATACTGCACTTATGAGCCACTCAAGACATAATTTTTTAGATGATGATGTTCGGCACTCCTCTTGTAACTTGATGGTCATCAGATTAACGTCATCATCATCAGGACCTCTTTTCCCAGCCTAGGGCAGGGTGAGGAGTAGCAACATCCAGACAGCCCAAACTTGTTCAGTTCAATGGGCCACACTTCCATTCACTCACCATTCAAGCCCTCAGAATCCTGGCTCTATCTGATAATCCAAAAACATTCACCATGTTCTGTAGCTTCACATAAACGTATCTGATAGAGTCAGTCCAGACGCTGTCACATTAAAAAGGGATGCCAAATCCATGATCATGCGCTTCTCCTCACAATATTCATCCAACCAGCTTGATCTCTTGTCGGTCCTCCAACATTACCAACTTCCAAACTTCTCTTCCTCACACACTCATCCACCATATCCCTCCACCTTCTCCTTGGCCTACCTTGCCTCCTCCCTCTTTCAGATTTGCTCATTTATACCTTTTTCAACACTTTATTGTTATCCATTCTCCCCACGTGTCCACACCATCTCAGTACACTTCTTCGATTTTGGTGTCCACAGATTTCCTCACTCCACATTTTTCACGAATCACATTATTTCGTATCATATCCACTCTCTGTACTCTACATACATTCCTCAGCAGTCCCCTCTCCACTGCTCTTACTCTTGACTTTTCATTTTCATGCCACACCATAGTCACACATTCATATGTTAAAGTTGGCCCTAACATGTAAGCCTCGTGCAGCTCCAACACTCAAGTCTCTGTTTCTTATCAAGGCCATTATTGCACCAGCTAGTTTCCTTCCTTGTATCACTCTACTTTCTACCTTTTTTTTGCACGTTTTCCTCTCTTTCCTATCACTGTACTCTATCAGTGTTTTAGGAATTATGGGGCATATATGTATTGGTGGTTATGCTGGGGAGGAAGTGTCAGGATTCTGGGAACTTGAGTTGTGTGTGAATTAGTGTGTGTCCCATATTATTTGGCAGTGTTGATTAGTTCTTCCTCTACCGTGCTTATATTTTTTCTTGTTTTCTAGACACCGACTAATTCCACAAGTGGATGGGGAAAACAAGAGGCATGATGGTGATGATGATTTTTCAGGGTGTGAAGGGGAAGAGGAGCCTGGACCATATACAGTCATATCTACAGGCCCAGCATGGGGAACCAGGCCACAACAAGAATTGCACTGGCAAGAGTGCACCAAGTATGATTGTTGAGGTCTGTCATTTCTCCTACCAAACTGTTCATTTTGTCCATTCCCTACCAGTATAGATTTGTGAGCCCAGCTAAATATATGGTCAGTACCACTATGTAATCTGGTGATAAAGTTGCCTTTATGGTTCCCCTTTCCCATATCTGGGTTATGCCCACCTCATTTTTTTTCATGTGAGATATAGATTATAATTTTGATCAGTGTATGGTGATGAATAATTTTGCTCTTGTCTCACTTGGGTAATTTCCCCTTCATGGAACAGTTCACTCATGCACACAGTGACATCAAGGATGAGTGTTTGTTTTGTGTACCTTTACTGATTTAGGTAGAGCTGCCATACATCTGTATTTTCCCTGACATTTTCTCCTTTATGGTCCTTTTAATTCCATCAGGAGGAATTTCTAAATATTTAAAATTTTCAGGGATGTTGCCAGTTTAAATTTTCCAGAGCTTTCTCCATGAAGCTGATGGTACTCTAGTATAAATGAACAAATAAGATATATACTGTACTAATTTGACCATGAGAGGACTGAGGTGCATGGTAGATTAGACCTGGACTATTACAGCTCCCTGAGAGGTTCAGTTGTGTCATGGACCGGTATCATAACCACATCCCTGGACTTCACTAGAGGAAAATTTTAATAATTAAACCAACAATTAAGCTTTTAACTCCTTCTTCAGATACTATGCAAGAACTTCATGTTATACACATTATACTTAATGTATAATACAATTAAAATAAGTTAGTATTTCTTGACACAAGTCAAGAGTAAGAGCAGTGGAAATGAGTTATTTAAGAGGAGCCTGTGGAGTCATGTGGAGAGACAGGCTGACGAATGAGGATATAAAGGAGCGTTGTGGTGTGGATGTGGATGTGATAGGAAGCGTTATGAGGAACACACTGAGGTGGTTTGGCCATGTGGAGAGGATGGAGGGTGAAAGACTGATGAAGAGAGTGTATGTGAGTGAGGTGGAGGGAGGGAAGAGGGAGGGGGAGGCCAAGGATGAGATGGAGGGATGGGGTGGAGAGGTATATGAGAGAGGGGGGGGTGAGTTGGGAGCAGGGCAGTGAAATGGCGGGGGACAGGGCAACTTGGAGGCGATTTGTTTGTGGCCACCCCAAACGGGATTGAGGCGTCTGGCAATAGATAGATAGAGATAGTATTTCTTGCTTCAATCCTCCTTTGCCCCCACTTCTTTGTGAAGTATCCCTTTTTAGGGTGTGCAGATATTGTAACCCTAGATTTAGTGCATTAGTCACACTACCGTTTTAGATGCCTGGTGGTTAGTGAATTATGGTGCTCTAGTTGGTTGTGGCACTTAACCCCTAAAGACTGCAATTGTTTCAGGCAGGGTACCTCCCACAACCACAATTTGGGGGTGTTTTGGCGACTTTCACCAAGGGCAAATTGATTGTGTTCTGGCTAAAGAGGAAGAATTTACACACCTGACAATGCAGTCTGTACCCTGTAAGCCTAATGGTTACCACACAGTCACACGTCAAAGTTAAAAAAAAGTTTATGATAGTTACCCCTCGAAAACAATCAAAAACATGAAAATTTTGATAACTACATATTTTTCTTTTGAAACAGGTCATTTCAAATTGTTTTGTCACACCAACCATGAAAACAGGTGTATGTAGGTGTGGGGAGATGACTAGGCTTTGAGGAGATAAAGTAGGCTGTGGAGAGTAGGCCTGTAGGTACGGGGGTTGGAAATAGCCAGCTTTTCACATGAAAAGAAAGCACTTCAGTATGTTCTGTATGAAAACAGGTGTGTATGTAGGTGTGGGGAGATAACTAATGTGGGGAGTAGGCCTGCAAAGCCTTGGCGGTACCTGGGGAGAAAAATTTCAACAACGAATTTCTCTTGTGGAAACCCTCCATTTCAATGGGATTTGCCATACCAGCCATAAAAACAAGTGTGTATGTAGGTGTGGGGAGACAAAACAGGTGTGGGGAGTAGCCCTACAAGGCCTCATAATCATTCCAGAACTAACACAGATGCATATAAAAGTTTATAACCATCAAGGACATCAGAATAAAGTAGAATAATGCTATAGGTGAATGCATAAGAAAGAAAAAAAAGCAATAATTTGTTTCCGATTTCTCTTTTTTCTGTCCTAACTTATCATTACACGATTTTCACACGTACCATTACAATTATCACATTATCATTACACTTCATCACAGTCATCATTACAGTTTCAGCAACAGCCAGATTTGCTTGGGGAAACTCTCCATTTCAATGGAATTTATCACGCCAGCCATGAAAACAGGTGTGTTTGTAGGTGTGGGGCAATGAAACAGGTGCGAGGAGTAGCCTTACAAGGCCTCATAGTCTTTCGAAAACTAACACAGACATATATAAATGTTTATAACCATCAAGGACATCAAAATAAAGTTGAATAATGCTGTACATGCCTACATATGAAAGCAAAAGAAAAAAAAGCAATAATTTGTTTCCTGTATCTCCTTTTACTGTTGTAACTTATCATTGCAATTATTTATCACACTTATCATTACACATTTATCACACTTATCATTACACTTACCACATTATCAGAGACGGAGACTAATCAGAGGTACTAATCTGGGCAGGTAGGGAGAATGAAAAAAAAAAAAAAGAAGATGTGTTGTATGTACATAGTACAACATATAGCATTCTTCAACTACGTACCTACGAACTCTGGTAGGTAAGATGTGAGAAGTGAACAGAGTGAGGTGCAGTTATATGTAAATTTGGGAAGAAGTAGAAATAACATGAAACAGGTACGTACATCAAGCCTGATAACTCTCGGGGGTCTGTAGGGGGTTGGAAGGGTAGTGAGGGACGAGGAGGGAGGGATGGGGTGGGGTTGGGGGGGGACGAGGCTAGCAGGGAGGGAGGAGGGGCAAGAGAGGGTGGGAAGGGATGCAGGTGAAAGTGGGAGGAGAGATGCAGGTGTGTGGAGGGTTGGGAGAGTGATGAGGAACAAGGAGGGAGTGAGGATGTGGAGTAGAGGGTGACATGGAGGTGGCCGAGAGGGGGGGTGCCCTCCCACCGCCTAGGTTGGTCTGATCCCCCCTCACGCCACATCAGGGGCGAGTTCTCATTGGACTGAAGCCATGTACGCATAATCGGGGTGGAGCAAGCACTCCACAGTTTTTTACAGGCTCCGCTCAGTTGACGCGGTTAGGCATTTTGGCATAAAACTCAAATTGCATTTGTGATTAGGACTTTTGGGGTTAAGAGTCTAATTGGAGTGGGTGGTTGAGGCTGATTGCACACATACTGCAACTCAAGGACAAGCAACTAAGCACTCTTACCTTGGAGTAAGTAGCCCCACCATGGGTTCCAGTGTTGTGATGGAGTAAGTATCTCCACTGTGGGTTCCAGTGTTGTAATGGGCAATACTGGATTTGATTATGGATGAATGAATGGATCTTCATGCTGCTGCCAGAAACTTATATTCAGCATAAAAAAGGCCCTTTGTAGATTAGGAGTCAAATATTTAAGGTTATGTCTAACCCCTCTCCAGCTCAGAAATTACCTACTAAAAGGCATAAAATTGTCTCTAGAAAGCAAGAATAAAAACTTTGCATCTGCCTGCAATAGGTTATAAAATAGGAGTCATTCTGGAGCACTGTGATCTTTATTTTCATGAAGCCAGAGTTTTATGAAATGTAATGGTAGTAATGCTTCATACAGGTTTGATCCCCAAGAGATGACTGAAGGTTTATTAGTTGTAATGCCATGAAGGGACAGAGGCTGGCTATCTACACTAAATTTGCTGGACTGTAGTAGCCTAGCTTTGAATCCCTGCACCTTCAGATGTGTAATGGGGTTTAGCTGGTACCATTACACTTTACTGCAGGTTCCAGGGCTTATTAAGTCTACATATCACCCCATTAGTTCAAAAAATCTATCTGAGGCTGAACTAGAGTGTCTGAGGGTAACGAGAATATACTGCACTAAAGAAAACATCACTGGATTCGAGAGATGGATTCAGGATTCCAGGGATTTGAATGGTGAGTGAATGAGAGTGTGGGCATCCTGTCAAATAGTTCTCTGTCTATCATTTTTTTCCTCTTGCTTTTTGGACCTTACCTCACCCCTTCCTTGGGTGATGATGATGATACATACCGGTAGTATACATTGGCTTTAGGAAGTTGAGCATCAATGTGAATTTCATAATTTTTTGTGTTAATCTGTTCAGTCTGATGATGTATTTTATTGGTTTATTCCTGCTAGCTAATGGTGATGTTAGCCAGTTTAGGAGACTTTTTTATCTTGAAGGGATAAATGTGTCCAGTACCTAATCACTTCAATTCAGATGTTCTCCTAAAACTGAATAATACACAGTACTCACATCCCCAGAATAGTTCCCCCCAAACTTCAACCTACAGCAGTTCAAGTCCAACTGTTACAGATTTTTTTATAATAGGAGGACACTTGTAATCTGGTGTATGGATTATTTTATTTTATTTGTTTTTCTTTCCTCTGTTCATCTTCTGTAAAAAAAAAAAAAAAAAGATCATCACCATCATCACCGTCTCTACCTCTCATTCCACCATGGATGGGATAAGGTTATGCCCGGAGAGAGAGAGAGAGAGAGAAAAACATAGCTAGAGAAAATACCAGTAGGGAAAATTTATGCAGCTAAATAAGTCACACTATGATTCAGTTGGGCCGACTTTGATTAGTTTGTCATGCTATTACTATTATTATTTTCATTGGGGGGGCTATCTGGACCCTGTTTCACTCCACCCAAGGATGACAAAATAGGTATGGATCATGATGATAACAACAACCACAACAATGATGGCAACTACAACGATGATGGTAATGATGATATTTTTGCTGTGTCCAGATGATATTACCAGTATTCATCATGTTCAAGGGGCTGTTACAGTGAGCCTGGAGATGTTTTTCAAATTTTATTTTTTGCCACCTGATGTAGTATGGCCTACTTCTTCCTTCATCTTTAATATTCTTTTTCTGTGTTTGTCTTCCTTTCTTCCAGTTTCTCCCATCTTCCCATAACTTTTTATTTCACTTTATTAATCTTTCCTTTTCAGGTGGCTTTACTTTGTGTGACAAGCCTAGTGGTTTCCTGTAAGCCAGGAAACCATTTAAAATGCTGGGTGGTAACCATATAACCAATCCATATGTGTTCCCTATGTGTCAGCAAGTGGGTTGGAAGAGGGTTAGTGCTTCCCCCTGTAAAACACTTGACTCAAAAACAAATGACCATCCCTTACAGGATTATGGCATGTGGCTATTGATAGACAGATGGATAGATTTTTGCCATCTCCTGATGATTGTATTCAGGTTAGGTTAGAGTGTTTGAGCTTGAGGGAGTCAATATATCAACCTGTCCATTATGAGAGGCCTTATCTTCGGAAGGTATCTGTCTATCTGTATATACCTAGGCTGCTTCCCCCAAGGAAAGGGAGGTAGCAAGAATTAAATCCCCTACATTGCTGGATTCAAAGAATTAATATGTGTGATGTTTGCAGGTGCCATTGGGGACAATGTTCAAGCTGGGAGGTGAAGTGATTGGGAGTTTGGAGGAGGAAGGGAGCCTCTTTGTAGCCACCAGGGGAGGAGCAGGTGGCAAGGGCAATGCATTCTTTGTTACTGATGTGTAAGACTATTGTGCAGTCATCTTAACTTGGTCTAAATTTCTCTCCTTTTGTAGCTGACTTCACTAGAATTCATTCACCCAAACATGGTCCAGATTTGTATCCTTTTGCATCTTACATCATGTTGCTCAGTGATAGAGACAGTACTTTAGCTCTACATCATTGCCATAGAACTTTTTCATGACTAGCATTTTCTCCTACTGATGTGTAAACCTATAATTCTTTCACCTGAACTTTGCCTAGATTATCATCCTTTGCAGCATATTTCATGTAGCCCATGTAAAGATTATAATTCGGTCAGTTTAACTTGGCCTAGATTTTTGTCCTATTGTGGCTTATATTGCATAGATCTTGATGTGTAAGGCTATAGTTTATCACCATAATTGGGCCCACATTTTTGCCTCTCTGGATCTTACATCATGTAGATGATTGGCAGAAGAGAGTACTGTACTACAGCTCTACATCCTTTCTATAGCACTTTGTGACTAGCATTGTATTTTTTTAATCTCTTGATAAAATTGAGCATTCAGGCTGGACAGGTGGAAAGTTTATGCCAAGTTAAAGTGAGAAGAGCTTAGTAGGTTGTCATCTAGGTGGCATGGGAAGTTGCAGAGCACATATACCTTATTTGTTTATTTTGCATTGAGTATTGCACCTCGTTATCCTTTTGTACATTGTTGAGGCAGACCATGTCAGTATTAGAAATATATATAAATGACATAAAAGAGGATAGTAATGTGTAAAATGGCCATAGTCATTCATCATAATCATGTATGTGAAGATGTCGAAGGGTGCTCTTTAGTTCATGATATATTGCAGTTGTTAGAAGCTTTCCCTGTTGTGCTGAAATGATATTTACTTTATGTGACATTTTTCTGATGCACACAGTTTGATAAAGGGTGGACCTTCATGCAATGCACCAATGTACTGTAGTACATTAGCCCTATTGTCCTTATGTAATTTTTAGATGCCAAATGATGTACAGAGTTAGGGCACTTGAACTGGTTGTGGCCCATTAGCATCTCAGTCTAAGGGTAAGTAGGGGTTTATTGCTTATGTAATGGCACCGCAAGGATGAGCAACTGATCCCACTGATCTTAAATGCCAGGACTTATAGTAACCTTGCCTTGGTCCCCTGTACACCTGATGGGGAGTACTTGATGGATGGATGTTAGAAGCTACAGTATTACCATCATTACATCTGCACTTGCAAAGTGAGAGCGTGTTACGGTTTGCTCAACATAGGTGTTTCAGTCTTTGTGTGCTTGTGTGTGTGAACAAAACTCAAACAGTTTTTATCTGATTTTAACCAGACTTGGTGGAGGGATAGAGGGACAGCCATGGGGTAGAGCTTTTGTTATTGAGAACAATAGGTTAAAAATCATTGTCACAGGGCTAGATCATAGTTTGACCTAGCAAGGTCAGCTTGAACAGTTTTTATTCAGTTCAGACCAAACTTTATGGAAGGGTTGAGGTTAAGAGAGGAGCAAAGGTATATGATTTTTAGAAGAATCATTTGAAAGACAGGGTCACAGGGCAAGGTCAGACACTGACCTGTGTGGCTGTGTATGAACAAAATAATTAAAACAGTCTTTTCTGATTTGGATCAAACTTGGTGGAAGGGTTGGGGATTAGCCATAACATTGACCTACTTATTTTGCTGACAGTACAGATATACCCCTGTTTAACAACGCAATTGGATTGGTAAAAACCCATCGTTAGGCGGGGTATTGTGTATCGGGGTAGATTTAACATGTAAAGTAATGGGATACATTTCTCAGCCTTGGATTTCCCCCCTGCCAAGTCCAAAACCAACCCAGATGAGCCCAAAAACAAGTTTAAACCCAGTCTAAATGACCTAACAGCTGTCATAGAAGCTAACCTCAGTCTAACACATCTAAATAACTCACTAAAACCAAGAAATAAAATCTGAAAATCGTCAAATATAAGTCTGGAAAAAAATCAAGCTTAGTACAGTAAACTGTACCCCAAACTGACAGTGTTCGCCCCACCAATGGCTAATACACATAAGTCTACAAACAGTTTATAAATTAACCTAAATGCACAATTTTAGTCTAAAATATCATCAAAATCTGTAAAAAAAATCAAAACCCTTCATTAAACTGGGGTTTGGCCATCGTTAGTTGGGGTATGGTGGTACAGTATTTCTACCCTCATCATTAAGCTGGGATGTCGCATGTAGGGGTATCGTATATCAAGGTATACCTGGGTTGTTTCACTAAGTCAGGTTCAACAGTTTTTATCCAGTCTTCACTAACCCTTATGGAAGGGTTTAGCTAAAGCAAAGGTAAAGGAATTCAGTTTTAAGAATAATCAGGGGCAAGGTGGCGCTTGACTTGAGATCGCAAGGTAGAGAGTTTGTGCCCCACCTAAGTAGCTTCTCTGCTGGGAGAGGCAGCACTCTTCCATCACCTAGGAGGGCTATATGATCTATCATGGTCTAGCCTGGGGAATTAATTCTCTTTTGAGAACAATCAGTCAGTAATCAAGGTCACTGGACAAGGTCAATAGTCAGGGTCACCAGACAAGGTCAGCTCAGCCAATTTTGAGCTTCTTGAACCAGACATGGTGGAAGAGTGAAGGGCCTGGCTAAAGTGAAGTGATTGGGTTTTGAGAGCAGTCAGCTGAAGGTCAAGTTGCAGGGCAAAGTCAAATGTTTGGTCCTGGCTTAGATCAATTGGTGGGAGCAGGTGTTGTGTTCTCTGGTTGCACCTTCTCATTAATTTTGTTTATTTGTGTGATAGTGAAATGATTCAGATTTATCTATTTAGCTTAGAAAGAAACCAGGGATACAGTACTCTAGATCTGAAATTTGCCTTCTTTAATATTCTTTTCTGTAACTTTACATTCTCTCTTTTGTCTTTCTTTCCTTCATTCTTTCGTATTCCTTCTGCCTGAGTGACAAGCCAAATGGTTTCCTATACACCAGGAAATCATTTACTATGCTGGGTGGTAACCATATAACCAAATTATGATGCCTGGTAGTTTAGTGGGTAATTGCGGCTCTCCAATCGGATTGAGCCAGTGAAGGTTTATATCCAAGGGGTAGTTGGGGTTATTGCCCATGTAATGCCATTCAGGGATGTGTGAGGGTGGTCACTTTCATCTTAAATGTAATGACCAACTTGCCTAGCCCTGGGCCCCTACTCTCCTCATGGGGCAACGTAGGATTGGATGATGGATGGATGGATGGAATATTCTTTTTGGTGACTCATACTGTTATGTGAAGCTACAGAATGTGGTGAAAGTTTTTGGCATATCAGATAGAGCCAGGATTCCGGGGGCTTGAATGATGAGTGAATGGAAGTGTGGCCCATTGAATTGGGCGAATTTGGGCTGTCTGGACATTGCTACTCCTCACCCTGCCTTAGGGTGAGAAAGGAGGTCTGGATGATGATGATGACTCGTATTGTTACAAATCATGTTGCATATCAGAGATTTCATTTTTCCTAACAGTTTGGTTGTTTCCAGCAGTTGCTGGAAAATAATGAGCTAGTTTTATCATTCATTTAGGCATCCACTGTACAACTGTAGTACTGTACTGTTTGGGGATTCCTTAACCACTTAAATCCAAGTGAGGTCTTCATTAGTTAATTGTTGCTGCCACCTGACACTTTTGTTCAACTTGAGAAATGCCTTTCTTACCTAAGGGATTTATTAAGTCTATGTCCAACCTTTCTAGCTAAAGCAGTCTCTCCTAAGGTGATTAAAGTTGTTACAAGAACAAAAAAATCCCCATGCTCAAAGTGATTTAATTTGATTTTTTGTTGTTCAGGATGACATTCTAAAATTTCAGAGATCAGGCTCCCAGAGTTGCTGAATTTGGTGGAAAAGGAGAGTGCTTGGAGTATGAAGTTGAACTACGAACGATGGCCGATGTTGGGTTGGTGAGTTTCATCAGTGTTTATTGGAATTTATGCAGGTAAATGTAGGCATGGCAGAAGATGGATGCGATAAATGAGTGTTTGAGTAAGTGAGATATGAAAGATGACGTAGAAGACACGTTAAAAAAAATGTGAACTTTATTGGATGAAGTCTGTAAAGAGAAATACATGAAAGAATTTGACACCTTTTAAAATTAGTAGTCAGTGGAGGGACTCAGGTGTATGTGAAGTGTATGTAGAAAAAAATATATGCAGATGATTATGCTTGTGTGGTGGAGCCAGGATTCTGAGGCTTTAGTGGTATGTGAATGATTTTATGACCTATTTTCATTGGGCATACTGTTGACAGTTCTTCCACTTTTGTATTTTCTTGTTCCTTGTTTCTGGATCCTACCTTACACTGTCTTTAGCTTGGAAAGGGGGGTTAGGATGATGATGATTACTGGCTTGTTAAGTTTTCTATGTTACACCCAGATCCCTTGTCTTGAGTATTTTTCCTTTTATAGAACAGTTCTCTGATGCACACAGGGAGATCACGGGTGGACATTTGTGTTGTGTGCTGATATAGTGCTTGCTTTGTTACCCTCATACAGTTTTTTAGATGCTTAGTGGTCAAGTGAATTAAGGTGCTTCAACTAGATGTGGCCCATAAAGGTTTAATTTGAAGGAATGGTTGAGGTTTAATGTTCACATAATGCCATTCAGGGCCCAACGGTTGGTCACTGTTGCCTTCATTGCCTGGAATGAGTTGCACAGCTATGGGCCCGGGTTTGTGTGGTCCAGATAGATGCTGTATCATATAATGGATGAATAGAGGGATGAATAATGTTGATGGTCATTTTCACTTTGTAGAATTCATGCCAAGTTTCACAACTCTGCATATATTACAGTGGCATGAAGAGGTTCTCCTCACATGAGATTTATTTCATTTATCGTCCTGTGTAAATTTTTTTTTTTGTTCTATCTATTTGTCCATAGCCATACACCGTAATTCTGTAAGGAGTGACCATAAACTAAATGCCTCCACTATCCACTGACATTAGGCTGCTGTCTGTCCAGCTCACACCCCCTTCTCTCATGTTTTTCTCTACCCCTCTCTCCATATTATCCTCGGCCTCCCCCTTCCCCTCCACCTGACTCACATATACTCTTCTTGTCAGTCTCTCATTCTCCATCCTCTCCACATGGCCAAACCATCTCAGAGTACTCCTCATGGTTTCAGTCACATCCACGTCAACACCATACTCTTTCACTCCTCGTTTGTGTGTCTGTCTCTGCGTGGAATTCCACATGCTACTCTCAGATACAATAATTCATCTCAAATAACCCATGTTTAGTTTTGCTTTACAGGAGTTTTGCCATCTGCATCATCTAGGATATATTACAGTACTTTTTTTTTTTTTTTTTTTCCAGATAGGATTTCCAAATGCTGGGAAGTCAACCCTGCTGAGAGCAATATCACGAGCAAGACCCAAAGTGGCAGCGTATCCCTTCACCACACTTAATCCTTATGTTGGCATGATACATTATGCAGATCTGCAGCAGCTAGCAGGTAGGAAGGAGGCATGTTTACTGTAAGATCTCATTATATGTCACCTTTTCGATGTTTTGGAAGAAATAGCAAAATTGCTATAACTGAAGGTGGATAAAAGTGTAAAGGTGTGAAAAATTAGAATAGAAAAACACTGATCAATGGAAGTGAAATAAGGATAAAAAGGAAACAATTTTTTGAAAAGTTAATTAATGGTAATGATGAGAGAAAACTGATAGCAAACTAGATTGGCTTTGGTGTAGTGCAGAGAAGGAATGCAGTGCCAGGAAATTTGACCAAAATATGGCTACAAGCTTGGCAGCTAACTACAGATTCATCGCACTTAGATAGGAAGCGTTAAACCACAAGTACATAGAGTCAGAGTCCAAGACGAGACCCTTATTGTTAATAAAATTAACATAGATTTTTTTTTTTTTTTTTTTTTTAATCAACAGTTTCCTACATCAGTTAGGATGTAATTAGTTGGTTTTAGCACATGATTTGACTTAAGTCCAGAAAACATTAAATGTACCTCAGCCATCCCCATTATAGGGTTGTATGTCCCTCCATCTTTCTTCCTTCCTCTTCTGTTTTTCTTTACTTCATTCTTTCCTCGTCCTTCTGCCTGTGGGTGACTTTACGCTCACTCTTTTGTCTGTCTTTCCTTCATTCTTTCCTCTTCCTTCTGCCTGTGAGTGACTCTGTACTGAGTGACAAGCCAAATGGTTTCCTGTACACCAGGAAACCATTCACTATGCTGGGTGGTAACCATATAACCAAATTATGGCACCTGGTGGTTTAGTGAGTAATTGCAGCACTCCAGTCGGATTGAGCCGGTGAAAGTTTATATCCAAGAGGTGGTTGGAGTTATTGCTCACATAATGCCACTCAGGGATGAGTGAGGCTGGTCACTCTCATCTTAAATGTCAGGACCAACTTGCCTAGCCCCGGGCTCCTACGCTTCTCATGGGGCAACACAGGATTGGATGATAATGATGATGATGATCAGTGGAGATGCCTGGTTACATCAGTGGCATCGTGTGAAGACGTCCCTCTCAAATTGAAGGACTTAAGTGATTGATACAGGTTATTCTTCATGAGATAAAGCTAGCATTTGTTAATATGAATTACTGTAATTTGTAGCTTGTTTCACTGTTGGTGGCTTCAGCATCATTTTTTATTTATTTTCTTTTTTTCCTTGATTTTTACCACCTTATTCTTGTGTTGGAGGAGGACGTCTTCGTGTGGTAGCACTGATATAACTGGGTGGCTTCAGTGCCTTCAACTTCCACTCTGCATCCCAAATGGAGGATGGTGGATTGCATGAGAAGGGAAACCTCAGCTTGCAGATGGGCCTGGGATCACAATAGCATAAATCTTTTCCTATTCTTATAAGGAAATTAGGATATGATGATTGTGATGATGATGATGGTTTTTCCATTTCACTCTTTTTTCCACAGTTGCAGACATCCCTGGTATAATTGAGGGAGCTCATCGTAATCATGGTTTAGGACTGGCATTTCTGAAACACATAGAACGATGTGACTGCCTCCTTTATGTGATTGATACAGCACAGCCCGAACCTTGGCGCCAGTTGGATATTCTCAGGTACAGTATAATGTTGGTAGAGGCAGACCATATGTAGTATAGATAAGAGTAGAACAGTATATTGGTGAGAGAGAAGGAAGAGGAAGAAAATTGTTTGAGAGAGTGAGAGGGGTGTGTGAGGACAGAATAGCCTTGAAGTGGTTCTATCATGGCCATCCCTCGTTAGGGGGTTCCCAGGAGGGACCAAAGCATTTGATATTATGGTGATGATGATGATACTGGCTGATAGGTTTATGTGAAAAGTGTAAGCATGGGTAGTTGTCTTGTCTCTAAGGCAAAGTCAGGGTTCCAGGGGCTAGAATGGTGAGTGAATGAGAATGTGACCCATTTTTGGCATACTTTTGATAGTTTTCCTCCTATCAGGCTCTTTCTTGCCCAGTGGATCCCATCTTGCCCCATCCTTGGTTGGTAAAAGAGGAAAGGATAATGATGATGATGAATACTGGTGAAGCCATGTGGCATCATTGTTTTTAAGCCTGTCAAACTGATAATGTAGTTTATATTGTATTACAATGTTGTTTTTGCATGATTTTATTCAACTTTAAGGGAGTTTAGGTACAACTTTCATTAACCTTTTCACTATTAGAGATGTGTCCCAGGTTGAATAATATCATAAGGTGGTACAGTACCAAGAATAAAATGGGAAAGACATGAGTGGGCTGACGGGAGTAAATAATAAATCTTTCAAGAGTCAGTCCTTCTGATTGACTACACTTCCAAATAATGACATACAAGTTCTGTTGAATATGCTCATTATTTATTCATTCATCATCTAATCCAGTGTTGCCCCATGAGGTGCATAGGAACCTGGGGCTAGGCAAGTTGGTTCTGAGATTTCAAATGAGAGTGACCAGCCTCAGTCATCCCTGTGTGGCCATACGTGAGCAGTAAACCCCAACCACGCCTTGGATGTAAACTTGCACTGGCTCAATCCGACTGGAGCATCATAGTTGCCCACTAAACCACCAGGTACCATAATTTTGTTATATGGTTACCATCCAGCAGAGTAAATGGTTTCCTGGTGTACAGGAATCCATTTGGCTTGTCACTCAGTGTACAGTCACCTGTAGACAGAAGGAAGAGGAAAGAATGAAGGAAGGAAAGAAGGATGGTAAGAAGGAAGAAAGAGAGGAAAGGGCAGGCACCCGAGAGCAACACTACAACAGGTGAGTGGTTGGTGAGTGTCCCCGCCAACCACTTGCTGTTCTGAAATATGCTTTGGTTGGTGAGCAGAACTTTGGAATGCATTATGGGACTGTAGGGGTTTAAATCTTAGGTGGCTGGTGTTTATTGCTTCAGTAATACTAGTCGTAGGGACAGACCAGTGTAACTTTCCATTTATTTCCGGATGTCTTAATCATGTAACGGATGGCCACAAACAAATCACCTCCACATCGCCCTGTTCTTTGTCACTTGGCTGACCTCCCTCCAACTCACATCTCCCTCTCTCATACATCTTTCCACTCCATCCCTCAATCATATCCTTGATCTCCCTTTCCATCTCACACTCTGCTATGGTGATACCAATCTTAAGTGGCGGTTTAGGTGGGGCACGAACCTCTGTACACTGTTGCCACGTGTTCCATACCCGCTATGTGAACGGCTCTGATATATGTAATAGGCTCACAATAAGATAAACACATAAGAGTATAATGGTAACGTGTGTATTATAATATATGAAAGAACAGTAAACTTATTATGCGTAAAATATTTATACGGCAATACAGAAACGTGGCATAAATATTTTACAGTGCTGCTTAAAAAAAAGTAGTCACTTTTATTGGCTGTTACCGTATTTCTGGGGTTGGCAATAATGTCACAATTATGATTGTAAGATAATGTGCAGGAATATAAGTAAAAATATGTCAATTTCATGGTTAAAAAAAAAATGATACATTAAACCCTTGTGAGAGGCAACACTCACACACACCCAGTCCCACCTGGCCAGAGCTTCGTCTATCCTAGGCCTGTTTGGAGACACTTAAAAAAAGACGCGCCAAGACTTTTACCTCCTGGGTGGTGTGGAAATAAAGTCAAATTTACAATATGTACATTATAACATAAAAGAAAATAACCAAAATGTATCCTAAAATACCACAGACGAGAGAGAGAGGAGGGGGGGAGGGGAAGGCAGACCAGGGGCAGTGTTGAGTGCAGCTGAGTGAGATATGGAGTAAGGGAGGGAACGAAGGAGGGAGAGAGTGATTGAATGAAAACAAATCATGGCGCCACAATAGTGAGGTCATCTGGTGCCATATTTAAAACAATAATATTTTTAAATATAATTAGATATAATAAAAACAAAATAAAGAAATGAAAGCACAAGTTTATGTCACTCATAAAAGAAACAAAATTCCCAAGGGTGATGCACATCCCCTCCCAGGAGAGAGAGAGAGAGAGAGGCATCACGGTATGGAAAACGTGGCAACACTGTACAGAGGTTGGTGCCCCACCCATACCGCCAGTTAAGAATGGTACCGCCATAATCAGTCTCTAATTCTCTGTCATCTCCATACAGCCAAACTGATCTGTTCAAATTGCTCAGACTGAATATCCTAGCCTTGGACTCCTATGCCCTTGATGGGGAAATAAAGAATTAGACAATGAATGATTGGATGGATTATGCAGATAACCAAAGAAGTTTTAATTAGAAATTATTAGATGATGTTGATGATGTAATGTTGGTGTGTTTTTATCTGAGAAAACTGGCCACTCCCACAGCCTGAATACTAAGTTGTGATTGAGTGAATTTATCAT
Source organism: Coenobita brevimanus (assembly GCF_032717465.1). Lineage (NCBI taxonomy): Eukaryota > Metazoa > Arthropoda > Malacostraca > Decapoda > Coenobitidae > Coenobita > Coenobita brevimanus. The sequence goes on from NC_136961.1 coordinate 47,892,445, forward strand.
CATTATCATCCAATCCTGTGTTGCCCCATGAGAAGCGTAGGAGCCTGGGGCTAGGCAAGTTGGTCCTGACATTTAAGATGAGATTGACCAGCCTCACTCATCCCTGAGTGGCATTACATGAACAATAACTCCAACCACCCCTTTGATGTAAACGTTCACCGGCTCAATCTGATTGGAATGCTGCAATTACCCACTAAACCACCAAGCACCATAATTTGGTTATATGGTTACCACCCAGCATTGTAAATGGTTTCTTGGTGTACAGGAAACCATTTGGCATGTCACTCAGTGTAGAGTCACCCATAGGCAGAAGGAAGAGGAAAGAATGAAGGAAAGACAAACAAAAGAGGGAGTGTAAAGTCACCCGTAAGCGGAAGGATGAGGAAAGAATGAAGTAAAGAAAGACAGAAGAAGAAGGAAAGAAAGAAGGAAGGAGACGAAAAGGCAGACACCTGAGAGCAGCACTATATCGAGTGAGTGGATGGTGAGTGTCCCCACCTGCCACATGAATAATTTAATGAGTCTTAATTATGATGTAGAAATAAGTCTCCTTGGTTACTCATCATATTGACCATCCAGTCTGACCCCACTTGGCATCAGTTGTGTTGCATGGGGTTAAGGATCATTGTCAGGTTAGAGAAAAGTATGTTATGGTGTGTACCATTTGGGGGATTGAATGGTGAATGTATGAGAGATTGGCCTATTTTATTTTACATATTGTTGATTAATTTTCCCCCTGTCTGGTTTTTACCTTGCTCTCTGGACCCTGCCTCACCCAGTCCATGGTTGGGAAAAAGAACATTGCAGTGATGATGATGGTGTGTATCAAATTTCCAGTATTAACTGTTACAGGTCTGAGCTAGAACATTACCAAGAGGGACTGTCTACTCGGCCTCATGCAGTCATTGCTAACAAGATAGATCTCCAGGAGGCTCAGGTAACTGCTGTAAATTGAGGTCATTTGTCTCAAACGCTGATCTGTAGCACTTTCACCGTAACCCCTTCATTCTGGATGCATATTGTATATTTTATTCTTCCCTGTTACCAAACTGTTTTTTTTATCACTTGGGAAGTGTTCCTTGTAGGAGGTAAGTTTTCACCTGATGTAACTGGGTCACTTTAAGTGGATACATGAAATTCAGTAAGCCTTAGTTGTGAGGGAGGATTGAGTCTTCTTAGTTACGAGTTAAATCAGCTCTCCAGTCTGGCTACATTTGCTCATTAACTAAATTGAAATAGGTTTGGGAGTTTTGTACCATTAACAAACAGTGCTATATTAGTGTAGAAATTATATAAGGCTGTGTGTAACCCCAGCAGTTCACAAAGTCTTTTGAGCTGAATAAACTTATCGGAATATCACAAGAATAAAACAGAAGATATGTCATTGTATTGAAGGGGTTAAACTGCCCCAGATTTTCACAACTTTATGGATTATTTTACAGCTTAGTGGCAGAATAAGATAGTGCTGCAGTTTTACATCCTTGCCATAATACTGTTTCATTACTAGCATCATATTCTAGTGGTAATCCATTACAACTGAGCATTCAGAATGGAAAGACAGCAATGGTAGGCTATGTTAAAGGGCAAAAAGAATGTACAGTAGTAGTACGAGTATTATGTATCTTTTGATCATTGTTATTGGTTGATTGCACTCCACACTTAATACAAGCAGTACTTATTATACTCTCTCTCTCTCTCTTTCTGGTTGGTTGCACTACATACAAGCAGCACTCTCTCTCTCTCTCTCTCTCTCTCTTCCCCCTACATGAAGTTCCCAGTCATCACAGACTAGCTTCCTGTGAAAAATTCAATACTTTTAACATAACCTTGCCCAGACTTTCATCCTTTTGCAGCTTATTTTCAGCAGGTCAGTGGAGGAAAAAGACAATACTTTGGCTCTGCATCCTTTCCGTAGCATTCATTCATGATCGGTATCAAATTCCATTGTTAAATCATTGCTACAACTGACCACAGAAGATGGAGAGAAGGTAATTTTAGGCCAAGTTAAAGCAGTAGACTATACTTATATTAGCTGATTTGCTATTTTCTCCCAGACTATGGTACCTGATGTTGGGAAGAAGTAATATTATGCAGAACATTTCTAGCATATAAAAAAGACATCCTATACTTCAAGGATCTTAGGAGCCATGTGTGAGAGTAACTGTGGAACTTAGTGTTCAGTTTACCTATCATATAATGGCCAACCTCGCTGTACAATTAACTTATCCGGTACACAATCATTTGCTTATACAGTAGAGTCGTGATTTAAGACAGAGGGAAGCAACAGTCTTCCAAAAACAAAAGCATTTAATTTCTTTCATTATTTTTAATAATATAATAATATCACTTAGTTGCATGGAAGAAACAAAGTGGGTGCTTTAAAGTAGCCAGTTTCGAGATGGTTGTGTTTATTTACAGCTTGTGCGTTGTGCTTTTGACACTCACTGCTAGGGTTCCATGACTGAAGCCCACCCATGTGACACACGTCCTGTACCTGCCTTCCTCAGCTTTCTTGTTAACTGTTGTTGTGTCTAGAAGCATTTTTTTTTTTTTTTTTTTTTTTTCAACCCGCATCTCATCCCAGAACTCTGACCACATTGTTCTAAACCAGCTCATTTAAAATGCGTAAGCACCCAGCAAGTGCTCTTCCTTGCAGTGAATTTTTTCAACCCGCATCTCATCCCAGAACTCTGACCACATTGTTCTAAACCAGCTCATTTAAAATGCGTAAGCACCCAGCAAGTGCTCTTCCTTGCAGTGAATGTGCTAAGAACACAAGCAAAGCATTTATTCCTGAAGAAAAAGTAAAAATATTCGCAGAGTCCCTAGAGAGGTGGTGAAGTGGGCAATGAGAAAGCTTGGCTTGGAGGAGTGGCTGGTTTGGGTGGTTATGGCTATGTATGTGGGTGCTCGCACCCAGGTAAGAGTGAATGGAGATTTGAGTGATGAGTTTTCTGTGAATGTTGGTGTGCATCAGGGGTCAGTCTTGAGTCCCATGTTGTTTATCATGGTACTTGAAGCCCTTTCATGTGACTTTAGAAACGGGCTCCCGTGGGAGTTGTTGTATGCTGATGATTTGGTGTTGATTGCAGAGAACGAAAGGGAGGCGGAGGAAAGGTTTAGGAAGTGGAGAGATGGTATGGGGCACAAAGGTTTAAGGGTAAATGCAGATAAAACAAAAGTGATGATATCTAGGGTTGGTGGCGGTACTGTCAAAGACGAGGGAGCATGGCCATGTGCAGTTCGCCACAAGGGCGTGGGAAGTAATTCCATCTTGTGCGGTGTGTGTGATAAATGGGTGCATAAGAGATGTAGTGGTATCAGAGGTAGACTGCGAGATAATGCTGATTTTATGTGTACGGTGTGTCGGGGTGAGCAGGTGGAGATTGTCAGACATGAAAGGGTTGAACTTGCTGGTGAATCTCTTGAGTGTGTGGAAGAGTTTTGTTACTTGGGAGACATGTTGTGTGCTGGAGGTGGGGCTGGAGCTAGCTCTGTGGCTAGAGTGAGAAGTGGTTGGAAGAAGTTCAGGGAGCTCTTGCCTCTCCTGATGTTGAGAGGACTCTCCCTACGTGCCAAGGGGTCTTTGTATGCAGCATGTGTTAGGAGTGTAATGCTGTATGATAGTGAGACCTGGGCAGTGAAGGAGGAAGATATTCGCCGGCTCAGACGTACAGAAATGACAATGATTAGGTGGATGTGCGGTGCGTCCCTGCGTCCAAGGTATGGAGGGGCTGGGTTTACGATGGAAGAGTTGAGAGGTAGGATGGGACTGGAGTGTATTGGTGTTGTGATGAGGAGAGGTAGATTGAGATGGTTTGGACATGTGGAGAGGATGGGGGATGATAACTGGGTGAGGAAGGTGAGAAGTGTTAATATTGGGGGTGGGGTTATGAGGGGTAGACCGAGAAAGACATGGGACGAGGTCACTAAGTGTGACCTCAGGGTTAAGGGACTGAACAGGGAGGCTGCAGTGGATCGTGCAGCGTGGAGAGCCGCCATTAGGTGACCAAGGCCAACACATGTGAGCATGTTGGAGCCTTTAAAAATGAAAACGAAAACTGTGAAGTAGGACATGGTGCAGAAGTTTAATGCTAACGAGAGGAGTTACATTTGTACACACAGGAAAAATGAGTTGGGTGTGCTTAAGATGTGGATAGGCTCTTTGTTGGAGGTGATTACAAACTCAAAAAAGGATTCTGGTAATGGAGGAATAAGATTGATGAGTTTTTGCATTTGTGCTATGAGAACATGGTTTTGTGATTGACTTTAGTTGTGAGCTGACAGACTCAGTCAGAAAATTCAGCACTTACAGTGTGTGACAAGTTTTTGTGTTACGTAAGAAGTTAGGTAAGATAATTATGTGAGTTAATTTCATGGGAATTATGTTTTCACACAAAAATATGATGCCTCACTGGCTTCTTTATTACTCTAAAGGATTACAAGGTACTGCACTGACCTTTACCCTAGTTGTGGGCAGTTACTCCATGCTGATACTTTCATTGTATTTTTGCCATTATTGTTGCTGATTAATGATCTTTCTAAAAAAATTTTCTCTTTCTGTAATTAATTTTTTAGGACTAATAGTGTTGAAAGTAATTCTCAGCAAGATACATGTGGTGCAGGGCGGGAGTCTTTCACAGGTTGATTAGGATGGCATAGGTTAAAATTTTTGCCTGATAGGTATTGGGGGCTTTCAAGGTTTGATAGGTATTGGGGGCTTTCAAGGTTAGGCTTTGTGGCAGTACTAGCTCATTAAAATTTGGGGGGTCCAAGGGGCAAAGCCTCTCACGTCAGTTAAGTTAGGATACACTGACATGTCCATCCAGTGATATCGCATGTAAGTGTGCTGCTGTGGGTGTCCAAGGTAGATGTATTGATAATAACCAGCCTTTTTATATATATTTTTATGAAAAATGTGGGGTTCCCAGAACCAAACTTTCTGTTTACTTGTAAACAGAAAGTTTCTGTCTTTCTATCTGTGCCTTTATCTCTAGCCTCCTTTCTGGTCGTTCTATAGCTGCTGTTGTAGACGGCCACCGTTCTTGTCTTAGATCTATCAGTAGTGGTGTTCCTCAGGGCTTCATCCTATCACCAGCTCTCTTCTTTTTATTCATCAATGACCTAAGCAGAACATCTAATCCTATCCATGCATTCTCTGATGATTCCACCCTTCACCTTTCCATTCGCTTCCTGCAGTGTCCATCTCAGCAGTTACTTCAACAAACAAGGGATGAGGCAATGGTACACCTGATGTCTGACTTGGCTCATGTCTCTGACCGGGGTAGAAGTAATCTTGTTTTAAATGCATCAAAACTCAGTTCTTACACCTATCAACCGGACAAATCTTCCACAGGAGTACACATTAATATTTATAAATATCCACCTCAATCCCGTACCATCTTTAAACATACTTGGGGTTTCATTCTCTCAGGATTTATCTTAGAAAGATCGTATTACATCTCTTGTAAAATCTGTTTCCAAGAGTTTAGGTGTGCTAAGCCGACTCCATGCCGTCTTTACCTCTACACAGTCTTTGACTTTATACATGGGTTTTATTCGCCCCTATGTGTCACTGCTTCAGTGGTCACTGCATCTCTGAGCTTTCTGCTTGCATCCCTCCACCACCACAATGGGGATGTAGCACCCATCTGGCAACAAACTCTTATCCCTTTTCTGTCCAACTCTTTAATGCAAGAGTTAACCCTTACTCCCAGTCCCTCATTTATGCAACAGGTCAACTCTGAAACTGTCTCCCTCTGGTAGTATTTCCTTCAACCATCCATCATCCATTCCTATGTTGCCCCATGAGGAGCATAGGAGCCTGGGGCTAGGCAAGTTGGTCCTGACATTTAAGATGAGAGTGATGAGCCTCACTCATCTCTGAGTGGCATTGTGTGAACAGTAAACCCCAACCTCCCCTTGGATATACATTTGCACCAGCCCAATCTGACTGGAGCGCCTTCATAACTTCATAACCAGGTGCCATAATTTGGTTATATGGTTACCACCCAGCATAGTAAATAGTTTCCTGGTGTACAGGAAACCATTTGGCTTGTCACTCAGTGTAGAGTCACCCATAAGCAGAAGGAAGAGGAAAGAATGAAGGAAAGAAAGGCAGACGAGGGAGTGTACTGTAAAGTCACTCGTAGGCAGAAGGAAGTGGAAAGAATGAAGGAAAGAAAGACAGAAGAGGAAGGAAGGAAGAGAGGAAAGAGCAGGCACCCAAAGCAGCACTAAATTGAGTGAGTGGATGGTGAGCACTCCACCTACCACATACTTCCTGTTATCACCAGTCTTTCAAACACAGTGTGTCCAGGGATCTCAAAATGAATGGATCATGAATTTCGCTCTCTTGTATTGTTTTTGTTTTTTCTTGGAGGGAACGGTTTGTGGGCTTCTGGCCTTTGGTTCATTCTTCCTTGCATTAGAAAAAAAAAAGTCATGTTTTAGCTCAAACTTAGCTCAAACTTAATTTAGTACAAGGTTTCACACAACTTATATAGATACCCTGCTGTGCAGTCTGAACATTTTGGCACCCATTTCTCAATATATGGTCACTCTTTTGTTTATATGATCACCTCTGTAAAGCATCGTTTTTTATATATGATCAACGATTTCATTTGTACCACACAATAATCCCCCATTTATTTGTCACAATTCAGCCAAAGACCTGTCATATACAGTATGACTGCGAGCAGCGTGGTTGCAGTTTGCACAAACTCTGATTTGCACAGCAACATAAACCATACCCTGTATCAGTCAATGCAGACTATCCTCCTGTTAGCGCAGTAAAATTCTGTGGCTGCCTTGCTTGCACTCTGAGCCTTCATCTCCTTGGTCCTGCCTCATACCCTCCCTCCATTGTTCAGGCTGCCTGGCTTTGACCTTCCCCTGTCTTCTTGCATAAAAAAATGCACATTTTTCAAGTGCCATGGTGTGCTGTTTTCCCTGCGTCCAAGTGCTTCTAGTGCCAAAGAAAATGCACACTGGAAAAGTCCATCTTACGAGAAAAGAGGATATTACTACGCACGCTTGATGGTGTTGAGCGTGTGGTGGAGGTGACTAACTTCATTGTTACTGAGTCAACTGTGCATACAGTGAGAAAAAAATAAATAAATAAATAAATAAACGAGAGAAAATAGAGCGTGCAATTCACTTAGCTGATATTGATGTTGTTTTATATGCGGGCTTATGTGCATAGTGACATGTTACAAAAAATGAAGAAGGTGCTGTACAAATATGTGCATGCCGAGCATGGAGCCAATATGACAGTGGATAGCAATGTGATTCATATATTGGCACTGGAAATCCCTGCCGCTCAGCCTTGGATACTCCCCTCTCCCCCCCATAACTTTAACAACACTTCCTCACCCATCATGGTGAGTACCTTGTACAGCAGTTTGTACGCTCTGAATAACCCTCTCTTTTGCCTAGTGATGTTTGTAGAGGCTGTATGTGTACTACAATTGGGGAGAAAAAATATATATATTCTCAAGGTCAGTGGGGGGGACACTGGGAAAATGTTGAAACATTTCCAGGCCCATTTGACCTTATAACATGAGTCTTCAGGGTACCCAACAACTCAGTTTCCATTTGCTGAACGAAATGCTCAGACCCATTAACCCGAGGCATCCCATCGACGTATGGGTACGTCACAACATTTTTTCACAGCTAGACCCGTCAACGTACCGGTACGTCGTGCAATTGCAAGGTTCATAATTTGCACAATTTTCAATTTTCATGCGTGATTTTTGGTAAGTATACACGGGACACCTTCCTCTATCCCTCTACAAGATGCCAGGACAATGCCTTACCCCGCATGACTTCCCCCCTCCCAGTTGCACGCCATTGTCTCGGCAATTCACCTGTTACCAGTGACCTGGCCAATAAAGACATTCAGGGCCAGAGTGATTCCCCAATCATGACAATGTGGAGGACAAAGTTTACGCAGCATTAGAGGAAGAAACGGTCAGAAATGATGATCAGGTAAAGTTGCCAAAAAAGGTCAGGTATATTGATGTGTTAGTGAGTGAAACAATGCTTATATTGCCTATATCACTGTTTGAAAACCAATATACTCTCGTACTGCATATAAATTCGTAACAAATAAATAAATAAATACTATTTATGAGTGGTGTGGAATAGTTACCCTCCCATAGAACTCGTTTTCTTTCGAGCCAGCCTGATGGAAAACCCAGTAAGGTAAGGAGTACTGCTATCTGTATCGAGTATTTTAAACCTCAGGTGAGCGATTTCTCTATGAATTTTTGATGTTTCTCACCAAAAGCGGAGGTTTGAGCCAAAAAATTTTTTTTCCAAAATTGGTCGGGACTGAGGGGAGTCAGTGGTGGAAAATCGGTTGGGACGTGATGGGTTTACTACTGTACTTTGGGGAAGGGGCACTAATACAGTTTGATGGATAATACCTTACTACCCCCTAAGTTGCAACCTATGTCAGCTGAAAGGTATTTCACTTCACAGCACTGCACTGACTGCTTACCCCCAAAAATAAGTGTAAAAATTAGTTTCTAAGTCATTAAATCTGGTAGTTATTTCACTTCACTGCACTTCAGTTGATACTGGAACTCCAACACCACACTGACACTAACACGCCTGATAGTGATCAAGTTCAGAAGCCATTTTGGAACAAACAAATGACTAGGCATCTTGCATGTTGGTGATTTTATAAGAGAAAATAACAATCATTTGTCAACCAGTGAGGCTTCATACAGGATCATTATGGTTGTATAAGCAAAAAATGCTATCCTATGTTGAAAAGAAATCCTAACTTTTTCATCATTATAAAAGCCTTTCATTTCATACTGGTTCATTGTATAATAAGGGTCTGATGTATATTATACAGTATTATTGTACAGGTACTGTACATATAGTAATTCATGCCAAAGAATAGACATGAAGTAAATAAATGGCATGCAGTACATTAAAGTATTTTACAATAAAATGTACAGATATTGTCTACCACCATGCAGTAATAGATTTTTTCATGATTCTTGTATGGTTAGTGGCATAGATCCTGTGTTGTGAGTGGTGTAGAGATGATTTTACATCTCTGCTATGTGTTTGACTAGGGGTATAGGGGTGGATGTTGGTGATGAGGCTAGCAACATAAGTCCCTGTAAAAGCTCTGGTATGGCAACAATGGCCACAAGCTTTATGATGAACTGTCCACCAACACTAGACAGCTTACTCTCTATGACTGAGGTGGAGCAGGCTGCCGCCTTTGTTTTGTTGAGTATCATAACTGACACATGGGTGGCAGAGGTGTTGCATGGAGTGGCAGGCACTTTGAAATATTCGGTTTCCATGCACACTGCCGGCTATTGGAGTAAAAAAATGTATATTGCTTTAATTCAGCGAGATGTTTTGCTTTGATGGATAGTGACATATGTCAGGCAATGCACCTTCAGATAAATTGGGTATTGATAGCTACAGTCCTTAAGTTCGTTATATGATTGATCGGTATCTGATCCATTTTCCATGAATATAACCCTAAAATTGTATAGCAAGGTTGACC